>NC_081414.1:785733932-786933932 GCF_030272615.1 Cryptomeria japonica
AGGTCCTATTATATCACAATAGGTCCTATTATGACATAATACCCCTTAACATGTAGTAAGGGGTATAAAGTCATAATAGGTCCTCTTAAGGGGTTTTATGACATAATATGACCTATGATGTCATAATAGGACCTATGATGACATAATAGGACCTATTACATCATCATAGATCATATTATGTCATAGTTGATCCTTTATGACATAATACCCTTTAACAGGTCCTACTGAGGGGCATAATGTTATAATAGGTCCTCTTAAGGGGTCTTATAACATAATAGGACCAATTATGACATTATCAGACCTATATGACATAATAGGTCCTATTATATGATAATCGATCCTATTATGTCATAATAGGTCCTACTAAGGGGTCTTATGTCATAATAGGTCCTAGTAAGAGGTATAATGTCATAATAGGTCCTCTTAAGGGGTATTATGACACAAAAGGACCTATTATGTCACAAAAGGACCTATTATGACATAGTAGGTCGTATTATGACATTATAGGTCCTATTATGTCACAATAGGTCTTTTTATGACATAATACCTCTTAAAAAGTCCTACTAAGGGGTATAAAGTCATAATAGTTCCTCTTAAGGGATTTTATGACATAATATGACCTATGATGTCATAATAGGACCTATGATGACATAATATGACCTATTATGTCATCATAGGTCCTATTATGTCATAATCAGTCCTATTATGACATAATACCCTTCAATAGGTCCTACTAAGGGGTATAATATAATAATATATCCTCTTAAGGGGTCTTATGACATAATAGGACCTATTATGACATGACATGTCCTCTTAAGGGGTCTTATGACATTATAGGACCTATTATGACATAATAGGTCTTACTAAGGGGTCTTAAGTCATAATAGTTCATATTAAGAGGTATAATGTCATAATAGGTCCTTTTGAGGGGTCTTATGACATAATAGGACCTATTATGACGTAATAGGTCATATTATGTCACAATAGGACCTATTATGACACAATATGACCTTTTATGACACATTAGGACCTATTATGTACCAATGGGACTTATTATGACATAATAGGTTGTATTATGACATTATAGGTCCTATTACATCACAATTTATAAGATCTTCTAAAATCTAGAATCTGTATATTATAACTCCTAGAGATCTAAAACCATTCTCAAACATCCTGCTAATATATACATAAAATATAACTTAAAGTATAAGAAAGGAAAAAGAAAAAGGGAAATATGACTTAAACTTAAATTTAATATTTCATATATATAAATTTTGTTTGTTTTTTTTGTTTTTTTTTTAAACTTTAAAAAAAAAATTTAAAAAAAATTTTTAAAAAAAAAAATTAAAAAAAGGGAAACAGGATCATGTTTCTAAAAATTTCAACTTTGGTTTGGTTGTAGCTTCGGTTTTGGCTTGGTAAATGGCTTGGAGAGCCGACCCTTAGGCTTGGACCTGGTTTGACCTGCAACTTGAAGGCCAAATCAATCTTCATATAAAATAATGACTTCAAAAATACATCTGAACACCAAATTTTCAGAATTTTTTTAAACAATAAAAACCCATTATAGTAGAGACTGTCTAGATTCTAAATATGTAATTTTTAAAAAAAATTGATCAATATTTTTATTTTTAAAATAATTACTAATGAAAGAGGTCTATAAACTCCAAATGACATGGTTTTTTTGTTTTTTAATAACTTTTTTGCTTCTAAGTTTTTTGAGAAAAAATTAATATGGCATCAAACTAGAGACAATTCTATACAGTTTTTAAAAAAATAAAAAATAAATGTTAAGTTTAGGTCAAATTATGCTTGTCGTACACAAGAAGTTTTCAAAACAATGATTATGCCCAATACAAAATTAACAAAAAAAAAATATGCAAAAAAAAATTACAAAAAAATATTCTCATCAAAGGTGACTGAGTTATAGATCTTTTCCCAAAAGGATTTATAAAAAAAAATTCATTTAGGTCAAATTATGTTTACCGTACACGGGCATGGTATGGTCCTGAAAAGTGACTTTTAAACTATAGGTTTTAGTAATGCCTATTCAAACTTCATTTTTCAGATCTGGGTATTAAAATAAATTACATATTTGGAAATTAGACTTTGAGCACTACATTTTCTATTCCTGAATTTTTTCAAGATTCATTATTTAAGTGCCTCAAATATTTAGGTCAAATAGGACAAAATTGAAAAAAAAGGGAAAAAATTCCACTTTTTGGCCAAAAAGTGGACACAACTTCTTGCACTTACCCTGTAAGCATCCAATAAATCACTAGACAACAATCCACACATCCTCTAGAAAGGATCAACCTCTATCAATCGCACAACATCAAGGGGAGATGGTATGTATACGTGGATGTAAGGACCACCACTACTCGTTGCATCTATAGCCTAAGGAATGGTATTCTATGACCACAACAAATATCTCTCAATATGATCAGATGACATTTGATCGACCTAAGTGGAAATATGTGTAATGTTGGAGAAGATGTGTCACCTGGCATCATCCACTGTTGCATCTAATGCCTATAATAATTCCAAATGTTTTGACAAAACCAAAAGGTTTGGACCAACTAATGCTTATTTATTAACGGGCATTGGTGCATCAAGTGGTCTATATTTATCACTCCACCTCCCTCTCCCCTGTCCAACATTCGCTACTATATCTATATGATATACATTCATTCCCATGTGAAACTCTGCAAATAATTATTTGCAGAAATAAAGTGGCAACATATCCTTTTGTGGCAATCTATGAATGGCACCACAAGCATATCAATGCATTTGGTCACTAAATAGCCCTTGACCTTACGCTGAGTACCTACATAATGGGGGAACATGGTAAGTACCTATGTGGAAAATACACCCTCTAAGACAGTTCTCCATCCCACCATGCTAGTCACACTATGAGAGAGGAATCTATAGAAAGAGAATAGATATATCATCATATGGATTATATGATTGAACAATGTCAAACATATTCAACAACTCATCCCTAGTGGCCTCTTTCCTATCCTTATTTAGTTGGCCAGGGGCATTATATAATGTATTGTCAATATGTTGTATGGCACGTTGTGAAGCTTGAATGGCTTCGACAAAAATCCAAGCCCTAGCTTCATAGCCATCAAAAGGTATTTGATCGAACTGACTAGATGTCTAGTGACCCTCACAATGAACACTATCATTAGATGGATGATTGGCCATGTGGAAAATATTTGCATGTGTAGTTATAAAAACAAAGAATTTTATTTAAACTAATTATTCAAACCTATTTTAAGATAATTCAAACTAATTCTAAAAACTTTTTAAAACTAATTCAAAAAAATTCAATATAATTACAATTTAAAATAATTCAAACTAATTTAAAAATGATGCAATTTACTAATTGAATATAAACATTTGATACAAATTACTTTAAAGAAATATTAAAATTAAATACACATACATACACATACACATACACATACACATACATACACATATACATAGAAACATATACATACATAAATACATATACATGGACACATACATACATGTAAATACACACATACCCATACACACACATACATACATATATTCACATACACACATGTAAACACACATATACACATACATACATGCATACATGCATACACCCACATACATGCATACATACATACACACACATACACCCACATACATACATACAGAAATACATACACTCATACACAAATACAATCACATACATGTACATACATATACACACACATACATACACATACACACATACATACACACATGCCCACACACATAAAGACACGTACATAAATGCATACATCACACACACGTACACACATGTACACATACATATACATTACATGCATACACACATATATACATGCATACACATACATACATACATACACATACACACATACCCACCCATACATACACATACACAAATAGACACGCATACATACATATACATAATATAGACACACACACATACACACATACACACATACATACATACATACATACATACATACACACACACACATATAGATAGACATACATGTACACACATACACACATACATACATATTCGTAAACACATTCACACACATGCATGCACATACACACATGTACATATACATTACATAGACACACATGCATACATGCATACACACACACATAGACACACATAGAAACATACATACATATACATTACATAGACACACATACATACATACACACACAAAGAGATACATACATGCCTACATACATACACGTACACCCACATGCATACAAACTTACATACAAACATGCATACATACATGCGTACACATACATAAATAAACACACATACACTCACATATATACATACATACATGTACATACACACACATACATGTACATACACACACATAGATACATACACAGACACATGCATACACATACGCATGCATACATACATACAAACACATACACATACACACACATACACACATATACACACATACGCATGCATACATACATACACACACTTAGATGTACTCACATACATACACACGTATATGCATACATGTGTACTCACATTCATATACACGTACAAACATACATACACACACACATACATATATGAACATACACATGTACATCTATGTATGCATGTGTATGTGTATGTGTATGTGTATGTGTATGTGTATGTGTATGTGTATGTGTATGTGTATGTGTATGTGTATGTGTATGTGTATGTCTATGTATGTGCTTGTGCAGGTGCAGGTGCAGGTGTATGTGTACGTGTGAGTCTAGGTGTGGGTGTGGGTGTGTGTGTATATCTTTGTATGAGTATGAGGATTTTCTATTCTATGTAGTAAGTTGGGCATATTTTTCTAATGGTTTCATACTATAAGTTTTCAAAATTTTCTAGGTTTAATTTATTTTTAACATTTTAATAATGATTTCATTCTAAAAATTTTCAAAAAATTGATAAACTAAAAGTTGAAAAAAAATAATAACAATAAATATATTTATTTTTTAAAATACAAAAACAAGAAAAAGAAAAGAAAAAAATTGTACGCTGGGAAAAATAAGGGTCGAAACTAAGCTCCTTTGTAGTTCGGCCAAACTCCCAAAGCTCCTAGGTGTCAAATGAGGACCAATTGTGAAAAAAATGGTTCATATAAATGATAGTCTAGTTGAACTCCGTTCAGACGGACTATCGACGCTATTCCAGTGCTACGTATGCAACATGGAGCACCATGCGGTTGGGTGTTAGTCCGACCGGACTGAGTTCGACCACACTCGGTCTAGCCAAACTACTCTGAGTTGGCCCCAAGTGCAACTGAGGTTCATTCTTTTTCCCTTTTAGATTGGATATTATTTTTACTATTTGAAAAAAGTAGCTCTATTTTCTCATATTTTGGTTAATTCCAAATTTTCTATTCACACCAAGTGGTAGTGTTGCCTAATTTTCAAGTACAAATTGAAGTTCTAGTTAAAAAAATTTCTTTGAAGGTGTTGCAATTCTAAGCTCTATTGGATCACTAAATAAATGCATCTTTCAACATGGCCAAGATGTCACCATCCTCACCTCCTTGTCTAGATCTCTCATCAGGGACAATAGTGTGGGCATCATATTTTTCCTTACTACCACAGAAAGAGTTGTCACAACTAACCTTCCCCAACAGTTGTTCGAGATAACCTCATGCACCCTAAGCTTCTAAATAGTACATCATATTTTTACATTTGTTTTGGTTGTCATCATATGTGACTTAACTAGTTATAGCTATTGTTCTAGCTTCTAGGTAGTAAAGACAAACTCTGTGGGATCCATTATGTGCACAAGGTTCAAAAAGTGATCATTTCAAAGTGTTGTTGAAACATATTTCCTATTGCCCCATTACTTGTTCACTTTGACAACCAAAATTTGCATAGTTGATCCAATAATTTTTCACAAACTGCCCAATAATTGTGCTCTATTTATAACAATAAAGCTACACAATTTATCTAATTGCTAACCTTATTTTTCCAAAAAATGGGTTTCTATTGGCCCACTAGATAAGTTTTTAGTGGGCTTTTAATTAGTATAATCCAATTAATGGTAATTGAAACATGGGTGAATGTTCGAATTGACTATGCAGGTATCAAAAGAGAGTGACAAAACAACTTTTTAATTTAATAATGAGATTAAAAATCAAAGTACAGTAATATTTTAATTTTTAATTAATTATTAAATGAAAAAACTTGTCTTATCATACTCCCATGTGATGGCATGTGCCATTGGTGCTCTTCTCCTATGAGTTGGTCAGCATACTATTTGGTTTTTGTTTGTCGTGTTCTTCCATCATGCCCTTTCTATGTCACTATAGAGTAATGATTTGCAAATAGTTTTTGGAGTACATAACTCAAGACAATGATATCAATGTCAATAATTGGGAGCCCATTGATAGTAAAACGACTTGCACTATAAAAATAGGACAACTCAATGATAAAATCTCTTAAAAATGAATTTTATAATCTTGATTGATTATCTTTTTAAGATATATAATCTAATAAACAATTATTTTCTTCATACAATTCAATTAATTCTTTTCCTAAAAGATATAGTATTTATTTCATAAATTCTATTTAATTTTATAACTTTAAAAAGTGATCCCACTCTAAACAAGCTTTAAGATAGAATGTACGAATCTATTAAAAAATAATAAAGACACTAGATCCATACAATTTTTGGTCCATCCAATTATTTACAGGAATTTCGAGTACGGTTTACATGCACACTCAGCTCTCTTCACACTATCCTTGGATAGTACACACTATTCCCACCAGGGGAATGGCACACGATGGTGGAAAGCTGTCAACTGGGTACCACCTTGATGCAGTATTACTCCACATGCCCGATGTACCTTTTGATCAATTAGTACAGTCAGTCAATTAGAGCCTCAGCTTGACTTTAAATCTGTTTCAAAAACGTGATCATCACTGTTAAAACTTGTACCATTGACAGGTCCTCGCTGTATTCTACATTGTAAAGCTGAGCGATTGCAGAAGTTCCTCATTGCATTGACATTATCATCACTCTCCAGATTCATTCTGACATTGCGTTTCCTTTCTGAAGTTAGAAAACAAGTTACCGCAGAGTGGTCAACCTATTCTAGTCTGTTTGCGCGTTCAATGTTGAGTAAATCTTCTCTTAGCTTATCTGATCAAACATGATAAGTAACCCCATTACAAATGCATGATCTACTCCCGCTTCGATAACCAGGCTCAAAACATCATTCCCCAGCATTATATCCGATTTGGCTTCCTTTCGTTTCATCTGCACTTGCACAAACTTTCCATCAGCTTTTCAAGCTCTCAAACCATGCTAATGAATTAAAGAAATTTTCCCAAATGAAAATACCTGTGCAATGATATCTCCGGAGGCACTGAATATTGTGCATGATAACTTGCACAACGACCCTTCCATCCGGTAATAGCACTGCTTAATTTCTCTACTTCCATCTACAAATACGTTGGCAATGATTTTATCTGGAAAGCCCAAGGACTTTGTAAGGCCAAATGTGGGCCTCTCAGATTCAACCGGATCTCCTCTGAATGCTTCCCATCTCCTCCTCAAACTCCATCTCTGCTAAATCCAAACCAGATGTCAGATCCAATTTAAAAAGAAGTTATTGGGAATAATCTTTATAATCATGTCGTTAGGACATGAGGAAAGAAGAAGAATACCTTGCGCCGCAATGTAAGGAGAATTTGGCCTTCATTATCCATGAGAACTACTTCGCTTTTCACATTGGATGCATAGTTATCCACTCTGAAAACCAGATGTCCCATTGAATCGAAAACGGTAAATCCTTTACCATTAAATAAGAGGGATTTCTTCCAAACTGTGAAGTGGGTAGACGAGCTTGAACAAAAAAATTGATCAATACAAACATGGGGAGATGAGATGGAAGAGTGAGGACGAACTTGAGACATTCTTGGAGCTCACAGTTACCCCAATGCTACTTATCAGAAACCAAATCTGTTAAAAAAGGCTGTAGATGATTTAACTCTGCTCCATGCCTTCCTAATAAATATCTTTGAAACGTACCGTGTTTGGTTTAATACTCACTGAGTAACCAAGCAGTTCATGTGATTAATGCAAGATTCCTCGTGGATGCTAAACTACGGCCCCTGCAAAAGTCATGGCTTCCTGGTAGCCATACCTACTGGATTGCTAAACTCAGTCAAGCCTCACAACGTATTTTTTCCTCCCTCAAAAAAGAACTGTTCCGACCTGGTGCGGATAAGGGAGCTCTTACATTTTTTTGTAGTATTATTTTGTCTATAAATACATGATGTCGCAAGAGAAAGGTATCAGAGCATGGGGTCTAAGGAAGAGAAATGGAACGCATGCTTCAACCTAGTGAGTAATGGTGAGACCCACACTCAGGGAAGGAGTCATAAACTCACATGAACAGTTTTTTCAAGCAAGAAATTGACTGGCATAGGACTATTTTGTTTAGTTATGAATTTTTTTTTCTGTTGAAAAGAAAATTATTGTGAAATTTAAAAAATTAAAAACTAAATGATAGAATTATTTATTTATTTTAAAATTATTTTAAAAATGGATATAACCTAGCATTACACTTTGGTGTGTAATGGGTGCACCAAAGTGTTGTAGGAGGTAAAAAAAAAATGGTATATTTTTTGCATACATTTGTGCAATACATGAGATCAAGAGACCAATTGGTATGCCATTTAGCAAATGGTACCGTTTGTGCAACAAAGGTCTCAACAGACAAGTGATGTATGCATCAACTATAGGGATCCAAACATAAATGAAATAAAACCTCTGAGTTAGGATCTTGTTAATAAAAAATATAAAGATAAAAGGGGCATCATACACATGGAGCATGCAAGAACAAAGAAGGTTATGCCATCATAGAACTAGTGAGGATCCATGGGAAACTTGCTAGGAGCCATAAGAGAAGAAGGCATAACCTCTAGGACTAGTAAGGAATGCTTAGTAGGAGTCATGTTAGAAAAGAGTGAATCAAAAAGGTCTAGAAAGGCATGTTATGCTAGTTGACTCGTGCTAAGGAAGCTTACAAAGAAAAACCTATTTTTGCTAGACAATTTGAAAATGTAACTACAAAACGGGTGCTATAGTGTTCACCAAGCCCATCATGGTGTGTGGTCAAAGTGTGCAAACCAATCTTGTGGTGTGTGCATAAAGTGTAACACATTGTAGAGTGCATGCCTTCACATTAAAGCAATTGAGTACACCTTACCAAGAGAAATTACTTTAAGGTAGCATACATACATCCAAAAGACAAGCACATTGCAATTGTTAAATACCCCTAAATATAGGGAAATAAAAGGAAAAGTTCATAAGACATGAAGGAGCAATAAGGGATCCACTATCTAGGGTCAATATGTGCATTAGATAAATCATGTATATCAATATGATTATTTTGGATTGACCTCATCCCCCAAATACAGTGGAATTATAAGCATAATGGAAGAAGAGCACATAAGATGAACAAAGGGTCTTTTTGGATCAACATGGAAGAGACCAAAATGACCTCAACACTTCTCATTATCCCAAAAAAAAATGCAAAAGCACATTTATGACAAAGGCACATGTACAACATAACATGTATACGAAATATAGAAGAATGAAAATATAAATAGAGGAATGTTACCACAAGGTTGTTCCCTTTGTATTCTTGTGCCAATGAAGCAACAAGGGTCATCTAAAGAGATCTTAACAAATACAAAGAAAAACCAAGTAGCACAGTATAGGAGATCACATTACATGAAAGCAAACAAAGCATTTAGTACACTAATGATTGATTCTAGCAAATTATTTTCCTCCCAATATTTCTCATCATCATTTAGGGATGGTGAAAATGCCAAAGGATCTTATGACTAGTATGGTAGATAAAGCGATGTCTAGTACCAAATATGGACCATTCTCTATTGATGGATCACAATGTGTATCACTAGGAGCTAAAGTTAATGATTTTGAAGAAATTAAAGATATATACCATCATTAGCATTTTCAACAGTTTCAACATTATGAGAATCATCATCTAAACTGATCACAATAGAATCTTTGATAGGAGGATAAGAAGAAGAAGAATCGCTTGGAATCTAAAACTTAAGCTTTCAACAAGGTTGGTCAAGGTAAGGCTCTACTCTAGGATCGAATGACTAAGGAAAGATAAGAAGGTGGGATCAAATTAGCGTTTGACTTCTTAGGGAAAGATTCACTTCTTGTATCAAGCTCACAAGATTTGGCACGTCTTCATCATTTTTCTCTTGCACGATGATTTTGCCAGTTACAACTTGAAGAATTTGTAGAAGGATGTTGGGGATAACTCAATATTGATTATTTTTTTCTAATATTAGGAAGAAAGGAAGGGACAACTAAAGTTTTAGAGATAAGAGGTGTTAGGGGTTTACCTCTTTGTCCTTTTTAGGATGGAAAAGGTGTAACCACAACATAAATAGGAGGAATTAGAGAAGCAGAGGTCTTGAATTTTATTTTTTAAATTAATTCATCTCCCTATGTCACATCCAAGTTGACGATCATATTGAAAAAAGGATTTTGAACTTCAAAGGAAAGAGGTAAAGGTTTTGAGGTATCGATGGCATGTATAGGGGGAAGCTTCATAAAATTGTCTTTAATCAATTGAAGCATAATGGTATGCAAGGACTAAAAAGGTGTTGTGAAGTTATGATTCTTAAATTGTTTAACAAAAATTGAGCTACAATTGAGAGTTTTGCGGCTGCAACTTGAGTTTCAATCTTATTAGAAGAATGGTTGCTATTGATCTTGATTTAGTTTTTATTTTATTTTCTAAATCCTTGGTAAATTTTATGAGCATCATCAAACTTTTCAATTGGATTTAAAGATGAAGAATATTCATATTGACTAATCTAAATTTTATATTCATGAAGTGTTGTGCACAAGTGTGTGAAAGATGGGTATTTCAAAAGAAAAATAATTTCTCTAATATGTGATTGCAAATTACCAATAAAATCTCTTTAAATATTAGCATCAAGAATAGAATAAGAAATTTGTGAATAGACATTTTGATATCTACCAATGGAATAAATCAATTTTTCTTTAACATCTTGTTTACAATACAATAAATCAGTCAATGTAACTTGTGGCCCAATGTTGTTTTAAAAATATTACAAGAATTTATCCACTAATTACTAAAAAGTAACAATTAAATTACTAGGTGAGGAGAAAAAACATTCCAAAACAATTACTTATAAGTATATAATGATTACTTTTACAAAAAAAATTTGTTCAAAGAAGAAATCACCACATAAAGAGGTAAATGTTTTCACATGATTATAGGGGTCACCTTTTCCATTGTATTTTTCAAAATAGGGTACCTCATTTTTTTGTGGAAGTTGGGTTTGAAAGATGTTGATGAAAAGTGGTCTAATTGCAATATATGAAGGTATATTGGATTGAAATTGTTTTATATTAGCCAATTGTTGCTATAAGAATAAAATATTTGGTAACAAATGGTTTATGGCAGCATTAGTGGGTGAATTGGTTTGTGAAAATTTGGATTATGGTGGGAGATTTGAAAGTATAATTATTTGGTAAGAAGGTGGAACATTGTGGTAAGTGGGTGGAAAGGATGGTGGATGCATATTTTGAGAAACAAAAGGGAGATTGGTTAAAGGTGGAACATAAGCATATTGATTGATAAGATTAAACCTATTACTAACACCGATAAAATTACCATTTGTGCAATACTGGTCATGATAGAAGATATGTTTGTAGTAACAATGGGTATTATTGTAGGCATAGGAATTGGTATCTCAACTTGGGTTGGAGGGAAAAAATATCCAAGAACTATCATGCAACTAGATATCTTCATAGTGTTTTTATCCAATATATAAGCTATACTGCATAGAACATCCACAATATGTTCATCACATTTTATCAACTTAGTTAAACTCTCAATCAACAGGACTACCTCTCCATCCAAGTGTTCTTGACTCACAAATTATTGAATATTTTCCAATTGCTTGTCAATATTCATCAATTATTTATCAGAGACTTGTATTGGACAGTTGTCATCATCATGAAAAGCATGAGGGAAAGGAATTTTAGTAACGTTAGGCAACATAGGTGCTATATTGAGAGAAGATAGTTATCCCAAACTCTTATATGGGAATTAATTAATACTCAGCATAGGCTCAACACCATTAGCATTTAAACCATAGGAAGTCATAAGTCTATAATTTCTTCTCAAATGAATATCATATTTAGAAGAATGGTTTATAAAACTCATAAACAAGTACAAGCTCCAAATAGCACGTAATTTCCTCTAGGAAACAAAGAAGGAAAGCTAGAGGCAAAGATAAAGGAATTGGTTTATGCTTGCAATTCCTATAATTAATTGAAAAAATATATTACAAATATGGATAATTATAATGTAAACAACTAACCAATAATATGAAATGGTAGTACTTATGCAATTGATTAAACAATTTGGTATAACAATAAAATGATCAATTAATCACCTATTTGAGCAATATGAGATAGAAAAAACATGATTAATCTATAAATATAATTATATAAAATATGAATTTTCAAAATTAATATCCCTAAATATAATTTTTTTATGAAACTAAACTCAAATATTAACATCCAAATCATCAATAATGCAAGCTATGTCAAATTCACCAAAATAAAATGTTGGAAAATGGGGTCCTTGCCCTATAAATGCACACTAGGGACTTATTCATTCACCATTTACAATTATGATCATTTTATTAGGTAAAAAATAATTAGGATCAATTCAATCCTTAAAGAGAGGTAAGAAATTTGGTTGATTACTCCTCTTTTAGATTTGATGTGATTGGATATGATTACAATGAGAAATGATGTAATATTGACAATATCTAGTATAAACAAACATATATAGAAATGGAAGTTAACTTAAAAGTAGAGTCAAAAATAGAATGCAAAGAAGAACTTATCACTAAATCCTAGAGTCGAAAGTGTCAGACTATGGAGATAGGTCCCCTATTCCTATAGGAAAATTCATCAAATAATGCTTTTAGATCTCAAATCACGAGGCTCTATAGATTACTCTCATAAATTTAGCCAAAAAGTGTCAGATTATGTAGCTAATTGGGATGGTCATAGGGTTTTCACCTATTTGAAGTTTTAAACTATGTGTCTCAGTCTGCTCCAGACGATTATGCCACTTTTGACAATAATATTTATAACCTGCACATAGAGAGAGGGGAAATGTTGTGTTATATAGAAGCTTTTCTAAGTCAAACCTCATTCAAGTGTTTCCACCTCCACTACAATAATGTTAGATGAAAGAGAGCTTACGCCTAGTAGGGAAATGGTAAAATCCTTAAATTAAATGCTTGAATTGACAAACCATACCTTTGATATGAACTTATTTCCATGAAGCCTCACAAATATTGGTGTTGCTTGATAGGTGTTAATGCATTCCTTCATCATGAAGAAACACTTAAATTGATCATAATTAGTAAATTAAAATACTTGATTTCAATCTTTTCCTTAATTTCCTAGAAGATGCTTTATTGAATGCTCAATTAGAATTGAGAAGAAAATGATAATTAGAGAGAAAAGAGTTAAAATGAGGGAGAAAGTTGTATTTATACAAAACTTAAACCTTTTTGGTTTTAATTTCCCCAAGAAGGCCGATACTGGGGAGCACTTTCAACTACTTACAATTCTAATTGTTATGATTTCAAATTTGGGGCCAAAATGGTTGGACCATGATAGTAGGAACCATAGTCCCAGATATCTATGGTGCTAGGCTTCATAGTCCTAGTATTTTGGGTTGAAATAAAGGTCAATGAGTATATGACTATGTTGAGCTTCTATAAATGGCTATGGGATAAGCATAATTAGGCATGAATCAGGGACATGAGGTAGAGCCACTAAAGTGAGCATAAAATGAGTGTGAAATGGTAGATGGATATAATTTATGATACAACAAATAAAAAAATGGTGTGTGTTCTTATTCCACTATAATTTTAAATAATTATTATAATTAAAAATAAGGGATATGATAATCCCTAGGTGCTTAGGGGAACATATAATAAAATGATTATAACAACAATAATAAAAATTAACAATATTATTTGTAAGGCTTGAGGAAGCAAAGAAAAAAGAGATTTAAAAGAATACTTTCCTAGAGTTTGAGAAGGATTTGTGTGTGATCTTGAGAATATAATGAGAACCAAGACAGAAACCAAGAGAGATTTAAGAATGAAAAATATTGATCCAAAAAGAGAGAGGACAAAAGAGGTTGAGGCTAATCAGTCATTTTCCCTAATCTGGAAAGGTAAGAAGTAAAAAAAGCTCAAAAAAAGAACTAAATGAAAACTTCTATGTGACAATAGTGTAATGTGGTGATATCTATATACCATGCACTAGTGTCTAGATAATTTATACAAAATTATGAGGGGCTAGAAACCATGAAAATATAACCACAAGAAAGGACCCTTGAACACCTTGATAAGTAAAAAGGTTGATGCAAGGGTTGAAATGAACCTTCAAAGAAAACTAAGGGATTAGACACAAATCATGGGGTGAATCTACAAGTGTACTCAATTTTTTACACTTCATGTTCCAATGATAAGGATAGGTGTTATAAGTTTGATTTTAGTGCAAAAAAGGTATATTTTCAATGGCTAAAATGAGAATATTAAAGGTTTTCTTATTTGGGATCTAGAAACGTGAATTTTCTCCACTCAAGAGATACAATATTATAGAAAAATAATGCCATAAAAATGGAAAAATAATCAGAGAAGAAATGTAGTAATAAGGTGCATTTTGAGAGAAAACTAGAGTAGTAGAATATACCTAAAAATAAATATCTAATTGGATAATTTTATCTTGGGAAAAGAAGAGGCAAGAACATTAAATGTAAACCTAAAGAATATTATGATGCAATAAATTTCTTCATCAATAGATATGAAAATGTGTACAAGATAATGGAGACCACCTAAAAAATTTATTTTTTCTCTTATTTATGCTAATAGTGAACCAATTTAAATGAAAGAGGTTCTCATATCTAAGGATAATAAGTCTTGAAAAATGGTTAAGGAATAGGATATGTTAGCATTGAAGTAGATTAATGTTAGACAATTCAAATAATTGAAAGACACCTGAGAGGGGGGGAGGTGAATTAGTTGTCACCAGATTACCGAAAACTTAAGCAATTAAAACTTTATTATCGAAACCCAAAAGATCAATATCAGAATGCATAAATCAAATACCGAAATAGCAGATAAAGAAATTAAGCATAAGCAAAAATTAGAGAATAAATACCATCCACATGACACCAATATTTATACGTGGAAAACCCAGTAAAGGGAAAAACCATGGTGGGAAGCCTACCCATAGTCAGATAATACTTCTGTAGTATGTGATTACAACTGAGGGGCTTTCACTTGCAGGAAGTCCAACAGCCTAGAGCACACTGCTCATCACAAAAGGAGTCTCACTTACTACATAGAAATGATAGTTCTGATGCTTAATATAAGTACAGATCCGATAGCCAACAAGATGAGAGAGGGGGGGTGAATCATACAAACTTAATCATCAATGAAAACATCAGATTCCACCTCAGTAACATATATCAGTCATAGAATAAAAACTGTCATACATGCAAACTCAAAAGCATATGAACAATATAAACCTCATAACACCAGATTTAACGTGGAAACCCAAAAAGGGAAAAACCACTGTGGGATTTCGGACCCATTAAGAAATATACTCTTCTAGAGTATGCTCGGTTAAAAGCCAATCCTATTAAAGATTACAAAACACATTGCTAGATGTCACCCGGTTAAGGGATTTCCCTCAGATCTGTTAGGATCTTCACTTTGTTAGAAGTCACCTTGTCAAAGGATTTCAAACACTCATTTTGAATGTCACCTTGTTAGAGGATTTACTTATAAGACTGTTAAGTCCACTCGGTTAAGAGATTTCCTGTTGCTTTCACAAGCTAACAGTAATACAATCTATCTGCAACTTCACATCTAAAATGCTAAAGCAGATTCTTATTTGTTCAACACAATCTAGACATAGAACTAATCTTGTCTATCTACTAGGCATCAATACTCTGTTATTCCAATAGGTCTTCAAGCTTCTATGCTCGGTGATCACTATGTATCATCCTTGTGCATACACTTGCCCGCATCCACTGTTTATCAACAGTTCCTTATTTATAAACAATCATCTAACTGCTTAATCTCCTTGATCACATTTCCCATGATCAATCATAGCCATCAAATCTTCAATCTTGTCCAGATTCATTGTATCCTACGATCTGAAAAATGTTTTACCCTGCCTCGGAACTTGCATAATCATCTTGGAACTTGTGTTAGGGTAATGCGGTTCAATCTGAGCTGTAGATCTTCTTGCCGACTTTCCATTGCCTTAGATTTGTTAACAAACTTCTTCCATGGCTTGCCAATCATTGATCCGCTCCAACTCATCAGCTTCTTTCATTAAATATCACATGTAAACATTTAAAGCATTCTGTTATAGCTCGATTACAACTCGGTGAATACTAAACTTTACTCGATAGACATTCTGTCTTCATTAACCGACTGCGATAACCTTAGGGTTTACCAACTAGGTTCCTTCGGGTTTACCGACTAGGTTCTTTGCCTGATAACATAGTGTAGTATTAACCTTTACATTTTACAACATATGTATGATGTTAAAACAATCTAAAACATCAACATCTCATCATTGTCTGACTCGGTAGAGTTGCCCATTGAATAACTTATCCCTTTATTCATCATATTCTTTCCTGTGTCTTTACCAACTTCTTTATAATCTTCATATCATATTTCTTAAGATATGGCAACATTATACTAAATTAGAAAATCAATTTCTTGACATCAATGAAAAAAAAATAATATCAAGATAGTAAAACATCTTTAATCAGTTATGTCCATAATCATCAACAACCTTCTCAATATCCTTGTTATATTGCCAACAATCTCCCCATTTGGCATTGATAGCAAAACCAATTGATTTGACCGTTAAGAATTCAGATTGTTGTGATTCTGAAATGCTGAAATGCTCTCCCCCATACATCAAACTTCTCTTCTAGTTTTCTCTCAATCTTCTCCTCTTTGGGTAGGTCTTCTCCCCCTGGTAGTCTTCTCCCCCTTTGACAACAATGCCAAAATGAAAAGAACTAAAACATAAGTTGTTTCTGTAAGAAGCCATTCCCTGCTGATGTGTATCAATTGAGTCTCGGTCAGAGCATTTGTTTACAATTCCTATCCCCTGTATCATTTTTTGTTTATCCCAATATTGTTCCAGTACACTTTTAGAAAAGCGTTCTTAAAGTGTATCACTCCAACATCAGCTCCCTAAAAGATATTCAATAGATTCATCGAAGTGATGCTTTCACCGAACTCGGACAGTGAGTAAGAGATAGGGGTAGGACCCCTAACTTACTTCTGAGATATTCAAAAGTGTCCTTTGGTAGTGGCTTGGTGAAGATATCAGCTATTTGTTCCTTTGTGTTAACATATTCCAACACCACTTTCTTTTCATGAGCTTCTTCTCTAAGATAATGATATTTGATAGATATGTGCTTTGTCTTAGAGTGCATAACAGGGTTCTTTGAAATATTAATGGCACTATTATTGTCACAGAATATAGTTACTAGCTCAGTAACTTTCTCATTTATACCTTCCAACAATTGTTTGATCCATGCAATGTTGGTACAATTCAGTGTTGCAGCAAAATATTCAGCTTCAGTTGTTGACTGAGAAACACATCCTTGTTTCTTGCTAAGCCAACTCACTAGTCTTTCTCCTAAGAAGAAAGCTCCTCCACTTGTGCTTTTCGTGTCATCAATGTTGCCTGCCCAATCAGCATCAGTATAGACTTTCAAATCAAAACCATTTCCTTTCTGATATACTAAGCCATAATCTTCAGTGCCTTTCAAGTATCTGAAAATTCTTTTAATTGTTGTCATGTGTATTTCTTTAGGATCTGTAGAGAATCTTGCAACAATACCTACTGCATGTGCTATATCAGGCCTGCTGTGAACAACATATTGTAGTTTTCCAATCATGGATCGATAGAGTGTCTCATCAACAGATGCAGATTCATCATTTTTTGATAGTTTGCAGTTTGTAGTCATAGGAGTACTTACTGGCTTTGAATCCTCCATTCCAAATTTCTTCAAGATTTCCTTTATGTATTTGGATTGAGTAATGAAATTTTCATTTTTCATTTGCAGTATCTGTAAGCCTATAAAATACTTTATCTCACCGATTAATGACATCTCAAATTCTTTGCTCATTTCATTACCAAAGTTCTTGCATAAAGAGTCATTTCCACAAAATATAATATCATCAACAAATATGGCTGAGATTAGTATTCCATTTTCATCATTCTTCATGTACATGTTGTTGTTCTCACTTGTCCTTATAAAACCAATCTTAATCAAATAAGAGTGCAGTCTTTCATACCATGCTCTAGGTGCTTGTTCCAGACCATATAAAGCTTTGTTCAATTTACATACCTGATCTTTATTATTGTCTTCAATAAATCCTTTAGGTTGTTCAATGAAAACTTCTTCTTCTAATATTCCATTCAGAAATGCAGATTTGACATCCATTTGATATACCTTGAAGTTTTTGAAAGCAGCATATGCCAGCAATGTTCTAACTCCTTCAAGTCTAGCAACAAGTGCAAAAGTCTCACCATAATCAATTCCTTCTTCTTGGGCATAACCTTTGCAAACCAATCTTTCTTTGTTCCAAATGACCTCTCCTTTCTCATTTAGATTGTTTCTGAAGATCCAATTTGTACCGATTACATTTTTGTCCTTAGGTCTTGGGACTAGTGTCCATGTGTCATTCTTCTTGATTTGATCAATCTCTTCAGTCATAGCATTTATCCAATCTTCATTGTTGAATGCCTCTTTTACTATTCTTGGTTCAAATTTAGATATCAAACATGTGCTTTGTCTTAGTTTGTTTCTTGTCATCACTGGATCATCCTTATCTCCTATAATCTGACTTGGTGCATGATGTCTTCTGACATATTTGACTAATACAGGCTCGGTAGGCTCTGTATGATCCTCTTCATCACTCGGTAACTGGATATCTTTCTCATTTCCTTCAACAGTTATCTCGGTAGGACTTTTCGGTTGCACATAGACAAATTCATCATAGTCTTCTAGTTCTTTGGAATTCCTGTCATCAGTTCTTTCTGCAAGTTCATCAATTTTCACATTTGCACTTTCTACTATTTTGTTAGATGATTTGATCAGACATTTAAATGCTTTGCTTCTAGAAGAATATCCTAGAAATGTTCCTTCTTCACTTTTCTGATCAAACTTGCCATTTCTATCATCTTTATGAACATAGCATTTGCTTCCAAAGATCTTAAAATAACTTACATTAGGTTTCTTGCCATACCAGATTTCATAAGGTGTCTTCAAAGTACCTTTCTTCAATTGAACTCGGTTCAAGGTGTAAACAGTTGTGCTTATTGCTTCTCTCCAAAATGTTTGTGGAACCTTCTTCTCAATCATCAATGTTTTAGCACAATCCACAATAGATTTGTTTCTTCTTTTAGCTATTCCATTCTGCTGTGGAGTCCTCGATGTAGAGACTTGTCTTTTAATACCATGATCATTGCAAAATAGGTTGAACTCATCAAATGTGAAATCTCCTCCTCTATCTGATCTAAGACATTTCAGTTGTCTTCCTATTTCATTTTCAACTCTAGCCTTGTACCACTTAAACATTTGAAAAGCTTCTGATTTTTCTTTTAAAAACATTACTGACATCATCCTTGAATAATCATCCACAAATAATATGAAATACTTGTCACCATAATAACTTTGAACTTTCATAGGACCACAAAGATCAGTGTGCAAAAGATCTAAAATTCCCTTAGAAGTGTAGGACTTACTTGTAAAGCTGAATCTTGTCATCTTGCCCATTTGGCATCCTCGGCACATAGCATTCTCAAGTTTTTCAAGACTCGGTAGACCCCTTACTCTGTGCTTCTTACTTATCTTGATCAGATTATCAAAATTAACATGACAAAATCTTTTATGCCATAACCAGGTGTTATCAATCTTTGCATGCAAGCACTTGTTGTGAGTAGAGTCAAGGTGAAATGTATTACCTTTTGTTTGTGTCTCGGTAGCAGCTAACTTTCCATTTTTGTCATGAACTTTGACAATTCCTTTCTAAAATTCTATTCGGTAACCTGTGTTGTTTAGATGTGCTACACTCAACAAATTATATTTCAAACCTTCAACCCAATAAACATCATTGCATCTTGCTTTATCTAGAAGTGTTATGGATCCTTTACCTCTTACCAAACATGGTGCATCATTACCAAATCTAACATAGCCTCCATCATAATCTTCTAACATAACAAACTTGTGTTTATCTCCTGTCATATGATGTGAGCATCCACTATCTATAATCCAAGAATCATTAGTGTTTATGTGAGATATTAGGGATTTTTCTTCATACCTTTCTTCATCTGATCCATCCTTGATAGCCACATAAACAACTTCCTTTGTACCAGTCTCATCTGATTTATCATCTTCAAATTCCTTATCAGCAATTAAGCAGGTCTTTCTATCTCTTTTTCTAAAGTCTCGGTGACCTCTGTAATGATTATCTTTCTTTCTGTCATCTCGATAATCTCTCTTTTCAGTGAAATATTTGTCAAGATAGTTAGAAGCCATATGTCCAATCTTATCACAATTAAAACATTTCAAGGGTAGTTTTCCCTTATACTTACCTTTGCCTCTTGGTAACCTTTTGGCCAATAGTGCTTCAAACTCTTCTTGCTTTCTGATTTCTTCATACAGTTTGTGTACCTCCTCCATGTTCTTCTGAAATCTTTCACTTGCTCCACTATGATCTCCTCCAGAGTACTTATACTTTCTTTCATTTTAATCATTAGATTCATTCAGATGAAAAGAACTAAATGTAGATTCAACTTTATTTACCAATGACCCACTGTTATCAAAATTACTTAACTCAAATGCATGTAGCTTACCAATAGTAGCATCCAAGGAAACTGGCATATTAGGTATAGACCTCAATTCATTGATTGCAGAGACTCGGATTGCATAGGCAGGTAGAAGGGTTCTTAACAACTTACTTGTCACATCCTTTTCTTCAATTGTACTGGGTTATGTTCTCACCTTCATTCATCCTCATAGATTCAAGTTGTCCTCTTAGACTATCAACTTTTGCTCTTTGAACATGTTCATCTCCTCCATATACAGATATGAGCTTAGTCCACATAGCCTTCGCATCATTGCAACCTTCTAGATCATTAAACTCATAATCGGTCAATGCAGATGTTATTTCAATCATTGCTTGAATGTGTTCTTGCTTTGCCTTTATCTCTTCCATAGTCAATGGATAGGTGCTCGGTGTAACAAAATCATTCTCCAGATAGTATATAGCATATTCTCCAACTCCTCATAGATGTAGATTCATCCTTTTCTGCCATGTAGAGAAACTTGACTTATTCAGCTTAGGTGCATCCCTCTTATACATCTTTGGATCTTTAACTCAAGTGCCTTTAAACTTTCCTTTCGGAGTCCGAAGCTCTGATACCAATTGATAGTTCTGACACTTAATATAAGTATAGATCCGATAGCCAACAAGATGAGAGGGGGGGGTGAATCATACAAACTTAATCATCAATGAAAACATCAGATTCTACCTCGGTAACATATATCAGTCATAGAATTAAAATTGTCATACATGCAAACTCAAAAGCATATGAACAATATAAACCTCATAACACCAGATTTAACGTGGAAACCCAAAAAGGGAAAAACCACTGTGGGATTTCGGACACACTAAGAAATATACTCTTCTAGAGTATGCTCTGTTAAAAGTAAATCTTGTTAAAGATTACAAGACACATTGCTAGATGTCACCCGGTTAAGGGATTTCCCTCAGATCTGTTAGGATCTTCACTTTGTTAGAAGTCACCTTGTCAAAGGATTTCAAACACTCATTTTGAATGTCACCTTGTTAGAGGATTTACTTATAAGACTGTTAAGTCCACTCGGTTAAGAGATTTCCTATTACTTTCACAAGCTAACAGTAATACAATCTATCTGCAACTTCACATCTAAAATGCTAAAGCAGATTCTTATTTGTTCAACACAATCTAGACATAGAACTAATCTTGTCTATCAGTTGGGCATCAATACTCTATTATTCCAACAGGTCTTCAAGCTTCTGTGCTCAGTAATCACTATGTAGCATCCCTGTGCATACACTTGCCCACATCCATTGCTTATCAACAGTTCCTTATTTATAAACAATCATCTAACTGCTTAATCTCCTTGATCACATTTCCCATGATCAATCATAGCCATCAGATCTTCAATCTTGTCCAAATTCATTGTATCTTACGATCTGAAAAATGTTTTACCCTGCCTTGGAACTTGCACAATCATCTTGGAACTTGTGTTAGGGTAATGCGGTTCAATCTAAGCTATAGATCTTCTTGTCGACTTTCCATTGCCTTAGATTTGTTAACAAACTTCTTCCACGGCTTGCCAATCATTGATCCACTCTAGCTCATCAGCTTCTTTCATTAAATATCACATGTAAACATTTACTGCATTCTATTATAGCTCAGTTACAACTCGGTGAATACTAAACTTTACTCAGTAGACATTATGTCTTCATTAACCGACTGCGATAACCTTAGGATTTACTGACTAGGTTCCTTAGGGTTTACCGACTAGGTTCTTTGCCTGATAACATAGTGTAGTATTAACCTTTACATTTTACAACATATGTATGATGTTAAAACAATCTAAAACATCAAGATCTCATCATTGTCTGACTCGGTAGAGTTGCCCTTTGAATAACTTATCCCTTTATTCATCATATTCTTTCCTGTGTCTTTACCGACTTCTTTATAATCTTCATATCATATTTATTAAGATATGGCAACATCATACTGAATTAGAAAATCAATTTCCTGACATCAATGACAAAATAATAATATCAAGACAGTAAAACATCTTTAATCAGTTATGTCCATAATCATCAACAACCTTCTCAATATCCTTGTTATATTGCCAACAAGAAATCTAGACTACAATCCGGAAGAAAGAATGAACTACAAAGATAGCATCTCCTATGCCTAAATACAGTTTTGATTAAGCTTAATACCAGAGGACTAAATCCTCTTACATAAACCCAATTCGATCACCAATGATTGACGAAATCCTCTGCCTGAATGATTATTACATTATTCTTTCCTATTACATTTCATATCCCATATCCATATGATCTACAATGAGATCTTACATTATATATATACAAACCCTCGACCACAAACAATCAGGTCGGCCACCAAACAATAAAACAATTACATAATTACAAAACATGTCGGCCTGAGACCAAACAAATAATATCTAACCCATAAAACATCCCAGAAACACATCGAGAGGTCCAATCCACATGTTACATTAAGTTGGTCCATAACCTAGTTAAACCGAGATGCAATTTAGGTCCCCACATGATAAAGAAATGATCCCAATCAACCAAGTCTCAAACACAATCACCATCAGCATCCTAAATCTCCACTAGAAGCTGCACCAACACCACTTATCCATACCATCAAGGATCTTCAACAAATCTCTGTCAGTGAAACCCTTGCCAGAACAAAAAACCAAGCTTGTCAGCAAGAAGGATAACATTTGATCACCAGAGCAAAACCAACTGACTGAACATGCATCTGAGTAGCATGGATAAGCCAATTCGATAACCCAAACATACCAGAGCATACCAGATCATCATGGTCTAATTCAACCAGAAACCAAACATCCTACCAGGACCAGAAGGATACTGGTAAAGCAACCAAAAAAACTAGTGTTGACATCAATGACAAAACATCAATGCAACACATAATCAATTCTTCCAAATGGACAACAATCTCCCCCTTTGGAATTGATGGCAACACTAGATGTGAAAAACATCCAAGTGCCAAGAAATTCCAAACAAGTCTCCCCCAATGGAAGACAACCAACAATCTCCCACACAAAGATATAGCAATGAAGTTCTGAAACAAAGACCAAACTCCCCCTATTAATGATATTGTTGTAAAGAAATAAAGACCAAACTCCCCCTGTGAATGATATCTCTATAAAGCTCTATTTTTCACATATATCTCTCCCCCTTTGACATCAATGTCAAAGATCTGGCATAAATATCAAAGAAAAAATAAAAAACCATTAAATTATAAGGCTAACTACTCCCCCTGAGAAGTAGAATCCCCACATCAATGTTATTCATTCTGTATTGAATAATATCTCTGATAATGCATACTGGATTGATGCCAAATAACATCAATCAGATCTCTGTCAGAGGGGCAAAAACCCCTAACCTATCTCTCAGGTACTCAAATGATTCTTTAGGTAAAGGTTTAGTGAAAATATCTGCAATTTTCTCTTTAGTGTTCACATAAACCTGTCTAACCTCATTTTCTTCAACCTTCTACTTCAAAAATTTATACTTAATAGATATGTGCTTTTTCATAGAGAAATGTCGTATTCTTTGATATGTCAATAGTAGCAGAGTTATCATAGTGAATAACTACCGGTCCCATGCAATGCACTTTGATATCCTTCAACATTTTATTCATCCATAAAACTTGTGTACAATTAGTAGCAGCAACAACATACTCAGCTTCAGCAATAGATAAAGAAGTACATGATTGTTTATTGCTGATCCATGAAACCAACTTCTTTCCAAGAAAGATAGCTCCACCAGAATTACTTTTTCAATCATCAACATCACCTACCCAATCTGCATCTGTATATGCACATAAATTAAAGTCATCATCCTTAGGGTACCACAAACCATATTCAAATGTACCTTCCAAATATCTAAAAATCCTTTTCACCGCACTCTCATGATTTTCTCTAGGATCACTTTGATATCTTCATGCAATGCAAAAAAAATTCATTATATCAAGCCTAGTCTGAGTTAAATATAGCATACCTCCAATCATAGACTTGTATCTTGTAGGATTTACCAATGAAGAAACATCTTTCCTTGTCATTTTCTCACTTGTAACCATAGGAGTACTTATCGGTTTAGAGTCTTCCATACCAAATTTCTTCAATGATTCCCTAGCATACTTAGTTTGACAGATGAAAATACATTTATCAGTCTGAGTAATCTACAAACCTAAGAAAAAATTTATTTCCCCAATCATAGACATTTCAAATTCTTTCTCCATGTTCTTAAAAAATTCCATGCACAACTTATCTTCACCTCCAAAAATAATGTCATCAACAAATACTTCAATAATCAATATATCATCATCAGTGATCTTATAATATAAATTACTGTCAACATTACCCTTAGTAAAACTAAACTTCAAAAGATATTTATCCAACCTTGCATACCAAGCTCTAGGTGCCTGTTTCAATCCATATAAGGCTTTCCTTAACCTGCAAACCATTTTTTTATCATCTAAAATTGAAAAACCATCAAGTTGCTCAATATAAACTTCCTCATCAAGATCCCCATTCAAAAAGGCACACTTAACATCCATCTGATAAACCTTGTAGTTCTTATGTGCAACATAGGCAAGAAATAATCTTACAGCTTCAATCCTAGTTACAGGTGCAAAATTTTCACCATAATCAATTCCTTCCTTCTAAGAATATCCTTTACAAACCAATCTATATTTATTCCTTACAACTTGTCCATCTTCATTTAATTTATTCCTAAAAACCCATTTAGTTCTAATAATATTCTTATTTTTAGGTCGGGGAACTAAAGTCCATGTGTTATTCTTCTCTATCTGATCTAATTCTTCTTCCATAGCTTTCATCCAACAATCATCTTTACATGCTTCAATTACTGATACCAGTTCAACTTGAGAAATTAAACATACCTCATTAGTTGCCAATATCCTTCTTGTCATCACTCCATTGTTCTTATCCCCAATGATTTGATCTTTTGAATGATTCAATCTCACATACCTAGGAGTCTTCTGATTCCCTATTCCTCTTCCTGGTTCTTCAATTACTATTGAATTTTTTGATACTGCTGGAGTAACTAGTTCAAAATTATGTTCTGATAAAAGTGTTACAGGTTCATTTATGATTATTTCCGCTGTAGGTTCTTGCTCATAAACTCGTATTTGACTTCTATTCATCTCATCCACCTTGACATTAGCACTCTCCACAATTCTCTACAATCTTTTGTTATAACATCTATATGCTTTTCTTTCATTAGAATAACTAAGAAATATCCCTTCATCACATCTAGGATCAAACTTGTCAATGATAACAACTCTTTTGAGATAAAACTTACTACCAAAGATTCTGAAATACTTAACTGTAGGTGTATTGCCAAACCATAATTCATAAGGTGTCTTACCGGTTTCTCCTTTGATATGTACTTTGTTGAATATATAGATTGTTGTGCTCACTACTTCTCTCCAGTAGATATGAGGTAGACTATCTTTCATCATCATAGTTATAGCAGCATCCAAGATAGTTATGTTTTTCCTTTCCATAGCTCTATTTTGCTGAGGTGTCTGGGGAGCAGAAAATTGTCTCCTTATGCCATGCTTCTCACAAAAGTTATTAAACTCACCGGATGTGAATTCTCCACCATGATTTCACCTTAAACATTTAATCTTCAATCCTATCTATGTTTCAACTTTATCTTTAAATATTTTAAACTTTTCAAAAGCCTCATATTCCTCCCTTAGAAAAGTAACCCACATCATTCTAGAATAATCATCAATGATTTGAAAACTTTTAACTTTAACAAGGCCACACTGATAGGGCCACACAAATCAGTATGAATAAGATCAAGAACATCATTAGATTTGTCTTGTATACTCTTAAAAGAGGTTTTGACTTGTTTTCCTATTTGACATTCTTTACATACCGGATTATAGGGCTTCACAATCTTAGGTATATCTCTAACTGCCTTAGTTGAACTGATATTTACAATGCAATCAAAATTCACATGACATAGCCTTTTATGCCATAGCTAACTGTCATCAATTTGTACAATCAAACATGTCTTCTCACCGGAATTCAAATGAAATATATTACCCTTTTTCTGAGTACTGGTTGCAATCTCCAATCTAGATCTATTAATGATTTTGCATTTTCCATCCTTGAACTGTAATTGAAATCCCTTATCCACCAATTGTACTACACTCAAAATATTATGCCTTAAACCTTCAACATAATAAACATTATCAGTATTGTGCTTACCCTCCAATGATATAGTTCATTTTCCCTTGATCATACATGCTTTGTCATCTCCAAATCTAACCAGACTACAATCAAATTCTTGCAAAAATAGAAAATCTTTTATTTCTAGTCATATGATGTGAACATCCACTGTCAATTACCTATTCATCCAACTTATCTTCAATTTTAGCACCAAGTGCCTTCTCTTTAGGTACATTCTCTTCTAGTGCCAGAACATCTTCCTTGATAGCCAAGAACACCCATTCCTTCCCATTTTCAGAACCACTAGTAGAGTCTTGTGCTTATTCATCATCTAAATCAGTCACACCTTCCTCATCCGCTATGTAGCATTATTTATCTTTTTATTTCTTGTACTTATACTTGTTCTGATATCCAAGGTTAGGATTAAAAGGTTTCTAGCTCTTTCTTCAAATCTTGAATTCCTTTCAGGATATCCAGATGCAAAATTATTAGGTCCCAGAGACAACTGAGAGCAGGGGTGAATCAGTTGTCCAATAAATTCAACCAAAATTAACTTAACCAAAACTTAATGCTTAATGTCGGTAAACCAAACTTTATGTCGATAGACAGTTTTATCAGTTAATTGCAGTACTGGTAAAGATTAATGCATGAAACAGAAAGACATTAACATCCACAACACATAACACAAATATTTGTACGTGGAAACCCTATAAGGGGAAAAACCATGGTGGCAAGTCTTACCCACAATCAAATGATAATACTATAGATAGTATGTGTGTACAATATGGATTCTGCACATGTAGAAAGGCCAATTGCCTAGAGCTCACTGCTCAACCACAAAATGAGAGTCACACTGACTACAATTGGATGGTTAAATCCAATGATAATGTACTGCTTAAAATAGCATCTTCATATGTTAGATTCGGTACCAATTTAGTTCTGATTGCCTTCACAAAAACCTTCCTTTAACCTTCAAATGATGTATGTGTGTATAGCTCTGCTTATTTTCGCATATACCCTATTACAATCCTTTTTCCAAAAGCATATGAATCTCACAAATGAGATCTTACATTTATACCATAGCCTAAGACCAATTGAATTAGTTGGCTCACTAAAAGATATTAAAATAAAATTAATTACAAATAAATTGATGTTCGATGCATGATGTCGACTTAATGCATTTATAATAATAATAAATCATCTCCATAACATGTCGTGTTGATCTAGAATAGATATGCATGTCGGTGTATATCTTAGACCTATTTGCCAGTAAGAGCAAATATGCAAACTTGAATAAACCAATAACCAAATCGCCAAAACCAAGTGACCAAATAATGTCTTCGACATAATCAAGTAGTCTCCAAGTCATTCCAAGTGCCGATGAACAATATAATCTATCGGTGAACCAAATACCAGTGACTGTGCATAAGTCTCTGACTTGCCGATGAACATAACCAAAGATCTCCAAGTGCTGATAAGTGTTGACAAGTGATGATAGGTGTTGACATCAATGACAAAACCATATCAATATATCTAAAATACCAACAATATCCCCCTTTGGCATTGATGGCAACACAAGATGAAAAAACCATCAAAGTGTCAAAACAGAAATGCCAAAAACCAAAAACCAACAATCTCCCAAAGAGATGATTAACCACAAATCAAAATACATAATGTCTCTCCCCTAGGAATAATCTCTCCCCGAAGATATCTCTCCCCAAAAATGTTTCTCCATAATATCTCTCCCCCTTTGACATCAAATGCCAAAGCAATATAAAAACTAGATTCAAATACAAAATACCAACTTATTATACCAACTACTCCCCCTGAGAAGTAGCTCACCTCATAAGAGCTGGAATAAAAGATTACTCTGTTAATTCTGTTGGTTGATGACAAACATCAATTGTCTAAGTCTCTACCGGTGGGGGTAGGACTCCAAGTTTCTCTCTGAGATATTCAAAAGTCTCCTTAGGCAAAGGCTTAGTAAAAATATTTGCAATCTTCTCTTAAGTATTCACATAAACCAATTTCACTTCTTTTGCTTCAACATTCTCTTTTAGAAAATTGAATTTGATAGAAACATGTTTAGTCTTAGAGTGAAATACCGGGTTCTTTGATATATCAATTGCTGTCATATTATCATAGTAAATAGTTATAGGTTCCTTGCATTTTACCTTTATGTCCTTCAACATTTGTTTGATCCATAATACCTATGTACAACTAGTTGTTGTTGCAACATATTCTGATTCTGCTATTGATAGACTTGTACAACTTTGTTTCTCGCTCAACCATGAAATTAGTCTGCTACCAAGAAAAAATGCTCTGTCGATGGTGCTTTTTTTGTCATCCACATCTCCTACCCAATTAGCATCTGTGTATGCACATAAGTCAAAAAAATTCTCTAAGATACCATAAACCAAGATTTGTAGTGCCTTGTAGGTACCAGAAAATCCTTTTCACTGTTGATTCATGATTCTCTTTAGGATTACTCTAAAAATATTGAAACAATACATATTGCATTCATAATATCAGGTCTTGTTTGTGTCAAATATAGTAAACCTCCTATCATAGACTTGTAACTAGTCAGATCAACAGGTGTTGATTCATCCTTCAAAGATAATTTATCAGTTGTAGTCATAGGTGTGCTTACCGGTTTATAGTTTTTCATGCAAAATTTCTTTAGTAATTCCTTCAAGTACTTAGATTGACATAGGAATATACCTTTATTAGTCTGTGAAATCTACAATCCTAAAAAGAATTTTATCTCCCCAATCATAGACATTTCAAATTCTTGTTGCATTTTGTTAGAAAAGTCTTTGCACAATCCATCTTCTCCTCCAAAAATTATATCATCAACAAAAACTTCAATAACTAATATGTCATCATTAGTCACTTTGTAGTATAGATTGTTGTTAGCATTACCTTTAGTGTATCCAAGCTTCAAAAGATATTTGTCCAATCTAGCATACCACCAAGCTCTAGGAGCTTGTTTTAGTCCATATAAATCTTTCCTTAACCTGCAAACCATGTATTTGTTATCTGTCAAAGAAAATCCATCAGGTTGTTCAATATAAACTTCTTCTTCAAGATCTCCATTCAGAAATGCACATTTAACATCCATTTGATATACTTTATAGTTCTTGTGTGCTGCAGAAGCCAATAAAAGTTTGACTGCCTCAATTCTAGCTACCGGTGCAAAGGTTTCATTGTAATCAATTCCTTCTTTATGTGAATATCCCTTACACACCAATCTTGCTTTGTTTTTTATTACCTTACCATCTTCATTAAGTTTATTTTTGAAAACCCATTTAGTTCCAATTACATTTGTCTTTAGGTTGGGGAACTAATGACCAAGTGTTATTCCTTTCAATTTGTTCCAATTCATCTTCCATAGCTTTAATCCAATATTTATCTTCACATGCCTCATTAATTGATCTAGGTTCAATTTGAGAAATAAGACATGCATCTTTATTTGCCAATCTTCTTCTAGTCATAACTCCTTGAAATTTGTTTCCAATTATCTGATCTTCAAAATGATTCAATCTTACATACTGGGGTGTTTTTACTTCTTGTTGTTCTTCAGTGACTGTTGAATCCTTAGATGATGTCAGTGTAACTGGATCACCATTCCGTACTGGTGTATTCACAGTAGGTTCATTTGTGATTATCTCTATTGCCAGTTCAAAGTCTGTGTACATTGAATTTCCTCTAAACTGTTCATCAATCTTCACATTTGCACTCTCAACAATTTTCTGCAATCTCTTGTTAAAACATCTATATGCCTTTCTCTTAGATGAATAACCAAAAAATATTACTTCATCACTTCTAGGATCAAATTTGCCAATATACTCATCTCTTCTAATATAGCATTTACTTCCAAATATTCTGAAATATTTAAGAGGAGTATTACCAAACCATAGTTCATGAGCGGTCTTACTGGTTTCACCTCTGATGTGAACTTTGTTGAATGTATAAACTGTTGTATTGACCGCTTCTCTCCAGTATATATGAGGTAGATTTTCTTCTGATATCGTACTTCTGGCTACATCCAAGATAGTTTTATTTTTCCTTTCAACAACTCCGTTCTGCTAGGGTGTCTAAGGTGTTGATAACTATCTTTTGATCCCATTCACTTCACAGAATGTATTAAATTCATTAGATTTGAATTCACCTCCTTGATCTGATCTCAAACATTTGATTTTCTTGTCTATTTCATTCTCTACCATCACCTTGAATAGTTTGAATTTCCCAAATGCTTCAGATTTCTCCCTAAGAAAAGTGACCCAACACATTCTAGAATAGTCATCAATGATTAGCATAAAATACCTATCTCCTTGTATACTTCTAGTTCTTGCTGAACCACATAAATCAGTATGAATTAAATCAAGAACATTGTTAGACTTCTCTAGAATACTCTTGAAAGTTGCTCTAACTTTCTTTCCAAATTGACATTCCTTACATACCGAATTGTGAGGTTTAACAATCTTAGGTAAATCTCTTACTGCCTTAGTTGTACTGATTTTCACAATGCAATCAAAATTTACATGACAAAGTCTCTTATGCCATAACCAACTTTTAGCAATATGTGCAATCAAACATGTTTTCTCATTGTTGTTCAAATGAAAGATATTACCTCTAGTTTGATTACCGATTGGAATTTCCAAACCAGATCTGTTTAAGATTTTGCATTTACCATTCTTGAATTGTAACTGAAATCCTTTTTCAACTAATTGACCAACACTCAAAAGATTATGCTTAAAACCTTCAACATAGTAAACATTATCAGTATTGTGCTTACCATCAAAAGATATAGCATCTTTTCCTTTGATCAAACAAGCTTTATCATCTCCAAATCTTACTAGACCTCCATTGTATTCCTGAAAGGTTAATAATTTACTCTTATCACCAGTCATGTGATGTGAACATCCTGAATCAATAATCCATTCATCCTTATCTTCAACTTTAGCTAACAGGGCCTGCTCTATCGGTTGAATAGTAGGTGGCAGTTGATCTTCTATTATAGCAACAAAAGCCCATCCATTGTCTATCGAATCCTCATCAGAATCATCAATAACTCCTTCGTCAGCATAATAACAAGATTTGTCTCTATTTTTCTTAAACTTGTATTTCTAATAATCAGGGTTAGGCTTATATGTTCTCTTAGCTTCTTCTCTTAATCTTGCATGTCTATCAGGATATCTAAAATCCATATGACCAATCTTATTACAGTTAAAACATTTAAAGGGTGCTTTACCTTCATACTTACTTCCAATTGGACCTTTAGGCATTTTTCTTGCAAATAGTGCTTCAAGTTCTTCATTTTCTCTCCTACTTTCTTCAAGTTCTCTTGCATAAAAGGATTTGCAATCAGATTTCTTAGATGGTGATGATGATTTTGTAGATGATGATGATGCCTTGAAAGCTAGATCTATCTTAATAGTAGCAATGGGACCAAATTCCTCAAGTTCAAAAGTTGAAAGTTTTCCAACCAAGGTGTCTCTAGATATTGATGCATTAGGCATTGTTCTCAATTAATTTAAAGCAGTAAATTTCATTTTATATGTCGGTGGAAAATCTCTTAAAACTTTAGAAACAATATCATCTTCACTTAAGGTTCCTCCACAACATTATATACCCAAAACAATTCCATTTACTCTTTCCATAAAAGCATAAATTCTTTCATCTTCTTCCATTTTCAGATTTTCATACCTGACCCGGAAGCATTCAAGTTTTGCAATTTTCACTATGGAATCTTCTTCATTCAATGTTTCCAATTTGTCCCAAATTGATTTAGCCCTAGATCTGTCTGACAATCCCATGACTTGCTGATCTGATAATGCGCTCAAAAGTTCTTCTCTTGCTTTACAATCATTTTCCTCATCTTTAGCCAAGTTAGGTGGATTAGGTTGACCTTGAGTAGGAGAAGTAAAGTCATTCTTTGTAACGTCCCATATGTGATTTCCAATGCAATTAAAATGTGTCTCCATCCTGATCTTCCATATCCCATAGTTAGTTCCATCAAGTTTCAGATTGTCCTTCCTGAAATAGTTAGAAGACATTGGATCTCCTCAAGTTGTTAAACTTCTGCAAAAAAGAGAACTTAGCTCTGATACCAATTGTTAGGTCCCAAAGGCAACTCAGAGGGAGGGGTGAATCATTTGTCCAATAAATTCAACCAAAATTAACTTAACCAAAACTTAATTCTTAATGCCAGTAAACCAAACTTTATGCCAGTAGACAGTTTTATCAATTAATTGTAGTATCGGTAAAGATTAATGCATGAAATAGAAAGACATTAACATCCACAACACATAACACAAATATTTGTACATGGAAACCCTGTAAGGGGAAAAACCACGGTGGCAAGCCTTACCCACAATAAAAATGATACTATTGCAGATAGTATGTGTGTACAATATCGATCCTGCACCTGCAAAAAGGCTACCTGCCTACAGCTAACTTCTCAATCACAAAATGAGAGTCACAATGACTACAATTGGATGCTTAAATCCAATGATAATGTACTACTTAAAATAGCATCTTCATATGCTAGATTCAGTACCGGTTTAGTTATGATTGCCTTCACAAAAACATTCCTTTAACCTTCAAATGATTTATGCATGTATAGCTCTGCTTATTTTCGCATATACCCTATTACAATCCTTTTTCCCAATGCATATGAATCTCACATATGAGATCTTACATTTATACCATAACCTAAGACCAATTGAATAGGTCGGCTCACTAAAAGATATTACAATAAAATCAATTACAAATAAATCAATGTCTGATGCATGATTTTGGCTCAATGTATTTATAATAATAATAAATCATCTCCATAACATGTCATGCTAATCTGGAATAGATATGCTTGTCGGTGTATATCTTGGACCTATTTGTCAGTAACCTCAAATATGCAAACCAGAATAAACCAATAACCAAATCGCCAAAACCAAGTGATCAAATAATGTCTTCGACATAATCAAGTAGTCTACAGGTCATTCCAAGTATCGTTGAACAATATAATCTACCAGTGAACCAAATATCAGTGACTATGCATAAGTCTCTGACTTGTCGGTGAACATAACCAAAGATCTCCAAGTGTTGATAAGTGTTGACAAGTGATGACAGGTCTTGACATCAATGACAAAACCATATCAATATATCCAAAATACCAACAAAAATGACCTATCTTATTACATGCAAAACATTTAAAAGGTTTTTTTCCTTCATACTTACTTCCCATTGGTCGTTTAGGTACTCTTCTAGTAAATAGGGCTTCAAGTTGCTCAAATTCATCATCTTCTCTCTTCATATCATCTGATTCCTTTGAATAAAAATATTTTCAATCTTGTTTTCCGGTTAATGATGTATATGCATGAAAAGAAGGTTCAGACTTCACAGCTCCAGAAGGTTCAAATTCTTCAAGCTCAAAAGTAGATAATTTCCCAACCAAGGTATCTCTATTGACAGAAGTATTAGCCATTGTTCTCAATTCATTAATTACAACAACCTTCATCTTGTAAGCCAATGGTAAAGCTCTCAGAACTTTAGAAACTATTTCATCTTCACTTAGAGATCCACCACAACATTGAATTCCCATAACAATCTCATTTACCCTTTTGATGAATGCAGTAATCCTTTCATCTTCTTCCATCTTCAAGTTTTCATATCTCACCCGGTAGCCATCAAGTTTAGTGATCTTCACAGTAGGGTCACCTTCATTAAGAGTCTCCAACTTGTCCCATATAGCCTTTGCAGATGACTTGTCAATTAATCCAATTATTTGTTGATTAGAAGGTGCACACAAGAGGGCTTCTCTTGTTCTACAATCATTCTCAAGCTCCTTATCCAAGTTTTCCAGAGTAGGATTGCCAAATGTTGGATGATAAGGTGTAACACCATTCTCTGTGATTTCCCAAATTTCTTTACTGAGACATCTCAGATGAGTCTCCATCTGAATCTTCTATACTTTGAAATTTGTTCCATAAAGTCTAGGAATATCTCTCCAAAAGATAGCAGCAGATAAACTTGAACTGTTAGTCACCATAGGACCTTCCTCAACTGGTTAAGCTTCTGCAAAGAGGACCAAATCTTTGATACCAATTGTTAGATAGCTCAAATAACTGGAAGACAACTGAGAGGGAGGGTGAATCACTTGTCACCAGATTACCGGAACCTTAAGCAATTAAAAGTTTAATATTAGAACCCAAAATATCAATACCGGAATGCATAAATCAAATACCAAAATAGCAGATAAACTAATTAAGCATAAGCAATAATTAGAGAATAAATACCATCCATATGGTCCACTAATATTTATACGTGGAAAAACTGGTAAAGGGAAAAACCACGATGGCAGGCCTACCCACAGTCAAATAATACTTCTGCAGTAAGTATGTGATTACAATTAAGGGGCCTGCACTTGCAGGAAGGCCAACACCCTAGAGCACACTGCTCATCACAAAAGGATTCTCACTGACTACATATAAATCCATACTACAATCTAGAAGAAAGAATGAACTACAAAGATAGCATATCCTATGCCTGAATATAGTTTTGTTTAAGCTCAATATCGGAGGACTAAATCCTCTTACATAAACCCAACTCGATCACCAATGATCGACCAAATCCTCTAGCTGAATGATTATTACATTATTTGCTCCTATTACATTATATATCCCATATCCATATGATCTACAATGAGATCTTATATTATATATATACAAACCCTCAACCACAAACAATTAGGTCAACCACCAAACAATAAAACAATTACATAATTACAAAACTTGTCGACCTGAGACCAAACAAACAATATCCAACTCATAAAACATACTGAAAACACATCAAGAGGTCCAATCCACATGTTACATTAAGTCGGTCCATAATCTAGATAAATCAGAACCCAATTAAGGTCCACACATGCTAAAGAAATGATCCCAATCAACCAATTCTTAAACACGATCACCATCAGCATCCTGAATCTCCACTAGAAGACGTACAAACACCACTTATGCATATTATCAAGGATCTTCAACAAAGCTTTGTCGATGAAACCCTCGCCGGAACAACAAACCAAGCTTGCCAGCAAGAAGGATTGCATCTGATCACAAGATCAAAACCAACTAACTGAACATGAATCTAAGTAGCATGAATAAGACAATTCCATAACCCAAACATATCAGAGCATTCCAGATCATCATGATCTAATCCAACCAGAAACCAAACATCCTACCAGGACCAGAAGGATACCGGTAAAGTAGCCAAAACAACTAGTGTTGACATCAATGACAAAACATCAATGCAACACATAATTAATTCCTCAAAATGGCCAACAGAGTAATAATTTAAATTTAGTGGATGTGCCTAAGAAAAAAAATAAGACTATAAGTGGGTGTTCAAGAACACCTTTAGATCAAATGAATCATTTAAGTGATAAAAGACTTTATTACTAGAAAGGGGCATTTCTAAATTGAGGAAATAGATTTTGGTGATATATTTCCACTTATTTATAATTTTATTTTAATTAGGATCTTATTATTAATTTTTACAACACATGACTTAGATATTGAACACATGTATAGATGTCAAGGCAACATTCTTACATGGATTACTAAAGGAAAATATATACATGGAGCAACCTAAATGATTCAATTTGAAAGTAAATAGAAACTATTATGTAAGCAGAATGTATTTCTTTATGGATTAAGGTAGTCCCTATGTATGTGAAAATAAAAGCTTAACAAAACATGTCCCAGAATTATGTTTTGAAATAGGTGGAGATAATCATTGCGAATGTTTTTTTTATCGGTGATCATTGTGTATGCTAGAAATAGATAAATGTCATACTCTAATCACAATTTTATATTTTTATGGAATTCTTATAATTGGAGATAATGAAATGATATATTTTAGGAATGTAAAAACTTATTGTATTATAAGATTGACATGAAGCAATTATGAGCTATGAGTTGCATACTTTGTATATAGATACACAAGAATTGAGAAACATGAAATGGGAGGCTAAACCAAAGGAGACATTTTTAAATAGTCTTGTGGAGGTTTAAATTGTAAGTAAACATGCATTTTCATCATTCTAGCTAGTATAAAGATAGTTTGGAACAATATCCTAAATATATTGAGAACTTGAATGATTTGAGGAATGATCCTTATGCAAGTTTGATACGAAGTTACATGCGTGTGATGATCTACACAAGACTAAATATTTCCCAAGTACCAATGCAATTATGACTAGGTTGATGTTGAAGACAAGTAAAGAACATTGGAAAAATATGAAGAGAATGTTTAGGTACTTGAAGGAAAATTTAAATTATTCTTGATTTATTAAGGTATTAATGATGTAAAAAAAAATTAAGGATTTGTAGATTTCGATTAGGTTGGAGATTTTATTAGTTAGAGGTCTATGAGTGGTTATGTTTTTGTTTTATTTATAGGATTAGTGAGCTATATTAGCAAGGAATATATATTTACCCTATCCATTACTGAAATAGAATATATAGTTGTAACTCAGGCTTATAATGAAGCATTGCGATTGAAGACAGTAAGTGACATTATTGCTTTTAAGTTTCAAATGTTAACCATTTGTAATTACAAGAGTGTAATTTTTCTAGAGCTACATTATAGAACCAAGTACATATACATAGTCACTATCATTTTATGAGAAAAATATTTGAGAATGTCTAGGAAAGTGTAGATAGAAAAACACTTGAATAAATGTTAATCATTATTTGGAAAAAATTGTAAGTACTACCAAATTTATGTGATAAATGAATGAGTTGACCTTATCCTAGTTCCAAATATATGAATAATTTCTTGAGTTGCATAACACACTCTCCCCCACACTAAATGATAAGTGGGATAATGTAAGATATTTGGGTAACATTCATGTATACAAATCCTTGTAAGAAATATTTATCTTGCTTCTGTTGGAGACAATGCAGCAAACTAAGAGGGGGGATGAATCAGTTTGCATACAAACTTTACACAACTCAAACACAAATTCAAATCTGATAATTAACCAATGAAAGCATAAATCAATACCACCTTAATAACACACATAACACCAATATTTTTGATGTAGAAGCCCGGTTAAGGGAAAACCCATTGTGGGAACCTATCCACAATGATATAGTACCCTATTATAAGTATATGAAATATTACAATGGGGAATGCAAATGCATTCAGGCACATTGCCTAGAGCTCACTGCTCAAAACACATAACAAGAAGGGCTACAACCCTTGGAAAGACTCAGTGTCTTACAAAAACATTTGGATTACATCTAGAAGATCATCAACTGATAGAATAGCATATCCTCATGCTTGGTTACATTTCTGGTTAAGCACATAGTCTTATCTACTCTGCCACACATCTTCTCACTTTTGAAAGATCAAAACACTTGTTCACACACTTATCCCATCACACACATTCAGATACACTCATAGATACCATGCAGATACATCTCTCATATTATTATTACATATATTTATACAAATCATCAACCTATATTTCAAGGTCAGCTCAACACTTGTCACAAATTACAAGAATATAACCACACACACTACAATATAATCATACGACCCAAAATAATGTTAGCTAAGACATAGTATGGACATAAATCAACACCTTGAACATGAAACACCTCCAAGAATTAAGCCATCTGCAACACGCTATGATCATCATGTTGGCCAAGAACATGAAGAACACCAACGGATAAGGAAAATCATCAATAACGTGCATAACAATCAATGTGGACCATGAAAATGGACAGGACACTATCTAGAAACATCCACAAGCATCATGAATTATACCAGCAACAACTGCAACATCACCAGTTACTAGAATCTCCATCATCATTATATTGAACCTCAAGAACATCAACTATATTGACTGTCAACTTGAAAGATTCACTTGCAGACCTTCAAATCACAAACCATTTGAATTGAGGACATGTGAACATCCCAAACACTCTGCCAAATCCACAAACCAAGATATTGTAGCACAAAGAAATACAGTATAAAATCAAGAACATTGAACAACACTAAACAACTAAAAACCAACCACAATACCATATCTCATAACTCGATCAAATCACCATGCGGACCACTAAAACTTTAGTTGAATCAAATAGAGATACTTATCTCAAAACCTTGTAATCCACACAACTCATCTGCAACACATTGGTCGAACCAACTCATTTAATCTGATTGCAACACTGAAACACATAGGAATATGTTGACATCAATGACAACACATCATTCCAGCAAGCTTCTCAATAGTATCCAATAGCTTCTACTTTATGGTGAAATATGGAGAGATAAAATATTAAATATTTTATATTTGTTAATTACTATGTGGTGTTCATTAGATTTTTATGGATAGTTGTTTGATAGTACTCCAAACCTATACTATAGAAAAAAAAAATAGACATAGATGATCTAGTTTAGGTAGATATTAGTTTATATTGTTGGAGTAAATAGTATTCCCTATTTATGTTTACTTAAGTCCAACGTAGGTAACCAACTAGATTTAATATTGTAGTTGGTTAGTGGGATTCTACCTACCCTCACCTATGATTGAGACACATGTCCATATCATGTGTGATTCTCTTACTTATCACTCTTGCGTTTATAAGGAAGGCATTTGTACATTTGTGTTCATCTCATCTCAATACATTTTTCTTTATTGGTCAAATAGTATCTCATGTGTTGATTCTCTCTTTGTTGTGAAGGTGTGTCTATAGATTGTTTCTTAGGGATGGGCATGAACCCTAAAATGGTATCAGAGCCTCTCATTATTCCTTGCTTCCAATTTTAAGTGTGTTCACCTTCCTTGAGTTTTGAGGTCCTGAAGTATATAGTTTTTTTCTTTGCAGATACTATTTCATTGGTGCACAAATTTTTATTTATCTTTCTCTACAACTTACCATGTTGCCACTTTTGTATGGGGTTTAGTCTTCTATAGCCTCAGATTTCTTTGTAGATGGATTGATCTTATTTACACCTTGATAGTATTATCCTTATTTCCCTCTAGATGAGCATTCATTCTCCTTGATTGATGGCATTACATTTAATATTACCTAGGTAGATATTTATTGTTTGGTAGATACCTTCATTATTAGGTCTTTCATCGATTTTTAATCTATGCACTTTGGCTGCCCCATTAACCTTGGTTTCTAGTGCATTAAATGATTGGGACTCTTTTATTTCTTATTGGTAAATATTTTGTATGTGAGCAGTGTAGTTTTCTTTAGCAGATGTGTGTTGTAGCCCATCATTTCGTTTTAACAAAAGGTAGCTTTTTTTTGCAGGCATTTTGTTTGGTGACACCTATGAGTTTAGTCTCTATCTATCATCATACTCTCCTTTGGCCCATGCTTAAGGATTAGGTTAGTGTCCTTTCATGCTTATTGGCAGTCATAGATTTCATAAAGTTATTTTTGCATGGTGGGTTTACATCACTGCTGCCTTCTTTTATTTCATTACCTTTAAAGGGACCCTCCAATTGATGCTCAGCCTTGTCAAATATGAATTGGCCCATATTATTCTTGATATGTTGAACTGTTCATCTCTTAGAGTCCATTTTATTTTTCCAAGAGATTGGTTTTGATTAAGGGTAAAGCAGGTTTTGAGGGGACCTAAAACCCCATACAACAGGTTTTGAGGGGACCCGCAACACTCTAATTTTGTAGGGATCCAAAAATCACTTATAGAATGTTGCAACAAGATACAAAATAGGAAACTCAAATCCAACCCAAATCCTAACAACAACTACTAAGAATTAAAAAACCATTTGTAAAAATAGAAGGCCAAAGCCAACAAACTAGTCTACTTAAACAATCATAAGAAAAGGATTTTTATAGGCTCCCTTAACCTTAACAATGAGTTTTAACAAGGCTCACATAACCTTCACCTCTAGTAACATAAATATATTACATAATAAACTCACTAGAATTATAGGTTTTGTAAAGGCTCACATAATTTGTTGGCAGCAAAGCAGCAAGAAAGCTGAGAGGGGGGGGATAAACCAGTTTTCACCAGAGCCAACCAAATTAATCTTAACTTTAGATCTTATCATGAATAGAAATAACAAAAGTAATCACCACATCAACAACATGCATAACACATATATTTTTGACGTAGAAATCCCGGTTAAGGGAAAATCCACAATGAGAACCTACCCATAGTAAGATGATACTCTATAGTATCATGTGAAAATATTACAATGGGGAATACACGTGCATTCAGGAACATTGTCTAGAGCTCACTGCTTAAAAAAACGGGGGGGGGCTAAAACCCTAGGAAGGCTCACTGCCTTACAAATATTGGACAACAATCTAGATTCCATGAACTGAAAGAATAGCATCTCCAAATGCATGATTATAGTTTCAGTTAAGAACACTATCTACACAACAATTATTTTTTTCTCTTCCACACTTCCAAATGATAGAATCGCTAGTTCACACATACAATACTCTCATAGATCATAAACATAACCGTGGATACACAACTTATATGGTTGCATCACCTATTTATACAAATCATAAACCTTAACCTCAAGGTCGGCTCAATACATAAGACCTAATTACAAAATTACATCACATGATACATAAATCCATAACCAGACCAATACAGTATCACCAAGATCATCCACAACATGCTAAACCACCAAATATGTTGCATAACATGAAGAATACCATCGGACCAATAAAGTCTTCAATAATGCACACCACGATCAACGTGGACCACCAAAAATATATAGGACACAATAAGAGAACATCAAGAAGCAACATGAATTCTACTGCAATCACCACAACAACTCGGATAATAAGATTCATCATTAACACCATCACCGGAGCTCAAGAACACCAACTGACAAACTGAAAGATACGCTTGTGAAGTTCCAAATAATGAACCATCCAATCTGAGGACACACATGAACATCCCAAACACTCCAAAATCTGCAACTCAATATATCATCATTTCAGAGTAATATGGATCAAGTACCGCAACTCTGCAATACTGAACACTGAAAAAGCAACCACTACATCGGATCACATAACTCGACCAAATCACCTCATAGCATCATGAAACTCATATTTAATCAACTAGAGATAAGTATCTCACAACCCAATAAACCACATCAACACATACATATCACACACACCAACTCTCTGCAATACACCAATAATCTGTAACACAGTAATATGTTGGCATCAATAACAACAACATATCCCAACAACTCTAATAACCAACAATCTCCCTCTTTGGTATTGATTGCATCATATGAATATAAAAACCAATTAATGCAAAGAAAGAAAGAAACTCTAGCAATCTCCCCCTGAAATCATACACACATAGCACATATGTGATAGACAGAAAGGATAGTTTTTCACATGTACCTCTCCCCCTTTGTCAGAAATGCCAAAGACACATACAAATCATTATTTCTAATACATTTGTCCCCCTATGAAAGATAATCTCTCCCCCTTAGGATAAACTTGCAAATATGATCAAATGAACCACACACTAACTACTCTCTCAGAACAGTAGCATCCACTCACTAATCTGGATAATAGGATAAGCCTATGAATTCCATCGGATCAATCCAGCCCAATGCATCTAGTTCATAGTAGGAGGGACAATCAGCCCTAACTTCTGGTTCAGGAGCATCCCCGGATCATAGCAATCTTGCATCAACCAAAAACATTTTCTTTTTGTTTTGTTTTTTGTTTGCAGTTTTTAGTTTTCCTTCTGTGTATCCTGTTTTAGGCTCACCGGATCCTGCGGAGTTGCATTATACTTGAATACTTGGTCATATTTCTTTCTTTAAGACTACATTGCATTTGGATCACTTTCCGGCAAGATATCACTACCGGTTTCCTTGACAATTTCTTGTTGCCGATTGTTCCTTTGTTAACGATTGCCTGAGACCTATTCTGGTGATCTACCAGAACCCATTCTGAAGCTTGCAGAGTCTTGGACATTGATTTCGATGTTCCTTGGCTTGTGGCTGACCTTCTACATTTCACCTTTTGGATTTTTCAAAGGAAACTCTTGGCATAGGACAACCTTGGTTATTTTCATATTAGGTCTTGCTCTTCGGGTTTTGATCCCTTTTGGACTGACTAGATCCTTTGGATCAATATATATTTGTAATCATGCTTTATAATGAAGGAAATCAGAATCAATTAAGAATCAATTAGAGAATCAGATAGCTATACTATACATAGAAGATAGATCTTTCGGTTCAAGGTCTCGGTTATGACCTATTATACCAGGCATGTGTGTCGGTATGTTGTAATTTCATTGTTACTAGTTGGATGTAATCAAATTTCATACAATAAAACTATTTATTTTGCATTGCCTCCATCATATCTTTGTGTTTATGTTGTGTTTACTCTTGTTGGTCGATCCGGATTGATCTCTTTGAGGTCCCTCCTCACCAGTGACTGCTTCAAGTGGTATCAAAGCCAGGTTTTGTTTTGGAGGTTGTGTGTCCTGAATTTTATTGTAGGGTGGCGGATTATGGATCCGACTTGCAATTACAGAGGACTAACATGAATTGATGGCACAAAGAGGAACTAAGAATGGTGGAGCATGTGGGAATGCAGACCCTGTTATGATGGAGATGTTGCAAGGAATAGAAGCCCGGTTAGAAGCTGTGGAGACAGCCTAGAGAAGAGGCTGACATATTGAAGATGTAAGTGAAGATGAAGGAGAAGAAGCCCCGACAGAACAAGTAAACCTATCGGCGGTTGATCTGGATGAAGAAAGGTTTTTAAGGGTTTTGAATAGGGAGAACACTAAACCTCATTTTACCTCACCAGAATATGATGGTAAGTTAGACTCGGATGAATTGATGGATTGGATCTTGGAGATGGAGAAGCATTTCAATTTTGAAAACATTATAGAAGAGAGGAAGGTGAAATATGCTTGTACCCAGTTGAAAGGTCATGCCTCTCTTTGGTGGGAGTATTTGCAAGTTGACAAATAGAGAAGAGGTAAATAGAATATAAAGACATGGGATAGGATGATTGCTAAGTTGAAACCAAATTTTGTGCCAACAAATTATCAAGTGGATTTGTTCTGGAAGTTGTAGAATTTGAGACAAAAGGAATCTAGTGTGAAGGAGTACACCGAAGTATTTTACAAGTTGAACGTCAAATCTGGACATGTTGATGATGAAGTTGAACAAATTGTAAGATATTTGAACAGCTTGCAAATGTCTATACAAGATGAACTCAGTATGATCAAATTGGAGAGTGTTGAAGAGGCTTACCAGTATGCCCTAAAGGCTGAAGAGAAATTGAACAAAAGACATGAGCAAAGACAGAGAGTTAGAGGTTGAAGGTTTATCGGAGGAAGATTTCAAGGAGGAAGAGGATATACTAGAGGAAGAGGAACCAATACAGATCAGAACAAGGACAAGGAAGTGAGCAAAGAAGGTAATTCATACCAGAAGGATGATAAAAATTTCTACCGGAGGAGAGAACCGAATGGTTACCAGAATGAGGACTTTGGAAGACAAGACAAGAGGAAATTTAGAGGAACCTGTTTTAAGTGTGGAGGAGAAGGACACCAAGAATTCAAATGTAAGAAGACAGAGGCTACTAGAAGAGCGGCAGTGGTGGAAGAAAACCCCACTGGATTAGACAATAAACCGAAAGATGGAGAAATGTTGATAATGAGGAGATCTTTGTGTCATACTGGAGGAAATGAAGAGCCCTTGCAGAGGAAGAATTTGTTCAAGACCAGATGTAAAGTATCTAATAAGTTTTGTAAAGTTGTTATTGATAGTGGTAGTTTTGATAATCTTGTTTCAGAGGAGATGGTGAATAAGTTAAAATTGGAGTGATTAAAACACCCCAATCCTTACCAGATAGCATGGATTCAGGATAAACATAAGTTGTTAGTAAGTGAACAATGTTTGGTGAAATTGAAAATTGGGAATTATCATGATGATGTTTTGTGTGATATTATGCCTATGGATATTTGTCATCTTTTGTTGGGTAGACCTTGGTAGTTTGATAGACATGTAATACATGATGGAAGGAAGACTACATACACTATTGTGGTCAATGGGATGAAGCAAACCTTGTTACATTTGGACGAACCTTTGAAGAATAAAGTCTATACGAATGCCAGAATCTGTTTAGTAGATGGAATGAAATTCATGGATGGACTGAGACATGAGAATGTGTGTTTTGCCTTAATTCCTAAGAAGACTGAGAGACTAAAACTGGAAGGAGAACACCTAGAAGAGATAAGATATTTTCTGACAGAATATGAGGACATCATTTCAAATAATCTACCCAATGGATTTCCACCTGTTAGAAGTATTAGTCATTGCATGTACTTGGTTCCCAGAGCTAGTTTTCCTAACAAATCTGCACACCGGTTGACACCGACAGAGAATGAAGAACTAACTAGACAAGTGCAGGAGTTGTTGAAGAAAGATTTGATCAAGGAGAGCCTGAGTCCTTATGCAGTACTAGTACTATTAGCACCTAAGAAGAATGGATAATGGAGGATGTGTATCAATTCAAGAGCAATAAACAAGATCCCAGTGAAATACAAGTTTCATTTGCCTAAGATGGATGACATAATGGACTGTTTGAGTGGAGAAAAATACTTTACAAAGATAGATTTGAAGAATGGATATCATCTGATCAGGATTAGAGAAGGTGATGAATGGAAGATAGAATTTAAGACAAATGAAGGGCTATATGAATGGTTGGTGATGCCTTTTGGATTCACTAATGCACCGAGTACTTTCATGAGACTGATGAATGAGGTAATGAAAAAATTCTTGGGTGAGTTTGTTATTGTGTATTTGGATGATATTCTGATTTTCAGTAAGACAAAAGAGGAACATTTGTTGTAGTTAAGACAAGTTTTGCAGAGGTTGAGAGAATAAAAGTTGTTGATCAATATCAGGAATTGTACTTTCATGAAGGATGAGTTAGTCTATTTAGGATGTGTGATATTTGATGATGGTTTGAAGATGGACCCTGAGAAAGTGAAAGACATTGTTGAGTGGCCTACACCGGAAAGCATTGGAGAGGTAAAATCATTTCATGGGTTGGCTAGTTTTTACCAGAAGTTTATTAGAAATTTTAGTTCATTTTGTAACCCTATCACTAAGACCATGAGAGGAGATCGGAAGGAGTTCAAGTGGACCACCAGAGAAAACAAGAGTTTTGAACTATTAAATCAAAAATTGACTGAGAAGTATATGTTACATTTACCGAATTTCAATAAAGTATTTCAAGTGGATTGTGATGCAAGTGGAACAACATTAGGAGCAGTCTTGAGTCAAGAAGGGAGAGCAATAGCCTATTTTAGCAAGAAATTTAATGATGCCCCCGAAAGAGATATTTAGTGTATGATCAGGATTTTTATGCTATAGTTCAATCCTTGAAGAAATGGAGACACTACTTGTTCCCTAAGGAGTTTGTGTTATATATAGATCATCAAGCTTTGCAATATTTGAATAGTCAGAGTAAGTTGAATCAGAGACATATGAGATGGGTAGAATTCTTGCAGAGTTACACCTTTGTGTTGAAACATAGAAGTAGAAAATATAACAAAGTTGTTGATGCATTCAGTAGGAAAAGGAATTTGTTGACTGAGATGAGAGTGACAGTATTAGGTTTTGAAGATTTGAAGACCTTGTATGATGAAGACCCGGATTTTGCATAACCTTAGAAAGCATGTAGAGAACCGATTATGGTAAATAGAAGCAAATGGTTGGATTATTTCATTCAGGATGGGATGTTATTCAGGGGAGTTCAGTTGTGCATACCTAAGAGTTCCATGAGAGAGAACCAGATAAAGGAGAAACATAGTGAAGGACTAGTTGGAGATTTTGGCATTGATAAAACAATTGCATTGGTGAGTGAGCAATACTTTTGGCCCTACATTCATAAGGATGTTAAGAGATATGTGCAGAGTTGTAGAGTTTGTCAAGTTGCAAAAGGTAGTAGTCAGAATGTGGGATTATATAAACCTTTGACAGTACCGGTAAGACCTTGGGAGGATATAAGCATGGATTTTATACTTGTATTGCCTAAGACACCGAGAGGGAATGATTCTATATTTGTGGTAGTGGATAGATTTTTGAAGATGGCTCATTTCATACCTTGCAAGAAGACATCAGATGCATTACATGTAGCAGACCTAGTTTTCAAGGAAGTAGTGAGATTGCATGGATTACCTAAGAGCATAGTTTCAGACAGAGACACTAAGTTTGTTGGCTATTTTCAGAGAACACTTTGGAAGAAGATGAAGATATATTTGAAGTTCATTTCTAATTTTCATCCATAGTCTGATGGATAGACAGAAGTTGTTAACCGGAGTTTGGGAAACTTGTTGAGATGTTTAGTGAGAGATAAAATTGGAAGTTGGGATTTGATCCTTGCAAAAGAAAAGTTTGCCTACAACAATTTTGTGAATAGAATTACTGGAAAAACACCTTTTGAGATTGTTACCAAAGTGTAGCCTAGAGGTATAGCAGAATTGAGAGACATTAGCAGTGAAGACCGGAAGAGTTCAGAAGCAAAAGATTTTGCAAATCACATGGAAGTATTGCATAGTCAGGTTAAACAACATTTGGAAGACATGAATAAAAAATATAAGGAGAAGGCAGATGAGAAGAGGAGACATAAGGAATTTGAAGTTGGCGATGAAGTGATGGTATATCTAAGAAAAGAGAGATTCTTAGTTGGAACTTATAATAAGTTGCAGATGAAGAAGTTTGGACCCTATAAGATTTTGAGGAAAATCAGTTTTGGAAATGCATATGAAGTAGAGCTACCAGATAGTCTAAGTATTTCACCCATATTCAATATTGCAGATCTTCATGAGTACCATGAACCTAGATTCAATAAGGACAGTGTTGCAGACTTGGAGAAACAATTGCCCCAGAAGGAACTAGATCAGATTGAAGAGATTTTGGATAGTAGGATTGGGCGTAGTACCCGAAGCAGTCAGTATAAGGAGTATCTTGTGAAGTGGGATGATAGACCAATTGAAGATTTGTCTTGGATTTCTCAAATAGAGGCAAACCACCTTGGTTTTCCTCTGACCCCAGCGAAGTGAAAGGATCACTTTTTCAATAACCTCAGATATCTGATGTAGGAGCATCCCCAGTTCACAACAATCTTGCATCAACCAAAAACATTTTCTTTATGTTTGCAGTTTTTTGTTTTCCTTATGTGTATCCCAATTTTGGCTCACTGGAGCCCATGGAGTTGGATTCTACTTGAAGACTTGATCATCATTCTTTCTTTAAGACTGCATTGCATTTGGATCACTTTTAGGCAAGATATCGCTACCGATTTCCTTGACAATTTCTTGTTACTAGTTGCCTAAGACCTATTCTGGTGATCTATTGGAACCCATTCTGAAGCTTGTGGAGTCTTGGACATTGATTTTGATGTTCCTTGGCTTGTGGCTGACCTTCTAGGTTTCAGACTGAATTTTTTAGAGGAATCTCTTGGCAGAAGCCAACCTTGGTTATTTTCATATTAGGTCTTGTTCTTCAGGTTTTGATCCCTTTTGGGCCGACTGAATCCATTGGATCGATACATATTTATAATCATGATTTAGAATGAAGGAAATCAGAATCAATTTTAAAATCAATTAGAGAATCATATAGCTAGACTATACATAGAAGATAGATCTTTCGATTCAAGGTCTTGGTTGTGACCTATTCTACCAAGCTTGTGTGTCAGTACGTTGTAACCCGGTTGTTACCGATTGGATGTAATCAAATTTAATGCAATAAAACTATCTATTATGCATTTTCTCCATCATATATCTATGTTTCCATTGTGTTTACTCTTGCTGGCTGATCTAGATTGATCTCTTTGAGGTCCCTCCTCACTGGTGACTGCTTCAATGTCTCTCTCGGATATACAAATGTATCTATAGGAAAAGTCTTCGTGAAGATACCTGCAATCTATTCCTTTGTAGATACATATTCCACTCTGGCATCTTTCTCAATGACCTTCTCCCTCAAGAAATGAAACTTGATTGATATATTATTTGTCTTAGAATGAAACACTAGATCCTTATAAATGTTGATAGCACTAGAATTGTCATAATATATAAATGTAGGCTCATTATAAACAACTCTAATATCCTTCATTGTCTGCATCATCCAAAGTACCTGAGTACAGTTGCTAGCAGCAACAATGTATTCAACTTTTGCAATAGATAATGAAATTGAATCTTCCTTCTTACTTGTCCAGGCAACCAACTTCTTTCCTAGAAAAAATGCTCCAATGGTAGCTATCTTCTGATCATCAGCATCGCCTGCCCAATTAGCATCAGTATAAGAATTTAAATTGAAATCATCATCCTTCAAATACCACACACCATAATCAAGTGTTCCCTTCAAGTATCTGAATATCCTCTTTATAGCAATAACATTAGTTTCATTAGGATCAGCCTGAAATCTTGCAATAAGACATATAGCATGCATAATGTTAGGCCTAGTCTAATTCAAATATAGCAGTCCACCAATCATAGATCTATATAGGGCCTGGTTAGCCTTCAGAGATTCATCATCTTTTTTCATATTGCATCTAGTCACCATAAGAGTTCCAATAGGTTTGGAATCATCTAACCCAAATTTCTTCAACAATTCCTTCACATACTTAGATTGAGATATGAAAATGCCTTATCAGTCTATAAAATCTGCAATCCTAGAAGGAACATCATCTCACCTATCATAGACATCTCAAATTATTTTTTCATATCATTAGCAAACTTCTTACTCAAATCATCATCTCCTCCAAAAATAATATCATAAACAAAGACTTCAACAAACAGAATATTATAATTATTAGTCTTGAAATAGAAGTTACTATCAATAGTACCTTTAGAGAATCCCAACTTCATCAACTTGTCTAATCTGGCATACCAAGCTCTAGGGGCTTGTTTAAGTCCATACAGTGCTTTCTTCAATCTGCATACCATGTCTTCCTCATCTGTCAATGAAAATCCATCTAGTTACTCAATGTGGACTTCCTCTTCCAATTCACCATTCAAAAAGGTTGATTTCACATCCATCTGATATACCTTGAATTTCTTATGAGCAACATATGCAAGAAATTGTCTAACAGCTTCAATTCTAGCTACCAGAGAAAAAGTCTTCTCAAATCAATACCTTCCATTTATGAATATCCCTTACATACTAGTCTTGCTTTGTTTCTCCCAACTTCTCCATCCTCATTCATCTTATTCCAAAACACCCATTTAGTTACAATTATATTCTTGTCCTTAGCTCTCACAACAAGTTCCTAAGTTTTGTTCTTCTTAATCTGATCTAACTCTTCTTCCATATATTTTACCCAGTTTTCATCTTTACAAGCTTCAACAACATCTTTAGGCTCAATCTTAAATAAAACATGTCTCTTCAGCAACAATTCTTCTCCTAGTCATCACACCTTTTTTTATCACCAATAATCTGATTCACTGAATGGTTTAGTCTTATATATCTCAGGGTCTTTTAATTATTTTGATTTGGAGGCTCTTGAACTTCTTTACCAACAGCAACATCATCATTCACTATCTCTACCAGATCAATATGATTCATGCTCGGACTCTGTACTTGCTTTGAATTAACATCCTGATCATCAGACTCATATCCACATGCTCGGGTTTTCTTCACATGACTCTCATCAAACTTCACATTCGTACTTTCCACTATCTTTCTCAATCTCTTACTGTAACACATGTAGGCTTTTCTCTTAGTATAATATCCTAAAAAGATTCCTTCATCACATCTTTGCATCAAATTTTCCTAAATCCTCATGTCTTTTGATATAACACTTGCTTCCAAAGATTCTAAAATATCTAATTGTAGGAACATGAACAAACCATATCTCATAAGGGGTCTTACCGGAATCACCTTTTATATGCACCCAATTGAATGTATATACAGCAATGCTAACAGCTTCTCTCCAATAGATATGCAGAACATTCCCATCAATCATCATAGTTCTAGCAGTATCCAAAATAGTTTTGTTCTTCCTTTCAACAACTCCATTCTGTTGAGGGGTTCTTGGAGAAGATAACTGTCTTCTGATTCTATGCTCTTCACAAAAGGAATTAAACTCACTGGAAATGAATTCTCCTCATTTGTCAAACCTTAGGCACTTCAGCTTCAATTCTATCTATGTCTCCACTTTATCTTTGAATATTTTTAATTTCTCCAGTGCTTCAGATTTCTCCCCTAGAAAAGTGACCCACATCATCCTAGAATAGTCATCAATTAGTAACATAAAGTATTTGTCTCCATGCAAGCTTCTTACTCTAGAAGGTCCACGTAAATCAGTATGCACAATTTCAAACAACCCATTAGATGTATATAGTTTTCTCTTCAATGAAATTCTTGTTTTCTTTCCCAATTGACATTCTTTACATACCGGATTAGTAGACTTCATGATCTTAGGCAAATCTCTAATAGCTTGAGTAGAACTTATCTTAACCATGCAGTCAAAGTTAACATGACACATTCTCCTATACCACAACCAACTCTCATCAATCTTAGAAATCAAGCAAATTTTCTCACCAGCATTCAAATGAAAGATATTACCTTTAGTCTTAGTACCTGATGCAATCTCTACACTGGAGCTATTAATGATCTTACATTTCCCATTCTAATTATAAATCATGTCCCTTTTCCACCATCTATCCAACACTCAAAATATTATGCTTCAAACCTTCAACATATAAAACATCATCGATATTATGCTTACCATCAAGAGAAATAAAACCTCTACCATGGATTACACAAGCTTTGTTGTCTCCAAATCTCATTACATTGCCATCATACTTCTCCATATTCACAAATTTACCTTTATCACCTGTCATATGATGTGAACAACCACTGTCAATCACCCATTCATCTTTCTCATTAACCTTAGCAGCCAAAGCTTTCTCTTCAACAATACAGGTTGTAGAATCAGCAGATACTGGATCATCTTCCTTGATATCAATGAGCACAAATTCATCTTCAAAATTCCCTTCTTAGACTCCTCATCTGTTACACCTTTGTCAGCAGCATAATAATATTTCTTCTGATATCTAGACTTTTGGTTAGGCTTGTAAGGCTTATCATACTTTGACACTTTTTCTGCTCTTTTAGGACACCTAGAAGCAAAATGACCAATCTTATTGAAAGAAAAACATTTTGAAGGTAACTTCCCTTCATACTTACTAGCTCCCTTAGGCAATCTTCTAGAAATAAGTGCTTCCAGCTCTTCCAACTATCTTTCTTGTTCTTCCATCTCTCTCATTTCCCTTTCATACCTAGACACCCTAGTTGAACTTTCTCTTGGATCATACTTCTGCTTCTCAGATACAATAGCTTTAAATGCAGTCTCAATTTTACCATATGATTCACCAAGTTCACTCAATTCAAAAGTAGCAAGCTTATCAACTATCATATCTCTTCTCCTGGTTGTCACAGTTCAGATCTCATCAATAGCAGCAACTTTATGTTTATAAGTAGGAGGCAAAGATCTCAACACTTTAGCCACAATCTCATCTTCTTCAAGGAATCCAACGGTACATCTAATGTTCAGCACAAAATCATTCACTTTAGCCATAAAGAATGAGATATTTGCATCTTCTCCTATTCTCAACAACTCATACTTCCCTTTCAAGATCTGCAATTTAGCAACTTTCAAATGTTTATCTCCTTCATACAGGGTTTCTAGCTTTTTCCAAATCTTATGTGCAGTCTACAATCCCATCACATTAGTCATATTTGCATCAGTCGGGAAACTTAGCAATGCTTCTTTAGCTCTTATATAACATTTAGCATCTTTTATCTCAGTTGCACTAATAGGACCATTCGGAGGAACATTGTAGACATTCTTTGTAATCTTCCAATAGTCTTCTCTGAGGCAATTCAAGTGAATTTCCATCTGGTTCTTTCATATAGAGTAATTAGTTCAATCAAATCTCAGACTCTCCTTGAAAACAATAGCTACCATCCCAAATCTCCCCAAGCGGTAAAGTTCCTTCCAAAAGATCTAGCTCTAATACCAATTGTTGGCAGCAAACCAACAGGAAAACTGAGAGGGGGGTGAATCAATTTTCACTAGACCCAACCAAATTAATCTTAACTTTAGATCTAATCATGAACAACAATAACAAAAATAATCACCACATCAACAATACACATAACACATATATTTTTGACATGGAAAAACCGGTTAAGGGAAAAACCATGGTGGGAACCTACCCACAGTAAGATGATACTCTGCAGTAGCATGTGAAAATATTACAATGGGCAATGCACACACATTCAGACACACTACCTAGAGCACACTACTCAAAACAACAAAGGGCTACAACTGTAGGAAGGCTCACTGCCTTACAAAGATCAAACAACAATCTGGATTACATAAACTAAAATAATACCATCTCCAAATGCCTGATTACAATTTTGACTAAGCACACTATCTGCACAGCAACTCTTCTCTGCTCTTCCACACTTCCAAATGATAGATTCACTAGTTTGCACATACAATACTCTCATTGATCATAAATACAACCACATACACATAACTTACATGATTACATCACCTATTTATACAAATCATCAACCTTAACCTCAAGGTCGACTCAACACATAAGACCTAATTACAAAATTATATCACACGACACATAAATTAATAAGCATACCAATACAATATCGACAAAGACATAGCATGGACCCAAATAAAATCCTCAAACATGCAACACCACCAATTAATTTGCCAAGATCATCTGCAACACACTAAACCACTGAATATGTCGCATAACACAAAGAATACCACTGGACCAATAAAGTCTTCAATAACTCATAGTACGATCAATGTGGACCACCAAAAATTCATAGGACATGATCAAAGAACATCAACAAGCAACGTGAATTCCACCACAATCACCGCAACAACTCGGATAATAAGATTCATCATTGACACCATCACCGGAGCTCAAGAACACCAACTAACAAATTGAAATATGTGCTTGCGAAGTTTTAAATTATTAACCATCTAATCTGAGGACACACATAAACATCTCAAACACTCTCCAAAATCTGCAACTCAATATATCATCATTCGGGAGCAATATGGATCAAGTACCACAACTCTGCAATACTGAACACTAAAAAACCAACCACTACACTAGATCACATAACTCGACCAAATCACCTCATAGCATCATGAAACTCATACTAAATCAACTAGAGATCAGTATCTCAGAACCCAATAAACCACATCAACACATGCAAATCACCAAAACTAACTCTCTCAAATACACCAATTCTTTGTAACACGGGAATATGTTGACATCAATGACAACAACATATCCCAACAACTCTAATATCAAACATAACCTTCATGTAATTCAATAGAGAATTTTGATTGACTCTCTAAACCTTCAAAATAGGTTTTAGAATGACTCCCAAAACCATCAAAGATAACTTCAACAAAAGCCTCCAAATGGCAAGTCCCCACCTCTCTTGTAAAGCCCATCTTTACCTCGGTAGGGTCAGCAAAGGAAGAAACCAATAGATGGAAGAGTCTAAAGTATCTTCAAACCTCTCCCACTAATTTATTCTCTACCTCAATAGGAGCAACAAAAGAGGAAGAAAGGAATAGAGAGAACCAGACGCTATCCTTTCCTACAAGAAGATTTTTCACCTCTATAGGAGAAGACTCCACCTCCATAAGAGAAAAATAGAAAAGGACCAAGAAAATAAAATCATGAGCTCACTTCTAAAACTAAAATCCGGAAACCTCTAGGTTATGTAACATTAGTCACAAGGTCAAACCTCTACTCAAACCTAGAAATAACCCTTAACCAAAAATAGAGAGAAGAAACAAAATGGCTCCAAGAGAAATAAAAGCCAATATCACAAGAAAAAGGGAAAGCTATAATGTTCACTCCAAGATCAATAGGACTATGAATTATAAGATAAAAATAGACTAAAATCATTTTCTAATAATGAATTAGGAAACAAACACCAAAAAGGGAAGAAAAAACCTTATTCCACAAGCCAAAGACAAAACCCTAGCATAGCCACAAAACAAAACATAGGTTCTACAAAAACGAGGCATAACCACAAATGAACTTGCTTTTAAAAGAACAACAATAGTACATCCCACTTGCAGGACACTAATGATTAAATTCATGGAACCCAACATAGGTATACCTATAATGACAACAATCACTAAATGACTATAAAAACACTAAGAAGAACACACAAAGGTGACCAAGAATACTTTGCAAGCTGAAATGGCAACCAAAAGGGATGAAATGCTAGTCCTAGAACCATAACTACTTCTCTCAAAGTGAATCCATCTCCTCACAAAGGTAGGATGAAAATAAAATGCACCAACAAAGCAACCCTCAATAGATCTTCCTACAAACTTATATATAACAACAAAATCACCAACATCCACAATCAAAGGAGGGTCAACCCACACATAGAAAGACCAAAAAATAGAACAAAAACCAACCAAGAGGAGATCTGTGCAAACCTAAAAGAGATGGAGCATTACAGACCAATCATCAGCATCGGCATCTTCATCTATAGAATCAGTCTCCTCGCCTACAACTACACCATCTACTCCACCAATCCTCAAAAGCCTAGCTACTACTCACCTACTCTATTCTAAATATTTTTATTGTCCATGGCTTATTATTTTGGGGGTTTCTAGATATAATCAGAAGTCCACCATAGTTTACTCTTATTGATATTTCTCCTTCAAACTATGATGAGCTTGTGGCACATTTGCATTGTTTATTAGGAAAATTGGGAGCCCACAATCATTCATTGGTCCATGGCTTTCCTTTGACACAAGGTCTTCTCTTTTTTCCTAGGATAATTTGTCTTATCACCTCATGAGGTTTCAACTTGGTGGTATCTCAACCTAAGGCCAAGCCTCCGCGTCATTTCTTCTATGGCATCTTGGCATGATCGCACTCCAACACAAGGACTTTGTGGGATTTCATTCTCTCATATGAGCCTATATTTTCTAAGATTCTTACAAAAATTTTATCTAACTTTAGTTTTTCTAAAGTCGTATCTATTCTATTTCACTGATTTAAAGTTTGTTGCTCACCAAAACTCATGGGTGGGCTCATTTGTCATATTGTGTGGATATTTCACCTGGGATTTTAGTCTGATATTGTATGTGCACAATAGTATTTGGCTCATTAAATATCCTATAGCTCCCACTTTACTTTGAGCACTCCCTAATTCTCACTCTATCATTTGAGTGGAAGTGTTGTGGCTATTGTCATGTGTGTGAGTATAAATCTTTAAAACGTTGACCTTGGTGACTTCGACTGGTCACTTGGCTCTCAGTGGTTGACTTCGAGTTGACATGGTGTGGGAATTCCCCACATATTTCCTCTCTAAGTCTTAAGAGGCCCATTTTTTGTAACTCAATTACTCGATTATGGTTACATGGAGTCTTGTTTGGAGGACATATTTTTCATTGCTTGACATTTTGTAGGTTCATGTGCACCATGTATGTGGGTTTGGCACAAGTACCACCCACATGCTCTTTATTTTCTGGACTTACTGATCCATGGCCCTATGGTGGACTAAACCCTATCCCTTGGGTGCTTAGGAGGGGTGGGTTATCTCTTAACTACATTGGGCCCTAATTGGAATTTTTTCTTTAAATGATCATAACTTGGGTATTCATCATCTATTTTTGGCAAATGATGTATCATCAAAAAGGTGGTTCCATCTGCTTTCTATTGGTGCAAGTATTTTCTTCTTCCTTTTCTTTTGTCCTTTTAGATAAATAGAGAATCTTTTGTAAGCATTTTCTTTTGTGGATTCATTGAGATAAATTGCCACTTTCATGTATGTGCTATTTAGGGGATTTTACAGCATAAAATATTATGTCATATTATTGTACTCAAATTGTATTATAATGTGCCATGGGGGATCGTGTAGTGCCTTTGTTTAATTCCAATCATAGCTTTGTCAAGTGAGTGTCCCTCCATGATAACAATGGGATCTCTAATATTATTGCCACATGCACGTGTAATCTTGGTACATGCCCTTTGTTCAGATGCAGGTACTATTTTAGTCACTTCAAATTTTGTATGATCTCCTTCATGCATTGCTTAGTGACACATAGTTTAAGTGGATCTCTTGCATTCTATTTTGTAGAGACAACCTTCTATTCCCAATTGATCATGCTTCTTCACATTATTGCACCTATATTTTCAACTTCATTTGGTTGAGTAGTGATGATGAAATCACTCATGAAACTTCATTGGTTGAATAGTATCATTGGAGTCACTTGTGCAGATTCATGTGCCATTCATATTTTCAATTGGATTGATAGATGTTTTATAATTTTTGCCATTTGATCATTGTTTGAGTAGTGTCATTGGGCAACTCATGTAGATTGTTGTCTTCCTAATCCTAATCGTCATTTTTATTAGAGGAGGTTATTTAGATACAACGCCATATCATTTTTCTTTCGACAATTGTCTGCATCTTTTTTGTGCTCATGTGATGTTCTCCATGTCCTTATTTTGGGAAATTATTTTGGAGGTTTCTTTTTCATTTGTTGTTTTCTCTTTTAGAGAGGAGTTTTCTCCCGTAGGGTTTTTCTCCTTTTCTCCATTTGTGAGAGATTTTATTGCATTGCATTGTGGTTGTACATGGGTACCTAACATTGTTTTGTTGTTGGGACCCATAATGCATCTCATATTACATAGTTTTACTCCTTAAGTTGCACTTAGCAAGGGTGTCGAAGCAAATAGTATTTCGTATTTACATTTACTTAAGCCCAACTTGGGTAACCAATTGCATTTAATATTTATATTTGGGTAGTTGGCTTCTACCTACCCTCACATATGATTAAGACACATGTCCATATTATGTAATCTCCTACATATTGTTCTTACCTTGATAAGCAAGGAATTTATACATTTGTATTCACCTCATCTCAATAATTTTTTCTTTGGTGAAATATCATCTCATGTGTTGAATCTCTCTTTGTTGTGAAGGTTTGTCTGTAATTGGCTCCTAGGGTTGGGTGCAAACCCTAACATATATTAGAGTAGAATGTAATTTTTTTAGTATCCATGATAGTACAAGGATTAAAACTTGGAATAAAAACTAAATATGCAATAGTTTAGCCTCTTATTATGGTTGGTATTTATGTTGGGCATAGGAACCTTGTGTGAAAGGTTCCTCTGGATGGTGAAATTGTATTAAATTTTCTCTCCTTGATTCGGACATTTCTCTTATTCATGACACTTAATCTCCTACTAAAGAACAACATAAAGATGGTGCCATTACGAGTTGGTAATCCATTTTTGATGGACCAAACCTTCCTATTATATGGGGATAGCTGAATGATTGTGATCCTCCTCCACCTCCTAGTGCTTCAGGTATTTCTATTTAGTGGTCTTGTTTCTTGTGTATCTCTTTAAATTTATCATTTAAGGCTTGACCTTACTTAGACATGGGTTCGTGACTTTTTTCACCTACCTATTTTTGTGGTAATCTAATACAACCCATTAAAGAATTTAATATAAGACACTTTTTTAAAATGTATAATAATCCTAAAAGTATTAGCATGTTTGGATATTGTTGTCAACATAATTCAAGAAACTGCAATGCGAATCTTTTTTTATAGGGACTTCTTTGAAAAATGTGTACCATGGTAATTTGAGAACCCTGTAAAGGTATTACTAAATACCCCCAATCCTTATAGTACAATAGACAACCACAAATAAGGTGAAACAAGAGTGCACATTGTACTGAATCAAATATGGGGACAAAGATTAAATACACACTCACATTGGGTCAAGCTGTCACAAAATAAGAGATTATTCCATATCCAAGACTTAATACAAAAAGGGCAAATTGTTTCCACCCTCAAGACATTTAGATTTTAATACAAAATTATCCTTCCTCAATTCTAAAAGCTTAGTCTCTCTGATTTAGTTTCCATAATTAAAAGTTAATATTTCAATTTTCTCATATTCATTATTTGTAATATAATTACCTACATTAGTTTAATTTGTTTTAAAAATTTGTTTTCATTTACAAATATAAAAAGACACATAAAGAGTCATAATTTCACCAAGTTTGTTTTCATTTACAGATATAAAAAGACACAAAAGGGTGGTAATTTCACCACCATAAAAATATTGGTTGACTAACAAAATTAGTAAACTTAATGTGCCCAAGTTTCCTCAACTCCATCATACAAAATACACTTCTTAACTCCGAGAACATAGGTAAAACGGCCAATCCTAGTCATCCACCCTAAAATCACTCGTCTGCAAACCTGAGGAAAACAGAAATTCGTCATTGAACTTTAATTTTTCAGCTTACAACTTTCGATTCCAAATCTGCCATGCCATGGTCCTCCAGATTTCACTTACGATATTCTTTTGCAGGGGATTAAACAATGGCAAGGAAAGATCTGTTACCTTACCTGGTTATTCTCTCTTCTAATTACTCAGCTTATCTGATTAAACATGATAAGCAGTCCCATTATAAATGTTTGATCCACTCCCCCTTCGACCACCAGGCTTAGAACATCATTCCCCAGCATTATATCTGATTTGGCTTCCTTTCTTTTAACCTGCAAAGTTTTTCAATCAGATTCTCAAATTCCAAACCCGTCCTAATAAATTGGAGAAAGATTTATGCTCAAAATACCTGTGCAATAATGTCGCCGAAGGCACTGAATATTGTGCACGATGGCTTGCACGAGCCTTTAATCTGGTAATCGCATAGCTTAGTTTTTCTGCTTCCATTTGCAAATACATTGGCAATGTTTTTGTTTGAGATTCGCAACGACCTTGTAAGGCTAAATATGGGCTTCTCAGTCTCCATAGGATCTCCTCTGAATGCTTCCCATCTTTTCCCAACACTCCATCTCTGATGAATCAGAACTAGATATCAGACAATATAAAAGAAAGAAGCCGATAAAACTAATCTTGATAATCATCTCTGTAGAAAATAATAAATCAAAATCAAAGTGAAAGGATATCGGTTGTTTAAATAGCGTATTCTAAGTTTTGATCTGTTTAGGTGGCTCATCTAAAATCACATCTACTTCTTATTAGAATCTATCATATTCTAAACTTTGATCTATTTAGGTGGTTCATCTAAAATCACATTCATTTCTTAGTAGAATCTATCCATCTAAAGTCATGATCTTCTTTTTCTGTAGAAAATACCTATCTAACATCACACCGACTTTTTCAATAAGACCCACCTATTAACATGATTTCAGATGAATCTGCCCATCTAGAATCACATCTGCATCTTCAATAAAACCTTCCCATCTAAAATCAATGGATTTCTTTAATATGACCCACCTATGAATATGATTTCAGATGAACTATTTAAATAAATCAAAATTGAAATGAAAATAAAGATACCTTACGCCTCAATGTGAGAAGAAGATGGCCTGCATCATCCATGAGAAGTACTTCATTTTTGGCATTGGATGCATAATTATCTACTCTGAAAACCAGATTTCCCAATGAATTGAACACGGTGAATCCTTTGCCATCTAGTAAGAGGGATTTCTTCCAAACTGTGAACACAGTAGATAAAGTTGAACAAAATTTATGATCAATTAAGGAAGAGTGATGATGCACTTGGGCCATTTTTTCATAAGAAATTCTGAAAGAAGAAAGCTTTTTCAAGGCCAGAATTTTTCTGAGTCACATATATCCACTCCTTCCCTTTATAAATACCTCTGAAATGGAGCAATTTACGTTGATTGCTCACCATTAAAATCATGAAATCCACGTGAAAACTATTCGATTTGTTCTAGTTGTCGATTAGGGTTTGGGATCTCAAAACGTCACCATGTTTTGGAGGTTATGGCTGTCTTATCTTATTCAAACTGTGTCAACGTCACAACACATTAGTGAGGCCAGATTAATTTATTCAAAGAAAAATATATACAATACACTTTAGGATAAGAGAGTATTTCTTTCCAATTATTAGGTTGTTCTAAATTCAAGTTTGAATCACTTTGCCTTTAAAAAATTATATCCTACACGCTTTAGGATAAGAGAATAGTTATTTATTATTAAATATATTTATTTTGAATTGGGTAGGCAATAAAGTACAAAGATAGAAGAGTTGTTGGGTAAGCACCTTTAGGAATTTTTTATTTGTCTTTGAAATAAATAGAAATAGAATATCACGGCTTGAGAAGTGTTAGTAGGGATATGTATGGTGCATGTTTTTTAATTAGCTTTGAATGGCTTTAGATATGTAAGACTCCTTAAGAATTTTTATTAAATTATAATTACCTTTTCTAAACTTTTAAGATATATCATGATGTTTTTTTAAAGATAGGAGTATAATTATTGGTAAGGTAGTATAAAAATTCATTTACAAGGTGATATATATAGAAATTTAGTGTTTAATTCTTAATATCTAATAAAAAGATATAGGATCTTTTAGATATGATTGGGCTCATGTTTTGATGGCTCATCTTATAGGATTCTAAAAACATTCACAAGTCTTTTATTTGAAGTTAGATTAAGAATTTAATAACTTTATTGGTACCCCCATTTATTATGTCAAATATTTGAGGTGGAAATAGCATCTCTCTCTCTCTCTCTCTCTCTCTCTCTCTCTCTCTCTCTCTCTCTCTCTCTCTCCCTCCCTCCCTCCCTATATATATATACACACACATACACATACACATATATGTGTATGTATATGTATATGCATGTGTATGTGTATGTATATGTATATATATGCATATGCATATGCATACACATATGCATATACATGTATATGCATATGTGTATGTGTATGTGTATGTATATGTATATATACATATGTGTATGTGTGTGTGTGTGTATGCATACATACATACATACATACACACACACACACATATACACATATGTATTTATATATACATATGTACATATATGTATGTATGTACATATATATATAATATATATACATATATATGTGTGTGTGTGTGTGTGTGTGTGTGTATATGTATATGTATATACATACATATGTGTGTATATGTATATGTATATACATATACATATACATACACACACATATATACATACATACACAGATATATATACATAATATATATATATACACACACACATATACATACATACATACATACATACATACATATATATATATATGTATGTATGTATGTACATGGTGTTGGCCATTTGGTGGAATTGATTATGTGTTGCATTGATGTTTTGCCATTGATGTCAACACTAGATTTTTGGATGCTTTATCGGCACCCTTCTAAGTGGTTTCTGATTAACTTGGATTCGGTATGATCCGGCAGGCTCCAATATAGTCAGGTGATGGAATTGGTTTGTTCATGATACTTATACTCATATTTGGTCAATTGGTTTTTCTCTGGAGATCGGATGTTATCTTGCTTGCTTAGAAGATTGGTTTTTGGTTCCAGTGAGGCTTTCATCGGCAGAGCTTTTGATGGAGAACTTTGATAAAATTGCACAAGTGATGTTGGTGCATCTTCTGATGGAGTTTCATGATGTTGTTGGTGATCATGTTTAATACTTGGCGTTGGGAGATCATTGCTGAAGTGTGTGGACCTATACTTGGTCCCGGTTGATCTAGGTTATGGACCGTCTTTAATGTAACGTGTGGATAGGACCTATTGATGTATTTCCAGGATGTCGTATGTATTGATATTACTTGTTTGGTCTAAAGCTGACATGGTTTGTAATTATGTAATTGGTTTATTGTCTGGTGGCCGACCTGATTGTTTATGGTCGAGGGTTTGTATAAATAGATGTAAGATCTCATTGTAGATCATCATGGTTAATGTAAGAGGTCATGGTCAAGAAATGTAATGTGTAAATTAATGTAATATCATTTAGGCAGAGGAGTTGATCAATCATTGGAGATCGAATTGGGTTTATGTAAGAGGATTTAGTCCTTTGGTATTGAGCTTAACCAAAACTGTACTTAGGCATAGGAGATGTTATCTTTTGCAGTTCAACACATCCTCGGATTGTAGTTTGGATTTATATGTAGTCAGTGAGGCTCCTTTTGTGAAGAGAAGTGTGCTCTAGGCTATTGGCCTTCCTAGAAGAGCAGGCCCTTTCATTGTAATTCACATACTTACTGCAGAAGTATTATCTAACTGTGGATAAGCTTCCCACCATGGTTTTTCCCTTTACCGAGTTTTCCATGTACAAATCTTGGTGTTGTGTGGATGGATTTTATTCTGTGATTATTGTTTATGCTTAATTGATTAACTGCTATTTCGGTATTACTGTTTTGGGTTCCGGTATAAATGTTTAAATTTCTAATGCTTCTAGTAATCTGTGACAACGGATTCACCCCCCCCCCCCCCTCTCAATTGCCTTTTGGTTATCTGAACTGTCTAACAATTGGTACCAGAGCTTTGATCATCTCTGGAAAAATCTGAACTGCTTGAGGAAGATCCTATGGCGACTAACAGTTCAAGTTCATCAAGTTCTTCTGGAGCTATCTTTTGAAGGCATATTTCAAGGCTTGATGGAAAAAATTACACAGTGTGGAAGATTCGGATGGAGACTCATTTGAGATGTCTTGGCAAGGAAATTTGGGAGATCACATAGAATGGTGTCCCACCCTTTAATCCGGGATTTGGTAATCCTCCTCTAGCTAACCTGGACAAGGAGCTTCAGAATGATTGTAGAGCAAGAGAAGCCCTCTTGTGTGCACTTTCTGATCAGCAAATAATGGTATTAACAGACAAATCATCTGGAAAGGCTATATGGGATAAGTTGGAGACTCTTAATGAAGGTGACCCTATAGTGAAGATTGCTAAACTTGATGGTTATCGGGTGAGATGTGAAAATCTAAAAATGGAAGAAGATGAAATGATTACTGCATTTATGGAAAGGGTAAATGAGATTGTTATGGGAATTCAATGTTGTGGTGGAACTCTAAGCGAAGATGAAATTATTTCTAAAGTCCTAAGAGCCCTACCACCGGCTTACAAAATGAAGGCTATTGTTGTTAATGAATTGACAACAATGGCTAATGCATCTCTCAATAGAGATACCTTGGTTGGGAAACTATCTTCTTTTGAACTTGAGGAATTTGGGCCTTCTAGAGCTGTGAAGAATGAACCCGCTTTTCATGCATCTACATCTACAACCGGTAAGCAAGACTGGAAATATTTATATGCAAAAGAATTAGAAGATATGAAGAGAGAAGATGATGAGTTTGAGCAAATTGAAGCACTATTTGCTAGAAAAGTACTTAAAGTACCGGTAGGAAGTAAGTATGAAGGAAAAGCACCTTTTAAATGTTTTGCATGAAATAAGATTGGTCATTTTGCATCTAGATGTCCTGAAAGGAATTCAAGATTTGAAGAAAGAGTTAAAAGATCATTTAAGCCTAACCTTGGATATTAGAACAAATACAATACAAGAGAAACAAAAACAAATCATGCTACATAGAGGATGAGGAAGGAATTACTGATTCAGATGATGAACCGACAGAAGACTCTACTAGTGGATCCAGCATTGAAAGAGAATATACTGGCAGAGAAGGCACTTGCTACTAAAATCGAGGACAAGGATGAATGGGTAATTGATAGTGGTTGTTCACATCATATGACTGGAGATAAAGGAAAATTTCTATCTTTGCAATAATTTGATGGTGGACTAGTTAGATTTGGAGATGACGGGGCATGTATGATCAAAGAAAAAGGAACTATATCATTGGATGGTAAGAACAATACTGAAAATGTTTATTATGTGGAATGTTTGAAGCATAATATTTTGAGTGTAGGACAATTGGTAGATAAGGGATTTCAATTACAGTTCAAGGATGGAAAATGCAAAATCATTAACAAATCTGGCCTGGAGATTGCAACCGGTACATAGACAAAAGGTAATATATTTCATTTGAACTCTAGTGAGAAGACATATTTGATTACATGGATTTATGAGAGTTGGCTATGGCATAAAAGGTTGTATCATGTAAATTTTGATTGCATTGTAAAGATCAATTCAACTAAGGCAGTTACTGATTTGTGTGGCCCTGCTAGAGTTAAAAAAAATCATGGTGATAGATATTTCATGCTAATCATTGATGATTATTCTAGAATGATGTGGGTTACTTTTTTGAGAGAAAAATATGAAGCATTTGAAAAGTTTAAAATCTTTAAAGCTAAAGTGGAAACTGAGATAGGATTGAAGATTAAATGTTTCAGATCAGATCATGGTGCAGAATTCACATCTGGTGAGTTTAATAGCTTTTGTGACAAGCATGGTATAAGAATATAATTTTCTGCTCCCCTAACACCTCAACAGAATGGATTTGTAGAAAGGAAGAACAGAACTATCTTGGATGCTGCTAGAACAATGATGATGGAAGCTAATCTACCTCATATCTATTGGAGAGAAGAAGTGAGTACAATGGTTTATACATTCAACAAAGTACATATCAAAGGAGAAATTGGTAAGACACCTTATGAATTATGGTTTGGAAATACACCTACAATTAATTATTTCAAAAATTTTGTAGTAAATGTTATATTAGGAGAGATGATACTATTGGGAAATTTGATCCTAGATGTGATGAAGGCATATTTATTGGTTATTCTAATGAAAGAAAAGCATATAGATGTTATAACAAGAGATTACAAATAATTGTGGAGAGTGCTAATGTCAAAGTAGATGAGCTTAACAAAAGTCAAATCAGAGTTTATGAGAAGGAACTAGTAGTGGAAATGATTATATCTGAACCAGTAACTCCTTTACCAAAACAGAGAGTGGAACTAGTTACTCCAGAAGTATCGGGGAATTCTACAGTAACTGAAGAACAGGGAAGAGGAATAGAGAGTCGGAAGACTCCTAGGTATGTAAGATTAAATCATTCTGAAGATCACATCATTGGGGATAAAAATAATGGAGTGATGACAAGAAGAAGATTGACAACTAATGAGGTATGTTTAATTTCACAAGTTGAACTGATATCAGTAATTGAGGCATGTAAAGATGAAAATTGGTTGAAATCTATGGAAGAAGAATTAGATCAGATTGAGAAAAATAACACATGGACTCTAGTTCCCCGGCCTAAGAATAAAAATGTAATTGGAACTAAATGGGTTTTTAGGAATAAATTGAATGACGATGGTCAATTTATAAGGAAAAGGCTAGATTGGTTTGTAAAGGATATTCTCAGAAGGAAGGAATTGATTATGGAGAGACTTTTGCACATGTAGCTAGGATTGAAGTTGTAAGATTATTTATTTCCTATGTTGCTTATAAAAACTACAAGGTTTATCAGATGGATGTTAAATGTGCATTTTTGAATGGGGATCTTGATGAGGAAGTTTATATTGAGAAACCTAATGGTTTTTTACTCTCGGATGATACAAATATGGTTTGCAAGTTAAGGAAAGCTTTATATGGACTAAAACAAGCACCTAGAGCTTGGTATGCAAGGTTGGATATTAATCGTTCGAAGCTTGGTTTTACTAAGGGCAGTGTTGACAGTAATTTATATTATAAAATCACTGATGATGATATACTAATTGTTGAAGTATTTTTTGATGGCATTAGTTTTGGAGGTGAAGATAAGTTATGCATAGAATTCTCTTGGAGAAAGAATTTGAGATGTCTACGATTGGGGAGATGAAATTTTTCTTAGGTTTGCAAATTACTCGGACTGACAAAGGTATTTTTATCTGTCAAACTAAATATGCTAAGGAATTGTTGAAGAAATTTGGTATGGGAGATTCTAAACTGGTAAGTACACCTATGGTTACAAGTGAGAAATTGACAAGAAAAGATGTTTCTACACCGGTAAATCCTACAAGATACAAATATATGATTGGAGGTCTTCTCTATTTGACTCAGACTAGGCCTGGCATTATAAATGTTGTTTGTATTGTTTCAAGATTTCAGAGTGATTCTAGAGAAAATCTTGAGATGACGGTGAAAAGGATTTTTAGATACTTGCAAGGTACATCAGAATATGGCTTGTGGTACCCTAAGATTGATAACTTTACTTTATGTGTATATACAAATGTTGATTGGGCTGGAGATGTTCATGACCGGAAAAGTACTTCCGATGGAGATTTCTTTCTTGGAAAGAAGTTGGTTTCATGGATCAACAAGAAATAGTCATGTACTTCTCTATCTACTGTTGAAGCTGAGTATGTTGTTGCTATTAACTGTACACTAGTTTTATGGATGAAGCAAATGTTGAACGATATAAAGGTCAATTGTGATGCACCTATAGTTATTCACTGTGATAACTCTACTACTATTGACATATCAAAGAATGCAGTATTTCATTCTAAGACAAAGCACATATCTATCAAGTATAACTTTTTGAAGGAGAAGGTGGAAGCAAAAGAAGTTAGGTTGGTTTATGTGAACACTAAAGAACAGATTGCAAATATTTTCACTAAACTTTTATCTAAGGAATCATTTGAGCACCTAAGAGAGAGATTGGGAATTTTTGCCCCTTCGGTAAAGACTTGATTGATGCAATTTGGCATCAGTCCGACATGCACTATCTGAGATACTATTCATTTTGGCATTGATGACTACTCAGGAGGAGGAGTTATCTTTGAGATTTAGAGCCTTATGTTTTTGCTTTGATATTTCTGTCAAATTTATTGCACTGATGTCAAAGGGGGAGAGATATTGATGTAAAAAAGTTAAAGAAAGAAAATGATAAATGTCAAAAGGGGAAATATATGAAAAGTAAAAGGGAGAGATATTAAGAGCTATATGCGGGTGATTGTTGGTTGTCTTCTACAGGGGGAGACTTGTTTGGCATTTCTTGGTACTTATTCATATCTAGTGTTGCCATCAATGCCAAAGGGGGAGATTTTTGGCCATTTGGTGGAATTGATTATGTGTTGCATTGATGTTTTGTCATTGATGTCAACACTAGCTTTTTGGATGCTTTACCGGCACCCTTCAAGTCCCGGTAGGTTAAGTGACTTCTGGTTAACTTGGATCCAGTATGATCCGACAGACTCCAGTATAGTCTAGTGATGGAATTATTTTGTTCATGATACTTATACTCATATTTGGTCAATTGGTTTTGGTCTAGAGATTGGATGCTATCTTGCTTGATTAGAAGATTGGTTTCTAGTTCCAGCAAGGGTTTCACCGGCAAAGCTTTTGATGGAGATCTTTGATGAATTGCATAAGTTATGTTGGTGCAGCTTCTAATGGAGTTTCAGGATGTTGTTGGTGATCATGTTTGAGACTTGGCATTGGGAGATCATTTTTGAAGCATGTGGACCTATACTTAGTCTCGGTTGATCTAGGTTGTGGACCGACTTTAATGTAACGTGTGGATAGGACCTATTGATGTATTTCCAGGATGTCTTATGTTTTGATATTACTTGTTTGGTCTAAGGCTAACATGATTTATAATTATGTAATTGGTTTATTGTCTGGTGGCTAACCTAATTGTTTATGGTCGAGGGTTTGTATAAATAGATGTAAGATCTCATTATAGATCATCATGGTTAATATAAGAAGTCATGGTCAAGGAATGTAATGTGTGAATTAATATAATATCATTCAGTCAGAGGAGTTGGTCGAACATTGGAGATCGGATTGGGTTTATGTAAGAGTATTTAGTCCTCCGGTATTGAGCTTAACCAGAACTGTACTCAAGCATAGGAGATGCTATCTTTTGTAGTTCAACACTTGTCCGGATTGTAATCTAGATTTATATGTAGTCAGTGAGGCTCTTTTTGTGATGAGTGATATGCTCTAGGTCATTGGTCTTCCTGCAAGTGAAGGCCCCTTTATTTTAATTCACATACTTACTATAGAAGTATTATCTGACTGTGGGTAGGCTTCTCGCCGTGGTTTTTCCCTTTACCAAGTTTTCCACATACAAATCTTGGTGTTGTGTGGATGGCTTTTATTCTGTGATTAAATTATTTATGCTTAATTGATTAACTGCTATTCCAGTATTATTGTTTTGGGTTCCAGTATTAAATTTTAAATTGCTAATGCTTCTGGTAATCTGTGACAACTAATTCACCCCTTCCCTCTTAGTTGTCTTCCAGTTATCTGAACTGTCTAACATATATGTGTATGTGTGTGTATGTGCACGCACATATATATATATATATATATATATATACTATTTTTTATGTCAATTATTCTACAACTTGCCTTTAGTCGATGTGAAATGTAAAGACTTGTGATATACATGTAGACATTATTCTTCATTTCTAGTCTATAATGTTTTTATTCCTTGCAAACATAGCCAATGGCATAGACATCTTTATCATATGTTAGAAATACTTATGATATTGTATTCTTCTGGTTCATTCCATTAGTCATATATGTAAAATTTTATATTTTAGCATAAGCACTAAAATATCTAAAATTGACTTTGAAATTTGTTATTGTTATGTTAGGCATCTTTTACGTCTTGCAAACCTTGAAATTGAATTGTTATTTCCAAACATTGTGTAATATGGTCCTCATTAAATGGGACACTGGCCTTGAGGGAATCGATAAATTTCTTACTTACCATGTGGATTGTATACTATTGGATGTGTAAAGGCTTTGATGATGTGGGAGTTATATTGTATGAACATTCATGATACAAGTTAGAAAATAGAATTATAAAGAAATCTTTGAGTAACTAAAATAGTTGGTTGTAAGATCATCCTGTAAGAGAGATTAGTATTTTGAATCAAAGTTCCTAGTTTGATCAAGTGAACTCCTCGATTATATGAATCAAGGAATCCTATGTGAAGTATTGACAATACATGCATGGGTTTGGATGTGCAAATTGACCATGGTTTTGAGACAAAATTTGAAGTCCATTGTTGGATACTTGAGTTGTGTTGTCATTGATATCAACCATGTTCAGTTGTGTGGATTTTATATATGGTCCAAAATGAGTGTTTAAATGGTGTGATGTGTGGTGATTCTATTGAATATGAGTGAGGTATTTTTGAAATGCTGCAATAGTGGAAGTTACCAAATGCAGGAAAGAGTTTTTTCATATCCTTATGGAAGAGTTATTTGCATTCCTCTATTCCTTGATGATGATGGCTGGTGGTTCTAGAGATAATGTCTACCTTCTATGTATGTTGTCATATCATATTTATAGGTCCTTAGTTGCTCAGATGATGAAGTTGGTTGTGTCAGTTTGGCAATTGTGAGGTTGTATGTCAGGATTGGTCCAGAGAATGCTTTGCATTTCTCCTTGTATTGATTCAAGTGTCGCATCTTGGTGGACATGTTCATATGGTTCGCATAGTGTTCTAGTTCAAATTTCTAGGGTTTGTTCGACTAGTGTATTTATGTTGTTTTGTGTTCAACTATGTCAGACGGTTTGGTCTTTAACTAACTCCATTGATTTATCTTATTATAATCATTCTCTTTTGGTATGGATGTGCATTGGAGGTTAAGTTGTAATTTTAACATGAGTTTCATCTTGGTGTGTGTACACTAATACATTTGGACTAGATTTTTGACTGAGGTTTTCGACGGAGAAGGTATATTGTGGCCAAATTTGATGTTTTTTTGAAAAAATGTCCGCATTCGTCATAATTCGGATGAAAATTTCCCATTTGGTTTCGACGAAGAAGGCATTAGCAATGAGAATTTTCTTTTTTCCAAAAAAGTGCTCGAGTTCGTCATAATTCTGACGACAACGGCCATTATAAGTTAAAAAAAAAGAAGAGGGGAATTCATTTGTATTGAAAATTTCCCGCATAGGCATCCGTGGTGACTTCAACCCCCAAGAACATCAAACCCACGTCGAAGGCATTTGTCGCATTGCTTGCAATCCCGCGCAGGAGGTAGATTCAAATTGCCCAATTTTTTAATTTCATGTTGCAAAAAATATACATGTGGTGGTTAATTGTCCTAGTTTAATCTCATAAAACCATAGAACTGTGATTGAGGAGTGAGCGTTCAATTTTGTAGCAGCAATCCCTTCCTCCCATATACACACGTGTTGATTGTTCACATGAGATAACATCTCTTTGCGGCATCGTATCAAACAATTCACGAGCCTTGTCCATGTTTCCACATTTTGCATTCATGTCAAGCAGGGAATTTGCAAGTACAACACCTAACAAAATTCCTCTATCCATTATGCTTTGATGGATGTCCATACCCTGTTCCAAAGCTCCCATTTTTGTACACGCAAGGAGGATGCTGGCAAAGGTTGTGGAATTTGGCTTTATGCCTTCCAATTTTATTTGCTTGAAAGTGTCTAAAGCCTTTTCGACAAAACCATTTTGTGCATATCCAGCAATCATTGCAGTCCACGAGACAACATTTCTTTCAGGCATTCTATCAAACAGTTCACGTGCCTTGTCTATGCTTCCACATTTTGCATACATGTCTACCAGGGCAGTTGCAACTACAACATCTAACAAAATTCCTCTATCCTTTATGCTTCGATTAATGTCCATACCCTATTCCAAATATCCCATTTTGGCACAGGCAAGGAGGATAGTAGCAAAGGTCATGGAATTTGTCTTTACACCTGTCGATTACATTTGCTTGAAAGTTTCTAAAGCCTTCTCAACAAATCCATTTTGTACATATCCGGTAATCATTGCAATCCAAGAAACCACATTTCTTTGAGGCATACAAATAAGTGAATTTGATATTTAAAACTATCTACAATGAATTCAATTCTTGTCCATTAGTCATTTATGTTTGCAATAAGCATCTTTCTTTTATTTCTTAATCTTTATTCATAGTTATGTGCATATTTCACATTCTATAATTAGGATATCAATTTCTATGGCTAAACACTAGCATGATGTTTGTGTTGTGGTATAGATGCGTGGAAACATAATTATGGGATTGTTATATTATAGAGATCATAAATCTAGATATCGCATATTAGTTCTAGCTCTTCTTGGATTGAGTCTAAAGTTGACAATGGACATACAGTCATAAAGCCATTATTAGCCGATCTATCCATTTCTAGTAAAGACAATTGAGAAAGTCATTTTGATATTGAGAGTTTCTTATTTGTTTACCTATTGATCATTATTAAGCCATAATATTTAGGTCTATTTATCTCTCTTGCAAAACCTCTGTAAGTGTCCTAGATTGTCCCTACTACTCACTCTTCAATGAAATAGTGGAGTTCTAAAGATTTTTTGCACAAGATGGTGTTGAACATATCAACAAGGCTAGCATGAAAGGCATGTTCAAGCTTCCACTTGTACAACTTACAACAAATGATTTGTTGATAGAAGAAATTCTTGAAATAGGGATACAATCGAAAGACAAGTAAGTACATACAAACCTCCTAAGTTGAAAGTAAAATTTGTGTATAAAAAGAGTACATTGAATCCCAATCCATAAACACAATAGAGATACCGATGGAGACTTAATTGGATGTAGCATGTCACACCAAAGTTGTTAGAGTATGCTAAACTAGTACATAATGTTTCCTAAAGCCACATTAGTATTTTACCCAAATCATTATCTACCAAAACTAACTATAGTAATCCTTTTGAGGATCCATTTCATGGTGCTAGATCTTCATTTAGTTCCACTTCTTGTTGGAGAAAAGAATAGTTATTTCTTGAGGTAGATGAATATCCCATCAACAAAGGACAAGACCCTTTCTAGAATATAACAAATTCTACTCCAACAAAAGATCATGGGAGTTTCACTAGAGATATTGAATAAGAGATACACTTCTACTATTGCATTAAACGCATTGGCATGTTCTTCATTTATTGATGTAAACTCTCTGTGACACCACCACAACCAAAAAAGGTGTAAAAATTTGTTTCCAATGCATGGATTTTTAGGATTGTCCTTTGAGAAAACAGAATTAAAGTATGGAAGCAGGATCTACCAGCTCCTGAGGGAATCTTGATGAAAAATAACTGTAAAATATTTGGGCAAGCTTATATGCAAAAACTCATGCTTCTTGATGGGTATGTGTACAGAAATAAGCACGAATTAAGTGGTAAAGGGGCTACTGGAAACAAGAGGGACAAAGAGGCAGTGGAAGTGAAAACTTATGGTGTTGTGTCTGCTCCATCTCAGAATGGGAATGGCGAAGGTGCTGTAACAGGAGCTGAGAAGGGTGTTGGAAGAAGTGGGGGTGTTTACATTCCCCCATTTAAGCTGGCTCAAATGATGAAAGATGTGGAAGACAAGAGTAGTATGGAATACCAGTGCATGACATGGGATGCCCTTCGGAAGAGTATTAATGGGTTAGTAAACAAGGTAAATGCATCTAACATCAAGAACATCATTCCAGAGTTGTTTGCAGAGAATCTCATCCATGGGAGGGGTCTATTTTGTAGGTCTTCTATGAAATCCCAAATGGCATCCCCTGGATTTACAGATGTTTTTGTTGTGTTGGTTGCTGTGGTAAATACAAAATTTCCTAAAGTTGGCAATCTGCTTTTGTGAAGAATTATTTTGCAGCTTAAGAGGGCATACAAACGCAATGACAAGCACATGTTGATAGCAGCAGCCAAATTCATAGCTCATTTAGTGAATCAACAAGTTGCACATGAGATCATTGCTTTGGAACTTCTCACCCTTTTACTAGAGAACCCCATAGATGATAGTGTAGAGGTTGTTATTGGGTTCGTGAAAGAATGTGGTTCTTTGTTGCAAGACTTTCACCCAAAGGTCTCTATGGGATTTTTGAAAGATTTAGAGGTATTCTTCATGAAGGGGAAATTGACAAACGAGTACAGTTTTTAATCGAAGGCCTTTTTGCATTTCGCAAAGTTAAGTTTGAGGGTCATCTAGCTGTGCGTCCAGATTAGCTAACACATGAAGTTTTCCTAGAAGATGAACTTGATCAAGAGGCTGGTTTGGATGTTTTCAAGCCAGGTCTTGATTTCTTAGAGCATGAGGCAACCTATGAAAAACTGAAGAAAGATATCCTTGGAGAAGCTTCTTCAGATGAAGCAGAAGGGGAGAATGATTCAGGTGATGATTCAGATGATGATGATGATGATGATGATGATGATGATGAAGAGGAAGGTGAGGAAGCACTGAGAATAAAGGATGAGACAGAGACAAACTTGGTCAATTTAAGACGTACAATTTATTTGACAATCATGTCAAGTGTTGATTTTGAGGAAGCTGGTCATAAGCTACTAAAGATCAAGCTTGAACCTGGTTAAGAGAGAACATACCTTCATTATTATGGTATTCTTGGGCAAAGATTATGTATGATCAATAAAATATATGAGGAATTTTTTGATAAGTGTTTTGTACAACAGTATTCTATGATACACAGACTGGAAACAAATAAACTGCGTAATGTTGCAAGGTTTTTTGCCCACTTACTTGGCACAGATGCTCTTCCATGACATTGTCTTGCTTATATACGTGAGACAAAGGAAGATACTACTTCCTCTTCCTGTATTTTTATAAAGATTCTCTTGTAGGAGCTGGCAAAGCAACTTGGTATATTGTTTCTTAATGAAAGGTTGAACGATCCAACAATACAGGAGTCTTTTGATGCAATTTCTCCAAAGGACAATCCCAAAAATTCACAGTTTGCTATCAATTTCTTTACTTCTATTGGTCTTGGTGGTATCATTGAGAGTTTACGTGAGTATTTGAAGAATATGACAAGGCTTGTAATGCAGCAACAAAAGTCTATTCCTGAGTCAAATGAATCTACCTCTAATGACGATTCATCTAGTTCATCAGATTCGTCAGATTCTAATACATCAGACTCGGATTCTAAGAGTGAAACTGACAGTGAGAGCAGTAAGGAGTCACAAAGAAAGAAAAATAATTCAAAGCATGACTATGAGTATGAAAAAACAAGAGGAAAAGGGCATGTTGTCTTATGTATTTTAATAATTTCTATTTTCTTGCTTGTGAAGAAAGACCATGTCAGACAATATCAATGAACAACAAAATAAGGAGACAATTGCTAGATTGTGGTCTAACTTGAAAAGAAAAGGTGATGGAAAATGTTATTATCCATGCAAAATTTGTAAGGGGTTAAAGACTAGAAGACTTCTAATCAAAACAGCAAAGAAACATTGTAGGCTGCATGGTCACATTGAAGGTGGACATGATTATCATCCATTGGTAAGTTTTTCATTATATCGTTTTAACAATTTATATACATAATAAATCATGTGATGATGAGATCATGATCACGGTTTATTTATGTATATCAATTTTATATAGATCGAGCACCCCAGAGCACATGGTATGGATCAACACAACCCTGAGAATATGGTTTTTGAAGTGGACGAACATGGAGGTGTGAATATCGAAGCTGAAGATAATGATCTCATGGAAGAAGATGGTCATGAGCCAAAAAACACAATTGAAGATGATGGTACAAATACATTGATCCATGACTCATTTAGTACTCACGCAGCTGACCATGATGATGAAGATGACCTTGATGTTGTTCATGATGTCCCTCTACTTGAGAAGGCATCTGAGGCCCTTTATCAAGGCTCGCAAGCAACTCTTCTCTCTGTTGTATTGTTTTTGGTGAACTTGAAGGTTATGAATGGTTTATCCAACATAACAATGTCACGTATGTTAAGGCATGTCATATATGTCATAATAAACTATGAATCATGATGTACCATTAATATTCTTTATTATAACAAATTATATTTTGTTGTTGTAGATTGATAGGTGAGTTTTTGTTACCACCATCAAATATTCTACCTCGCTCATACCGAGAATTATCTGTCGTTATGAAAGATATTGGAATGGAGTATCAAGCAATAGATGCTTGTCCCAATGATTATATTATATATCACAAACAACATGACTTTCAAATTGAATGCCCTGAATGTCATATCAGTAGAAATCAAACAGATCAAATAACAAAAAGGGTTCCTCGCAAGGTTCTTCACTATATTCCCATTATTCCACGTATGCAACGATTATTCAAGTGCACTAGCTTGGCACAATTTATGGATTACCATGCACGTAATAGAAGTCGAGATGACATTATTTGAATGCCTGCGGATGGTTCAGCATTTATGGACATAGAGGAAAAGTGGCCACACTTTAAAGAAGAACCTCGTAATCTCAGGCTTTCATTGGCAACGGATGATGTCAATCCATTTGGAGAGATGGGATTTGTTTACTCAGTGTGGCCTTTTTTTGTTATCAACAATAAAATTCCTCCATGGATGTCAATAAAGAGGGAGCACATAATGTTGGCAATGATTGTTCCAGGTATTTTATCATTTAAATATAGTCGTCTAAATTTAATTATAAATATTGCAATAAAATGGTCATAATAATTATGTAATGTTTTTGTTCATTCGATTAGGTAAGTACCAAGTTAAAGATATGAATGTATATATCGAGCCTCTTATCAACAAGTTGTTGGAGTTATGGAATGGTGTCACTATGTATGACATCTCTAGACCAATAGGACAAAGACAATTTCAATTCCATGTGATGCTTCTATGGACAATACACGATGCCCCAGGGCTAACACATTTTTGTGGTATGTTATAGTGTTTAAGTTATGCATGAACATTATAATTCAAAAAATTATCATATTTAATCCAATTATACACTATCTTGTAGGTCTTCAAACAAAGGGAAAATTTGCATGTCTTGTTTATGGTCCAAAGATGAAATCTCGTCATTCAAAAAGTTTAGGAAAGCAGGTGTTTGATGAGTATAGGCACTTTCTCCACAAAAATTATAAGTATCGAAATACTGAAAAACATCTTTTCAATGGGAAAGAAGAGAATACATCAAAGACACGAAGAATGACACCTCACCTATGGAAGTTGGAATATAATAGAATTAATCGTCAAGGTAATGCCATTCCATCTATTGGTTTGTCATAAAACATCTTTTCTATTTTGTTTTGTTTACTGATGATGTGATTGATGATCATGAAGGTTGTGAAGGCATAAATGACCACCTTCCTAAGGGAATAAAAAGTTATCCCCGACAATTTAGTAGGTTGCCCTACTACAAGCAGTTACAAATTGTTCATTTGTTTGATAGTATGCATATTGGAAAGAATATAACAGAGACATTATGGAAAATATTGGATGGAAGGTGTGACAAAGAAAAAATTATCAAAATATGTAGTCACATTCAGGATTCCAATCATGCAATAATAAATGTCATTCAATCAAATAGCCATGGAGACCGGATTAATATAAGTGAGCTTCCTTGGTTATTAACGGACCAGCAAAGTAATGCTATAAAAGAAGTCATACGAAAAATTCGATTTCCCACAAGATTTGTTGTGAACATAAACAATCTCATATCAAAGAAAAGTGAATTTGGGCCAGGGATGAAAGCACATGATTGGCATACCTTCATTAAGGTAATTCATGTTCTTGTGTTTTTAGTATGTATTTAAGTACTGTGCGTACGTGTACTTTTCATTATGTTACAAAAAAATGAAAAGATAATTTTATAATTGTTGCAATACGTTCTACCTCTATCTCTCCCAGATGACTTCGACAATAATGTCAAGGAAGTCATATATGATCTTGGAAAATACATGAGGTAAGTAGTGATATTTGTTTAGTTCGTTGTATAGATATTATATTTGTGATTTGTTTTACTTCTTATGTAATATATTTTTTTGCATCTTGAATACCTTGTAGGTGGTTGTCATGTAAAGAAATCCATAAAGACGATATAAAATATTTGAAGAGAAAAATTCCTCATTTAATGTGTGAAATGCAAAAGTGTCTACCTCCAGCTTTTTTCAATGCACAAGAACACTACCTCATACACCAAGTTGAGGAGATTGAATTGTGTGGACCTGTACACACTAGGTCAATGTGGATGGTTGAGAGGCACTTGAAATTTTTGAAGGCTTTGGTTCGACAAAGAGCACATTCTGAGGGTTCTATGGTGGAGGGATATATGGTATACCAGACTATGGTGTACATTTTTGAATATCTTCCTAAGTTTGCAGCAAAGATCCACGTGGATCGCATTTGGTATCCCAACACCATTAACAAATTTGAAGGGGAGTACTTGATGGGGAAAGTGAGAGGTAATTATAAGTTGTTATTGTATTTAATTAATTCTTAATCTTCAAAATAAATCGATTGTAAGACGTCTATTTATTTTTTGTACAGTTGGTCGAGAGTGGGATGCACTACATTTGTATATTGCAAACAATCTTGATTGGATGACGGTATGGATTGAACATTGTCAACATTTTGGATGCACATTAACATGGGAAGGTTTGGCTTCATTGGTTAAAGAAGCACATCGTAATGGAGATTCCAATGTTACGCAAAGGGAAATTGATTTAGCATATGGTTTAAGAGATAAACAGGTACGTATAAATTTATTAATCACCCATATGTTTATCAACTCACAATGCAATAAATTTTACATGTTTGACACATTGCAGGTCAAACACCACAATGCTATGTGTTGCAATGGTCATAAATTTCGCATAAAAAAGTTGGATGACATGAAGAAAACTTGTGATTCTGGCATCACTGCAATCTTTGAGGTGACAAATATTTCATCGAGAAATGACATTCATCCTCAACAGTCTCAAAATCGATACTATGGCATTTTGGATGATATACTTGAGTGTGACTTTAATTCCTTCAAATTAGTTTTGTTCATCGTCAAATGGTACAGGCTACGATTGAATAAAAATGATCCTGATAGAACTGTTATTGAACATGATAATGGTTTTATAATGCTAAATACAAGGTCATTTGAACTAGTTGGGGATGAGCCCTGTTCTTCCAAGCCAATGTGAGCAAGTATTTTACTCAGAGGTTCCACATAAACCGGGTTGGTCATTTGTTGTTAGACATGATCCAAGAGGAAGGTCGATAAAGTATAATGTGATGGAAGAAGAAGATACCGAAGAAGTAGAAGATGAAGTGGATGATGATCACGATCGACGATTTCACAATGCTGATGAAGAAGAACATCATGATGATGATGATGATGATGATGATGATGATGATGATGATGATGATGATGATGATGATGATGATGATGATGGTGATGGTGATGGTGATGGTGATGGTGATGGTGATGATGGTGATGATGATGGCGAAGACGTTGATGATGATGATGATGATGACGACGACAACGACGACAATGATGATGATGATGATGATGATGATGATGATGATGATGATGATGATGATGATGATGATGATGATGATGATGATGATGATGATGATGATGATGATGATGATGATGATGATGATGATGATGATGGCGATGATGACCTTGATTTTCATGATGATGAGGAATGAAATGTATGAGGAATGCGATTAGTATATTATCTATTGAATATTGACTTCTTGATAGAATTTTTTTTACATAATTAATTCATTCTATTTTGAATTCTAATGTCATTACATAATTAATTCATGATGCACCTTTTAATATGGAGATGGAGATAGGGGGTGTGACTATTTATGTGACAATTTTTAAACTATGTTTATTTATGGAAATTGGATTGTTTATTAGCTATGTGACTATTTATGTGACCATTTAGTTGAGGATCCTGCATAGTCTACATAAAGTAAAGGGAATTACAAAATTTACAGTGATTTTGATGACAACATCTTTTTATTATTTAATACTCTTTTTGTCTACAAATTTCATGTTGTTCATGTTGTGTATGATGTAATTTCGCTAACGTTTTTTATATTTGTTCTTTGTCACGGGCCGACATGGATCCATCACATGTCACAGACAAAGATGTACCTTGCAACACTTCTACCGAGCAGGTAAACCTCATTGTAATTGTACAAATTAGGTAGAAGCAAACTGTTACATTATTATGTTCTTTTTTTTAGTGATTTATACTAATTTTGTAATTGTTAATGATATTCGCTTCAGTATCCTTGTCCTTAGTATAGGACTAGGCATACATTGAGATCACGAGCAGTTGGTGGAACATCTGCAGAGGGGGGAAATGATGAAGACACTAATGTTCCACTTAGTCTTTTCATAGCTTCAAAGAAAAAACAAAGAAAGAAATGATTGTAATCTAACTTATTTGATAATGACTGATTTTTATGTGTTAGTGAATGTAATTATGTGCTAATTAATGGTTATGGATGATATGTGTTAATTAATATTGATGAATGTTGTGTGTTCATTAATATTAATCAATGTTATGTGTTAATGAACATTATGTGATATTAATGAATGAATGCTATATTTTATTAATGGTAGAAAGAATTAATGAATGAATGTTATAAGATGTTAATGGGGAATTTAGAGTGATGTTGGGGGGGGGGGGGGAAATGAGATTCCACCTTCACATGGTTGGCCCTATTAAGTAGAGAATATTAAACTATTCTCGAAACCAAGTGAAGCTCAACACGGTAACACACTTTTCAATATTTCATAATGTTGCACAGTTAATCTTATTGAATAATGTATATTGAATCTTAATTGCAGGGTCCAACAGAGCCAACATGAACAACAACACCACAAGTTGTTGGGTATAATGAACTCCCATATTGTCTTGTCTGTACACGAATAATATGAGTTGCTTCTAGTGTTGATATCCAAGGTGGGACTATAAAAGTTATGAATATGCCTCATCCATGTAAGTTTTTTTATTACAACTCCTAATGCTTGAGACTAAACTTTTTGATCTTGATGTTTTTCACTAGTTGTCATAACCTCTGACTTTGATGTTTGTGCCTTAATAGAACTAGATGTTTCTTGTATGCATACTTGGTCAAGGACTGCATTAATACTCATGTTTCAATGTTGACCTACAAGACATGTAAAAGGACAACTACAATTGATACCAGTGCCTTATCCAGGCCATAGAGTCATCTAAGTTTAAATAATACTCCCATAATCAAATATCTCCACACATCCCATCACCTCAGCTTCTATAAAACCCCGCATATGTCTGACATACATAAGAATTTACCCTTATCAAACTAGACTGCATTCATCAAATTCAAAATCTCCCACAAGGAATTTACTGATAGAAATGCTTCATGCATATTTAATTTCCCTCCTGGAAAGAAAAGCTAAGAAACGCCTCTATTTAAGATTGCCTTACAATCCATACTCAAATGAATAACCCTAGACTACTCATATTAAAAATAGTAAATATTTGCAAGTAGACCAGAAGACAACACAAAATTTAGGCTCGAAAGTTGATAGTCTATATATTGATATTAATTTTGAGAAAATATTACAAAACTCAGAGTATTCTCCATAAGACTAGAAAAAAGCTCAGATAAATTTCTGCAGCGTTTTCTTACAATTACTTGCGATCATTTTTTTAGGAGTCCTGGTATCCATTTATAATAGTATGGATGCATACAAGCTTTGGACCCTTCAAAAGAAAGTTTGTTACAAATAACCGGTCATTTTCAAGAAGCGGTTATAAGTCCTTTTTAGCATCTGCGACTTCCTCTGCTTGTTGTTCTATTGCAACCTCCTGTAACTTCTCCTGAGCATCTTCTTTCTATCCCATATACTTATCTTTCCACTCCTCATACACATCATCACTAGGCCAAGTAAAACTAGCAATCTTCTATTTCATATCTTCTAGCCGCTTCCAAGTGACTCGTACATGCCCAATCTCTGTTTCTATGAAACCATAATGAGATTTCACTTTTTTAATTTCGTCAATTGTTTGGACAAATAAGGATGTGTCATCAGTACTAATAATCTGATTGATCCTTAGGGACAAATTGTGGTCCACCTCCTTTAACCAAGTCTTCTCTTCCTTTAGCTGGACAGGACCAATGAAACCTCCTAGAAACATTTCAAATTTATGATTTGAATATTCTTTCCTATAAAGTTGGGCCTTTCTTTTTATACCTACTCCTTCCACTGAAAGAATATTCATCTCTTTTATAAACTCACATGTGGACCTTAGATTGTCATTCTCTTCTGCATCTGCATGGGAAGAACACATGAACTCTAACTCTTTACCTCTAGGCACCCACTTATTTAGGATTGGTACCAAAGTGGCTTCTTCTTCTCTAAATTTGATCAAAATCTCAAGAATCCTCTTCATATTTATGTATACATTGGAGGTTTTGACTGAGTCAGCAAACTTCAAGATGGTGGCTTTTACCTTCTCCTCATATTTGTTTGCATACAATGTCTGAGCCTGTTTCAATTTTTCCAACTCAAGTTGGACATTTTTAGGTAATTGGGAACTAGAAGGCATAGGAGAAGGCAGATATTCAATGATGGGACTAGTAGGAGGGGGTCTTGCTGGAGAGGAGGATATCATGAGTGTATAAGATTCACCAAGATGATATTGACCTGCCAGTTGACTCTGGAGTCTAGCAATTATGTTGTCTCTGTTGGCTATTCCTTCTTTAGCATCATTGTAAGCTTTTAAAATAGTCTCCAACTTCAATTGGAGATTAGCCTTTTCTTGTGCCTCTTTCTCTGCCACCGCAACACTGAATTTTGTAGTCTCTAGGACTGTGCTTGCAGCTTCCACTACCCCTATGTCTTGGACTCTTTTAACTATCATGCCTCCTAAGAGGCCAAAATCTGATGCATCCTTCCTTCTTTTGTTTTCATCCTTATCTAAAGATGACATGACAAGAGCAGCATTATCCTTTCTGAATGTCACTCCTTCCATAGGCTTTGTTTCTTTCCTCACTGCATCAAGCACTAAGGCATCAGCTATATCCCATTCAGGGAGAATCAACACACCAACCTTTGCTACCATTTCTCTTCCTTTCTCAGGGGTGATTTCTTTGAACTCCTCCATTATTTCTTTCTTAACCTCTTCTTCTACCTGAGTTGTATTTTTAAGAGGTTGTTCACTTTTCCTCTGTTCACATCTAGTCTTGAATTGATCAATATTTTGCTTTCATAGAAACTGTATAAAAGCTCCTGATGTGACAAAATTACTATCAGCTAGGAATTCTTCACTAGCTTGCTTAACAGTAAGGTCCATTTCTTGGCCTTTTAACTCACCATCAGTCAAATCCATTTCAGCATTAGGTGGCTCTTTGGGCATCCCCTCTTGGGTCTCCTCATAGGTATAGGTAATCTCACTGAGACTCCCTAACTGCAATAATTGTTCAGCCACAGCTTGTTCATCTTCAATGTGGATAGGAGACTAAGATGGAGAATATTGAGGCTCATCAGTTTCAATTTCCTTTCCCACTCTCTACTTCTTAGGGGAATCCTGGCTGTCAATGACATCTTCAATTTTCCTCTTCCCTTTTGAAGTGTAAGGCTCACTTGTCACTGGCATTATCACAGTGTACTTTGACCTTTTGTGCATTACATAGTCACCAGGTGGGATATCTCTAGCAAAGGAAGGCTTAGCCAATACCATCTTAGCCTTATCAGGCTCATTTTGCATTATGGCCTCCCTCTTTTCTTTTAAGGTCTGCATGAGATCTTCAAAATAAAGAATCGGGAATTTTATTTTCTCCTCAAATGGATTGAAGCTAGAAAGGGGGTCATATCCAGTGTCAAATTGATGGATAAAATCAAGGGCTTTCTTATATGCCACCCACTTCTCCTTCCTTAGTTCTTTCTCATTTAATCTAAATTCATTTCTAATCAGATCTTCTGGGAAATGAAATTGATGTGGCCTACCTCTACACACTGCTCTTTTTCTGAACATGCCATTGAAAAAATCCTTGGGGTCTGCACATGTTGACACTGCAGTAGACAGCCTATATGGCTTAAAGAATTCTTCAAAAAATCTCCATCCACCCTTAGTGATCATAAAATGGTGAGCCATGGTGATAGTTGGGAAAATAGTCCCTTTACCTCTATTGGTTAGCTCTGCTTCTTGTACTCCCCCAATTTGTCTCAGGACTTCTGCAATCCCTATCTTCAATGGGACCTGATAGGGTAGTAAAAAGGGGGTGCCTCTAAATCCAAACACTCTAAAAATAGTAGGCACAGGGTAAAAATATATGTCTCCCTAGTTGTGAACAATCTTGATATCCTCTGCAAACTCCTTTGGTCTGAGAAACTCCAAAAGAGCCTTAGGAATTCTAGGGTTTTCTTTGCATAGAAGAATCCTAATTTTAGATGCAAAGCATCTATCAAACTTTAAATAACTTGCATCTTCTCTATCCCAAGATAGAATAGTACTCCACAATTGCACTGGCATCTCCTCTTTATCCTTGACCTTAATCAGGTCCATCTCCTTTCCAAAATAATCAGCCCCTTTGAAAAGAAACATATGCATTAACATGGAGTACCATCCAAATGGCCTATCCACCTTACCATTTTTTATTCCTACTAGCCCTTTATGAATTGCATCAGCAAGGTATGAGGCATAATCAAATGTTATTGCTAGGGAGGGGTTTAGAATTTGTGCAATCATTAACATATAATGGGTTGGCATATTCTTTTCAGCATCCTCTCCAAAATCTGGCATAATGCCCAATACATACCCTTAGCTCTCAGAGTGAATAGGTTGAGAGAGAATGGTTCCATTTTATTGGGGCCTACAACTGTTGACCCCCCTATCTTTACAAAGAATTCTTTCAATGGGCCACTTCTAAGATGATCCCTTTGTGTGTTTTAAACCCGGGCTAACGACTCAAAGTCAATAGGTTCTAACAAATTGAAGAACTCACTGAGTTTAAACACTTTCCTGAATTCATCTTCATTTATCTCAATCAAGACTGATCCCTTTATGTTCCTGATGCATCTTGCCACAGAGTCATAATTCTGTGCAATCAGGGCTAACAGATCTACATCCATAAAAACCCCTGGGACCACAAGCTTTCCTACATCCTGCTCCCATATGCCATTCAAAGGAGTTGGGGAATTCCTCTGCCCAAAACCAACTTTGAAGAGTCCTGAGCCTGACAATCCTATTTTAGGGTCCCTCAACCAATTACCCTTATCATAAAGGCCATCTCCAATTTTTAAACAAGGGTTCTTAGGTACTATCTCTTTGGCCTTAGCCCCAGCATTGGTGGACATGGTTAATTGCTCTAAAAAATCATCACAGATATTTTGGTCCTGGTAATTCACCTTCCCTGTCAATTCTCTTCTGGGTGCCATTCTGGTCAAACAATTATACCACTAGCAACTAGCACAGACCTCTAATGAAGTAATTCACATAGCAGTATATGAGAACAAACCAAGAGTTATCAAGAAAAGCACAAGAAACATGATTATTTGTCTGAAGAAAATCACTTTGCAACAATTCACCCTACAACAAACTTCGATGAAACAATACTTAGCAATCAAGTTGATGCGGACTCAAAAAGGACAAGTTGGCATTTAAGTTTTAGAAATTAACTCCGCATGCTTCAGCTTTCTTTTCAGAATTGAATTCGCCAAATCGAATTCAAAACTAGCTCCAACAGGTCATAATTCCTCTAAGTCTTTCCTCTGTTTCACTCTTTCGCTATTTCGCAGAACATAAAACCGTGCTCTTTTCTTCCATGAAATAACATCGACCGTTGGATCACAAGAACTTGCATTGCCTTTATCTCCGTTTGATCTCTTTGCTTTAGTGTCAGGCCCTACCTCCTTTTTGCCACTTCGCAGACTTTAATAGTCATTCACTTTTCCTTTGTGAGGTCGTGCCAAGTGTTAGATCAAACTCAAATCACCCAGCCTTTAACTCCAACTGGGACCGTTAATCCTTTTAATTAACCGCGCCTCATCTTGACGGCTAACGGTTTTGCCATTTTGCTGAGGTTAAGTTGTGGGCATCTTAGGGCCATGAAACAACGAGAAGCGTTGGATCAATCTTGAGATGAATGTCTTTTAAGTGATCCCTTTATCGGGGAATTACTTACCCCACTTGTTCTTCGGTTAATAAACACCACATGGCAATCAGCCATTAGCCCTAGAAACTCCTTTTGTTTCCACCCTTAATCCACCACATGTTCCCTTTTACTATTCCCACATAACTATTGGTTACACCTTAGGTAGGCCCTCAACCACTTTTAGAGCCACATGGCATTCAACACATCGCTATCGAGCTCTACAAAAAGTGGTAGCTGTTATGCCACGTTACACCTTTGTGTGAATTCCACCTGTCTTTCGCGACTTCGCGAACATTATACTTTGTTTGGCTTGTGGCCACGAATCAACGCGAGCCATTGATCTTTTTCCAACCCGATCATTCTTTAACCAAAGAAGACCGCTTATCTCTTGGACCCGCCAAACCCTTTCGCCACTTCGTGAAGGTTAAAACACGTTCAGCTTGATCTCACAAAACCACATTGTCCGTCCGATCAAATGAAACTTGATCAGTGTTTACCTTTGGTCCAAACCTATATGTCAAGTCCACCTTTGCCTTTCGCTACTTTGCGGAAACTAAGTTTCGAGCACTTTTTGGTCGTGAATCAATGCGGGCCTTCAGATCAATAGAAAATTGCATGATACTTATAAGGCCCGACGGACATTAGAAAAGGCAGATTAAAAGCAAACAAGAATAAAATATTTAAAGGGACCGCCTAGGTAAATGACAAGGGGAGAACACTTTTATGATAAATGGACCCATCGCTTAAGTGAATAAAGTAACGCCAAATTAGAAACCAAAAGGGCTTTTCTCAAGTATTGAAGCAACTTAAAACCTAAACCTTGAACCTCTTAGGATTTAAAACAAATTGAAAAAACACAAGAGTACCAGACACAAAATTTTCAAAAAACCTAGCCATTTATGGACTGAGAACATCCATTTTTAAAACAGTGATAACAGGACCATCCCTTTCGGTGAGTCTTTTTGCACCAATAATGTTATATCCTCAAAGACCTTTTCTTGTCAATGAGAACCATCTCCACTTTCCTCGATATCTTTTATCGATGGAGTTACTGTCTTCGATGAGTCCTTTCTGAAGTTCATCAGCGTTTATTTTCTTTGATGCCCTTTTTATATTGATGAGACATCACTAGGTCTCATTGATACTATTCGAATCTTAGATACTTCGATAGAATGCTTTTAGACTTGTTCGCTAACTTATGGGTTATTACGGTATCAATGAAAATGATGATTTCTTCCAAAGAGAGATGGCTTCTATCGATGAAACCATGTGTATCGAAGACATGCCTTTTAGTCTCCTCAAAACTCATTCTCATCGAAATCTTTTTGATGTCTGTCGGGTTTCATGTCGAAGAGACTTTGGACTTCAGTGACTTCTTCTATCCTCCCATCGAAACTCATATCCATATCGATATCATTCATCGATGTAGTTTTCTTATGTTTTATCGATATCACTTTTTGGATGAGAATGCTTCTTTCGATGAGTCTTCTTTATCTTGCATTGATGATATTGTTTCTTCGAAAGCCTTTTCTCATCAGTTGGGGCCACCTCTACTTTCTTCGATACCTTTTGTTGGTGGGACCATCCCTTTCAGTGACTCTTTTTGCACCGATAGTGTTATATCCTTGAAGACCTTTTCTTGTCGATGAGAACCATCTCTACTTTCGATGGAGTTACTGTCTTTGATGAGTCCTTTCTGAAGTTCATTGGCATTTTCTTTCTTCGATGCCCCTTTTATATCGATGAGACATTGTTGGGTCTCATCAATATTGTTTTAATCTTAGATACTTCGATAGAATGCTTTTAGCCAAGAAAGAAGTCATTATCGATGGGTCCCACCAAACCTTTTCGCTACTACTCGATAGGTAACTTTCGGGCATGTTGAGTTCTCTAATCCACACGGGCCATCCGATTGACTGAGAGTTGAGCGACAATTACAAGGCCCGACGGTCATTAGAAAAGGCAATTTAAAGGTGAATAAAAATTAAAACATTTAAAAGGACTGCCTAGGTAAAAAACAATGGGGGGAACACTTTGCATGACAAAAGGACCCATTACTTAAGTGAATAAAGTAACACGGAAATAGAATTATAAGGTTTTTTTCTCAAACATTTTGAAAGTGATTAAACCTAAACCCTAAACCCTCTTTAGGACCCAAAGCAATAGAAGTTACAAGGCCATACCAGACCCAAGAATTTCATAGACTTAGCCAATTATGGAAAAGAATACCCATTTTTTAAACAGTGATAACAGTAACCTCTGAACCTTTATCTCTTCCCTCAAAAATGAAACTTGCCATTTGAATTCCTTTCTCATATTGATTAGCTTAATAATATTTGTTCAATGTTTTTTATCATTAAAATATTACCTTCTTTTTAGATAAATTAGTTAGATTCTTATTATGTTGAAGAACATTTAGTTAGTTTTCTCCTTCAACTGAAGTAGTTATGTTTTATTTTGAAATTCTCAATTTTTTATCTTAATATAGATCACAATTTGTTTTCTTTAAGTATAGAATTAATAGAATATTACATATGGTATCAGAGAAACCAAGTTCAACATTGAACCTCAAGCTTTCCACCTATAAACAAAACTATATACATATGTAGGCGCACCATGGTTGAGATAATATGCATGCGCACTATATACAAAACTATATTCCCAAGTAAATCTTTTATTCAAATCCACAATAGGAAACATAGAGTTTTACTAGAAGAACACAAGTAACCTTATCTCCTTTAGATAATATCACAAGCAACTGCCTACAGAAAGATGCAGTAATCCACAACATATACACAAAGGAAAGACGACTGATTATATTATGTATGTTCACAAAATGGTACAATAGTAAGCCTAAGGCTATATTCTACTTCTTCTCTAATGATCCTTATTGTTACAAAAATTCCCTCATTTATATGAGGGTACACATTGTCACCAAGCATCGTGGCTTTTCAGAACATAACTATTAATTAGCACTTTTGTTAATAAACTGGAAGATAAACAAGTTCAGCATTCCTATGTGTTCAATGTACTTATCATCTTTATACATTAGAATGTCATTGTTTAGTGTCCTCATGTCGCTTTCTGTCTAGAAATGATGGGTTAGAATATTGTTAACACAAAGTGACAAATCTTTGTCCCGATCCAACTCTGCTATTGCTCGATTCTTCTCATCACTGAACTCTTGTTTCCACTATTCCAACGATACTAACTCATCATTATTGTAAAAAGAGGGCACCCAAGGGGTATTCACATCGTCCAGCCTTTGATGCTCTTTCCTTAATTGATTTGCCAATTCATCATGGGACTTCAAGTGAGCCTTGGCTTCAATTTTCTCACCTGGATTCATTAGACTGTTGTCATTCATCAAGCCTTCCAACCGAGACCTGATCCTTTCATGCTCTTTCACAGCTTTGACTGTTCCAGTGTATGTCTTCCAATATATTTCTACAACCTGCATAATACTTTTGAATCTATGGTCAACGACCTCGAGAACTAACTTATCCGTGTTGTTCCTTTTTTAGTTGTCGAGATGTCTTTTCGGCCCTGTTCCTCCAATACATAGCGTCTGTCAAGGCATCCATGGCATCTTTGTCAACACCGTATGTCATCCCTATTTGACTGGTACCTGTATCAATCTGAAGCAATCTTGCTTGCAGCCTCTATTTTTCTTCATCGGTTTTCTCATATAGGCTTTTGTATGTACAATTTTCTCAGACCAAAAACTCTATCTGATCTTGGTTCAGTTTAGCGACATCCAAATTTAGTTTGGCAGTTGTTCTAGGGTTAGTCTTTCCAACCTGCTGCACCATCAAATGTCCAAAAGCTTCTTCTGTATCAACCAATATAGGTCTTTTATCTTTGGGATAGATAGCCCACTGTAGAAGAGCCTTCTGATCTGGATCATATCCTGATCCTCTAAAGAGTTTATCAATCTCTTTTGGCATCATTTGCCTAATTGGGTCTTGTTTCTTGAGGAATCCATCAAACAACAAGGCAGAGTTCATGTCCCATCCAGAGTATAATAGTACACCAGCTTCCTTAAGCAATTGTCTTCCCTTCTCATGTGTCATTTCTCTCATCACAAGATCCATCTCCTTTTGTAACTTTTGAAGCTGCTTCTCTTCTTCACTATTCCTCATGTTATTCCTAATTTGAGATCCTTTATGTTGATAGAGGAATACGGTGAACTCCTTGGAAGCAATGAAGTCACTATTGGCAATGAAATCCTCATGCTCCAGGAATCTGATATCAGCCACTTCTCGAACATTCAGTTGCCTAATGCCAAGTCTATCAATGTATCCTCTGCATAACCAGGGGGTAATCCTCTGTATAACCAGGGGGTAATCCTCTACATAACCAGGGGGGTAATCCTTTCGAGGAGTGAATGGAATGATGCCAGATGTGGGAGAAGGAGACATATGAGCCAAAGGCTCTATATTCCTAATAGTATCAATGTAATCCCTAAAAACATGAGGCCGGACTCCCTCAAGTATTTCCAATTCATGCTCCACAAGTTTCTTGGCCAACTCCAAGGGGTCTTCAATCTTTTGTAGCATGTTCTCATCCATTTTCCTTCTATAAAGCTTCCATTTATAAGCTTGCATTGCTTTCTCAAACTTTATTCGCTTCACTCTGGCCTCTTCTCTGCCAATGTTCTTAATGAGGTCATCTGGTAGGTAAGATTTATGCTCTCCAGCCTTCAGCTTTTGGGATGACTGGGCTATCCTTATGTATCCTTCAAGATCAAAATTAGGCCTTGTATCCCCCATAGCCATGCCATAATAATCCAATTTTGTCTGCAGTAGGCCATAACTCTTTGAACTTTTCACAATAAAATCTGAAAATACTAACAACCCAGGTACAATTGATTATTTTCCATGGCTTGTTAGATGTTATGTACTCACTATTGACAATTGCCTCACAATTTCAAGACAAGCCACTCTGTTAGGGACTGTAAGTGGTAATAAGTATGGTCTCCCTTCGAACCCGTATACCCTGACTTGTGTGCAGTCTGAAAAACAATACCAATCTCCCCAATTGTGTTCAATTGAGGGATCTTCAGCGAAATCTTTTGGTCTTAGGAATCTTTGAACCTCTGGTGCAAGGGCATGATCTCACGGGCATCCCAACAGTCTATATAATGGCTTGACAAATAAATCCTCAAAATGCCAATATTGATTATTCACATACCTCTGGTCCCATGAAGAAACCCATAGTTGCACTTGTTTTCTCATTCCAGGATTGTCATATGTCCTGACACATAAATCTTCTAGCCATAACCCTTCATCTTTTCCCACATACAATAGCATATGCATAAGTAAGGAATGATGCTTGAAATTAACATTGATGACATCCCCCTTTAACTTTTCTAACCCATGATTCAAAACCTCAACCAAATAAGCAGAAAAATCAAAGAAGCGGAGGTCCTTAGACTACAAATTGGCACAAATGACCATGGCTGCAATATCCATCAAAGGATGGGATTTTATCCCTAGCACTTGGGCAACACAGTAATAGGCATACTTGAAATATGGATGGAAAGAGTTGACATCATAAGGAGCTTTGTCATCCTAACCTAGTGGCACTAAGGACCCTGCATTCCTAGGTCTATGTATAGGGAGTCTCCACGTTTTGTAAATGTGCTCTAGGTTAAAATATTCACTTGTTAACTTCTTGAGGTCAATCAATTCTTCAAATCCCCAATCCAACTCGAACATGGTGTCAATAACCTCCTTTGTGATTGCAAGAATTGGCTCATCCATGTAGTTATATATGGTCCTGGTTTTAGGGTCATAATTGTTTGTCAATGCCTTCATGAGCTCCACATTAATGAATACATTAGCCACAGCTAACCTTCCTAAGTTCAATCACCATAAATTGTTGATAGGTTGAGGGGAAAATCTTCTGTTGTGCCCATATATGAATAATTCATACCCTCTCAACTCTGTCCATATGTCTCCAAGATCCTCAAACCGGTCCTCCAGGCCTTCCTCATCAGCTCTAATCTTCTTGGACCTCAAACTGGATGATGGGCACTGGTCAATCAGGTCCTGGACCAAAGAATGCCTTCCCTTTTTTGTCTTTTATGTTTTTCTTCTGCAGCGATAGGTTCTTTTCCCTTTCTAGTCTTATTAGTTTTAGATGATGATTCCATTTGAATTTTGAAAAAGAGGTATGTGTGCAAACAACTTACTTGGAATTACTGAGCTTTATCTGTGAATTCGCCCAATTCCTGCTTTCAGTTCATCGCCTGTGAATTCCTTAATGTTGTGCCCTTTGATGGTTGATCCACTACTTATGGCATATTTAATCAATTAGTAATGGCGCTTTGGACAATGGTCACTTGGGCACACGTTTGAATTTAATGGCGATGTGACCTTCCCTGGGATTTTTTTATGATTTTCATGGAAATCAATAATCATTTCGATGAGGATATGTCTTTCGATCATTTGTTTCTTTAGTCCATCTATCTCTTTGTTTCTATCGACAATACTTTTGTTTCGAATATTACTTTGATCAAGTATTTTTTCCCTTCATCGAAATACTGTATTCGGTCAATATGGTTGTCTCCTCATCAAAACATATCTGATATCCATCGGGTCTTATGTCGAAGAAACCTTGGGATTTGGTTTCCTCCTTTATTTTTCCATTGAAATACTTCTTTCATCGATATCACTATGCCCCGTCGATGAATGAGTCTATTATCTCACCGAAGCTTTTCTTTATTTTCCCTTATCATTCTTCACCAATAAAGTTACATCAGAAAAACCATGCATATCGAGAACATGCCTTTTAACCTCCTCGAAACCTATATCCTCATCGATATCTTTTATCGATGTAGCTTCCTTTTGTCTGATCAATATTATTCTTTCGATGAAAATGCTCCTTTCAGTGGGTCCTTTTTATGTTGCACCGATAGTATTATTTCCTCGAGAACTTTTCCCATCGATGAAGACCCTCTCTACTTTCTTCGATATCTTTTTTCAATGAAGTTTAACCTCCTCGAAACCTATATCCTCATCAATATCTTTTATCGATGTAGCTTCTTTTTGTCTGATCGATATTATTCTTTCGATGAAAACGCTCCTTTCGATGGGTCCTTTTTATGTTGCACCGATAGTATTATTTCCTCGAGAACTTTTCCCATCGAAGAAGACCCTCTCTGCTTTCTTCGATATCTTTTGTCGATGAAGTTATTATCTTCGGTGAGTCCTTTCGGCGTTCCTTCCTTCGATGGCTCTTTTATATCGATGACAATTATTTTATTTTTTATAAAAATGATCATCATCGGAATTACGACGAATACCAAGCTTTCGACCGACAACTTCTTTGACCATTGGCAGAGTCCATTGGATTGTCGAATTTTTGATAGGCATGCAATCATCGACCAATCTAACGCTGAGTTTTCAACGATGGATTTTGTCGACACTCCGACGAAAATTCATCAAAAATCCGACAAATGGCCGTCGGAAATCAGCTCCAAATGTACTAGTGATAGATGTGCATTGTGTAATTTGCATGGGCTGATGTTTTTGGGCTGACTTGTTAATGTGCTTCATTATTTTTCTACACAGTATGTTTGATCTCAACTTTGGAGGAAGTTTTAGCATGTGTGGTTGTTGGCATTATAACAGACAGAGAGAGATTGTTGGCATTTCAATAAGGATATTGAGAAGGTTGTTGATGATTATGGATATAACTGATTAAGGATGTTTACTGTCTTAATATTATTATTTTGTCATTGATGTCAAGAAATTGATTTTCTAATTCAGGATGATGTTGACATATCTTAAGAAGTATGATTTGATGAGTATAAAGATGTTGGTAAAAGACATAGAAAGAATGTGATGAATAAGGGGAGGAATAGGTTATTCAATGGGCAACTATTACCGAGTTAGACAATGATGAGATCATGATGTTTAGATTGTTTTGATATCCTACATATGTTATTGAATGTAAGGTTAATACTATACTATGTTACCAAGCAAAGAACCTAGTCGGTAAACCCTAAGGAACCTAGTCGGTAAACCCTAAGGTTATCGCTATCGGTTAATGAAGGCGGTATGTCTACCGAGTGAAGTTTAGTATTTACTGAGTTGCAACCGAGTAGTAACAAAATACATTGAATGAATAAAAGCATTATTTAATGAAAAAAGCTGATGAGTTGGCTATGATTAAATGATTGGTATGCCATGCATGAAGTTTGTTAAAGAATCTATGGCAAAGGAAAATTGGCAGGAAGATCTACAGCTCATATTGAACCGCAATACCCTAGCACAAGTTCCAAGAAATGTATGCAAGTTCCAAGGTGGAGTAAAATGTTTTCAGATCGAAGGATACATTGACCTTGGTCAAGTTTGAAGATCTGATAGCTATGATTGATCATGGGAAATGTGATCAAGGAGATTAAGCGGTTGGTGAATTGTTTATAAATAAGGAACTGTTGATAAACAATGCATGTGGGCAAGTGTATGCACAGGGATGCTACATAGTGATTACCGAGCACTAAAGCTTGCAGACCTATTTGAATAACAAAGTATAGAGCCTAGTAGATGGACAAGATAAGTCCTATTGTATTGAGAAAATAAGAATCTACTTTAGCATTTTAGATGTGAAGTTGCAGATAGATTTTTATTACTGTTATTTTGTGAAGTGACAAAAAATCTCTTAACCGAGTGGACTTAACAGTCTTATTTGTAAAACCCTCTAACAAGGTGACATTCTAATTGAGTGTTTGAAATCCTTTAACAGGGTCACTTCTAACAAGGTGAAGATCCTAACAGATCTGAGGGAAATCCCTTAACCGGGTCACATCTAGCAATGTGTTTGTAATCTTTAATAGGATTTGCTTTTAACCGAGCATACTCTAGAAGAGTATATTTCTTAGTGGGTCTGAAATCCCACAGTGGTTTTTCCCTATTTGGTTTTCCACGTTAAATCTAGTGTTATGAGTGTTATGATGTTTATATGCTTATGAGTTTGCATGTTTAGCAGTTTTGGTTATATTGCTGAAGTATATGTTACCGAGGTTGAATTTGTTGTTTTTATGGAAGATTAAGTTTGTATGATTCACACCCCCTCTCATCTTTTTAGCTTGGCATCTGTACTTAACATTAAGTATCAAAACTATCAGTGGTTTGTTGTAATCAATGTAGGAAGATGTGTTGTGATGTACTTGGGTCCCGGTTTTCCCCTCGTGTGGACCGCATTGTGTTTTTTTCGTTTGGGTGACCAATATTATGTAATTCTTGTATATTTTTTTGTGGCTGACCTAGTTGAGGATTTTAATCTATAAATGGATGTGATGATGTATGTATTGTGTGGTGGATTGTTGTGAATTGAATCTTAATGATATGCAAGTGCAAGTTTAAGTCTGTGATGAGCTTTGATGATCATATCTTCAATATGATAGTGTTTTTGAGACAGCAAGTGAAGTATGGTATGTTTGCCATGATATTGTTCACTTGACACAGTATATTAAGGATATTTTCGTAATCAAGAGATATTTTTCATTTTAATTCATTATTTTTCTATACCTATCACAAGACAATTATTCCTTTGGAAACTTGTGCAATCTTTTGTATATTGCCTTGAGATTGTGCATCTCAGTAATGCAAGTCCCTTATATCTTGCCCTAAGGTTGTGTGCCTTAGTTTTGCAAGTCCAATCAAGTGTAGTGAGGTCCTTGGCCTTGAGCCTAAAATATTTTATTCACTTATTCATATTATTAGTGTGATTCTCACCATGGTTTTTCCGTTGAAATTGGTTTTTCATGTAAATTTGGTGTTCTTGTGTGTGTTGTTCTTTATAGTTTCATGTTTCATAATTGTTGAGATAAGTTAATTGTGAATTAAATTTTTGTAATGCCCCACTAAGGAACCTCGGAGCAATAAACTTAAATAGAAAAAAAAAATTAACATAATACATTACATCTTTAACTCACCATAAAATTAACCATTACAATACACAAGTGGAAGATAAATATACACTGAAAACTATGTCCTCTATGGGTTTCCTAATGTTACTACAATGCAACGCTCCTAAATAAGATCTATGATACATAAATTGTTAGAAATGTATGCTGGTTTTTATTGATCTCAATCCCGATGATCCGGATTGGTTTGAATATTGCAGTGTATGCAGAGTGTTGGCAGTGTAGAATAGTGGAAGATAGGTCTGTATGTATGCCAGTAGTGGTTGTAAGTATGTTTTCTAGTAGATTGTTACTCCAGAAATGTGTAGTATCAGTATGTGGATATGTTTCTAATTGTTTATGATTTTTGGTGTTAGTTGTGGAAATTGATTTTGTGCTCCAGATGTATATGTGATGTAGTCTAGTGGTATTCAGTTGACTTGTCTCAGGATTGTAGTGCTCCGTATTTTTGTTTCATTGCAAATATGATAGCAAATTTTTAGTATGTTAGTAGTCATTTCTTAAAACTTTTGTATTCAATTTTTGGTGCTCTAGAAGTATATTCGGTTATCTAGTATTTGACAATTGTATGAGCTCCGCATTCCTCCAATTTTTTGGTCTCTAATGATGATCTTTCGGTGATCAGTTATTCACGTCTTTAACTTTTTTATGTTAAGTTGGATCGTTCTTTTTGTTCTTTGGAAAGTGTGTTCCTGTGTAAGTTTGAGGAAATGTTTATTTTGGGTCCAACTAACCTTGAATGTCTTTATGTTTCTAGTTTTTTTCTGTTGTTTGTAGTATTAGGGTTTCAAGCAGATCCGAAGCAAATATGAACTAACAATTATATGCAGATTTAAATACAAAAGATAAAGAAATAAAATAGGACACAGATAACACAGAGATTTAACGTGGTTCACCCAGAATGGGTTACGTCCACCATACACAGTCGTCCAATCTTTCTTATTATCCAGCAAAAATAGTACATCAACCTTACAATGCCTTAAGCATCCCAGCCGCTTATAACATGCATTTTTTAGGGCAACAAACAAAGTCGGCCTTTTTAGGGTTTTATTACAATGTCGGTTTTCATCAACAAAAAAATGGCAAAAAAATTTCAACAATCTCCCACTTGGAGACTGATACTACACGACACCGCTGTACATGCAACATCCGCTGGATAAAACACTAGGACTTGACTGGTATAAATTCCACAATTATCAATCAAGAAGACCAACAGAAACTGATGAAGAAATCAGCTTCTCCTATGGAACTGCCTTTGTGAACATATCGGCAGGATTCTCACTTGTGTGAATCTTCTCAAGCCATAACTGACCCTCCTCCAAAATAGTCCGGATGAAGTGGTACCTGAGCTGAATGTGCTTTGTCCTTGAATGAAAAGCAGAGTTCTTCGCAAGATGAATGGCACTTTGGCTATCAGTATACAATGGGCTATCCTCTTGTGTCTGACCCAATTCCTTCAGAAAACATTGCAACCAAATCATCTCTTTGCTGGCTTCTGTAGCAGCAACATACTCAGCTTCAGTGGTTGAAAGTGTAAAAACCTTTTGTAGCCTAGAAATCCAACTGACGGCAGTTCCCCCTATAGTAAAAACATACCCTGTAGTACTCCTCCGTGAATCAATATCACCTACCAGATCAGAGTCAACAAATCCACTTAGAGCAGCATTAGATCCTTTGAAACATAATGTCTTCGTAGTAGTTCCTTTCAAATACCGAAGAATCCATTTCACAGCATTCCAATGTTCCATACCCGGATTACTCATAAACCTGCTCACAACTCCCACTGCATGTGCAATATTTGGCCTTGTGCATACCATTGCATACATCAGACTACCAACAGCTGATGAATACGAGATGTTAGACATTTTATTAACCTCTTCCTGTGCCTTTGGGCACATCTCCTTAGTCAATTTGAAATGACTAGCCAAAGGTGTACTAACTGCTTTTGCATCCTGCATGTTAAATCTTTTCAACACCTTCTTTATATACTCACTTTGGGACAAATTCAAGGTTCTATTTTTCCTGTCCTGTGTAATCCTCATACCGAGAATTTGCTTAGCTGCACCCAAATCCTTCATAGCAAATGACCTGGCTAATTTCTGTTTAAGATCATTTATATGTTGCATGTTAGACCCAGCAACAAGCATGTCATCAACATAAGGCAACAGGATAATATAACTACCATTATCAAATCTCTTAAAATATACACAATGATCAGAATGACATCTATGATAACCATGTTCAGCCATGAAACTATCAAATTTTAAATACCATTGTCGGGGTGCTTGCTTTAGGCCATACAGACTTTTCTTCAACTTGCACACCAAGTTCTCCTTACCTTTGACCTCATATCCCTGTGGTTGCAACATGTAAATTTCCTCCTCCAAATCTCCATGGAGAAAAGTTGTTTTGACATCTAATTGTTCAAGATGTAAATCATTTGCAGCCACAAGACTAAGTACAGTTCTAATTGAAGTCATTTTTACAACTGGAGAAAATATTTCATCATAATCTATACCCTTTTTCTGTGCAAAACCTTTTACCACAAGTCTGGCCTTATATCTTTTCTGACCTCCTTCCTCCTCCTTCAGCTAATAAACCCATTTGTTAGGCAAGGCTCTTTTTTCTGCAGGTAGAGGAACTAAGTCCCAAGTCTTATTTTTCATCAGGGAGTCCATCTCCTGTTTCATGCCTAGCTGCCACTGTTGTTTGGCATCCACCTGCATTGCTTCTTCATATTCTTCTGGTTCACCAGAATCTGTTAATAAAATAGAATACAAAGAAGGAGAAAATCTTTTAGGGGGTCTACTTGTCCTTGTAGAACGTCTAACACTTGCAGGAGTTTGTGGGACAATCTATTGTTGTTGAGCATCAGGTACCTGTGGCATTTCATTTTCAGGAATCTCATCCAACACCACATATTCTTGTTTGTCCTGTTCATGCTTCTTTTCCTGCATCTGTTCTTTATACATAACCTTCTCATTGAATATAACATCTCGACTTCTAATTATTTTCTTATTTTCAAAATCCCATAACCGATAGCCATATTCATCTATCCCATATCCAATGAAGGTACATTTCTGAGATTTAGCATCAAGCTTGGTTCTGTTTTCTTTATCAACATGGACAAAAGCTTCACAACCAAAAGTTTTTAGGAAAGAATAATTTACCTTTTTACTAGTCCATGCCTCCTCTGGAATACCACCATCCAAAGGGGTTGAAGGTCCTCTATTTATCAAATAGACAAAAGTATGTACAGCATTTGCCCAAAAATGTAAGGGCAATCTAGCATGCAATCTCATGCTCCTCGCACGTTCCATGATGGTCCTATTCATTCTCTCTGACACACCATTTTCCTGTGGAGTTCCTGGAACTATCTTATGCTTTCGAATCCCATTTAAGGAACAATAATCATCAAATGCTTTGCTGCAATACTCACCTCCATTATCTGATCTGAGACACTTCAACTTTTTTCCTGTCTCATTCTCAACCAAAGCTTTCCATTTCTTAAAAGTTTCAAAAACATCTGATTTTTGTTTTAGGAAATATACCCATGTTTTTCTAGTTGAGTCATCAATAAAAATAACATAATAACAAGAGCCACCAAGAGATGATACCTGAGCCAGTCCCCATACATCTGAATGTACAAGCTCTAACTTCTCACTCTTCTTCTCTTTCCCAACCTTGAGAAATCTGACTCTTTTCTATTTACCATAAACACAGTTTTCACATAACTCTAAATCAATCTTCTTTAGTCCTGGCAATAGATTTTTGGAGTGAAGGATTTTCATCCCTTTCTCACTCATGTGCCCAAGCCTATGGTGCCACATTATCGAATCTGTTCTTGCAACATTTATTGTTGTTGTCCCTGCAGTAACTTTATCTATAGCAGCTAAGGTAGAGTAAGTGTTACTAGTACATAGATATAAGGTGCCTACCTTCGCACCTTTAGCTACTACTAATGATCCTTTAGTGACCTTCCACATACTGTTTGAGAAGGTAACTATGCAACCTTCACTACCTAGTTGCCCTGCAGAAATTAAATTTCTTCTTAAATTAGGAACATGTCTTACCTCCTGCAGAAACCAGTCATTACCATTCTGCAACTTGATCTTTATCTTTCCTTTTCCAACAATTTGACAGGGCTCATCATCACCCAAATATACCTGTCCAAAATCACCTTGAACATAATCTAGAAAATATTTTCTATGGGGTGTAGCATGAAATGAAGCCCCAGAATCTATTACCCAGGAATCATTAACATTATCCAAACATAAGATTAAAGCATCTTGTAAAGTATTACTTGCAATATTAGCTTCCTTACTGTCATTTTCATTTTTGTCTCCTTTGTTTTTCCGAGACCAACAGTCTTTCTTTAGATGACCAGGCTTTCCACAGTACCAGCAATCTTTCTTTCCTCTAGATTGAGAGCGTCCTTTCTTTGACTTCCCTTGTGACTTCTCATTCCAAGGGCCTTTTCCTCTTTCCTTTTATCTTCCTCTGTTCTCCACATTCAAAACACTACCCGATGATGTTGGAGTCTCACCTGTGCTTTTCCTCGCTTAGGATAACACCAACAATATCATCAAATACCAAAGTATTTTTACCAGAGACAGAGTTACTTACAGCCATAACCAAGCTATTCCAGCTTTCTGGCAAAGAACATAAAATCAAGAGAGCCCTAACCTCTTCTGCAAAGGTAATTTTTACCAAAGACAATTGACTGGTAATTGTATTAAATTCATTTAAGTGCTCCGCTACAGATCCTCCCTCACTCATTTTCAAATTAAACAAACACTTCATAAGAAATACCTTATTCAAAGCTGAGGGTTTCTCATACAGCTTAGCCAATGTTGCCATCAAATCTACAGTCATTTTTGCTTCTGTTATATTGAATGCTATAGACGACGCAAGGCACAATCGAATGGATCCCAGTGCCTTTCTATCTAAAATGTCCCACTCTTCATCTGATATTGTGGTCAGTTTCTTTGCCTTTCCTTCCAATGGCTGCCACAAATCCTTTTGATACAGGTAATCCTCCATCTGCATTTTCCATAACTGATAATTCTGGTCGTTAAACTTTTCGACCTTGAATTTGGAATCCTCCATTGCTCCCACTCAAATCTGAAAGTCCTGCCAATTTACAGAAAACCTCGCTCTGATACCAATTGTTAGGGTTTCAAGCAGATCCGAAGCAAATATGAACTAACAATTATATGCAGATTTAAATACAAAAGATAAAGAAATAAAACATTTTACAGATAACATAGAGATTTAACGTGGTTCACCCAGAATGGGTTACGTCCACCATACACAGTCGTCCAATCTTTCTTATTATCCAGCAAAAACAGTACATCAACCTTACAATGCCTTAAGCATCCCAGCCGCTTATAACATGTGTTTTTTAGGGCAACAAACAAAGTCGGCCTTTTTAGGGTTTTATTACAATGTCGGTTTTCATCAACAAAAAATGGCAAAAAAAAATTTCTCGGGGGCTGCCGCCCCTGAACCCCTACCCGGGGCCCGGCCCGGCCCCGGACCCCGGCGAGGATACGTGCTAAGTGTACAGTACTTTGCTGATCAATCGCCACATTTCAACATGTAGCATGTGATCTGACCATTGGAGCATCTTTCTGGAAAGTGTCTTTGATGTCGACTTGGTACTTATACATGTAGTGTGTATGTGTGTGTGTGTGTGTATGTGTTATTCTTTGATGGAAAATATATGAGAAAGGTGAGATGAATAGGATGGTGTGTGTGAGAGGTAGAAGGTTGAATATGAAAGATTGAATTGTGAAGGTAGAATTGGTACGATGGCAAATTGGTATAGGTGTATTGAGAAAGAGATTTAGATAATTCTAACAGGATATATTGCAAACTTTTATGGAAATGTCTGAGCTTATTTAGAACTAAACTCATGCATATGTTGATGCTTCTCAACTCATACTTGGTTCTCTTGGTAATGAGCCTTTCGATAGTAAGCTATTGTAATCTAGGCAATGAGCCCTCTAGCAGTGAGCCTTGTAATCCCATATAACTAGTTATATTATCTTGAGATCTTACCCTCTCCATTTTTTTTCCCATTTTGGGTTTTCCACATATAAAAATCTAGTGTCTCTCTTATGGTTGTGTATGTCTTGCATTTCATTTATATTGCATACGTCATTTTATGCTAAGGTTAATTAAGATCAAATTAAGTTTTAGAATTTCAAATTGTTTTATTTAGGGAATACTGATTCACCCCCCTCTCAATATTTCGGTATATTCAACAATTGGTATTAGAGTTTGGTCTCTTGTTGCTAGCTTAATCACTTAAGGGAGATCTTTATTTAAACAGATGGCTCATATAGATATGACAAGAGAATATTATCTAGATGAAGAGTTGAAGACATCCCTTCAAGATCTGAAAAGTTTGGAATGTAAGAATAAATATCTGAAGGAAAATATCATAGTAGAAAATTAATGTATCAAGAATCTAAGAGAGAAAATTCATAAATTTAAAGCAAGGGATCAAGAACTTAACAAAGAGTTGAAACAAGGAAATGAGTTTGTTGTGAGTCTGAAGTTGCAAATTAAAGAAAGCAAGAAAGTGGAAGAAAGTTTGAAGGATGCAATCAATCAGAAATCAAAAGAGTATGGGAAGCTGGAACAAGAACTATTGAAGCTGAAGTTAGAGGCAAAAGTCAGTGAAAGTAGTGTATTGTTGGAAAAATAATTATAAGGACAAGGAAGGATTAGGCTTTTTGTGTGATTTTTCAATGATTTCTCAAATCAAAATGACAAAGGCAAAGGCAAGGAGAAGGAAGAAGTTGAAAAGAAACCTAAAGATTCAAATAGAGTCCAAAATCCAGGACCTGCAGTAACAAACCTTCAGTTCGACAAAAATAAATCAAAATACTTAATGCTTTATATGTAAAAAATTTGGACATAAGGCTAACAACTGCAGTAATCAAGTTATGAAAAAATGCTATAAACTATTCATGAATGGATTATTTCAAGGATATTGTCATATATGTTATGTTTTTGGTCATAAGGCTAATTGCAACAAGTGCGGACATTTTGCTAATAGATGCAAGAATGTGAATGCTTTGGTAAAATCAAATGAACCTAAGAAGAAGAATGCTATGATATGGAGAAAGAAGGAAGAGATTAAGTCTACTTGTGTATGCTAGTATTTTTTATGTTGGTATTGTTGGTATTGTTGGTATTATGCATTGTGTGCTCCAGTAGATTGCGTATTTAGATGATGTCATTATGATAAGGTAGTTTTTGGTGGCAAAACCCTACGCATATTGAACACGTTAAATATCTAATTTTTTAAATCATTTTGGATTATGCATTGAAGACTTTGAAGAGCTAGAGATGTTGAAGTGTAAAAGAAGATTTTAGATCAAAGTTACTGCAAAGGTATTTTTCACATTCTTTCTCTATGGAATTTAAGATGCTAGTTGTCAGAGAATCTAACAGTAGAAGTATTTGGAAAGTGGAAAATGTGCAAATGGAAGAATACAATCATGCAAAGAATAGAAATTTAGAAATTTCTTTATCAAATGAAGAATCGTAGAAAACCAAATAATTAGGACACAAAGGTTTGGATATTTTTGGGTGATTTTTTGTGGTTTGCAGATCAAGATTCAATCAAGTTCCTTTTCAATCATATTGAAGATGATTTCATGATATTGGACAAACCCTATCAAATTTTAAAGGAAGTTATATTAGCTATTTCTGGTCTTTGTGATGTTGGACCTATTCCAGTGAAGAGATCAATTAAGAAAAAATAAGTTGAAACCCTAAATAGCATTACGGGATATCAATGGGCATTGATAATTGACACAATCATCGAACCTATGGTGAGGTATGTTGCTTATGGAATTTCTTACAAGATTTATTTTAAAAATAGAGAAGGATCAACTTTGGCAATAGTAGTGTACATTGCACATCAAATGGTAAAAGAAAACAAAGATTTTGATTTGTGTGAATTACTGATAAAGCAATTAACAGAAAATATTTCTATGATGCAAAATGAGGGATTTCCTTTCTGAATCGGTTCTTTAATCATGTGCTTAATGTTTTATTTCTTAAAATATTTACCACTGAAAGAAAATATTGTATGAAAGTTGAATATCAATGTTGGAAAGTAGTAACAGAATCATTTCGTGAACTTTCAAAATATATGGTGTTCTACTTCGGTTTCCAGTGTAATCAGTGCTCCTACGGAGAGTTCTTCCTCTAGCAGAATAAGATTGAAGAGAAGAATTATCGTTTCCTCTCCAGAATCGATGAAGATGATGAAAAGTGAAGAAAAGAAAGAGATTATTTCCCTTGATGATCCAAATTGCTCTACAAAAGCTAAGGGAAAGATGGATTTAGTTGAAGGTAGTATGGATAATGATAACCTATGTAGAGCTGAAAACATATTAAGTATGCTTGGAGCCATGGATGGCATGAAGAAGATGTTAGGATAACCGGTGAACAAGTGAGAGGGGGGGATGAATCAATTGTTAACAGATTATATCAACCAAACCACTTAATAACCTTTAACTGGATCACATAAACATTAAGTACCGAAATAGAAGAAACAGATATCGATAAGCAATGAAACTTAACAATAAAGCAAATAATCAACACAATGCAACCATACAACATAACACCATGATTTGTACGTGGAAAACCCAAAAAGAGAAAAACCGCGGTGGGAAGCCTACCCATAATTAGATGATACTTTTGTAGAAAGTATGTGATACAATGAGGGCTTTGCACATGCAAGAAGGTACACTGACTAGAGCGTACTGCTCATTACAAAAGAGTCTCATTGACTATAGAGAGGTTATAACCACCTCAAAATAAATGGACAACAATCTAGAATAATGAACTACCAGAGATAGCATCTACTATGCCTGATTACAGTCCTGGTTAAGCTCAATACCTAAGGCCTTTGACCTCTTCCTCAATCCCAACTTGATCACCTATGATCGACCAAATCTCCTTCACATATGATATTATATTTCCATTCACATATCATTCCTATATATGATCTACAATGAGATCTTACATCAATTTATACCAACCTTAAGGCCTAAACCAATTAGGTCGGCCACCTAAAAGATATTACAATAAGATCATTACATATATCCATATTACAATAATATGCCATGTCAGCTTGAGACCAAAAACAACAATAACCAATCAATAAATCATCCCGGTAATGTGTAGAGAACATGTTAACATGATACCGGTCCATAACCTAGATAGGTACCAGACCTAATCTGGGTCGACCATGCCAAAGCGATGTCTTAAATTAGTTGAGGCATGATTAAAGAACATCTTCAACATCCTAAAATCCATCTAGAAGCCGCACCAACACCACTTATGCATCCTATCCAAGATTCTCAATAAAAGCTCTGTCGGGTAAACCTTAAACCCATGTCGGTAAGGGTTTACAAGAGTGTGTGATAGCATCTGATTACCAAGTCAATACCAACTCACCAAAACATGCTTTGAAAAGGATGTAACACATAAATTCAAACATACTCCATTGATCCAAACATGTCAGAAGTGTCCAACAAATAGTCCTTTCTGTCGGTAACACTAGATCTTCTACCGGTAACCAAAACATGTCTGTCGGTAACCAAAACTTGTCTGTCAGTAACCAACCATAACAGCTAGTGTTGACATCAATGACAAAACATTAATGAAACACATAATCAATTCATCCATAATGCCAACTGAATATTAGAGATTTGTGACTTGTGTATCCTTCATATTATTGGGATAAAATTAAGGATGTTTTAGTTGATTATTTACTCTAGAATGGCATGAAGGAACACAAATGACCACTGAGAGTGAGCGAAATAGTGAATCTTTAAAACTTGAATTTTAATTATAAAAATAATAATAACAAAAATGCAAAGAGATTGTAAACATATTCACACATAGAAAAAACACATAACACCAAATGTACAAAGAAAACTCACGGTGGGAAAAAATCTCGATGAGAAATGTTGCTAGAGTTTACTGCTCTAATCCAGCCTCACAATGAAAATGTTTTGATTACAAATTTTATGATCACCAATTCAAAGGAGCACCAACCCCTGAAGTTTATGGGCACCAACCCAAAGGAGCACCCACACCTAATTTGAGCACCCACTCAGATGATAACAATAAATAACTATTCAATAAACAATTAAACACCTTGTTACAAATGAAGTTTTGTAATTCACTGTTGTTTTGTTGCTTGCTCACATTGTTTTCACACTTTGTCTCTATGTTATGTTGATGCTTTGATTTCTGATCTTTGCAATCCAACTTTGTCCTCTTCTCTCTATCCTCTTCTTCTTATCTCTGCACACATCTCTCTCTAACCTCTGCTTCTCTGGTTTTTTCTCTTTTCTCTCCACCTCTCTTCCTTTTAGCTTCCAAGTTTCTACTCTTTGTCTTCTCCTTCACCTCATGCACTCAACTCAATCTACACATGCAATGACTTCACACAAACTTTTTATTGGTAGTCTAGTGGGTACACCAAACATTTTACCTCCAAAATTGAAAGACAAAGAAATCTTCTTGAGCTTCCAAAAATTTGTCCTAAATTCTACTTGTCAGCCAATGTTAATTGCATCTTCTTCTTCTTTTAGATTGAACTCTAAGATCTGATTACTACATTTAGTAATCTTCACCAGCCCTGTGTCTTGATATCTTGTTGACTAGAGATTTTTCAGTATTCCCATGGATGTGATATCTCATTGACATAAGATCTTTAGATCTTTTGGAGCCACAAAACCATTTACAACTTGATCTTCATTAAATGGTGATTAAATGCAGCCTTCTGCGGTCATTTTGGATTGGACTGCAAACTACCACATTTGGTGTGTCCAAGTAACCAATCTCAATTAGTGGTACCTCTCCTTTCATCCAGAAGGAAATTGATTCATCCCATATACTCCACATGCTCAACATCCACCTATGTACCATCAGGTCAACCTTAGTCAAATGTCCAAGTGGACCACTTCCGATTCAACATTGGATGAACTTCTCTTTGCATTCTCCGCATTATAATATATACCTATGGGATGGCAATATTGTGCATCTTCATTGCAGTTATGACTCCCCATAGAGTCTTCCTTCTTCAATCTTCTTGGATGCAAGATAAAGAACCATCTTCCACTTAACTTTCCCTGCGAGACCATTTTCCATATGTCTTGTTGACTGCAGGCCAGCAAGATGCATGTTCACATGTTGTGATAATTACCTCAAAGAGTTCCTTTTTTCTTATCTCTCTTGCCACAGGATGTTGGGGTACTTCACCCTTCTTCCTTCTTGTTACCCCACAGGGTCATCTTCTTCTAAGCTTCTTGGTCATGGGATAGCAAGGTGTGCCAAACTCCTTTGTTTTTTTACCTTGCAATGTCTTCTGTCTTTAGTCTTTGTTGTCATGGGATAGCAAGGGCCACATCTTACTTCATATCTATGTTATCCCACGAGGCAATTTCACTTTAGTTTTCGTTGGTGTAGGATAGCAGGGGTTGGCTCATCTTTTATATTTACATTACCCCATGAGACTAGTTCACTTCAATCTTCTTCAGTGCAAGATAGCGGGGAACCAATTTTCTACACTTATATGTTACCCCACAAGGTTGTTTTTCTTCCAACCTTCATACTACGAGACAATGGGGAATACTCACAAACCTTATTCTATTTACCCCACAGGACTATTTGACTCATGTCCATCTTTTCGCAGGATAGCAGGGTGCATTATTCTTCCACCCCGCATATCAAAATGGGAATGTCGGTATGATTCATAATACTTGCTGGTGCAGGGCACCTAACACTCCAAGCATGCAATTTTGTTTTCTTCTAATTTTTTGTGTTTTCATTCATGATATAATAATGGACCAACCATTTGGGACTTAGTAGAGCCATGGTTGAGTTGTCCAAGCTTTTGGTTGTGTCATTTGTGTTCAGGATGCTATCGGCCTAGGAGGTTGTAATGCTAATGTTGATCATAGGAGTAGTACTCTACATCATTTTCATCATGTAATAGGGGTCTATTGTATTTTGTTTAGGTAGTCTAGGATCTTGAAGGCCTTTGGGAGCCTTGGAATATACTTGAGTGCAAAGTTGCAACCAAGGTGTCAAAAAGATGTAAAAGTTGCTGAGCAACATTTTGCAAACGTTGCATTTTTTATGATTGGAATTGCAAAGTTGGTTCAACCAAATAAATCATGAGGATATAAGCCAAAATCACTTTCCTTGTGCAGGTTGGAGAATTTGGAATGCAAGAAAAAGTTTTTGAGTTGTAAGCAAATCTTGTTTTCTTCACCATTATAACAGTTTTCTTGGTTTTTGTTGCATTGAATGGTCCAGTATGGACTGGTTAGTAGAAACTCATTTCAGGGCATGAGATTTTTTTAAAACATCTTTCCAGTAAGGTAGATTATCAGTTCTAAGTGTGTTTGGTTGCAGAGATCTCATTCATTCTCTGTAACTAGGTGTAAAACCCTTGCAAAGTAGGGTTTAAGAGCAAAATGGCTCTAACCTAAGAATCCATTGATGGCACCAAATGAAATCAAATATAATGCTAGGTTAGGGTCTATACATATTATTAGAGTAGGTTTTTTTCTTTTTCAGGCCTTTGTGGTGTTTGTTCTATGAAGCCCTAGACTCACTGCTAGGAGTTAGCGACTTAGGACATCAAAAAATGTGCAAATTCTGAGCACATGTGGATTGGTGGAAGAGAAATGGACCCATGGTTGGAAAGCCCTCTAAGTTCCCTTGAAGAATCAATAATTATATTTGACAGCTGTTTTGACTGGTGAACCTTTTTAAGCACAAATTGGTGAGTCACCCGGGTAGACCTAAACCCTTGAAAATAGGACATTTTTGGTTCCCACCTGTGTATGGAAAACCCAGATGCAAATTTGAAATATTTTTTGTAGCATTGAAAAGGGTATCCAAATTTTTGATTTATTTGTGGCCTTATTTGGGAATTTTTGAAACCAAGTCCTTAAAACCGCCAAGGGAGGGCTAATTGTATTAGGCCTATTTGAGCCCGGTGGAGACAAAGAGAGGTTAGGAAACCTTAGTGATGGGTTTGAAGGTGCACAAACCCATAAAATAATTCAAAGACACTATGTAAATGTATTTTTCCCACCTAGAACAAGTTGGTGTGTTGTGATCCTTTGCAGAGGTTGTTGGAGCCTTAGGAGTGGCATTGGGGGATTGAGGTGGAAGCCTCAAGAGGAGGTGTCGGTTGTCTAAGATCAGTGGATATACCTTGGGGGCAAGACAAAGTGGATCGGACCTTGGAGGTCTAGATATAAAAGCCCATACCAAGTGCGATTGGATGGGCTTGAGGAGTTAGAGGGTCGAGTGAGACAATAAACCAAGAAGGTGAATAGGATTAGCTCCAAGACTCTCTGCATCAGAGTGGTATCAGATCCACCCTTTGAAACATTGGTGTATGTTAGACTGTGAAGAATCAAAAGCAATTTCAATGCCTCCAAAGGCAATGACTCCAAAAGTCATCCGGCAATTGGTGGCAGAGATGATAGAAGGATTGAAGGATCAGGAAGGAAGCAAAGGAACCAAAGATGTTAAGAAGGAGAAGGGGAAGATTAAAAAAGAATGGAGAGATGAGACAAATGAAGAAGTGGAAGATAGAGAGGAACAAGCAGTAGTAGCAATGTCTCAAGACCAAAAGCTATTCTTGGATGCAGTCAAATCCATCTCCAAAGATAACTTGGATGGATTACCTACCTATGGAGGAAATCTCAATGGAGAAGAGTTGCTAGATTGGATAGAGAGCCTAAATAATCATTTTGATTATAAGGAGGTAGTAGAGGAGAAAAGAGTAAATGTGGCCAAGTCAAGATTGAGGGGATCAGCCCTAGTTTGGTGGAACATGATGCAAGAAGAAAGGGTACAAGAAGGTAAGAAGAAGATAACTTCATGGGAGCATATGAAGATAAGGCTTAAGGCTCAATTCCTACCAGGGAATTATGAAGTTCAAATCCACAAGAGACTGCAAAATTTGAAACAAAGGGAGCTAGATGTCAATGCATACACTGAGGAATTCCACAAAATTAGTTTGAGGGCTAGGAAGCATGAGAATAAAGTGGAGAAATTGGCAAGGCACAAGAAGGGACTTAGGCAAAACATACAAGATGAAATAAGCATCCTCACACCAAACACTTTCCAGAAGTGTTTTCAGTTGGCATTAATGGTAGAGGAAAAGATCAAGAGGAGAAGTGAACAAAATCAGAAACATAGAGGTGGTAAGAATTTCAGAGGTAGAGGAACCTTTGGTAGAGGGAAGAATACTTCAAGTAATGAAGAACAGCAGAACCAAGAAGGAAGTGGAGACTCACAAAGAGGAACATTTAGAGGATCCTTTAGAGGTAGAAACAATTTTAGGGGAAGGTTTGGAAACTTGGGAAGAGGAAATACAATCTTTACCGGTAGGTGTTATCACTACAATCAAGTTGGACATACCATGAGTAGGTGCCCAAGAAAATCATCAAGTTCAACAAGCTCATACAAGGGTGAAAGAAAGACTCAATTAGTGCAAGAGGAGGACACTCAAAGTGAGACCTCTCCAATCAGTAAGGCAGGGCTAGTGACAGATGGAGACAACGTAATGATGAGAAGAACCATGCTCAAGATACCCCAAGCTTAAGAGCCACCACAGAGGAAAAGATTATTTAGGACCACTTGTAAGTCACATGGGAAAATTTGTAAGGTGATTGTGAATTCAGGTTCCATAGAGAACATTGTCTCAGTTGAAATGGTAGATAAACTCAAACTAAAAAGATTGCCTCATCTCACTCCCTGTAAGGTGTCATGGCTCAACCGGGGTCAACATGTCTTAGTTGATGAACAAGCATGGGTGGACTTTTAAATTGGTGAGTATAAGGACAAACTACTATGTGACATATTGCCTATGGATGCTTGTCATTTTCTTTTGGGTCGTCCATGGCAATATGATGTGAGAGCCTGTCATGATGGAGAAAATAATAGTTATCTATTCACCAAGAATGAAAAGAAGTATCAGATGGATCCATTACCTTATCCAAAAGAGGAAAAGCAAGTAGGGTCAAGAGTCATGTTTTTGAGTGGTAAAGAGTTCCTTAAAGTATTGAAACAACAAGGTAATCAGGGCTATGCTACAGTGATAAAGCCTAAAGATGAAGCTAAGGCAGATCCAAATAGTGAAGTTCCTCAAGAGGTGCAAAGTTTACTAAAACTATATGCAGAAGTTATAGGAGATGATATGCCTAATTCTTTGCCTCCAATGAGAGATTCAAATCATCAAATACATTTGATACTAGGGGCAAATCTGCCTAACAAAGCTACTTATAAAATGACACCTAGTCAAAATGAAGAGATCGCCACACAAGTGCAAGAACTCTTGGACAAGGGGTTCATTAAAAAGAGCTTGAGTCCATGTGTTTTTCCTACTATATTAGTACCTAAAAAGGAGGAAAATGGAGGATGTGCACTGACTCAAGAGAAATCAATAAGATCACTATAAGGTATCAGTTTCCCATGCCAAGGATTGAGGACCTATTGGACAATCTAGGAGGTGTAAGCTACTTCACAAAGGTGGACTTGAAGTCTAGTTATCAATAGATAAGAATCAAACCTAGTGATGAATAGAAGACATCCTTTAGAACCAATGCAGGCCTATATGAATGGATGGTGATGTCATTTGGCCTCACCAATGCACCTAGTACCTTCCAAAGACTCATGAATGAAGTCTTAGTTGAGTTGATTAGAAAATGTATTATAGTATTTGATGAAATTTTGATCTTCAGAAGGTCCAAGGAGGAACACCTTAAGCATGTGGAGATGGTCTTGAAGAAGTTGAAGGAGGCTCAACTCAAAATCAACCTTGAAAAAGGTAAGTTTTTGAAAACAGAGTTAGTTTACCTTGGTTTCATTATTTTACAAGGTTGTTTAAAGATGGATCCAAGTAAAGTAGAAGCAATACTTAATTGGCCTATACCTAGGGGCATAAGTGATGTTAGAATTTTTCATGGAATGGCATCTTTTTATAGGAAGTTTGTGAGAAACTTTAGCCATGTTTGTGCTCCTATACTCAACACCATCAAAGGAGGGATTAAATGTCATTTTAAGTAGACAGAGGAAGCCAATAAGGGATTTGAGATGTTGAAAGCTAAGATAGTAGATCTGCCAACCCTTAGATTGCCTGATTTCAATCAGTTGTTTATAGTAGCATGTGATGCTAGCCAAAGGGCAATAGGGGTAGTTTTAAGTCAAGAAGGTCATCCTATAGCATTCTTCTCAGAGAAATTGAATGAAGCTAAGAAAAAATACTCCATATATGACTTAGATTTGTATGCCATGGTACAAGCATTAAAAAAGTGGCGTCATTACTTGCTGCCCAACGAATTTATAGTTTTCACTGACAACCATGCCCTTAGTTTCCTTAATGGGCAAGAGAAGTTGAACCAGAGACACCTAAAGTGGGTTGAATACCTACAATCCTATACCTTCACTATTAAGCACAAAAAGGGCACCGTAAATAAGGTAGTTGATGCATTAAGTAGGAGAGTCATGACTATGCAGGAGATAAAATTGCAGAGTGTGGGATTGAATGAGTTAAAAGACCTCTCCAAGGATGATAAGGATTTTGTAGAGATATATGTTGTTTGTACTGATTTTTCTAACACCTCACATGTCTCTTATTCAGAATATATGATACAAGAGGGTTTTTTGTTCAAAGGACATCTTCTTTGCATTCCCTAATGTTCTGTGAGATAAAATATTATCCAAGAAAAGCATCAAGGAGGTCTAGGAGGTCATTTTGGCATAGATAAGACTTTGGAGCATGTTGGTAGGTTTTACCATTGGCCCAAGTTGTAGTTAGAAGTGAGAAGGCTTGTTGAACAATGTGCAATCTGCCAAAGAGAAAAGGGTTCATCAAGTAATGCAGGTCTATACCAACCCTTGTTCATACCTTAGAGACCATGGGAATGTTTGAGTATGGATTTTGTGTTAGGCTTTCCAAGAACTCCAAGGGGATTTGATAGTGTGTATGTGGTGGTAGATAGGTTCAGAAAAGTGGCACATTTTATACCTTGCAAGAGCACCAATGATGCCACCTATATTGCAGGCCTCTTCTTCAAGGAGATAGTAAGAAATTATGGCCTTCCAATCAGCATTGTTAGTGATAGAGATGTGAAGTTCCTTAGCCACTTTTGGAGGACACTTTCGAGAAAGTTGGGATCAAGATATCTTTTTCATCTGGCTATCATCCTCAATCTGATGGACAGACAGAGTTAGTCAACAGATCATTGGATAATCTACTAAGATGCCTTAAAAAACAACATGGGCAGACTTGGGATTTAGTATTGTTGGCATTTTGAGTTTGTTGGCATTTTGAGTTTGTTGGCATTTTGCATAGAGACTACATTAATGATATGTTGTCATTGATGTCAATTGAACTGGTAATGGTATTCATGTTATTACTGATATTATTGTTTTTGATATTGGCTAGTAATCAATAAGAAGAGCTTTGTGGAAGATGTTGTAAACCAGTATGTAAAGTTTGTGAGTTGAACTAGTGAATCGGTGTAAAGGGTTAAACCTTTCTATGTAATGTAACATGTAAACCCAATCAGTTGTTAAACCCTAACCAATCAAGTTTGTTGGTTTATTATCTGATAAGCGGTAATGATGAAGACACGTGTGATCATTGTATGAGGATATGTTCAAATTTTATTGGTGTGTTTGTTTTTTGTCTAGGGAAGGAGCAAAGTGGATTGCATCTAATGCATAGCGCGTGATGAGTTACAAAGTCCGATGAAGTGGTGATCATGGAGCGGTCGGAATTTTCTTGAAGAATATGAAGAGATTGTCGTGCCTTCTAACGGTCAAGATTGTATTGACTTGTTTGTAATCTCGATGATGAAATTTAGGGTTTTGTTGTGTTACCGACCTAATTGATTTGTATTTAAGGTCGATGAAGTTGTTTGTAAAGGTTGTTGGAAAGATTGATAGAAACCTGTTGAGTGTGTAGTTGCCTAACCAGTGAATGGATCTACACTTTGAGTGAAATTGAAGCTTAGAAGGATCTGATAAAGAAAATGTAGTGCTACTCAAATAGATCAAGAAAACCTGTTGTTTTCTAACAATTATAGCAGAAGTGAAATCCATTAACCGGATAAGCTCTAAAAAGATTGGTTACTCATTAAATCCTCTAACAAGGTGGTCCATTAGCTTGGGTTCTTAAATCCTCCAGTGAGGTTACTCCTAATAGGGTATTGTGCTTTTCATCAAGGCATATATGTAAATCCCTTAAATGGGTGATTCCTAACCGGAATTAGTTCTTAACAGGACTTATTGTAAATCTTTAACAGGCTTGGCTCCTAACAGGGTGAACTTCAGAAGAGTTTAGATAGCTATCCTTGTGAGTCTCATCTCACCGTGGTTTTTACCTATTTGGGTTTTCCACATATAAACATTTGTGTCAAGTGGTGAATGCTTTTGTGGTTGTGATCTTATTTGTTGATTTGGTTAACTTTTGATAAGGCATGTTAATTAGAAGCATTGAGAGATGAATATGTTGAGTTATGATTAAGCATTTTTTATGTTTACAAGATTGAAGTTTTCTACTAGTCAAAGTTGTCATAACAGTTAAACTAGTTGATGTTGAGTATTCTTATGAATATTGATCTTGACTGAGATATGTTTACTTTGTTTGACTGAGTTTGAGTTTACAAATTTTGTATCAGTTTTTCAATATACTGATTCACCCCCCCCCCTACCCCTCTCAGTATTCTACCAGATACTTATTATTTCATCATACCATCAATTGGTATCAGAGTATCTCAGGTCCTCTTAATCTAAAAGCCTAATAGCTTGAGGAAAATATTTTGTAGATCATGATGAAGAAAGAAGGTCCAAAGTTCAACAAAGATAACTATAGAATATGGAGTGACAGAATAAAGATTTATATTAAGATTCTTGGTAGTCAGTATTGGGATCATATAGGAACTAAGTGTAGCATCCTAAAATTGCGGCACTTGCAATTTCGACCGCATTTGGGTCTTCATGATGGCGACGCAACACTAAACCTGAATGGAGACCCCGAAACTTGTTCATGACATCAAAAACTGCATTTTTCCAGCACCCTGGCCTGATCCTCCTTGCACCCTGCTGTCCCGGGAGGTGGGACCAGAGCACCCAGTGCCCTGGTCCTTCAGGACTAGGGCGCCCAGTGCCCTGGTCCCCCAGGACCATGGTGCCCAGTGCCCTGGTCCCTGGCCCTATTTTGGGCCTGGTCTCCTATGGGACTTCGGGCCTTTTTGTTTGCAAATTGGAAAATAACATTTCCTGGTCGGCCTAAGGTCGGGAAAATCAGTCTTTTAACCCTAATTGACAAGTATATAAACTACATTTTCCTCTCCCATTTGGGTAGATAAAAAAAGGGAGGAAGGACATAGGTGTACAAGACGCGAAAACGATATTCAAGCATTCAAGCATTCCTTCAAGCAATTGATCATTCTAAGTCTCCATTCAAGGCTAAGTGTTGCATTCAAGACAAGGATTCAACCATTGAAGAGGAGATCACATATTACAACATACAACATACAACAACATCTATACCTTCGCATATAAGGATACAAACATCCTTACAACAAGGTATTAGTACTTGTTTTACATTACATTTACAAGCGTTTCTCATTTCTTGGTTAATTCCAAAACCGGGGTTTGACCTAAGGGCAAACCCCTAATCCCTAACCCCCCAATCGTCTTCGCTTTTCTGTGTGTAGGTTGCAGGTACGTGGCTGAAATTGAAGATCTCGAATCCTTGTGCAGAGATGAACAGATCCCCCTTCGTTTCGCGGATTTTTCGAAGGACCGTGTGCACGCCGGGCGCCATCGTCCCGTCAAATTTTGCTCAAATTTGCAGGACAGCGTTGTCTCGACATTTTACTGCTAATTCCAAGTCCACAGCTTCATATCATATTCCTATCTCTGTTTATAAGTGAATCTTTCCTACTTTGCATGCATTCCTAGTTCAATCTTTCTATCTACATTCTTTACAAAAGAGGGTATCCTTGCTATCACAACCCTTGAAACTCATTTAGAATCCAATTTTGCCTTGTGTGGGATTGGATCTTGTGGGTTTCAACCCCTCTTTTGAATGTAAAGTCTCCCCTAAGTGAAAACCATCAACCCTAGTGAATCTCCCTTCTCTCTCCTTGGAGTTGGGGAGGGGAGAACAACTAGGGTTTGATTTTTCCGCTTTACATTTTGGTGAACCCGACGTGAACATCCTCATTCTTATTATTCATGGTTAGATCTGAAAATTTTGCTTCCTTAATTACATTTCCATGTTTGATTTTTTGCAAAATTTTAGAGGTTAATTGCATAAAAACCCTAAATTTTCTTTTTAAGTAATTAAACTTGTGAAATGTTTAATTGTTAATGCTTGTTTCAGATCTGCCCTTCTATTACAAATTATCAATTCATATTTGTGCTTTAATTCTGAAAATTAAGTGGTTAAGTGTCAAAACCCTAATTTTTAAAACCTTCTTGATTCAACCTTTGACTGACAATTTCACTGATCAAAACATCTCCAAATCGGCTGTAACTTTGGATTCTGCAATAAAATCACAATATCTTTCAACCCTGAAAATTTGGAAAAAAGTTGCGAGGACTGTGTGCACCCCGAGCGCCATCGTCCCCGACATTTCTTCCAAAATTTCGGGAGCTAGATCTTACTGTATTTTTCTGCTAAAATCCAGAATTTTGGCCGATTTTATCAATTTTAACACTTTCAAAATTACAGTCAAAGTTGGTCTAGTGATTGCTTGGATTGAGGCTTCTAATCATTCAAAAATTATTGAAATTGAAATTTTGTGTCAAAATTGTGTTCTTACTGTCCTAAATCTGAAAAGTGTGTTAGCATTCATTCGAAATTTCAGTGATTTATTCAAATTTTTGCAATTTGTGACTTTTGAAATTAAGTGCTTAATTACAACAACTTTGATTTTCGCTTTCAAAATTGAATTTTGTGTGAAATTGAGTCAACTTTCAAATTACAAAACTTGCATTGCTTTTGGTATTCCCTCTAAAATCATAAAATTCAAAATTTTAGTTTCCCTCTCTTTTTCAAAATTCAAATTTTGCATTTTTCGACAATTTTGGTAGGGTTCAATTTTGAGATTGCAACTTTAATTTGGCCTATCTACAGATCGTAAAATCACTCAATTTTTTCAGGTTAGCTGTAAAATCATCATAACATTCATCCCTGCAAATTTCGAAAAAAGTTGCGAGGACCGTGTGCACCCCGAGCGCCACGGTCGCGGACATTTTTTCCGAAATTTTGGGAGATTGTCCTGATTGTATTTAACAGCTTAAATCTAGAAGATTGGCTGGTTTTACTGAAATTTGCTACCTCTAAAATTCAAAATCTTCTCTCTTTCTTTAGTGCATGAGTTTTACAACAATAAGCCCTACTTACACTATTCCCGTTAGACGAAGCCTTAGAATTAAGTCCTTCCAAGGTTTAATTACTGAGGAGATGGAACCTAATTTGAATGGTCTTTTTAACGAGGACATGGGTAATTCCTCTAATCCTCTTAATGATGAAGAAACTCTCCATGAGGTTTCTGTAGAACAACTTTCAAAATTGGATAACCAATTTGATGATTTTCGACAATGGATGTCTCAAGAATACCCTGATAGTCAAGCTCTTCCTTTAATTTAGGGTCTAAAACGTATGCTTCAAAGTGATAAGAATGGAATTGATATTTTGCGTGGTATTGCACACATTGTGGATTCAAATGTGATGCCTATGAAGAGTTGTGCTGAAACCTTAGGTTATACACAACCTCCTACTCAAGACAATCATTCTATTCCTTTGACGACTCCTATTGCTAATATACCTACTTTTACATCAAACATAATGACTACTTCAACACAAGACATTCCTCCTATGATCACCAGTCATGGGGGCAATCCCTCTTCTTCAATCAACCCTCTTCCTTCATTCAATCCAACTTCTTCATTCATTCCTTCAGTGAGTGTTCCTCTCATATCTTCACAAATGAACAGGACGCAAGGGGGCAATTCATTTAACCCTTCCATTCCTCCCTGTAGTGTTCCTCCTTTCCAATCATCTCCTATGACTAACTATCATAGTGTCCCACCACCTTACTCTCTACCTTCTTTCAATAACATAACACCTCCATCACAATCTAACACGTCTAATATGAATTCTTCGACTGAAGCGACCATTAACAATCTTGCACAAATTGTCTCTTCTTTACAGCAACAAATTGCCTCTATGAATCAATCTAAGTTTAGTGTGCCCACATTTGACGTTGTGAGTCCACTTTCTCTTGACATTGTTTGAGCTATCCCCCCTAAACATGTTGAAATTCCACATTTGGAGCTTTATAATGGTAAGGGTGATCCTCTAACACATGTTAAGACATTTCAAACAATATGTACCGATTTTGCTTATGACCAAAGGTTGCTTGCAAAACTGTTTACTAGAACATTAAGAGACAAAGCCCTACAATGGTATTGCTCGTTGCCTTCCTATTCTATTAATTCTTTCGAACAACTTGCAAATGCTTTCATTCAACAATTTCAAAACAATATAAGTCCTAAAGTTACTTTGATTGATTTAATGCATTGTAAACAAGGTGTTAAAGAAAAAGTGACTAATTTCATTGGTAGATATAAGCATTTGTATGCTCAAATTTCTTTTCCAGTGCCTGACAATGATATTCAAAGAATCTTCATTTCTAATTTACAAAAAGACATTAGAGAAAAACTCCTGTTTTCTGAGTTTACTTCTTTCCAACAGTTGTGTGCAACTCTTCACAATTATCAACTGACTGTGAGCCAAATGGAACAATCAGATCCTATGGCTCCGAGTGATAAGGGTGATAGTAGTCAACAACCATTTGGGAAGTTTAAACCGAACAGAGAGTCCATTAAATTCAATGAAAACATCATCAACAACAATGTGAATGCAGCATCAGGTGTGTCTCCTATTTCTAAGTTTTTCAAGAAAGAAAGAAAGTTTACTCCTTTGAATGAATCATTGCATAGTATTATGAATAAGTTATTGGAACAAAATGTGCTTACTCTTCCTCCTATAAGGCAAATTGATCCTGCAAAAATTAATTCACCCTATTTTGATAACAAATCTTTTTGTCAATTTCATCGTCAACCTGGGTATGATACTGAAAAATGTTTTGCTTTAAAGGGGAAAATTCAAGATTTGATTGATAATAATACTATCTCTGTTTCTGGTGTGAATGATAAAGGCAACACATCTGTAGCTCCTCCTAACCAAAATCTTCATATTTTTATGGATCCATTGCCTTCTCATACCTCTAATGCGATTGATACTACTGATTCCTCTGTCTCACCTGATGATCTTGTGTCTATGTCTCCTAATTTGATTAACTTTGTAGAGCAGCAGAAAATCCCTAAAGAACCTTCCATCACATTTGATTCTAGTGAAACTATCAGGGCACCTGATGGTCCTTTATATATAGTTGCAAAAGTCAAGAATACACCTTGCCATGGAGTGCTTATTGATCCTTCGTGCATGGTTAATGTTATTACTGAAGAATTTCTTTTTACTTTGCAATTGAATCAAGTGATCTATGACGAAACAAATGTGGTTGTGAAACTATTTGATGCATTTTCTTCTCCTGCAATTGGTTCTATTACATTACCTATTGAGGTCCATAACAAATCCCTTGATGTGGACTTTGCTATTATTCCATCATCCGAATAATTTCGTGTGAAGCTAGGCTATCCTTGGCTATCTTCCATGAAAGCTATTGCTTCTCCTATTCACAAGTGTCTGAAATTTCCCCATAATGGTGAAGTTGTTACTGTCAATCATAGTCTCTTTAAACCAGCTGAACGAACTTCTAGCGTTCCTATTGATTACTTTTGGCCTAAACAATTCCAATCTCTTCCTCCACGAAGTGATCATCTTTTCAAATCTTATCAAAAGTGGAAAAAAGATATGATCCTATGTCTAAGTGAACCTAGAACACCCAAACTTGACATTCCTATCATTCTTGAGAAGGAAGTTCTTCCTTTGAAAGATAAAACCAATGTCTTTCCTCAAGACGATTCCCAACCCATCCCTATGGATGTGACTATGCCTATGATTAATAAACTTCCTAAAAGTATACCTATACCTCCTCGTGATGATGGGCTTGGTCTCCTTCCTAAACCAAATATTCCTCCTTTGTATGGAGCAATTCCTCCTCCTTCCTCTTATGGAGAGAAGAGACCTTCCTCTTCTCCTATTATTCAACCTAAGAGACCACAACCTAAACACCCAAGTGATAAGGATGAGAACATTCCTCCTCCTCAATCTCCTAATCTTCCTACTAAGACTAGACGAAATCGTTCTGCACGTGAACGCCGGCGAAAGCGTCGTCTTAGAGCTCAAACTTTGCAATCCCCAAAAACACCTTCAACAAGCATTATTCCATTTTCTCCAAAATCTCCTAAACATAAGATACATGATGATCTCGATCCTGTGTGAGTTAAAGATCCTATTTTTATAAATCTTGATGATGATATAGATGAAAATGTTATTCATGATGAAAATGTTACTCCTGTTCATTCTGATAGTGAATATGAATATGTTGATGTTGATAATCATCTATCTAACGAATTTTCTAAAGCACTTATCCTAGCTCCTAGACAAGAACAACGTGGCTTGGAACATGAACATAGCCCTTGTTTGGATCTTGTGATAGCTCCATCTGCTGTGTTGGATGTTCCTCCTCTAGCGTGTTTCCTACCTTCCCGAAACATTGATCAGCAAGATCGCGGGGTAGATGACATGCTAAACTAGTTCATTAGCATAGCAGACTCTCTCCTCCTCTCTTTTGTTACTTCTTCTATGTGTTATTCTCATTCTTCTATTTGTTGTCCTTAGTGTTGTCTACTTGAGGACGATGCAAAACATTGAGATCTCTTTTGGTCTCTCTCATGTTGACTCAAAAGACACACGTGTTCCCTTCTTCTAGGTGACCTTCCTTGATTGGGGAATGAAGAACAATTATGCATACATACATATGATATACATGAATTATCATACAGCATACCGACCCCGAGGAAAGCGAAGTCACCTTGTGCTTTGTGTTTTGTGTCTATTATCCTTGGGCTTATCTCACACTTGGGGGCTAAATCCTTGCGATAACGTGCTCCTTTCCTTTCTCATTTCTTATATGTATCACTACCTTAAAGCAATCACCCCCGGTGAGGTGTGTGCGATTGCTTTAACGTAGGGGGCATACATCCCGTCCATATCTTTTCAAGATACTTGAAAATTTCTTGACAAATTTAGCTTTGCCTTAAAAATTTTTGATATCTTTCTTGCATGACTCATAGTGAGGGAACCTTACTACTGACAGTCATGGTTCTCCCTCATGATCTTCCCTTTTACTTTGTCAATCGAAGTCGTAAGATCCTTAGTCCACTGGGGGCTTGGTGTATCTTGCCTCCTTGACGTGGTGAAAGTTTTTCAATGTTGTTTCCTTGTACTTTACCGGAAGTATGAGCGTACGCTTATACTCCCGCTAAAGTGGGGGCTAAATGTAGCGTCCTAAAATTGTGACACTTGCAATTTCGACCGCATTTGGGTCTTCACGATGGCGACGCAACACTAAACCTGAATGGAGACCCCGAAACTTGTTCATGACATCAAAAACTGCATTTTTCCAACACCCTGGCCTGATCCTCCTTGCACCCTGCTGTCCCGGGAGGTGGGACAAGAGCGCCCAGTGCCCTGGTCCTTCAGGACTAGGGTGCCCAGCGCCCTGGTCCCTGGCCCTATTTTGGGCCCGGTCTCCTATGGGACTTCGGGCCTTTTTGTTTGCAAATTGGAAAATAACATTTCCTGGTCAGCCTAAGGTCGGGAAAATCAATCTTTTAACCCTAATTGACAAGTATATAAACTACATTTTCCTCTCCCATTTGGGTAGATAAAAAAAGGGAGGAAGGACATAGGTGTACAAGACGCGAAAATGATATTCAAGCATTCAAGCATTCCTTCAAGCAATTGATCATTCTAAGTCTCCATTCAAGGCTAAGTGTTGCATTCAAGACAAGGATTCAACCATTGAAGAGGAGATCACATATTACAACATACAACATACAACAACATCTATACCTTCGCATATAAGGATACAAACATCCTTACAACAAGGTATTAGTACTTGTTTTACATTACATTTACAAGCGTTTCTCATTTCTTGGTTAATTCCAAAACCGGGGTTTGACCTAAGGGCAAACCCCTAATCCCTAACCCCCCAATCGTCTTCACTTTTCTGTGTGTAGGTTGTAGGTACGCGGCTGAAATTGAAGATCTGGAATCCTTGTGCAGAGACGAACAGATCCCCCTTCGTTTCGCGGATTTTTCAGAGGACCGTGTGCACGCCGGGCACCATCGTCCCGTCAACTTTTGCTCAAATTTGCAGGACAGCGCTGTCTCGACATTTTACTGCTAATTCCAAGTCCGCAGCTTCATATCATATTCCTATCTCTATTTATAAGTGAATCTTTCCTACTTTGCATGCATTCCTAGTTCAATCTTTCTATCTACATTCTTTACAAAAGAGGGTATCCTTGCTATCACAACCCTTGAAACTCATTTAGAATCCAATTTTGCCTTGTGTGGGATTGGATCTTGTGGGTTTCAACCCCTCTTTTGAATGTAAAGTCTCCCCTAAGTGAAAACCATCAACCCTAGTGAATCTCCCTTCTCTCTCCTTGGAGTTGGGGAGGGGAGAACAACTAGGGTTCGATTTTTCCGCTTTACACTAAGTATATTACACCTACTGGAATTCTGACTGATGATTAGAAGAAAGAACAACAAGAAAATCACCAAGCATTAGAGGCTATTATTAGTTCCATGTCTGATGCTGAATATGTAGATGTTCATGGTCTTGAAACTACACATTAAGTATGGCAAAAACTTGAAGAGATTTATAGCGATGATGAACATGTTAAGATTGCCAAAGAGGAGAGTTTAAGAGGAAAATTTGATGACATGATAATGTCTGAAGGTGAGAATATCCAATAGTATGGTCAAAGGATTAAAGAGATAGTTGGTGAGATAAAGAGTGCAGGAGTGAAAGTGGAAGATTCCATAGTAATCAGTAAGGTACGAAGAACCCTGCTATCGGTCTATGTTATCTGAGTTGCAGCTATTTAGGAGCTGAAATCTATTGACAAGACAAAGGTAACTCTTGACTCTATTATTGGCAAACTTACTGCTTGTGAACTAAATGGCTATGATGGTAGTGTATAGAAATCAGAATCTGCATTCACAGCTTTTGTCTCTAACCCATCTGTGAGAAGAAGTAGAGATAGCGGCCATAGCTATGAATCTAGATCAAGCAGAAATGTTGAAGATGAGGACAGCATAGTGGAACTTCAAGCATTGTTGGCAAAATGACTTCCTAAAGGCACTGGTAAATATAGAGGTAAGATACCTTTAAAATGTTTTGCATGTAACAAGATTGGTCATATAGAAGCAAATTGCCCTAATGGTGAAAATGAATACAAGAGAGACAAATTTAAGAAGTACAAGGGTAAAGGAAAGAGAGATTGTCTTGTATCTATTGACAGTGGTATTACTGATGAAGAATCTGATGATGATGCTAGTGAAGATATTGTGGTTGTAGCTATTAAGGAAGAAATATCATATCAACAGGCACTAGTATCCAAAATGGATAACTCTGATGATTGGATCATTGATAGTGGTTGTTTACATCACATGATTAGTGATCAGAGCAAATTTGTTTCCCTGAAGGAATTTGATGGTGGTGTTGTCAAATTTGGCAATGCCTCACCTTGTATGGTTAAAGGTAAGGGAGTTATTTCTCTTAATGGAAAGAGAAGTGTCGATGATGTCTATTGGGTTGAAGTCCTAAAGCACAATCTTGTAAGTGTGGCACAACTTAATGGCAGAGGACACCCACTAGAGTTTAGAAATGGAATGTACAAAATCTTTGACAACAAAGGTGAATTGATTGCAACCAGGAAACAAACCAGAGGTAATCTATTTCATCTCAATCCTAAAGTTAGCAACTATTTGATTGTAAAAATAGATGATAGTTGGCTTTGGCATAGGAGATTTTGTCCTATAAATTTTGACAATATTGTTAAAGTAAGCAAGTCTAAGACAGTAAGAGGTCTACCTCAGCTAGACAAACCGGTTAATACTCTTTGTAAAAAATGTTAGCTAGGAAAGATGACTTCTTCAACTTTCAAGAGAAATTCCTTCTTAGCAAAGCACTTGTTAGACTTGGTTCATATAGATCTATGTGGACCAATAAGACAAGAAGCATTCAAGGTGATAGATACTTCATGATCTTCACTGATGATTATTCAAGGATGATGTGGGTCACATTCTTGAAGGATAAGAATGAAGATTTTAGTAAATTCAAGGCATTCAAAGCCTTAGTTGAGGAAGAGAGTAGCAAAAAGATAAAATGTCTAAGAACAGATCAAGGCGGTGAATTCACTTCTGTGGAGTTCACTAAGTATTGTGATGATAAGGTATCAAGTGGCAGCTTTCTGCACCAAGGACAACATAGCAAAATGGTATAGCAGAGAGAAACAACCGAATAGTGGTTGAAGCTGCTAGGACTACGTTGATACAAGGAGGTGTAGAAAAACCATTTTGGAAAGAAGTTATAAGTACAGTTGTCTACACAATGAACTGAGTTCTGGTAAAAAGAGGTAAGGACAAGACCCCATATGAATACTGGTATGGGAGATCACCTGATGTTAGCTATTTTAAGATATTGGGAAGAAAATGTTTTATTAAAAGAGGTGATTACATAAGAAATTTTGAAGCTAAGAGTGATGAAGGTATATTTCTTGGCTATTCCACCAAGAGTAAGGCCTATAAATGCTTCAACAACCAGACACAAAGAATTGTTGAGAGTGTTGATGTTCATGTAGATGAATGCCCTGAAGCTTTAGAAGGAACTAGTTCTGAGAAGAAGGATGAAGATGCTTGCATTTTTCTTTTGGAACCTGAAATAGTTAAATCAAAAACCGGTAAAGAAAATCCTAATGTACTTGTTCAAATGGAACAAATAAATTAAGAGGAAGATGATAATGAAGAAGTTGAACCTGAAGAGAATGATCATGTTATTCCTAGGTATGTGAGACTAAATCATAGTCCTGAATAGATAATTGGTGATAAGGATGTCGGTGTACTAACTAGAAGGAGAATAAGAGAGAACTCTTGCATGATCTCCACCTTTGAAACTAGAAGTTCTAAGGAGGCATTTGGTGATGATCATTGGGTGAAAGCTATGGAGGAGGAGTTGGATCAAATTGAGAAGAACAACACTTGGACCCTGGTACCCTGACCGGTAAACAAGAATGTTATAAGTACTAAATGGGTGTTCAGAAATAAATTAAATGAAGATGGTGTTATAGCTCGCAATAAGGCAAGATTAGTATGCAAAGGTTATGCACAAGAAGAAGAAGAAGATTATGGAGAAACTTGTGCGCCAATAGCAAGCCTGGAAGGTGTCAGAACATTACTTGCATTTGCAGCTCATAAGAAGTTCAAGGTATACTAGATGGATGTTAAGTCTGCATTCTTGAATGGGATACTAGAAGAAGAGGTTTATATAGAGAAGCATGATGGTTATGCATTGACAGATAAGAAAGACATCGTATGCAAATTGCATAAAACTTTGTATAGATTAAAGAAGGCACTCAGAGCATGGTATGAATGGCTTCATACTCATCTGATGAAGATAGGATTTGCTAGAACCAGTGATGACAACAACATTTATCTCAAGTCTGAAGGAGATGAAATATTGGTCATTGAAGTATTTGTAGATGACATTATATTTGGAGGTAATGATGACATGAGTAATTATTTTGCAGATGAAATGAAGAATGAATTTGAGATGTCATTAGTAGGGGAAATAAAAAATTTCATAGCATTACAAATACAGCAAATGAAGAATGGTATTTTCATTACTCAATCCAAGTATGTGAAAGAGGTTTTGAAGACTTTTGGTATGAGTGATTGTAAACTAGTTGGAACCCCAATGGTTACAGGTTGTAAATTGTCCAAGGAAGATGCATCTAAGTCTATAGATGAAAAGGAATACAGGTCAATGATTGGCAAATTACACTATGTTGCTCATAGTCGATCGGATATTGCCCATGTAGTTGGTATTGTTGCTAGATTTCAGAAGAATCCAAAGGAGGCACATCTGATGGCAACCAAGAGAATTTTTAGATATTTGAAAGATACTATTGACTATGGGTTATGGTATCCATATGGTGGAAATTTTGATTTGAAAGCATACACAGATGTTGATTGGGCAAGAAATATTGATGACCGGAAGAGTACTATCAGTGGAGAATTCTTTCTAGGAGGAAGGCTAGTTTCATGGAGTTGTAAAAAGAAGAGTTGCACTTCACAATCTACTGTTGAAGATGAGTATGTAGCATCTTATATGAATTGCACACAAGCTATGTGGATGAAGCACATTTTAGAAGGTTTGAAGGTGGAAATCTCAGAACCAATAAAGATTTTGTGTGATAATACAAGTGCAATAAACATTTCTAAAAATCTTGTTTTGCACGCAAGGACTAAGCACATTGAATTGAAATATCACTTCTTGAGGGAAAAACTTCAAAGTAAAGATGTTATCTTGGAGCATATTTTTACCAAGGAGCAACTTGTAGATATCTTTACCAAACCTCTACCTAAGACCACTTTCGAGTATCTTAGAAGTCAATCGGGGGTTGTCCCTCTTCATGAAGTTAGTTGAGCATGATATTGATTGCATCAGTCCCTGGACCACTTGTAGAATTTTACATGGATTGATGAAGAAGTGGATGTAGTCCACAGGGGGAGCATCAAGTTGCAGAATGATGTTGATGCATAGTGAGAGCAGAATTACATGTTTTACTTTCACTTTGGCATTGTTGTCAAAGGGGGAGAAGAATTATGTGATTGAGGAGAAGAATTATGTGTCCAATTAGGTGAACTAGCTGCAGGCTGAAGACAGACAAAGCAAGGTGAATACTTAGTAATGTAAACCAGGATTCCTATTCACCAATCTCAGCAACAATCAGAGGCATTGATATTTGTATTGCCATCAATGCCAAAGGGGGAGATTGTTGGCATTTTGAGTTTGTTGGCATTTTGCATAGATATTGCATTAATGATATGTTGTCATTGATGTCAATTGAACCGGTAATGGTATTCATGTTATTGTTGATATTGTTATTTTTGATATTGGCTAGTAACCAGTAAGAAGAGCTTTGTAGAAGATGTTGTGAACTGGTATGTAAAGTTTGTGAGTTGAACTGGTGAACCGGTGTAAAGGGTTAAACCTTTCTATGTAATGTAACCGGTAAACCCTATTAGTTGTTAAACCCTAACTGATCAAGTTTGTTGGTTTATTATCTGATAAGTGGTAATGATGGAGACATGTGTGATCATTGTATCGGGATATGTTCAAACTATTTTGGCACATTTTTTTTGTCTAGGGAAGGAGAAAAGTGGATTCCATCTAATGCACAGCGTGTGATGAGTTACAAAGTCTAGTGAAGCATTGATCATGGAGCGGTTGGAATTTTCTTGAAGAATGTGAAGAGATTGTCATGATTTCTAATGGTCAAGATTGTACCGACTTGTTTGTAATCTTGATTATGAGAATTAGTTTTTTGTTGTGTAACAGACCTACTTGATTTGTATTTAAGGTCGATGAAGTTGTTTGTAAAGGTTGTTGGCAAGATTGATAGAAACCTGTTGTAGCATCGTAAAATTGCGACACTTGCAATTTTGACTGCATTTGGGTCTTCACGATGGCGATGCAATGTTGAACCTAAATGGAGACCCCGAAACCTGTTTACGACATCAAAAACTGCATCTTTCTGCACCTTGACCTGATCCTCCTTACACCCTGCTGTCTTGGGAGGTGGGACCATGGCGCCCAGCGCCCTAGTCCTTCAGGACCATGGCGCCTAGCGCCCTGGTCCCTCAGGACCATGGCACCCAGTGCCCTGGTCCCTGGCCCTATTTTGGGCCCGGTCTCTTGTTGGGCATCGGGTCTTCAAGTTTGCAATTTGGAAAATAATGCTCCTAGGTCGGCCTAAGGTCAGAAAAATCAGTCTCCTAACCCTAATTGACAAGTATATAAACTACATTTCCCCAAGAATTCAAACATTCAAACATTCAAGCATTCAAGCATTCCTTCAACAATTGAGCATTCTAAGTCTCCATTCAAGGCTAGGTGTTGCATTCAAGACAAGGATTCAACCATTGAAGAGGAGATCACCTACAACATACAACATACAACATCATTACACCTCCGCATGTAAGAATACAAACAATCTTACAACAAGGTTGCAAGTACATGGTTGTAATTGGAGATCTAGAATCCTTGTGCAGAGACAAACAGATCCCCCTTCGTTTCGCGGATTTTTCGGAGGACCGTGTGCACTCCGGGCGCCATCGTCCCATCAACTTTCACTCAAACTTGCAGGACAGCATCGCCTTGACAATTTACTACTAATTTTAGGTCTGTAGCTTCATCCTGTGTCCCTATCTCCGTCTACAAGCGAATCTTTCTTACTTTTACATACACTCCTAGTTCAATCCTTCTATCTACATTCTTTACAAAAGAGGGTATCCTTGATGTCTCAACCCTTGAAACTCATTTAGAATTTAATCTTGCATTATGTGGGATTGGATCTTGTGAGTTTCAACCCCTCTTTTGAATGTAAAGTCTCTCCTAAGTGAAAACCGTCAATCCTAGTGACCTCCTTTCTCTCTCCTTGGAGTGGGGGAACACCTAGGGTTCGATTTTCCGATTTACATTTTGCTGAACCCGACGTGAACATCCTAATTCTGATTATTCATGGTTAGATCTGAAAAAAAAAAAAAAAAAAAAAATTGCTTCCTTAATTACATTTCCTTGTTTGATCTTTTGCAAATTTTAGAGGTTAATTGCATAAAAACCCTAAATTTTCTTTTTAGCAATTGAGCTTGTGAAATGTTTAATTGTTAATGCTTGTTTCAGATCTACCCTTCTATTGCAAATTGTCAAATCATATTTGTGCTTTAATTCTGAAAATTAAGTGGTTAAGTGTCAAAACCCTAATTTTTAAAAACCCTCTTGATTCAACCTTTGACCGATGATTTCACTGATCAAAACACCTCCAAATCGGCTGTAACTTTGGATTCCGCAACAAAATCACAATATCTCTCATCCCTGAAAATTTTGAAAAAAGTTGCGAGGACCGTGTGCACTCCGAGCGCCATCGTCCCCGACATTTTTTCTGAAATTTCGGGAGCTAAATCTTATTGTATTTTTCTGCTAGAATCCAGAATCTTGGCTGATTTCATCAATTCTAACATTTTCAAAATTAAAGTCAAAGTTGGTCTAGTGATTGCTTGGATTAAGGCCTATAATCATTCAAAAATTGTTGAAATTGAAATTTTGTGTTAAAATTGTGTTTCTTACAGTCCTAAATCTGAAAAGTGTGTTGGCATTCATTCAAAATTTCAGTGCTTTATTCAAATTCTTGCAGTTTGTGACTTTTGAAATTAAGTGTTTAATTGCAACAACCTTGATTTCCGCTTTCAAAATTGAATTTTGCGTGAAATTGAGTCAACTTTTAAATTTCAAAGCTTGCATTGCTTTTAGGATTCCCTCTAAAATCATAAAATTCAAAATTTCAGTTTCCCTCTCTTTTTCAAAATTCAAATTTTGCATTTTTCAACAATCTTGGTAGGGTTCAATTTTGAGATTGCAACTTTAATTTGGCCTATCTACAGATCGTAAAATCACTCAATTTTTTCAGATTAGCTTTAAAATCATCATAACTTTCATCCCTGAAAATTTCAAAAAAAGTTGCAAGGACCGTGTGCACTCCGTTCGCCACAGTCCTCGACATTTTTTTTGAAACTTCGGGAGATTGTCATGATTGCATTTAACAGCTTAAATCTAGGAGATTGGCTGATTTTATTGAAATTTGCTACCTCTAAATTCAAAAATTAATTCAAAATTCAAGATCTCAATTTTCAAGATAACAATTAAAATTAAGTGCTACCCCCTTGGCCCTAATTTTCAATTGTGCCTACCTTTCTTGGAAGTTGTGTTTCCCTCTTCTTTCACAAAATTCAAATTGGATAATCATTATCTCATTGTTCAATTTCGCCAACTTTATTTTCAAAATTCAAAATCTTCTCTCTCTCTCTCTCTCTAGTGCATGAGTTTTACAACAATAAGCCCTACTTACACTATTCTCGTTAAACGAAGCCTTAGAATTAAGTCTTTCTGAGGTTTAATTACCGAGGAGATGGAACCTAATTTGAATGGCCTTTTTTAACGAGGACATGGGTAATTCCTCTAATCCTCTTAATGATGAAGAAGCTCTCCATGAGGTTTCTGTAGAACAACTTTCAAAATTGGATAACCAATTTGATGATTTTCAGCAATGGATGTCTCAAGAATACCCCGATAGTCAAGCTCTTTCATTAATTGAGGGTCTAAAATGTATGGTTCAAAGTGATAAGAATGGAATTGATATTTTGTGTAGTATTGCACACATCGTGGATTCGAATGTGATGCCTATGAAGAGTTGTGCCGAAACTTTAGGTTATACACAACCTCCTGCTCAAGTCAATCATTCTACCCCTTTGACAACTTCTATTGCTAGTATACCTACTTTTACATCAAACATAATGACTACTTCAATACAAAACATTCCACCTATGATCACGAGTCATGGGGGCAATCCTTCTTCTTCAATCAACCCTCTTCCTTCATTCAATCCAACTTCTTCATTCATTCCTTCAATGAGTGTCCCTATTACATCTCCACAAATGATCAAGACGCAAGGAGGCAATTCATTTAACCATTCCATTCCTCCTTGTAGTGTTCCTTCTTTCCAATCATCTCCTATGACTAACTATCATACTGTCCCGCCACCTTACTCTCAATCAATACCTTCTTTCAATAACATAATACCTCCATCACAATCTAACGTGTCTAATATGAACTCTTCGACTGAAGCGACCATTAACAATCTTGCACAAACTGTCTCTTCTTTACAGCAACAAATTGCCTCTATGAATCAATCTAAGTTTAGTGTGCCCACATTTGATGTTACGAGCCCAGTTTCTCTTGACATTGTTCGAGCTATCCCCCTTAAGCATGTTGAAATCCCGCAATTGGAGCTTTATAATGGTAAAGGTGATCCTCTAACACATGTTAAGACCTTTCAAACAATATGTACCGATTTTGCTCATGACCAAAGGTTGCTTGCAAAACTGTTTACTAGAACATTAAGAGATAAGGCTCTACAATGGTATTGCTCGTTGCCTTCCTATTCTATTACTTCTTTTCAACAACTTGCAAATGCTTTTATTCAACAATTTCAAAACAATATAAGTCCTAAAGTTACTTTGATTGATTTAATGCATTGTAAACAAGGTGTTAAAGAAAAAGTGACTGATTTCATTGGTAGATATAAGCATTTATGTGCTCAAATTTCTTTTCCAGTACTTGACAATGATATTCAAAGAATTTTTATTTCTAATTTACAAAAAGATATTAGAGAAAAACTTTTGTTTTCTGAGTTTACTTCTTTCCAACAGTTGTGCACAACTCTTCACAATTATCAACTGACTGTGAGTCAAATGGAACGAGCAAATCCTATGGCTCCGAGTGATAAGGGTGATAGTAGTCAACAACCATTTGGGAAGTTTAAACCGAACAGAGAGTTCATCAAGTTCAATGAAAGCATCACCAATAACAATGTGAATGCAGCATCAGGTGTGCCTCCTATTTCTAAGTTTTTCAAGAAAGAAAGAAAGTTTACTCCTTTGAATGAATCATTGCATAGTATTATGGATAAGTTATTGGAACAAAATGTGCTTATTCTCCCTCCTATAAAGCAAATAGATCTTGCAAAGATTAATTCACCCTATTTTGATAACAAATCTTTTTGTCAATTTCATCGTCAACCTGGGCATGATACTGAAAAATGTTTTGCTTTAAAGGGTAAAATTCAAGATTTGATTGATAATAACACTATCTTTGTTTCAGGTGTGAATGATAAAGGCAACACATCTGTAGCTCCTCCTAACCAAAATCTTAAGATTTTTACTGATCCATTACCTTCTCATACCTCTAATGTGATTGAGACTAATGATTCCTCTTTCTCACCTGATAGTCTTGTGTCTATGACTCTGAATGTGATTAACTTTGTGGAGTAGCAAAAAATCCCTAAAGAACCTTCCATCACATTTGATTCCAGTGAAACTATCAGGGCACCTGATGGTCCTTTATATATAGTTGCAAAAGTCAAGAATACACCTTGCCATGGAGTTCTTATTGATCCTTCTTGTATGGTTAATGTCATTACTGAAGAATTTCTTTTTACTTTGCAATTGAATCAAGTGATCTATGACAAAACAAATGTGGTTGTGAAATTATTTGATGCATTTTCTTCTCCTGCAATTGGTTCTATTACATTACCTATTGAGGTCCATAACAAATCCCTTGATATGAGATTTGCTATTATTCCATCATCCGAACAATTTCGTGTGAAGCTAGGCTATCCTTGGCTATCTTCCATGAAAGCTATTGCTTCTCCTATTCACAAGTGTTTGAAATTTCCCCATAATGGTGAAGTTGTTACTGTCAATCATAGTCTCTTTAAACCAGCTGAAAGAACTTCTAGCGTTCCTATTGATTATTTTTGGCCTAAACAATTTCAATCTCTTCCACCGCGAAGTGATCATCTTTTCAAATCTTATCAAAAGTGGAAAAAAGATATGATCCTATCTCTAAGTGAACCTAGAACACCCAAACTTGATATTCCTATCATTCTTGAGAAGGAAGTTCTTCCTTTGAAAGATAAAACTAATGTCTTTCCTTAAGAAGATTCCCAACCCATCCCTATGGATGTGACTATGTCTATGTCTAATAAACTTTCAAAAGGTAGACCTATACCTCCTCGTCATGATGGACTTGGTCTCCTTCCTAAACCAGATATTCCTCCTTTATATGGAGTAGTTCCTCCTTCTTCCTCTTATAGAGAGAAGAGACCTTCCTCTTCTCCTATTGTCCAACCTAAGAGACCACAACCTAAACACCCAAGTGATAAGGATGAGAACATTCCTCCTCCTCAATCTTCTCAACTTCATACTAAGACTAGATGAAATCATTCTGCGCGTGAACGCTGACGAAAGCGTCGTCTTAGAGCTCGTGCAGCTATTTCCCAAACTTTGCAATCCCCAAAAACACCTTCAGCTAGTATTATTCCATTTTCTCCTCAGCCAAAAATTGAGCCAAAATCTCCTAAACATAAGATGCATGATGGTTTTGATCCTGTGCGAGTTAAAGATCCTATTTTTATAAATCTTGATGATGATATAGATGAAAATGTTACTCCTCTTTCTTCTGATAGTGAATATGAATATGTTGATGTTGATAACCATTTATCTAACGAATTTTCTAAAGCACTTATCCTAGCCCCTAGACAAGAGCAACGTGGCTTGGAACATGAGCATAGCCCTTGTTTGGATCTTGTGATAGCTCCATCTACTGTGTTGGATGTTCCTCCTCTAGCGTGTTTCCTGCCTTCCCGAAATATTGATCAGCAAGATCGGGGGGTGGATGACGTGCTAGACTAGTTCATTAGCATAGCAGACTCTCTCCTCCTCTCTTGATCTCTTTTGTTACTTCTTCTATATGTTATTCTCATTCTTCTATTTGTTGTCCTTAGTGTTGTCTACTTGAGGACGATGCAAAGCATTGAGATCTCTTGTGGTCTCTCTCATGTTGACTCAAAAGACACATGTGTTCCCTTCTTTTAGGTGACCTTCCTTGATTAGGGAATGAAGAACAATTATGCATACATACATATGATATACATGAATTATCATACAGCATACTGACCCCAAGGAAAGAGAAGTCACCTCATGCTCTGTGTTTTGTGTCTATTATCCTTGGGTTTATCTCACACTTGGGGGCTAAATCTTTGTGATAACATGCTCCTTTCCCTTCTCATTTCTTATGTGTATCACTACCTTAAAGAAATCACCCTCAATGAGGCGTGTGTGATCGCTTTAACGTAGGGGGCATACACTCCATTCATATCTCTTCAAGATTCTTAAAAATTTCTTGGCGAACTTAGCTTTGCCTTGAAAATTTTTGGTATTTTTCTTGCATGACTCATAGTGAGGGAACCTTACTACTGACAGTCATGGTTCTCCCTCGTGATCTTCCCTTTTACTTTGTCAATTGAAGTCGTAAGATCCTTAGTCCACTGGGGGCTTGGTGTATCTTGCCTCCTTGACGTGGTGAAAGTCTTTCAATGTTGTTTCCTTGTACTTTATCGGAAGTATGGGCGTACGCTTATACTCCCGCTAAAGTGGGGGCTAAATGTAGCATCGTAAAATTGTGACACTTGCAATTTCAACTGCATTTGGATCTTCACGATGGTGGTGCAATGTTGAACCTGAATGGAGACCCCGAAACCTGTTTACGACATCAAAAACTGCATCTTTCTGCACCTTGACCTGATCCTCCTTGCACCCTACTGTCCCGGGAGGTGGGACCATGGCGCCCAGCGCCTTGGTCCATCAGGACCATGGCGCCCAGCGCCTTGGTCCCTCAGGACCATGGTGCCCAGCAACCTGGTCCCTGGTCCTATTTTGGGCCAGGTCTCTTATTGGGCATCGGGTCTTCAAGTTTGCAATTTGGAAAATAATGCTCCTAGGTCGGCCTAAGGTCGGAAAAATCAGTCTCCTAACCCTAATTGACAAGTATATAAACTACATTTCCCCTCCCAGTAAAGAGGGAAAAAAAAGGAGGAAAAACATATGTATGCAAGAGGCGGAAGCAATAGGCAAGCATTCAAACATTCAAACATTCAAGCATTCAAGCATTCCTTCAAACAATTGAGCATTCTAAGTCTCCATTCAAGGCTAGGTGTTGCATTCAAGACAAGGATTCAACCATTGAAGAGGAGATCACCTACAACATACAACATACAACATCATTACACCTTCGCATGTAAGAATACAAACATTCTTACAACAAGGTCGTAGGTACGCGGCTGTAATTGGAGATCTGGAATCCTTGTGCAGAGACGAACAGATCCCCCTTCGTTTCACGGATTTTTTGGAGGACCGTATGCACTCCGGGCACCATCGTCCCATCAACTTCGCTCAAACTTGTAGGACAGCATCATCTCGACATTTTACTGCTAATTTCAGGTCCGTAGCTTCATCCCGTGTCCCTATCTCTGTCTACAAGCAAATCTTTCTTACTTTTACATACACTCCTAGTTCAATCCTTCTATCTACATTCTTTACAAAAGAGGGTATCCTTGATGTCTCAACCCTTGAAACTCATTTAGAATTTAATCTTGCATTGTGTGGGATTGGATCTTGTGAGTTTCAACCCCTCTTTTGAATGTAAAGTCTCTCCTAAGTGAAAACCATCAATCCTAGTGACCTCCTTTCTCTCTCCTTGGAGTGGGGGAACACCTAGGGTTCAATTTTCCACTTTACACCTGTTGAGTGTGTAGTTGCCTAACCAATGAATGACCTTCACTTTGAGTGAAGGAAGAGTGAAGCTTAGAAGGATCCGATCAAGCAAATATAGTGCTACTCAGACAGATCAAGAAAACCTATTGTTTTCTAACAATTACAGCAGAAGTGAAATCCCTTAACCGAGTAAGCTTTAACAAGCTTGGTTACTCATTAAATCCTCTAACAAGGTGGTCCATTAGCTTGGATTCCTAAAGCCTCCTTCGAGGTTACTCCTAACAGGGTATTGTGCTTTTCATCAAGGCATATTTGTAAATCCCTTAATCGGGTGATTCCTAACCAGAATTAGTTCTTAACAGGACTTATTTTAAAGCTTTAACAGGCTTGGCTCCTAACAGGGCGAACTTCAAAAGAGTTCAGATAGCTATCCTTTTGAGTCTCATCTCACTGTGGTTTTTACCTATTTGGGTTTTCCACATATAAACATTTGTGTCAAGTGGTGAATGCTTTTGTGCTTGTGATCTTATTTGTTGATTTGGTTAACTTCTGATAAGGCATGTTAAGTAGAAGCATTGAGAGATGAATATGTTGAGTTATGATTAAGCATTGTTGATGTTTACAAGATTGAAGTTGTTTACTGTTAAAGTTGTCATAACAGTTAAACTGGTTGATGTCAAGTATTCTTCTGAATATTGATCTTGACTGAGATATGTTTACTTTGTTTGACTGAGTTTGAGTTTGGGAACTTTGTATCAGTTTTTCAATATACTAATTCACCCCCCCCCCCCTCTCAGTATTCTACCGGATACTTATTCTTTCATCATACCATCAAGTACTCAGTCAGGCATAATATGCATACAATGACTCAGTGAACCGAAGCACAGGTAAAAGTCCCTTTGAGATAGTGTATGGATTTCATCCTAGGGGCATACTAGAGCTTAGAGATCTCAGTTCTATGGCACCTAAGAGTGCACAAGGTGAGAATTTTGTTGAAGGTATCAAAGAAGTGCATATTAAGGTAAGGTAGACCTTACAACAAAAGTCTAAGCAGTATAAAGTGAATGTTGATAAAACAAGAAGGAATGTGCAATTTAAAGTTGGAGACTTAGTATTAGCATACCTAAGGAAGGAGAGACTTCCAAAAGGGCAGTGTACCAAGCTAATGATGAAGAAGATTGGACCTCTCAAGGTGGTGCACAAATATGGACAGAATGCATATGAAGATGAACTCCCTCCCACCTTGGGTATTTCTCCTATCTTTAATGTATGTGACCTCTATCTATACAAGGTAGAATCACAAGCACATTAGTTGGACATTTCATCATAGGTTAATGCATATTGGGTGAGAGATTTGCCACCAAGCCAACTGGTCAAGTTGGAAAGTATGTTGGACACCAAGGTAGTAAAGAAGACAAGGAAAGGAGTCTACACTAATTATCTTGTAAAGTGGGTAGGGCTACCTAAATCAGATGTTGTGTGGATGTCAGAATTAGATATACTTCAGTATGGAGTGGAAATTGCAGACCTCTTAACTCAAGGGACTTGAGTTCTTTGTCCTAGGGGAGTATGGTGCAGGGCACCTAACACTCCAAGCATGCAATTTTGTTTCTTCTAAGTTTTTGTGTTGTCTTTCATGATGTAATAATGCACCAACCATTTGGGAATCAGTAGAGCCATGGTTGATTTGTCCAAGCTTTTGGTTGTGTCATTTGTGTTCAGGATGCTATCAGCCTAGGAGGTTGTAATGCTAATGTTGATCACAGGAGTAGTACTCTAGATCATTGTCATCATGTAATAGGGGTCTATTATATTGTGTTTAGTTCTTCTAGGATTCTTGAGGGCCTTTGGGAGCCTTGGAATGCACTTGAGTGCAAATTTGCAACCAAAGTGTCAAAAAGATGTAAAAGTTGTTGAGCAACATTTTGCAACATTTTGCAAAAGTTGCATTTTTTATGATTGGTGTTGCAAAGTTGGTTCAACCAGCTAAATCATGAGGATATAAGCCAAAATCACTTTCATTGTATGGGTTGGAGAATTTGGAATGCAAGAACAATTTTTTGAGTTGTAAGCAAATCTTGTTTTCTTCACCGTTTTAACAGTTTTCTTGGTTTTTTGTTGCATTGAACGGTCCAGTACAGACTTGTCAATAGAACCTCATTGCAGGGCATGATATTTTGTTGAAACATCTTTCCAGCAAGGTATATTATTAGTTCTAAGTGTGTTTGGTTGCAGAAATCTAATTCATTCTCTATAACTAGGTGTAAAACCCTTGCAAAGTTGGGTTTAAGAGCAAAATGGCTCTAACCTGAGCATCCATTGATGGCACCAGTTGAAATCATATGGAATGATAGGTTAGGGTTTGTACGTATGATTAGAGTAGTTTTTGTTGTTATTTAGTCCTTTGTGTGTTTGTGCAATGAAGCCCTAGACTCACTGCTAGGAGTTAGTGAGTTAGAACAGCAAAAGATGTGCAAATTCTGAGCACATGTGGATTGGTGGAAGAGAAATGGACCCATGGTTGGAAATCCCTCTAAGTTCCCTTGAATAATCCATAATTATCTTTGGCATATGTTTTGACTAGTGAACCTTTTTAAGCACAAATTGGTGAGTCACTCGGGTAGGCCTAAACCCTTGAAAATATGATAGTTTTGGTTCCCACCTGTGTACAGAAAACCCAGATGCAAATTTGCAATATTGTTTGTAGCCCTGAAAAGGGTATCCAAATCTGTAATTTATTTGTGGCCTTATTTGGGAATTTTTGAAACAACGTCCTTAAAACCGCCAAGGGAGGGCTAACTGTATTAGGCCTATTTGAGCCCAATGGAGACAAAGAGAGGTTAGGATACCTTAGCGATGGGTTTGAAGGTGAAAAAACCCCTAAAATAATTCAAAGACACTATGTAAATGTATTTTTCCCACCTAGAACAAGTTGGTTTGTTGTGATCCTTTGCAGAGGTTGTTGGAGCCTTAGGAGTAGTGTTGGGGGATTGAGGTAGAAGCCTCAATAGGAGGTGTTGGTTGTCTAAGATTAGTGGTTATACCTTGGAGGAAAGCTAAAGTAGATCAGACCTTGGAGGTCTAGATAGAAAAACCCCTACCAAGTGCGATTGGATGGGCTTGAGGAGTTAGAGGGTTGAGTAAGACAATAAACCAAGAAGGTGAACAGGATTAGCTCCAAGAATCTCTGCATCACTTACTAATCCCAAAAGGAGTCTCACCGATAAGAAAAGTCACACCAAAATACATGTCGACAAGATACAACAAATATCTCTCCAAAACAGGGATGTTGGCATAACACTAGGTGACTGTAAAGGCTGACAAAGGTCTCACCAAAGGGTGGAATCAAGCCAAAATAATGTCAACAAGACACATCTGAAGACACTCTGAAATAGGAATTGTTGATATAACACTCGATGACTACAAAAGTTAATAGAGATCTCACTGAAAGGATGAATCAAGCCGAAATGTAAGGATGTTGCAGAGACACAAAAGATCTCACATTGAAAAGCTATGCACATTAATGCCAAACTAGAATCGACTCAAATCCATCTCGAACCAACACCTCTACAACTTGAACCAAATCAATCTGCATTTGAACATGTTGACATCAATGACAACTAATGTCAACATGGCATTTCTCTTAATAGTCTTGCAAATATCCTCCAGAATGTTCTATTTGAAATGCTTGAAGATCGTATGAAGCAGTCTCCTAGGAAATCTGTTGAAAAAGATGAAGTTTAGGAAGATATAGAAAGGAAGTGTGCATATGCTCAAAGAAGATTGTTTGAAAGCATTAAGGAAATAAAAAAATTCATTGAAGTGGCCAAAGTATATAAGTATTGTCTCTGATGGCATATTGCTATTGAACATTTCAAAACTAAAATTGACTCTATTGAGTCTGAGTTTAACTCCATTGGCAAATTTTATATTTTCAATGACAAAGATGGTGAACAGAGAAAAAAGATAAATTCTTTGTAGTCTAAACTTATATTTTTCTACAGGCAGAAACAAGATATGGTCAATATTTTTTGGAAAGTGAAAGAGATAGTTGAAGCTAGATTGGAACATCTTTCTGATCTCCTTATTGAAGCAGAAAAGTGTGAGTAGAACCCTTCCATCCTAAGTTCATTATTTGAAGCTATAGTCACATGAATCTGTCCAGTTTAATTAAATGAATATTTGCTATTTATTTGATTAAAAACCCACTAGCCAACAGTTAATTAAATTAATATTTAATTAATTCATCTTCAAACATTCTCCTATTAGTTAAATAAATTATTCAATTTATTTTAATTAACTCATTATACCAAAATCACAAAATCAATTAAATGAATAAATCATATTTATTTCATTTAATCCCCTTTTCCTCTTTTAAATAAATTAAATAAAACATTTATTTAAATCATTAATCCCCCCCACTTGCATTTTCCTACAAATGCAACTTGCACCTATTTATTGAAATAAATTAATTTATTTTAAATAAAAATCTTATTTTCCCTCACCCACCAAATCCACTTGCATTCCTAAACCCCCTTCTAGATTCTTCTAACCCCTTCCTAATTAGCCTAATCCATCCCTTAATTATTGTCACATTCCTAAGCAACTTGGAGTCACTTCTCAAAGACTTCAAAGTCTTTGAAAAGTATTTAATGCTTTGTGTGTTCAACAATCTAACCTCTAAAGTCTTCCAAAACCACTAATGGCTCTTACATGACCATTTATGGCTCTTACATAACCATTTATGGTTATTTCAACTTGCACTCATGTGTCTCCTCAAGCATTTATTGTTTTGACCATGGTTATCCCTTTTGCCTTTGCACAAGAGTTTATCCATTGGATAAAAGCTTTATTCTTTGAATAAAGAATTTATTCATTCAACCTAACCTTGACTTTAACCCCCAAGTTAACCTTCAAAGTCATGTCAAACATTAATGCTTATTCCCTCTCCTCTCAACCTATCTCACATTGACACTTGTTATCCTGGGATTGGGTTGAAAGTCATCACATGGATTGAATATCATTCAATCCTGACCCTTGTTGAGATTACTCAATCTCAACCATCCATTGCTCCATTTTTCCTATAAATAGAGCCCATTTCTTCATAATCCAAATCCTAAAAACTTGTAGGCATTTAAACTATAGAAAATTTTAGAGAGCATTTAGCATAAATCAAATAATATATATTGTTATTTTGGCCTAAAATAAATCATTTTAGCATTATAGCATCTAATATTAGTTTGTTCACATTTGCATAGCATTTAGAGTAGTCATCTACAATCTTGAACCTCCATAAGCATCCATAGTGCAAAAAGCTACTGAGAGCTACACTAATTTGGAACCTGGAGAGGAGAGGAACAAAGGAGAAGGAGCTAAGAGCATGTTAGGAGGCATTTGGAGATGCCTCATTATATTTACTTTCCTAGTTAAATATTATTTCATGTTCTTGGTGTCTCTTTTGATATGTCTGCTTAGGTTAATCTTTGGTTGAATAACACTAACTTTAACACTTGTTTCTTATTGTTTGTGTGTGTTATACTACCACAGGTTTTCATCTAACTTGTCAGTTTTGCAGAGCATCATTTGGTGAACTCGGTGTGAATCCAAACACCCAAAAACATTTTTAAAAACACAACTAACTTGTTTGCATGTTGAACTTGACACACAGGTCGTTCTTTAGCGCTTTTGATCACATTGTAGTGCTATTGCAAATTGACATTCTAGCACTATTGTTTTTACAATAGCGCTATTGTCTCAAGTTTGGCGCTATTGATCATTATTTAGCGCTTTTGTGATTGTTTTGGTGCATTTGTGATCGTTTCAGCGCTTTTGTGATTGTTTTGGTGCATTTGTGATCGTTTCAGCGCTTTTGTCTTTCTTGTCAGAATTTTTCTTTTAGCGTTGGTGTCTTCGTATTAGCGCGTTTGTGTTAAATAGCACTTTTGTTTGCACATAGAATGGCGTTATTGTAATAGAACGTTGTAAAAAAAATGCACCATGTAACCGAAGAGAAATTTTTCTTAGGCTTGTGGAAGCCCTCCCTATTTTGGATTTTACTAACCACTTGTTCCTTATACAGGTCTAAACTAACTCCATTTACTTGTTTAAAAAATGAAAATTTTACATTTGGTGCTATAAAATTGAACAAAACAAACTTTCATTTCCTCGCAAGTTAGGATCACTTCCTTATGGTGCTATAAAATTCAAAAAAACAAACTTTGTTTTCTTGCAAGTTAGGCTCAATTTTCTTTGGGTGCTTAAAATCAACAAGGCAAAATTATTTCTTGCATCAAACTAAAAATTCACAATCAACAATTCCATTTTGGTGCAAATAAAAATTCACAATCAATTTGTCTTACCTTGCAAAATGATTTTTACTTCACGCAATCATGTTTTTCATTAAGTTGACCAGGATTTCAAAATTCTAGTTTACTCAAACATATTGCCTTTGAAGTTAAAAATAACATCATGGTTGTTGGAGAAACATCTCCAAATAGATAGAAAATCATTGCAATGACAAGTTAAAAAGAACAAGTGAATTTTGTGTTTGGCACGCTTGTGCAAAGTTTGTCGAGTGGTCCTACTTCTAACACACACTATCCTCTCCTTTGGCTTTCATGGTCCTAGGTGCAAGATAAAAGTGTTAGTAACACTCAAATTTTAATCTTTTTAAGAGAGGTCTGCCAAGAGACACATCACTCTTGGGAACGACCTCGCGTGGTAAATCCTTCAATCCGCTATAGAAATCAGGTGAGAACGAAAGTTGTAGCCTTGAGTATAGTTGTTCCTATAGTGTAACTTGTCGAAAGGACAAATGGGCCCCACCACAAGTTACAAGGCTCTTAAGTGAGTCACTGTAGAATGAACTTATGTCCAAAGACATCAAAAATTACTAAACACCTTTAAGTAGTAGCCCACCCCTTCTATTGATTGAGGATATTTGTGATATAATTCAGTGCAAGAGCATAGATGGTTTTGCTCCCAAGATATTCACCATACATATTTCCTTGAGTAGAAACATAGCTTTTTGAAAAGTCACTTGTGGCTTGATGAAAGTGGTGACTCCCCCATCATAGGGATCATCTATTTGTTATGCTCGTGCAAGACTTAGTATATCACATCCTTACCTGACACGGCAGGATTCATAAGGTATGTATTACCAAAGTCGAAGAAATATCAAGATGTGGGCTGAATTTATCGCAACTGGCCATTTGACCTTAGGGATAAAAAGTGTTTGAAGTGTTTTCATTTTAGTCAAGACCAAGTGCAAATTGAGCCGACTTCGGGCTTTGGAAAGAAAAACACCTAAAATACACTTAAAAGTAAAGGGTCATAAAAAGTCCAAGGATTGGGTTGATCTAGATCCATACTTATTTGTGCCTTTTGAGGCAACATTCTTGTGTTTGTGTGCTTGCTTTGTTTTCTTGTCAAAGAAACATCCTAAAATACAAAAATCAAGACAAGTATTCATCCAACCAAACATTTTTTCAAAAACAAAGAGAAGAGTATCAAACTATATGACCATTCTTCACATCTTGAGAAAGAAGAATCTTCATCAACACATCAACATAAAGAAAAGACCATTGAGTTCAAAGGCTCTTATCAAAAGGAGGAAATTCTTCTATCTTAATAGACAAATATTTGTCTCTCATAGAGCTTTTCTACGTCACATGCGTCTGTACCTTCAAGAGAAATCGAACGAATTTGATCCAAAGTCATTAAACCGTAGAGCTTTTATGCAATATAGAGCTTTGAGTTATCACAAAAACCAAGGAGGCAAGATCAATCCCAACTTCTTTCCAGACATTTGTATCACATATAATGTAGCTCGAGAAATGCCACCAACGCCCGAAAGAGAAGAGGTGGAATTTGTCCCATATGTGACACAAAGCTTTTATTGAAGTTAACATTTTATCCATTTCTCACCTTCACCTCATCACTTCATTTTCAACTCTTAAAACATTAAGAGGGTCTTGTCCTAAGTTCTCTTTTAGATATTGCTTGAATCAAACACAACAAATCACTTTTAGATTGTCTCTACATCTAGGATAAGCTCATCCTAAGAGACATGTCTACGCAGGTTAAAACTAGTCTATGAGTGAATCCTCTCATTACTAGGTAGTTAAGTCTGTAACACATCTTAGATTTCTCTAAACCTTATCACATCAAACCTTATCAAAAACAACAAGCAATTCAAGAAGAAAACTTTGGTAACATCCACCTTTAAAGTGCTAGAGATCCATATGCAACACAACACACCAACCATAAATCTTTCATTTCATCAACAACTCATCATCATTTTCACTCAACTTCAACAAAAACTTATAAACAAAATGGCTCATACCAAGTCACGATCTAGACAACAAGAAATTGAAGAGGAAGAGGAAGAAAATATCAATGAGTTCCAAGAAGCCCATGGAGGAAACGTAAATGATGACAATCAAGGCACTCCTACTCCTGTGGTAATAGAAAGGGCACAACATAACCCTCTCTTCAATAGGATTTTTTATGAGATACTCAAGAGTAATGTTGATGCTCACTTTTTAAAACTTGCTCAAGAAGGAGCCAAACTACCCTTTGACTTTGATGCTGCATAACTAAGACAAGCATCAGAATGTCAAAGTCGTAATGAGGATGAAAGAGGTAGAGAACACCTCAGATACAACCTTCATCAAGGTAATCCACCACCTCCTCCTCCTCCAAATGAAATAGAAATTTTGCGGCAACAAGTCAAAAATCTCGCCCAACAACTTCATAGTGGTGTCAAAACTAATCAATTTTAACTCAACGACATTTTTCCCTATCCCTTTGATAGGAATCTTCATATGCCACCTTTTCCACGAGGGTTCAAAACACCCTAGTTTGAAAAATATAGAGGAAAAGGAGATCCTTGTGATCATGTCAGAGAATTCCATTCAGCTTGCCTCAAAGTGGCATACGAGGATACATACCTAATGTGCCTTTTTCCCCAAAGCTTGGGAGGAGCAACCACATCATGGTTTTCCCGACTACCAAGTGGCATTAGGACATTTGAAGAGTTAGTCCAGAAATTCTTGGCACATTACTCACACAACATTGAACGTGATATCACCATGGCTGATCTGTGTAACACTAAACAAAAACCAGGTGAACTATTCTCAGTCTTTCTGCAACAATGGCGTCAAATGTCTAGCAGACATTCTCTTCAGTTACCTGAACAAGAACTAGTGGAAATATTTATTTCCAACTTAAACAAAGAAATCGAGTTTCACTTGGATGTCAAAGACACGGACTCTTTCAATGACATGATCACCAAAGGCTTAAGATGTGAGCAGACTCTCATCAAGAAAGGACTTATCAAAATCTACAATGACACAAAGGATGGCCCTCGTCCATGCTTCAATAGTGGCAAACCAAGCTTTTGGAACAAAAACAAAAATATCGTCAACGATGGGGTTGTGGATGCAAGAACTATCAAAAGTGCACAACCTGTAGTTCAATTTGCAGGACAGAATCCCCCACCTCATACTAACACAGTTGCTCCTCCAAAGAAAGGCCACATCACATCTCAAGATGAATCTAGACCACATCAACAAAAACTAAAGCAAACATACGCTCCCTTAGGGGAACCCATCGAAACAGTATTACGACAATTGGTTTCTCAAAATCTGGTAACCCTACCCAAAACATCAAATTATGAACCTCAAGTCAAACCTTCATGGTGGAGGGATACTAAACATTGTGATTTCCATCAAGGGAGAGGACATAAGACAAGCAATTATCACAGATTGAAAGATCTTAATCAGGATCTTATTGACCGAGGTGAAATAGAAATTGAAGGACATGACCCTAAAACAACAAACAATGATCATCTTATGTTTAAAAATCCACTTCCATCACAAGATCAAATGGGTCCTTCCACTTCAGGGAGAAACACAGATACCACCAATTATACCCAAGCCGCGTATAATTATATTGTGAATCACCTATATGATGCCAGTGAACAGATTGCAACTATAACCATCAAAAATCCCAGTTCCACTTGCAATGTTGTTACATGTCGCAGCAAGATTACCATAAAAGCAGCTCCATAAGGCACCCCATCTATCCCAAAGCAGTATAATCTTGTGGAACCGTTAGACAAAATGCCCGCACTAATATCTATCTTAGAGCTATTACGCCTATCTCCATCCCATAAAACAATCTTGGATCAAGCTCTCTAAGAGGTGTCAATCCCTGCAAACCTAAATACAAATTAGTTCCAAGCCATGATCAGAAATCTAAGATCATCGCCTTGTCTCACTTTCTCTGAAAGTGACAACACATCCTTCCAGCAACCTCATAACGCCTCACTCCACATTGAAGGGTTTATCAACTAGCATAGGATCAAGCGAGTCTTGATCAACAATGGATCAAGCCTGAATATCTGTAATCTACAATTAGTCATAGCTTTGGGACATGCAATTGAATCAGTGGGTCCCCACAAGAAGATCACAATCAAAGCCTATGATGATGTAGAGCGTTCATCCAAAGGAACTGTGGTACTACCAATCCGAGTGGGCCCTGTGGTGAAACACATTATCTGTCAAGCCCCGGACCTTCCTCTGCCATATAATTTATTGTTAGGAAGACCTTGGATACACACCATGCAAGCCATTCCATCCACCTACCATGAGTGTATCAAGTTCCCGCATAACGATGTAGAGATCACAATCATGGGCGATGCAAATCCCTTTGCATATTGTCATAATATAAGTCATCAACCAGATATTACCATTCCCAACAATAGAGAAGCCATCTCCTCCACCTCATACATAAGTCCAGCCTCTCTTGCCAGTTCAAACACCACTATACCTAAGCAAGAAAAGCTCAAGATGAAAATAGCGGAGGAAGGTCCTCAGGAATACAATTTGAGCCAACTCTTTTGTGTGGGACAAATGCCTACTTCTCCTAGAATGCATGGTAAACCTCAAAGGTTACTTCAAACACCACTGATCAAGCTAGCATGTACTTTGATGCCTTTCATCCTTGGAAAGAGTCAAGAAGAAGAAACTAGAGATGAGGACTTAGCAAAATGGATCTATAAAGATCCCATCACTGCCGATATTTCGCAAGCTAAGCTTCCCATAGATCAGTATGGAAAAGGCCTTCTCATTATGCAAAGAATGGGTTATGATGGTCAAAGTGCTTTGGGACCTTGCAAGCAAGGAAGACATGAACCCCTACAGCCAGAATTGAAGCCCAAGGATAATACAGGCCTAGGATTTCAAAAGGAAATCCTTCCTAAGCTACGATTTAAAGGAAAACCTAGCGAACCTCTATATCAGCCTATTACAAAGAGGTCACCTTTGATTATAAAAGCAACATCAAATGCCATAGAAACTCCCCCAGTGAGGCTAAAAATCCCAAGACAACCACCTAAAATACCCATCATCCCACCAATCAAACTAGTGATCCCATCAGCAGCAGCAATAACATCAATAGCATCGTTAGCAGCAGCAACTATATCGAAACCCACAGCAGTATCTACGACATCAATAGTTCTAGCAGAAGTAGCAGAATCAATGTTACCGATACTCCCCGTATCGTATTCATTGATCCCCATAATCCTTCCTGCAGCACCGATCATTTCATCTACAATGGTACATCAGTCAATCACACCTGCAGTGTTTAACTCAAAGGACATCCCAGTATGGTACAGTAACCGGTTACTAGAAAGCGACTCAGAAACTGACTCACATGAATGGGAATTTGATTCCATATAGCTTAATACTTCAGATGAGGAAGACACATCACTACCTCCACCCCGTAAAGACATCCTTGTTTACGGAGAAGCATAGATAAAGACCTCTTGGGTTCCTGAGCTGGAAACATCTTCCACAGACCCTGCGTCACATCCTACGCCTGATTCTGATAGGGAGAGTACCATCAATGACCTTCACCACAATGTCTTAACCCTCACTAGCACGTCTAACAAACTTAACCTAATCAATGAAGTAATGCCCATTATCCATCCTGAACTCATCGAATGGAACCAACCTAATCCACCATGTCTTGACCATTTCCAAAACAATGAGGTGATCATGGACTTTTTGGAACTACAGGATAACATACCAAGCGGGGATCACAAAGTTGGATTCGCCATAGAACTTAATAGTGTAACATACTTTGGGGTGGATGCCAAACCTTTCGGCTATAAAAATATAACAATAAAACATGGATCTTCCAGTGAAAACGACACCGTGGCACTGTTTGATCCAACAAAAGTAAAAAGAAAGAGTGTATCCAATGGTGAAAACCTCTCTGAGGTGCCGGTGGATGAAAGGTTTGACATTCTCCCTACTAGTACACAACAGGAATGATCAATGATTATCATCAAGGAAACAAAAGAATACAATGTGGGGACTCCTGAAACTCCTCACCACATACATCTGGCATCTCTTCTAACTCCAGAGGAACAGCCTAAATTTGTAGAGTTCTTTCAAAAGTGTCAAATCAACTTTGCATGGTCATATGCAGACATGCCTGGTCTTGATCCAGATTTAGTCATGCATCACCTCACCATCATAGAAGGAACCAAACCTGTCAAGCAGAAGCTTTGCAAGATGCATCCTCAGATTGCAGTACTAGTCAAAGCAGAACTTAAGAAACTCCTGGATGTTGGTTTCATTAGACCAATTGATTATGCAGATTGGATATCCAATATTGTGCCTGTCAGCAAGCCAAATGGGGGCATCCATATTTGTACTGACTTCAGAGATCTGAACAAGGCATGTCCTAAAGATGACTTCCCCCTACCAAACATCAACATAATCATAGACCTAACAGCAGGACATGCCATGCTTTCTCTCATGGATGGCTTTTCAGGATACAATCAGATAAAGATCGCACCAGAGGGTCAACATAAGACGGCCTTCACATGTCCATGCAGAACATACTGTTGGAATGTAATTCCTTTCGGTCTAAAGAATGCAGGAGCAACCTATCAGCGAGCAATGACCACCATCTTCCATGACATGATGCATACCATAATGGAAGATTATGTTGATGACTTACTGACAAAATCACTCACAAGAGAAGGTCATCTAGACATATTGGAGAAAATCTTTGACAGACTGGAACAATATCATGTTCAGCTCAACCCAAAGAAATGTGTCTTTGGAGTAAACTCAGGGAAGCTTCTAGGATACATTGTCTCAAGCAAAGGTATTGAGGTCGATCCAGCAAAGGTCAAAGCAATCATGGACATGCCACCTCCAAAGAACATCAGTCAACTAAGGACATTACAAGGGTGCCTACAATCCATCTGAATATTCATTGCACAATTGGTAGATAAGTGTCACCCATTTAGACACCTGCTACAAAAAAACATCCACTTTCAATGGGATACCAGATGCCAGCAAGCATTCCAGATGCTTAAATAATATCTCATGAATACACCATTGCTGATCCCACCAGATCCAAGCAGACCTCTATTACTCTATATTTCAGCAACAAATATGGCATTGGGTGTACTATTGGCACAACACAATGCAGAAGGCAAAGAATACGTTGTTTACTACATTTCTCGCACACTAGTTGGCTATGAACTCAACTACACACCTATTGAGCGACCTTGCCTAGCAGTAATCTTGGCAGCCACTAAACTGAGGCACTATCCGTTAACACACAAAGTACAGCTCATTACAAAGATTGATCCACTCAAGTACTTACTCAACAAAGCAGCATGGACAGGCCACTTGGCCAAATGGGTGATGATTCTAAGTGAATTTGACATTGAGTATGTGGACCGTAAAGCTATCAAAGGTCAAGTTATTGCAGATCAGCTAGCTGATGCACCACTCATAAGCGATCATCCTCTCATTTCCAATTTTCCAAATGAAGAGATATTCATGATCACAGCAGCGCAACCATGGAAATTATACTTTGATGGTTCATACACTAGACATGGCTCGGGGGCAGGCATTCTTTTTATCACACCTCAAGGTGATGGCATCCCAAAGTCTTATAGGCTCACATTTCCATGTACAAACAACATAGCTGAGTATGAGGCCTTGATCATAGGACTCAGACTAGCCATACAATGGAAATTACAAGAACTACAAGTATATGGTGATTCCCAACTGGTCATTCGACAAGCAACAGATGAATATCAGACTAAGGATGACAAACTCATGCCGTACAAACAAATGGTGGACAAATTAAAGGCATCATTTACTACTATCACCTTTGAGCAAATACCAAGAGATCAGAATCGAGCTGCTAACGCTATGGCTACCATTGCATCTCTCCTAGATCTTCCACAGAATTCAACACGCTACGAGTTCTTGGTAGAACAGCTTTGGATTCCCACTTATCATATCCCCGAATCCGAGATGATATGTCGCCTTGTTGGTTTTGAATCCCCATGGTATGGTGAGTTTTACACTTATCTCCATGATCACACCCTTCCTCCTAACCAATCGAATAACCAACGTAAAACCTTCATTCACCAAACCGCTCGATATACCATTATTGTTGAAACCCTATACCGACGCAGTCTTGATGGTACTCTCCTTTGATGTTTGGAATAGGATGAGATAACAATGGCCTTGGAAAAGGTACATGAAGGAATGTGGAACTCATGCAAGCAGTTCATCACTAGCCAGGAAACTCTTGCGCACTGGATACTATTGGCCATCTATGGAAAAAGACTCCTACTACTTTGTTAGAAAGCACAAAAAATGCCAAGTTCATGGAGACCTGATACATGCACTAGCATAGGAGTTACAACCAATCACAACACCATGGCCTTTTTGTCAATGGGGCCTTGACCTTGTGGGTAAAATTCATCCATCTTCATCCAACGGACACAAATTCATCATTACTGCCACCGAGTACTTCACAAAGTGGATCGAAGTTGTTCCACTTACCCAAGTTATCGGCAAGCAGATCACCTCATTCATCCTCAATTACATCATCTGTCAGTATGGTGTACCCATGTCCATCATCATAAATAATGGTCTTCCTTTCAAAAATCAAGATGTCCGTGAACTCTATGAGAAGTTTCACATCCAACACCACTTTTCCACCCACTATTACCCACAAGGAAATGGTCAGGCCGAAGCATCAAACAAGAACATATTAAGAATCCTCAAGAAGACAGTCAATGATGTTGGTCGTGATTGGCATGTTCAATTGAATCGGACACTATGAGCATATCGAACTAGCATTTGAACCTCTATAGGTGCAACTCCCTACTCACTATTCTATGGCGCAGAAGCAATTTTACCTATCGAGGTCGAGATGCCATCACTACGAGTTTCCTTGTACAACCTCATCGATGATGAATCATACAGAGTATCTCGTCTTCAAGACTTAGAGCTACTTGATGAGAAGTGACAAGCTGCATACAATCACCTCAAGGCCTATCAGCAATGCATGAGCAAAAGTTATAATCATCAAGTTAGACCTCATACATTCAAGGTAGGTGATCTTGTTCTTTGAGAAAATCCTCATAACCAACCCAACTGCAAACATTAGGGAAAGTTTGAATCAAACTAGCTGGGTCCATATGTTATCACTATTGTATTTGGGTCTGGGGCATATTAGTTGGCTACTTCAGAAGGAGAACCGCTAGCAGATCCAATCAACAGCATGCACCTCAAAAGGTTTTATACATAAGCTGCACAAAGCATCAGGCTCCCATACATACCAGCAAAAACACCAAAAACATTTAGATAAATGACCTGAAGAAAATACAAAAACATCAAAATAGTAAAGAAAAATAATGCATCCAAACGGTGAAGAACCACTCCGATGGCACCTTGGGTAAGTGCGATGGTGAAAACCTAGCAAACAAGCGCCACTCATAGCAGTTATGTCTCCATTGTTTTTCAAACTTGTTGTGATCACATTCATTTCATTCACTCATCCATCCACCCAGACCATGGCTTGTTATTGATCTGCAAATCAAGAAAGTACTTCATGCGTCTTGCATCCCACTTTTTTAGAGTCATGCCTAAAAACTAGGGGCAATACCCTTCACCTATTTGATGGAAGTGGATTCTGCATTACTTATGATTCATTGATTTTTCATTCAAAACTATCTCACAAAATCCAAAAAACATTCAAAATTGTCTCTCCAAATACCAAAAACATTCGAAAATATCTCACAAAATCCAAAAACATTCAAAAATATCTCACAAAACCCAAAAACATCAGAAAACTTCGAAAATACCAAAAACATGGCAACACACTGTACATACTCATCTGAGCAGATACCAAACAAGCAGTGAAAAATACTCCACGATGATCACTTCTCAAAATCGACCAAACAATCAACATCAACACTCAAACTGTCTTCAACAAGGATGCATCCTTCCTTACCAAAACAAAGACAAGATGACATTTTCTTTGACAAGAAAATTTTGTTTAAACTATTAAATACTTGGTTGATTTGTGGGTTATTCATTCGTTTATATATATTAGGTTCCTACAGCATTGTTTGTGTATCTTTTGTGAATTCTTCTGATGAAGTTCTGGGGCATGTCCTAATGGTGTCTACGTGGGAAGTTCACTAAGCTACGTGATCTTATGCAAAATACAGTCATAGATCACTACGGCTTGCTAACTACAGTGTATACCTTGACCATATGAGCATGAACCATGACCAAGGATCCATATTCTTTATTCTTTATGTATATACTGTCTACTTACAGGTACAATTCTCTTTCTTTGGTTCCTCTTACCTCATCCAAATTGGATAAAGGTTTTTATCTCTTATTACGGTATGCACTTGTCTCGGGATATGATCAGCCCAAGATCAAGGAGGACGATCCAAGTCATGCATGAACGGAGATGATCCTTGTCTATTCTGCAAGCAATACTCAGGTCAACTTGACCCATTATATCAATTTGTTTGTATTAACTTGCTATATCAAAATCCATGTAAGGAATACTCAGGTCATCTTGAATCATTATGTCAAGTTGCTTGTATTTTCTTACAATATTTTAAAGCGCAATGATGAAAATAGAGCACTATGGATCGTCATTTCATCTCATCTATTTATATGTTGTATTCTATTGCATACCGTCCATCCATTTACTCATTTATTTACATAATTTTGTATGCGAGTGTGAACAAAGTTAAAAATGAGCAGTTCTGCAAAAATTGAGCTGGTTTTTGGATACAAACGCGACAAAGTACTCTGATACATCATCACATGCATCACGCAATGTCTAAAACACCTTGCATTCATCTATCATCATCCCATCATCATTTCATTACATTTTAGTTGAATTTGCATTATTCTTTAGCTAGTCATTAACATGCATTTAAAATCATTTAGTTGCACTTACCACATATAGTTCATTCTCATTTACCTGCATTAGTATCATTATATCATTTCATTATTACCCTCATGACATTTAGATTTACTTTCATAGATAATTATACTTATTCTACATTTCCGACCATGACTCATTACTATACATTCATTTAAACATTTGTTAGCTATCATCATTGATCATCATTGCCACACTTATGTATCATACATTTGTTTAGGTTTCCATAAATTGCATCCATTTATTTATCTATTCAATAGTTAAAGTGCATTCATTCATCCATTTTATCTCACTTAGGATTCATTAGATTGCATTCATTATCCCTCTTAATTGCGTTAAAGTGCAGTTATTCATTAAAACATAAGTTGGATTATCATCACATTATCATTTTACTACATCGTATTTGGGCATTTAGAATCATAATTATCATTTTTTACACACATTGGTTCATACATTATAGCATATGCATTCATTTAGAAATCATCATTTAAACATTTGTACTTTACATTTGTTTATCCATGTTACATCTATTTTTAAATCATCTAGATGCCTATACATAAATAAATCATCCATTCAAAGCATTGCATTAACATCATTGCATATCATTATCCCATCATTGTGCTAATATAAAGTACAAACTACTATCTATACCATCATAAATAATCATTTTGTTATGCATACATAAGCGTCATGACATTGCATACATCCGGCATTTTTATCCCAAAGCCATCAGAAGCACACATACATTAACCTACATCCACATGTTAGTATCCAACATCATACAACAATCATATAGACATCATGTAAGCATAAATCATCATAAAAACATTCATATAGGAATCATCTCATAAACACATACATATAGCAAAGTACAAGTATCCATCTAAGCATAAACTCCATACATATCAACATGCATATCATCACAAAAATATGGGATCTCCTCATATATTTCATCGCATGTATCAGAGTACAATGAAGTCTACAAAATCGGCTACCAAGAGCCATCCAAGACATAGTCCAAAATGACAATATAAATACATGCATATAAAATGCTCTCTCAGATGCCACTCTGACTAGATGTTGCACCACCATCACCACCTGCTCCCCCACTAGTCCCTGCACCATCTGATCTATCTCTCTGTGGAGGCCCCATCAAACCCCCACTAGCTCCTGCACCCCCTAATCTATCTCTCTGTAGAGGACCCATCACACCCCCACTGCTTTGCATCCTTTGAGACCGCTCTGACCTGGTCTGCCACATCTGTGAATAGCTTATGTTGACTAGCTGGCACCACCTACTCATATAATCCCCGCCAATACTCTATCTCAACCTGTGCCCATCCAAACTATCTCATCACCTCCCCAGTAGGGCCCTGCGCTCCTACTCCAACCCGGACTCTCTCCTACAGCTCTGCTAATCTCCCCACTACACTATCCCTCTCCCACAGCACTATAGTCAGCTCTGACTCTCATGCAAATATCTACACATCTCTAGCTGCAACCTCCGCCTCCAAATCCTCCACCTGTGTCTCGGCTGCTGTCATTCGAGTCTACAAATGTAATATCAGACGATCCTGAAGATCACCACCCCCTATCGCTCCCTCCCCTGTATCCATAGGTGCCTCACCTATAGCTCCCTCTCCAGTGGCTCCCTCCCCTCTATCCATCGATATCTCCCTCTCCATACATCGGCCACTTAATCTGACTCCTCCTGGCATCAACGGTCCCTGTGATATCCGAAATGGCAATCCGCCTCTCCCTCTCCGCTGGACCCAACCACCTAAGCCACCTCCTCCGCCACCTCCACCATCTCCTCCTCCTCTTCCACCTCCACCATCCCCCCTCCCTCGTCCACCTATCATCAATCCTCGACCTCCTCCCCTCCTTCATCTCTGTCCCCTCTCCTCCTCAAAATCAAGAATCGGCTCTGCCAGATTTGATATCCGAGGAATCAGATGACCCACCATATACTGCGTATACTCCTCCGACACTCCTACATCTACCACCCTTGACCGTATATCCCATGGCCTTGCCTGAAGCATCTGAAACTCTGTCAATGCTTAATCATAAGGAAGTACTGGCCCCCATGCATATCTCTCTCAGACAACTCTGGCATACTCTCCTGATCCTCTCAGCAATCCCTGTCGATGTCCAAATTGTCTCATCACTCTTCCCGGCACATGTCTCTCTACATCGTAGCATGTCCTCCCAATGAGGAATCGGGTCATGAATACATATGGCAACACCTTCGCATCATCCCCCCAGGGCTCGTACTCTATATACGATCTCCAAATAACTACATCCATGTCATCCAGTGCCTCCCACCACCACTCTAACTTCCCCAGGTGGGGCTGACTCATCATACCAATGTACATAAACATATAGGGCTGGTCAACTGCCCGAAATCTAAGACTCACTAGTCGCATAACTGGTAAGTGCTCCCATGCCCATATATGCAACAGCATCACTCCCACTGCCAAGGAGCCTCTCTCGTGGTACACTACCTCATGCATCTCCTGATACATGTGCGCTAACACGCATGGTCCCCAGGCAAATCGGGTCCCCTCTGTCATCATCTTCTCTATCACCTGTCCCCAACCAATGGCTAGACCTTGTGATCGTCTATCCGGACACAGTAGCCCTCCTATGATCCCAGATAAAACTACTGGTAATGGCTCGTACAAAGTAGCGATATCCTCCCAAGCTATCGAACCATCATCAATATACACATCCTCCTCGAAGAATTTCTGCACCACTAGAGTCCCCCATGATCTATCATATGTGACCAGCTCACCCCGAATGGGAATATGCAGGATGCGCGACACATCCTCCAGTGTCACAGTCATCTCCCCCTACACTAAGTGAAACGTGCATGTCTCACTGTGTCAGTGCTCTATCAAGGTTGTAATCAAACCATGATTCATCTGAATCACGAATATGCATCACATCACACAACCCAATCGCTGCAATGCAATCAATCTCAGCCTCTATCAGTCGATCACGTAGCCCCTGTGTAGCCGGATGTCTCTTGCGCAACTTTAAGATGCGTAGATTCTCCTGCACACGTGCATCAATCAATCATCATCAGTTGTTTTGTTTCAAACTTTCTAAAAGTTTAAAACCTAGACTATCAATAGATACTTTGATCAAGTATCTTTGGGTCTCAATAGGTAAGCAATCATGGCACAACTAGATTTCAATAGGCATTTATCCTAATGACCTAAGTCTCATCAAGGCTGTTATGGTTCAAAACAACTCTCACTTCACATCCCTATCCATCCATCATTGGCATCGGAAGATTTTTATTCACACAAACTAGGGCATCTATTTTCCTAAACAAAAGCACTATCTTGCAAACAAAAGTGCTACTTTCTAAACAATAGCTCTAATCCCCTAACAAAAGCGCTTAATCAACCATACAAAAGCGCTCAAATTACAAAAGCGCTACAAGACCTATGTAATAGCGCTGCCTCACATCAAAAACACTCAATTGATCCCTCTTAGCGCTACACAAACAATAGCACTCAAACCTCTATACAATAGCGCTACTATTTTCACAAGCGCTCAAACAATAGCACAATAGCATCATTGCGGCACAAAAGCACTAATTAATTGGACAACAACACCAAAATGTAGTTTCAACACTATTGTCCTGACTCAACTTGGACTCAGCAAAAAAATGTCAAAAATGCATAAAATTCAAAATTTCAAATTTGCCTACCGTTGGTCCATAGTCCTCTGGCTGCTGGAATTGACGTACTCACTCAAATCGGTGCTCTGCAATGGGTACCGGCATCCTGACTGCTGCTTGCTCCTCCAAAATGACACTATCAGAGCTCTAAATTCACTATGGTCGCAATAACAAATGAGCATGTTTTCACCCCTTTCTCCCCATATAAACCCTTCGTCGTACCCCTAACTTTCCCTCGCTCACCACCGTGGTCCTCGTGAACTTCTTAAGCCTCCCATTTCTCCATGTTATCCCTGATTTCTTCTATTTTTCACCAGTATTGCTAAATTCTTCTCTTTTATCACCCTGCCAATTTTCATTCTTTTTTGAGAAATCGCCCGATTTTTCGCAATTTATCGGCCCTTCTCTCGAGGGGGCATACCACCCATTAAATTAATATTTTATGGGGAATTTCTTCACACCTATTTTTCTTTATTTGAAATGACACGATAAACTGCACCGTCTCAAAGAGGGGCAAATGTAGTCACATAAATTTGTCAAGTTTAATTAATGAATATTTGTTATTTATTTGATTAAAAACCCACTAGCCAACAGTTAATTAAATTACTATTTAATTAATTCATCTTCAAACATTCTCCTATTAATTAAATAAATTATTCAATTTATTTTAATTAATTCATTATACCAAATTCACAAAATCAATTAAATGAATAAATCATATTTATTTCATTTAATCCCCCTTTCCTCTTTTAAATAAATTAAATAAAACATTTATTTAAATCATTAATCCCCTCCACTTGCATTTTCCTACAAATGCAACTTGCACCTATTTATTGAAATAAATTAATTTATTTTAAATAAAAATCCTATTTTCCCTCACCCACCAAATCCACTTGCATTCCTAAATCCCCTTCTAGATTCTTCTAACCCCTTCCTAATTAGCCTAATCCATCCCCTAATTATTGTCACATTCCTAAGCAACTTGGAGTCACTTCTCAAAGACTTCAAAGTCTTTGAAAAGTATTTAATGCTTTGTGTGTTCAACAATCTAACCTCTAAAGTCTTCCAAAACCACTAATGGCTCTTATATGACCATTTATGGCTCTTACATAACCATTTATGGTTATTACAACTTGCACTCATGTGTCTCCTCAAGCATTTATTTCTTTGAGCATGGTTATCCCTTTTGCCCTTGCACAAGAGTTTATCCATTGGATAAAAGCTTTATTCTTTGAATAAATAATTTATTCATTCAACCTAACCTTGACTTTAACCCCCAAGTTAACCTTCAAAGTCATGTCAAACATTAATGTTTATTCCCTCTCCTCTCAACCTATCTCACATTGACACTTGTCATCCTGGGATTGGGTTGAAAGCCATCACATGGATTGAATATCATTCAATCCTGACCCTTGTTGAGATTACTCAATCTCAACCATCCATTGCTCCATTTTTCCTATAAATAGAGCCCATTTTTTCATAATCTAGATCTTGAAAACTTGTAGGCATTTAATCTATAGAGAATTTTAGAGAGCATTTAGCATAAATCAACTAATATATATTGTTATTTTGGCCTAAAATAAATCATTTTAGCATTATAGCATCTAATATTAGTTTGTTCACATTTGCATAGCATTTAGAGTAATCATCTACAATCTCGAACCTCCATAAGCATCCATAGTGCAAAAATCTGCTGAGAGCTACACTAATTTGGAACTTGGAGAGGAGAGGAACAAAGGAAAAGGAGCTAAGAGCATGTTAGGAGGCATTTGGAGATGCCTTGTTATATTTACTTTCCTAGTTAAATATTCTTTCATGTTCTTGGTGTCTCTTTTGATATGCCTGCTTAGGTTAATCTTTGGTTGAATAACACTAACTTTAACACTTGTTTCTTATTGTTTGTGTGTGTTATACTACCACAGGTTTTCATCTAACTTGTCAGTTTTGCAGAGCATTAGAAGCTATTAATTTGTTGATAGAAAATGATAGTTTAAGTGTGATTATCAATTTGGTTGAGAATTCTTGGAAGATTTTTCTTTTGGAACTTAAAGAGAAGTATAAGAGAATTTTTCAAGCGAAGCGTAATTGAAAAATCTCTTTGTAGCACAATTTTGGTAACTTTTTTTGTTACCCTGTGTCCTTGATATCAAAGGGGGAGAATATGGAGAAATATGGAATATGGATAAATATGAAGAGACTTTTTGGACAATCCTGGAGATATTATCTAAGAAGGAGATATAATAAGATATGTACTAATAACAATGCAAAGAATAGAGTATAAGTGTTTTTCCATCAATGACAAACGGGGAGATTGTTTGAAATGTATGTTGGTTTTCATTTATGTCAATCCCGTTGATCTAGATTGGTCTGAACATTGCAATGTATGCAGTGTATGCAGAGTGTGGAGAGTGTTGGTAGAGAAAAACAATAGAAGATAAGTATGTATGTATGTTAGCAGTGGTTGTAAGTATGTTACTAGTATTTTTTCTAGTAGATTGTTGCTCTGGAAATGTGCAATATCAGTATATGGATTTGTTTCTCAGTGTGTGAGTTTTGGTATTGGTTGTGATAATTAAGTTTGTGCTCCAGATGAATATGCAATGCAGTCTAGCGGTATTCAGTTGACTTCTCTCAAGATTGCAACGCTTCACATTTTTGTCTCATTGTAGATATGATAGCATATTTTTGGTATTTTAGTAGCCATTTCTTAAGATTGGTGTACTCAAGTTTTGGTGATCTAAAATTCATGCTCTAGAGGTTGTGCTCCAGAAGTATATTTGGTTATGCAATATTTGACATTTCTATGAGATACGCATTCCTCTAGTTTTTTGGTCTCTAATGATGATCTTTCAGTGATCAATTATTCACATCTTTAACTTGTTTATGTTAAGTTGGATCATGCTTTTTGTTCTTCGAAAAGTGTGTTTTTGTGGAAGTTTGAGGAAATGTTTATTCTGGGTCTAGCCAACCTTGAATGTCTTTATGTTTGGTTTTTCTCCAATGTTTGTAACGTGTGATCTAACCATTGGAGCATCTTCAGGGAAAGTGTCTTTGAGGTTGACTTGGTGCTTATATATATATATATATATATATGTGTGTGTGTGTGTGTGTGTGTGTGTGTGTGTGTGTGTGTGTGTGTGTGTGTGTGTGTGTGTGTGTGTGTGTGTGTGTGTGTGTGTGTGTGTGTGTGTGTTATTCTTTGATAGAAAATATATGAGAAAGGTGAGATGAATAGGATGACATATGTGTGAGAGATAGAAGGTTGAATATCAAAGATTGAATTGTGAAGGAAGAATTGGTGTGACAATGAATTGGTGCAGGTATATTGAGAAAGAGTTGCAAAGGTTCCTAACTGGATCTATTGCAAACTATTATGGTGATGTCTAAGCTTATTTGGAACTAAACTCATGCATACGTAGATGCATTTTTTCTTAGTTCATACTTGTTTCTCTTAGTAGTCAGCCTTCCAGCAATAAGCCATTGTAATCTGTGTAGTGAACCTTGTAATCCCATATAACTAGTTATATTATTTTAAGAGCTTACCCTCTCCGTGCTTTTTCCCATTTTGGGTTTTCCACATATAAAAAATCTAGTGTCTCTCTTATGGTTGTGTATGCCTTGCATTTCATTTTTATTGCATACTATATACGGTGAAAAGTGATGATAAACTATTGTAAAACAATAAAGATTCAACCACAAACAATATAGGTCCTATAATAAAACATTCACCAATACCAATAGAGAGGCCTAAGATTGGGCAAATCAACAAAATAAAGCAATATTACAATTCACATGTCAAGTAGGGTTTTAATCTTCATTGATCTTGTTTGATATATTTTCTCTCAGATTTTTTGTGTGCACAAGATCTCAAAAAAGAACGGATTATGGTTGATAGCTTGATCTCAAGAAGGCTCGATTGCATAAGATTTATTAGACACACTGATTAGCTAGCTAGATTAATTAGGGTTGAGAAGGAAGAGGGTACCCTCTTATATAGAAAACACTGTAAGAAATGAAGGGATAAGATTAAAAGGTGAAGATGATAAATGGTCGGTTAGGATTAAAGGGTAGGGAGAAGAAATAATAAAAATAGTAAGAGGCTAGGTAGAGGAAAACTAAAAGATAAATGGTATGTGTCATTGAAGGAAAAGGATAATCAATTAATTATATAAATAAAGATTTATTTAATTAATAGAGGAAGTGGGATCAATTAAATAAATAAAATATTTATTTGATTTAGGAAAAGGACAATTTAAATAAATAAAAGTATTTATTTAAATGAGGAAAGGCTTAGAAGAGAATTAATGAATTAATTAAATAAATAAGAACTTGTTTAATTAATAGAAGACTTAAGATAAAATAATTAAACAAATAAAATATTTATTTAATTAGAGAGGACAATTTTAGGTATCTACATTTTGCCCCTCTTTGAGACAATGCGGCTTATCACATTGACTCAAAGAAGATAAGATAAATTGATACAAGTTTCCCCATGACGGGAATGATATGCCCCCTCAAGAGATTGGATGAAAATGTTTGAAAAGATCGCAAACAATTTTTGCACCCAAATTAAAATCACAAAAAAAATAGACCCCCTATAGAATTTTGTGACATCTCCATAAATGTAAGAAAGTCCGAAAAAATCGCTAATTTGCTCCCAAAATTAATTATTTTATGAAAATTCATAAAAAATTCAAATATGCTCCAAAAATCTGAATTTCGAATTGAACACTCCTGATACTATCTCCAACCTACAAAAAAAAATTGATGTGAAAATTCCAATCCGTTTGTGAGATCTAATCAAATCTCTCCAAAATCTTAATCTTGTGTCCAAAACCCTAGCTGCACAAGGTTATTCTCCAAATTGTTTTACAAAATAGCAAAATAGGGTTAGAAAAAAATACAAAAGAAATATAGATCTAACAGAAATCCATAGTCCATCGAGTGTGTCAAAATGTATACGGTGAAAAGTGGTGATAAACTATTGTAAAACCATAAAGATTAAACCACAAACAATCTCATTCCTACAATAAAACATTCACCAATACCAATAGAGATACCTAAGATCATGCAAATCAACAAAATAAAGCAATATTACCATTCACATGTCAAGTAGGGTTTTAATCTGCACTTTCTCCTATCTACATTGATCTTGTTTGATATATTTGCTCTCAGATTTTATGTGTGCACAAGAGCTCAACAAAGACCGGATTGTGGTTAATAACTTGATTGCAAGAAAGATTGATTGCATAAGATTGATTAGATAGACTGATTAGCTAGCTGGATTGATTAGGGTTGAAAAGGAAGAGAGTATCCTCTTATATAGAAAACACTGTAAGAAATGGAGGGATAAGATTATAAGGTGAAGAGGATAATTGGTCGACTAAGATTAAAGGGTAGGTAGAAGAAATAATAAAAATAGTAAGAGGGTAGGTACAGGAAAATTAAAAGGTAAATTATATTTGTCATTGAAGGAAAAAGATAATTAATTAATTAAATAAATAAAGATTTATTTAATTAATAGAGGAAGTGGGATCAATTAAATAAATAAAATATTTATTTAATTTAGGAAAAGGATAATTTAAATAAATAAAAGTATTTATTTAAATGAGGAAAGGCTTAGAAGAGGATTAATGAATTAATTAAATAAATAAGAATTTATTTAATTGATAGAAGACTTAAGATAAAATAATAAAACAAAAAATATTTATTTAACTAGATGAGACAATTTTAAGTGTCTACACATACATCATTTAATACTAAGGTTAATTGAGATCAAATTAAGTTTTAGAATTTCAAATTGTTTTATTTAGGGAATATTGATTCACACCCCCCCCCCTCCTCTCAGTATTCTAGTCCGTTCAACATAAATCATTAGTGAGATATAGTTACAACATTACATAACATAAGAACATATGCATCTATGTTCATTTTAAGCACCAAACCAAATATTCCTAGGATAACCTTTTAACATAAGATAAGATACATCCTACATCCACTTATGAGTAGTTTATACCAACATGGAACAACCTAAACACCATTCTAGAATTACATGAATACTAATTACATTAATCCAATTTACATCATCATCCTTATGGAGTGTTCAAGTTACAACAATATTACAATTACAATGATTTCCAAAGATAAATATCATATACTGATTATAATAACTAAACAACTTGAAACTTAAATAAAAAGATATTGGAATGAAGAAGACAAGATGCTTCCAACATACATGGAAAATTCCACCAGTCCCCACTGGAGGTTGGAAACAACCACCCGACTATGTCGAACCCTTAGGTCCACCCCACCATGCTCAAGAGAGAGAGACAAGTCCCCAAACTCACAAGAAAACAAAGGAGGTTCGATCATGCCAAGTCAATGCCCCACAGATGGTCAGGCCTTCCCAATCCCATCCTTAGTCTATACAAGCACTTGAGGCCATGGGTGGGGTGCCATAATTTTATCTATGTGTTTTACCCTAGTTCATTTATTAGGTTATCACTTGATTAAAAAATCCACAATGGGTTATCCTAGTAGTCTCTTTAAGGTCGTAACCTCCATTGAGAGCCACTCCCCCTACATTGTATCTAGACACCCTTACCCTAGGGTTTAATCCAAGAAATGATAAGCTTCAATATATATATATGAATCCATAATAATAAAAATGAATCATAAATCATACACATAGGTCTCTCTAGACCTTAACCATCAAGGATTTTGTGGAACCATTCCCAAATACTACAACAACTAGATTCTTTCACAATCATTCATAGGAAAGAACATATAAACATAAATAAATCCAATACAGATCATAAATACCCCAAAATATAGGATCAATAGGGTACAAGACCAATCCAAGCCTCTGAAACACTCCAGGGAACCCAAACTGATCAAATAGGGCCAAAAAGGGCAAAATTGTTAACTAGAGAACTTGCAAGCTTAGGCTGCACAATTGTGGGCTAAATTTGTTCAATTATGGGTTAAATTTATGCAAATTTGGTCTAAAGTTTTGCGATTGCACCTGTAGTTGTGTAATTGCAAAGGGGCAACTAGGGGTGCTTAATCGGGCATCAAATTGACTTCGAAATCAAAATCAGGCTAGGACCCATTTGGGGGGGTGCCTATTTACCTTCCGAAAACACTATCAATTTGATCCCAATACAAAAATAGAAAACAAGACCTCAAAACCTAAAAATAGCCTCAAATTTCTCAATGAAAATGAAAGCATTTCAATATATTCAAAAAATTATGCTTGTCATACACTAGGGTTTTTTAAAACAACAATTATGTCCGATAACAAATTAGCAAAAAAAAAAAAAATTACAAAAAAAATTACAAAAAAATATCCTCATCAAAGGTGAGTGAGTTACAGTTCTTTTCTCAAAAGGATTATGAAAAATACTTTCATTTTCTTCAAATTATGATTTTCGTACACAGGCACGTTATGGTCCTGAAAAAGTGACTTTTAAACTATAGATTTTAGAAATGCCTATTCAAAATTAATTTTTATCATCTAGGTATTAAAATAAATTACATATTTGTAAACTATATTTCGAGCACTACATTTTCTATTGCTAAATGTTTTCAAGATTCATTCTTTAAGTGCTTCAAATTTTTAGGTCAAATAGGACAAATTCTAAAAAATAGGGAAAACACTTCCACTTTTTGACCAAAAAGTGGAGTCAACTTCTTGCAAGCACCCATAACTGCATAATTAAAACCAAAAAATGAATCTTCCTAATTAAAATTAAATATTCTAAACATATCATTTTTTCATTTCAAATAAATTTAATCAAAGAGGATAATGAACCCTGCCTCAAAACTTGACAAAACAAGGAGAATATAGGAAAAAGCTTGCAAAACTCAGCAACAACAACGAATCCAACCAGCCAAAAAGAAAGTCAAAGAAAGTCAATCTCTAGACTAGACTTCAATCCAACCCACACAATAATTCACCAAAGATCCCCTCTGAATTTCACACCAAAATAGCAAGAATCTCCCTCAAAATCACTCCCAAAAACCTCCTCTCCAAAAGCTTTTTCCAAAAAAATTGCAGGACCTCTCTCCACAAAAACAAAAAAATAAAAAATAAGATTTCCCTCTCCAAACATGTACAAGAAAAACAACCACCAAGAAAGCCAAACTATACGAATCCAAGTTTATTTAATTATTCCCAAAACACAACCAACTCCCACCAAAAAATAATTAAAATAAATTAATATTATTTACCTCCACCCAAATACAATTACACAAGTAAAAAGTTTATTTATTAATTACTCCACACAATAAATATATTTTACACATAATATATGTGCTCATAATTTCACATACTATTTGTGCTCATAATTATACAAAAAAAAAGGTTAATTATTACAATACTAACATTAGCAATCTATATAACATAAAAGGTGTTAAAATAAAAAATAATATTAATAGGAATATGGATGGGAAATATTTATACCATAAATAATATTACTAACAACATAAATATTATTAATAATATATCACATAAATGGTAATAAAAATTGCCAAGATTAAATCCATGAAACACCACACAAATCAAAGATCACTAACATGGGTACATGGGGATTGCCTTTATGGAAATCTGAACAAGTAAACTCAAGGACCAAGGTTATTTCCCTAATTTAGTACAATGGCTAGGGCTAGGTCACTTGGGCCTTAATGCTATCTCCATATATAACCATCGAGGATTGTTTAGGCATGCTTAGACCTGCAAAGTCAGGTGGAGTCGATGACTTGTACCTACATCCACAAAAACATGAAACACCTACACAAGATGTATATATCCATATACATATCTACATCTAACAATAGCATCATTAATCATGATCAATCCTCTAATAAGATTACTTGAAACACATGTTAGTATATTTCATTAATCATAATACCTTATCTTCATATCAAAGTCATTAAGAAACCATGAGCAATAAACCCTAATATCGTTGTTATATCCTCATCATACCAAAATCTTTAGGATATCATAATTGTAAACATAAACCCTAGTTTATAGCTCATTTCCCTAAAATTGTCAACTACTCATTACATCATTTATAGAGTATCATTAAATGACCACCTCCTAATTAACACAGTCAGGATATTTTCATATTATACCTAGGCATCCTATATATATATATATATATATATATATAACGAAAATATTAAATTCATTGGAAGGGGATTTTAACATCATATGTGTTCCCATCTATTTAAATGATGTGATATCATCCCTTTCCATCTAACATCCATAGACATATCCATTCCAAATTAATTAATTATATTAATAGAAACATAATCATCATAGTGATCAGTAGATCTAACAAATATCTCCATCTACTTTTATTATCATTTCAATACTTACATCATTGGTATTAAGTGTAGGCTTAGTATCACAATACCTACTTTGCAGTGTTAGAGTTAGAAAGGTGTTACAAGTTTCAAGGATTATAACTAATTTTTTTTAAGTTCTAGACCAATTTACTCCCCCTCTTAGCCCTATGGTGTGTTCAACAATTGGTATCAGAGTGAGGTTCCTCTGAGATAAGATTGACCGTGTGAGGAAGGTCCAGGATGCTGCAAGACATCTATTTCAAGGTACCAGGGTTTAATGTCACAAATTACTCTACTTGGAAGTCACAAATGAAATATCATTTGAATTCTCTATCGGTTGGAATATGTGACATTATTAAGGTTAGTTATAGTACTCTAAATGGTGGACCGACTACTATGGATGAGGTCAAGAATCATGAAAATAATGCCAAGGCAAGCAATATACTTATCATTAGTTTTGGTGGTTCGAAGTTTTTTAAGATCAATGGATGCAAAAGTTCAAAGTAAATTTGGGAAAAGTTGAGCATTATTTATGAAGTAGATGAGAAGACCAAGCAAGTCAAAATGTAGAAGCTAAGGTACAAATTTGAGACACTGAGGATGTTTGAAGATTAGAATATTGAAAGTTGCATGTACCATGTGAATGAAATAGTCAATGCAATCAAAGGTATTAGTGGAAAAATGGAAGAAAGTGAAGTTGTGACAAAAGTGATGTGAACATTGCATAACTGCTACAAGCCTAATAAGTATGCTATTAAAGAAATTCATTATATGAATAAATTTAATTTGGATCAGCTCTATGGATCGTGCTCTACCTTTCAAATGTTAGAACTTAGTGAGCAGCACAGTGAGAAGAAGGAAGCACCATTCAAAGTTACCAAGAAGACTAAAGATGAACCTGAAACAAGCAATGACATGGATGAAGTGGAAAAAAAAATTGTGAGAAGATTGAAGAAAGGATCTAGGAAATACAAAGTCAAGTTGCCCTTTAAATGCTTTGATTGTGGAAGAATTTGGTCATTATGCTTCTAGATCTACTTTCAAGGAGGATAACTATAAGAGATCAAACATTGATATCAAGAGAAAAGATAATTATAAGAGAGATGACAAAAACAAAAGAGTAGATAACATAGATAAGTGTAAGAATTTGCTAATGAAGGTAACCACCCAAGATCAAGAGGCCTAATGAAAATACAAATGGATCAACTAGATTATTATTACATAGGAGACCCCTTGGTTATATATCCAAGGTGAGAACATAGCACTTATGCATAAGATTATGACAACTATCATAATCTTCTGACATGAGACAAAATGTGACAACATATCATCCCTCCTAAAGTGGAAACATGATCACATTATAACACCACTATAGGTGGATTTGTTAGTGTTTTTAGTTTGTTGGCATTTTGCATATAGATTGCATTAATGACATGTTGTCATTGATGTCAATTGAACCGATAATGGTATTCATGTTATTGTTGATATTGGTGTTTTTTATATTGGCTAGTAACCAGTCGGAAGAGCTTTGTGGAAGATGTTGTAAACCGGTATGTTAAGTTTGTGAGTTGAACCGGTAAACTGGTGTAAAGGGTTAAACATTTCTATGCAATGTACCGGTAAACCCTATCAGTTGTTAAACCCTAACCAATCAAGTTTGTTGGTTTATTATTTGATGAGCGGTAATGATGGAGACACATGTGATCATTGTATGAGGATAATTTCAGATTGTTTTGGCACATTTGGTTATTGTCTAGGGATTGCATCTAATGCATAGCATGTGATGAGTTACAAATTCTGATGAAGTGGTGATCATGGAGCAGTTGAAATTTTCTTGAAGAATGTGAAGAGATTGTTATGATTTCTAATGGTCAAGATTGCACCGACTTCTTTGTAATCTCGATGATGAGAATTAGGTTTTTGTTGTGTTACCAACTTAATTGATTTCTATTTAAGGTCGATGAATTTGTTTGTAAAAGTTGTTGGCAAGATTGGCAGAAACCTGTTGAGTGTGTAGTTGCCTAACCGGTGAATGGATTTGCACTTTGAGTAAAGGCAGATTGAATCTTAAAAGGATCTAATCAAGAAAATGTAGTGCTATTTAGACAGATCAAGAAAACCTGTTGTTTTATAGCAATTACAGCAGAAGTGAAATCCCTTAACTAGGTAAGCTCTAACAAGCTTGGTTAATTATTAAATCCTCTAACAAGGTGGTCCATTAGCTTGGATTCATAAATCCTCCAGCGAGGTTACTCCTAACAGGGTATTGTGCTTTTCATCAAGGCATATTTGTAAATCCCTTAACCGGGTGATTCCTAACTGGAACTAGTTCTTAACAGGACTTATTGTAAAGCTTTAACAAGCTTGGCTCCAAATAGGGAGAACTTCAGAAGAGTTCAGATAGCTATCCTTGTGAGTCTCATCTCACCATGGTTTTTACCTATTTGGGATTTTAACATATAAACATTTGTGTCAAGTGGTGAATGTTTTTGTGGTTATGATCTTATTTGTTGATTTGATTAACTTTTGCTAAGGCATGATAACTAGAAGCATTGAGAGATGAATATGTTGAGATATGATTAAGCTTTGTTGATGTATACAAGATTGGAGTTGTTTATTGTTAATTTATCATAACAGTCAAACCGGTTGATGTCAAGTATTCTTATGAATATTGATCTTAACTGTGATATGTTTACTTTGTGTGATTGAATTTGAGTTTGGGAACTTTGTATTAGTTTTTCAGTATACTAATTCACCCACCCCCCCTCTCAGTATTCTACCGGATACTTATTATGTCACCATACCATCAATTGGTATCAGAGCATCTCAGGTCCTCTTTAATATAAAAGCCTAACAGCTTGAGGAAAAGATGTTGTAGATCATGATGAAGAAAGAAGGTCCAAAGTTCAACAAAGATAACTATAGAATATGGAGCGAAAGAATGAAGATTTACATTAAGAGTCTTGGAAGTCAGTATTGGGATCATATAGAAATTAAGTATATTACATTAACTGGAACACCGACCGATGATCAGAAGAAAGAATAGCAAGAAAATCATCAAGCATTAGAGGCTATTATCAGTTCCCTGTCTGATGTTGAATATGTATATGTTCATGGTCTTGAAACTACATATGAAGTATGGAAAAAACTTAAAGAGATTTATAGCGGTGATGAACATGTTAAGATTTCTAAAGAGGAGAGTCTAAGAGGAAAGTTTGATGACATGAGAATTTCTGAAGGTGAGAAATCTAGCAGTATGGTCAAACAATAAAAGAGATAGTTGGTGAAATAAAGTGTGCAGGAGGAAAAGTGGAAGATGCCATAGTGATCAGTAAGGTACTGAGAACCCTGCTACTGGTAAATTTTATCTGAGTTGCAGTTATTCAGGAGCTGAAATCCATTGACAAGACAAAGGTATCTCTTGACTCTATTATTGGAAAACTTACTGCTTTTTAATTAAATGGCTATGATGGTAGTGTACAAAAATCACAATATGCATTTAGAGATTTTGTCTCTAACCCATCTATGAGAAGAAGTAGAGATATCGGCCATAGCTATGAACCTAGATCCAACAGAGATGTTGATGATGAAGACAGCTTAGTGGAACTTGAAAAATTGTTGGCAAAATGACTTCCTAGAGGCACTAGTAAATATACAGGTAAGCTACCTTTAAAATGTTTTGCATGCAACAAGATTGGTCATATAGTAGCTAATTTCCCTAATGGTGAAAATGAATACAAGAGAGACAAATTTAAGAAGTATGAGAGTAAAGGAAAGAGAGATTGTCTTATAGCTATTGACAGTGGTATTACCAATGAATAATTTGATTATGATGCTAGTGAAGATATTGTGATTGTAGCTATTAAGGAAGAAATATCATATCAGAAGGCACTAGTATCCAGGATGGATAACTCTGATGATTGGATCATTGATAGTGGTTGTTCACATCACATGACCGGTGATCGGAGCAAATTTCTTTCCCTGAAGGAATTTGATGGCGGTGTTGTCAGATTTGGCAATGATTCACCCTATATGGTTAAAGGTAAGGGATTTATTTCTCTTAATGGGAAGAGCAGTGATGACGATGTCTATTGGGTTGAAGGCCTAAAGCACTATCTTTTGAGTGTGGCACAAATTAATGACAGAGGATACCCACTGGAGTTTAGAAGTGGTATGTGCAAAATCTTTGACAACAAAGGTGAATTGATTGCAACCGGGAAACAAACCAGAGGTAACCTATTTCATCTTAATCCTAAAGTTAGCAACTGTTTGATTGCAAAGATAGATGATAGTTGGCTTTGGCATAGGAGATTTTGTCATATAAATTTTGACAATATTCTTAAAGTGAGCAAGTCTAAGACAGTAAGAGGTTTTCCTCAGCTAGACAAACCGGTTAATGCTCTTTGTAAAGAATGCCAGCTAGGAAAGATGACTTCTTCAACTTTCAAGAGAAAGTCCTTCTTAGCAGAACACATGTTAGATTTGGTTCATATAGATCTATGTGGACCAATAAGAACAAGAAGCATTCAAGGTGACAAATATTTCATGATCTGCACTGATGATTGTTCAAGGATGATGTGGGTCACATTCTTGAAGGATAAGCATGAAGCTTTTGGTAAATTCAAGGCATTCAGGGCCTTAGCTAAGAAAGAGAGTGACAAAAAGATAAAATGTTTGAGAACAGATCAAGGCAGTAAATTTACTTTTGAGGAATTCACTAAGTACTATGATGAGAATGGTATCAAGCAGCAACTTTCTGTACCAAGAACACCACAACAAAATGGTATAGCAGAGAGAAACAATCGATCAGTGGTTGAAGCTGCTAGGACAATGTTGATACAAGGAGGTGTAGCAAAAAAATTTTGGAAAGAAGTTGTAAGTACAATTGTCTACACAATGAACCGAGCTCTGGTGAAAAGAGGTAAGGACAAGACCCCTTATGAATACTTTTATGGGAGATCACCTGATGTTAGCTATTTTAAGATATTTGGAAGCAAAAGTTTTATTAAAAGAGGTGATAACATAAACAAGTTTGAAGCTAAGAGTAATGAAGGCATATTTCTTGGCTATTCCACCAAGAGTAAGGCCTATAAATGCTTCAACAATCGGACACAGTGAATTGTTGATGTTCATGTAGATGAATGTCCTGAAGTCTCTAAAGGAACGAGTTCAAAGAAAAAGGATGAAGATCCTTGCATTTTGCTTTTGGAACCTGAAACTGTTAAATCAAAAATTGGTAAAGAAATCCTAATGTACATGTTCAACCGAAACAAATAAATTTAGAAGAAGATGATAATGAAGAAACTAAACCTAAAGATAATGATCATGTTATTCCTAAGTATGTGAGAATGAATCAGTGTCCTGAACAGATTATTGGGGATAAGGATGCTAGAGTACTAACTACAAGGAGTATAAGAGAGAACTCTTGCATGATCTCCACCTTTGAACCTAGAAGTGCTAAGGAGGCATTTGGTGATGATCATTGAGTTAAAGCTATGGAGGAGGAATTGGATCAAATTGAGAAGAACAACACTTGGACCCTGCTACCCTGACCGGTAAACAATAATGTTATAGGTACTAAATGGGTGTTCAGAAACAAGTTAAATGAAGATGGTGTTGTAGTTCGCAACAAGGTAAGTTTAGTCTACAAAGGTTATGCGCAAGAAGAAGGAGAAGATTATGGAGAAAATTTTGCACCAGTAGCAAGACTGGAAGGTGTCGAAACTTTACTTGCATTTCAGATCATAAGAAGTTCAAGGTATACCAGATGGATGTTAAGTCTGCATTTTTGAATGGGATATTGGAAGAAGAGGTTTATATAGTGCAGCCTGATGGTTATGCATTAACAGATAAGAAAGACATCGTATGCAAATTGCATAAAGCTTTGTATGGATTAAAGCAAGCACCCAAAGCATGGTATGAATGGCTTCATACACATCTGATGAAGATAATTTCTAGAACTAGTGATGACAACAACATTTATCTAAGGTCTAAAGGAGATGAAATATTGGTCAATGAAGTATTTGTTGGTGACATTATATTTGGAGGTAATTATGACATGAGAAATATTTTTGCAAATGAAATGAAGAATGAATTTGAGATGTCATTAGTAGGGGAAATAAAAAATTTCATAGGCTTGCAGATACAGCAAATGAAGAATGGTATTTTCATTACTAAATCTAAGTATGTGAAAGAGGTTTTGAAGACTTTTGGTAAGAGTGACTGTAAACCAGTTGGAACCCAAATGGTTACAGGTTGTAAGTTGTCCAAGGAAGATGCATCTAAGTTTGTAGATGAATAGGAATACAGGTCAATGATTGGCAAATTACACTATGTTGTTCACAGTCAACCAGATATTGCCCATGCAGTTGGTATTGTTGCTAGATTTCAGAAGAATCCAAAGGAAGCACATCTGATGGAAACCAAGAGAATTTTTAGATATCTAAAAGTTACTCTTGACTATGGGTTATGGTATCCATATGGTGGAAACTTTGATTTGAAGGCATACATAGATGCTGATCTGGCAGGAAATATTGATGATCGAAAGAGTACTACCGGTGGAGCATTCTTTCTAGGAGGAAGGCTAGTTTCATGGAGTAGTAAAAAGAAGAGTTGTACTTTGCAATCTATTGTTGAAGCTGAGTATGTAGCAGCTTATATGAATTCCACACAAGCTATTTGGATGAGACACATTTTGGAAGGTTTTAAGATGAAAATATCATAACCAATAAATATTTTGTGTGATAATACAAGTGCAATAAACATTTCTAAAAATATTGTTTTGCACGCAAGGACTAAGTACATTGAATTGAAATATCACTTCTTGAGGGAAAAACTTCAAAGTAAAGATGTTGTCTTGTAGCATGTTTCTACCAAGGAGCAGCTTGCAAATATCTTTACCCAACCTCTACCTAAGACCACTTTTGAGTATCTTAGAAGTCTATTGGGGGTTGTCCCTCTTCATGATGTTAGTTGAGCATGATGTTGATTGCATCAGTCCCTAAATTACTTGTAGAATCTTAGATGGATTGATGAAGAAGTAGATGTATTCCATAGGGGGAGCATCAAGTTGCAGTATATTATTGATGCACAGTGAGAGTAGAATTACATGTTTTTACTTTCACTTTGGCATTGTTGTCAAAGGGGGAGAAAAATGATGTGATTGAAGAGATGAATTATGTGTCTGATTAGGTGAACCAGTGGCAGGCTGAAGATAGATAGAGCAAGTTGAATACTTGGTAATGTAAACCAGGATTCCTATTCACCAATCTCAGCAGCAATCAGAGGCATGAATATTTGTATTGCCATCAATGCCAAAGTGGGAGATTGTTGGCATTTTGCATATAGATTACATTAATGATATGTTGTCATTAATGTCAATTGAACCAGTAATGGTATTCATGTTATTGTTGATATTGTTGTTTTTGATATTGGCTAGTAACCGGTAGGAAGAGGTTTTTGGAAGATGTTGTAAACCAGTATGTTAAGTTTGTGAGTTGAACCGGTAAATTGGTGTAAAGGGTTAAACCTTTCTATGCAATGTAATTGGTAAACCCTATCAATTGTTAAACCCTAACCGATCAAGTTTGTTGGTTTATTATCTGATGAGCGGTAATGATGGAGACACATGTGATCATTGTATAAGGATAGGTTCAGATTGTTTTGGTGCATTTTTTTGTTGTCTAGGGAAGGAGAAAAGTGGATTGCATCTAATGCATAGCACGTGATGAGTTACAAAGTCCGATGAAGTGGTGATCATGAAGCAGTTAGAATTTTCTTGAAGAATGTGAAGAGATTGTTATGATTTCTAATGGTCAAGATTATACCGACTTGTTTGTAATCTCGATGATGAGAATTAGGTTTTTGTTGTGTTACCAACCTAATTGATTTGTATTTAAGGTTGATGAAGTTGTTTGTAAAATTTGTTGGCAAGATTGGCAGAAACCTATTGAGTGTGTAGTTGCCTAACCGGTGAATGGATCTGCACTTTGAGTAAAGGCAGAATTAAGCTTAAAAGGATCTGATCAAGAAAATGTAGTGCTATTCAGACAGATCAAGAAAAACTGTTGTTTTCTAACAATTACAGCAGAAGTGAAATCCCCTAACCAAGTAAGCTCTAACAAGCTTGGTTACTTATTAAAGCCTCTAACAAGGTGGTCCATTAGCTTGGATTCTTAAATCCTCCAGCGAGGTTACTCCTAACAGGGTATTGTGATTTTCATCAAGGCATATTTGTAAATCCCTTAACCGGGTGATTCCTAACCGGAATTAGTTCTTAACAGGACTTATTGTAAAGCTTTAACAGGCTTGGCTCCTAACAGGGTGAACTTCAGAAGAGTTCAGATGGCTATCCTTGTGAGTCTCATCTCACCGTGGTTTTTACGTATTTGGGTTTTCCACGTATAAATATTTGTGTCAAGTGGTGAATGTTTTTTTGGTTATGATCTTATCTGTTGATTTGATTAACTTTTGATAAGGTATGATAACTAGAAGCATTGAGAGATGAATATGTTAAGATATGATTAAGCATTGTTGATGTTTAAAAGAATGGAGTTGTTTACTATTAAGTTGTCATAAAAGTCAAACCGGTTGATGTCAAGTATTCTTATGAATATTGATCTTAACTGTGATATTTTTACTTTGTGTGATTGAATTTGAGTTGGGGAACTTTGTATCAGTTTTTCAGTATACTGATTCACCCCCCCTCCCCTCTCAGTATTCTACTGGATACTTATTCTTTTATCATACCATCAGGATCACCCACTAAAGGTGGAAAAGTTCAGCCACAATAAGTGGATTTGATAAAGTAATAACATGATAAGTCCACCTAAAGTGGAAATGCTCTAACTAATCCTATGCAATTCCCTAAGTAGGCTTAAGTAATGTGTAATTAGGAGCTAGGTAAGAAGTAATCAAGGTAAAATACCCTAATTACACCAACACCCCCCTTAAATGCAACTTAGGGAGAATGTACAAAAAAGATAACAATGTGAAATGGATACTGGCTACTAGGCCATATTAGGTACCCATGTACAAATGCAATGCAATTTCTCACAAATAGAGAAAGGGAAAAAACCTAGTGGGAAAAAAACTCTTCCCAAAAGAGATATGAAAAATGAAATAACTCTCAAAGAATAATGAGGACAAAACCCCATGTGATAAAAAAAGTCCCCCCCATAAAAGAGAATAAGAGAGACCATGTAGTCCCCCCTCAATTTAGAATGTGCACCAATGGTAGGTGCTCTAATTTTGATGTAGAATATTCTCCACAATCATTGAATAAGTTTCCTCCCCTTAAGAAGAAACAAAACCATAATTGTACATTCTCGCACACTTCCTCTCACGTCTTCATGCATAAAATCCATATACTATTGGTACTTGCACATATACATTAAATGATGTAAGGCTCCCCTTGATAAATATTTAAGAAAATATTAAACCAAATATATAACTAAGTTCATTAAACCCACCATAGAAATCAAACATAAATTGCACCTAGAATCCAATTCTTTCCCATAATTGGGGGGTGTTATATGGTTGTGTTCGTTTCCTCTTGTATCTCTCATTTGTGGTGTTGTAGTTTTGTCCATGGGTTATCTAAAGTTCCCTTATTTATCTCTTTATAACTATGTAACTTGAAAATAAAATGCTTGAAATGCCTTGATGAGTAAGAGGTATGCACCTTGTATCATAGATCCTAAACTTAAACTAAAAGATGTTAAATAAAAGATGGAATGACTCATTAAAATAATATGGAACTTGGATATCTATGTACACTTATTAATCTTGAAATTTTTCATATTGAGAAGTGTCTACACATAAGGAAGTTAAGATAGTGGTCAAAATAATGAGGTTAGTGTCGATGTGTGTGTTTCACACTATTAACTTAAATTAAAACTCCAAGAACTTACATCTATGTTTAAAAAGAACTACATATTGAAATAAAATTTAATTATACCAAGAATTTGTATGTCAAGTTTTGATATGTGGGTACTTTAGTTGTTCATTTTATGTTGATGACTAATCTTGACTAACTATTTTATTGTGTTTCAATAATTATTTCTTATTAATCTTTAGTCACCTCTCTTTGTTGGTACTCCATGTATACATTTAATGCTTTCTTGATGTTTTCCTTATAAGTTTATTCATGAACTAGAATTTGAAATGATGAGTTTCAAATCAAGAGAAATTATTTACATACTTTATCCTTCTATTTTAGAGGTCCTCATATTATTTGATCCTACTCTTGATCACCCTCCTTTTCAAAGTATTCAAATCAAAGTTTCCTATTTGTTGATCCAAATCAGTATGGGTGATCTCTTATAAGTTATTGATCCAAATTAGTGTGGATGATATTTTATAAGTTATCTTAAATTTTGGTCATATCCTCTAGATCATCATTTGGATTGAAGGATAGGTTGGTCATATCTTAAAGTAATGTTATATATTTAATTTTCAAGGAAATTACTTGATTCTATTGCAATATTGTTGCATCTAGAATTCATTGATCAAATATTCCTCTATCTTTATCATTTACATCCATCTCCTTTTGTGAAGGATTATTTGGGGGTCTATTATATTCAACTTTATTATTATTTATTATTACATTTTCTCAATGGCCAATTTAGCATTGGAAGATCTTTTCCATTTTATTCTTATCTTTCAATACCTTGGCATGATCCTAGAAAGTTTACTCAATTATTTATACACCTTGCCCAATCAATTCATTAATCTATTCTTTTTTCACTTCAGATAAAAATTTTCAATTTTCTAAGGGATGATGCTTCTTATTGGGATTTTGGTGCAGGAGCAACCCTTCAAGTTGATCAATCGGGTTCAGAGGAGGAAGGATAAGGCATCAAACATGTCTTAGGATGTTTTACATGTGTTTCAATCATGCATTGTGTGTTTGAAATAAAAGACCCCATCTTGTGAGCCAAACTCCTATTTTGGCATCTTGATAAGCCAATTAGGACTTTTGAACAAAAGGGGATCAAGTGTGCGTAGGACATAGTTAACTGGTGCAGGAGCATCAGGACTTAGGCTTATAGTATTTTCACAATTTTGGCTTGTATTGACCTTAGCCAAGTCATGTTCTTAATAAGGACTCCAGGAGGGTCCAAAGAGTGAGTGTGATGTTTGTTTTGAGTCAAGTGTAGGCCTAGTTGAGTTAGTTTTCTTCCTAGGTTTGCATTTTGTGCATAGGTAGTAGTTTGAGTAGGAAATTGACCTTCTTGAGGGTCAAAAGTGGCATAAATTGGTATGAGAATTAGGGATGTTTAGTATGGTCTTAGGAATTCTTAAAAATTCATGAGAAATGACTTGAAATAGGTTCCATAGGTTGAAAAGTTGTAAAAGTTGTCATGACAACTTTTTTCCTAAAAGTTATTAGTAATGGAGTTAGGGATAGAACAACACCCTAGAATTCCTCCACACATGGGGAAGACTATAAAAAACTCCTCTTGCATGGTTACCAGGGTTGGACGTTTGTTTTTGTATGATCAACATTCTGAAACTACTCATTTTCGGACTGTTATCACTGTTCTTGGCTTATTTTGCTTACAATGTGAATACAAATGGATTCAATCCATTGATCCAGCTATGGATTGAGTTTCTTTGGTGTGTTTTAGATTCATTTATTTAATTTCAAGCTTTTTAGTTAGCGTGTGTTGGTGTTTTCATAGTTTTGTTTTCAATCAGCCAGTTTTGACTTGTATATAGCAATTTCTTGTAAAATGGTTGTCCCATAAAATCCCTCCATGATACCATCACGACTTGTTGGTACATAGAAGGAAAACACTTTTATAGTGTACATATGTAGGGAGAAGTTTTGTAAGTGGTGTTTGATATGGCTACCACCTTGTTCTAGGCAAGTCTAGGAGCAACCCGGCTAGTTTAGTGCAAAGGTGAACACAAAACCACAACCAAATATTTTGGAGATGTCCATGAAGTCCATACAGAGTTTCCATTTCAAGGAGAAGCCTTGAAAAGACTTTTAGATACCCATTTCACTAATTTGATCAGTCACTATTGGTTAGGAGGCCTAGAAACCCTTCAAAACCCTCATTTTTGGGTTAGGGCATTGTACAAAAAGTTGGGAAACCAGAACCACCAAAATCACTTGGGGATAGGTGATTGAATGAATAAAATCAAACCTTATTGTAGGGTATTTTGGACCGTTTTCTTCTAAACCCTTGAAAACCGGATTTTGGAGACCTAATAGGGGCTCATTCCTTGTAGCCCTTTTCTAGGCAAAATGGTGAAATCGGTAGGAAGAATAATGGATGCAAACCACAAATAGACCCAAATGGAATTAATTTCATTTTAAACAACTCACAACAGCAGGAGGTGAAATTGACAAGTTGAAGACAAGACAGCAAGAATGAGCATATGGGAAACACTTTGAATTAGTAGGGTTCCTAGTTAAACACATGTTGGAAACACCTTGAGATTGGCAAAAAGACAGCCCTAGAAGAGATTGAGAAGGAATTGGAGGTCTTGGAGCATAGCTAGACATGAAGAGGTTGGTGGAATTGAACAACACCAACTAGGAGAAGTGTGAGCAAGCTAGGTGAACACCAATCAAATTGGTATCAGAGCCTATAAGATTTGGGCTAGGTGAGTAGATGTCCTCAGTGGAATCTGTAGGAGACAACAACATGGAAACCAATGCAGATTTGGAAAAGAAAGTGGATGATCGGGAGGAAGAAAATAGACTCCTAAAGGAGAAATTGATTGAATTGGAAAGTAAGCTTGGTGAAGTTGAAACCAAGGCAGATGAAGTGTTGGTAAAGGTTGAAGGAGCAGAAGGGAAGGGTAAAGAGGTGTCAGAGATTGACAAATTACCTGAACCTGATCCTATCTTAGAACAAGAACCTTTCCTAAAGGCATTGAAGGCCTTAAGTGGTAAATCACTAGAAGGATTGTCATTGTTTACCGGTAAGATGGAAGCAGAAGTGGTTCTAGAATGGATAGAGGGCATGGAGAACCATTTTGAATGTTAATGCATAACTAAAGCCCAAAGAGTCAAAGTGGCCAAATCTAGGATGAGAGAGCTGCTCTCACATGGTGGAAATTTGTGCAAGATGAGAGAAAGAAAATGGGAAAAACACCCATCTCTTCTTGGAAAGGGATAGTCAAAATGAAAGAAGTATATCTCCCTGATGACTATGAAGTACAGATTCATAGAAAAAGACAAAACTTAAGACAAAAAGACCTTGATGTGAGTAGTTATATGGAGGAATTTCACAAACTTAACCTTAGATCTTATGTGGTGGAAGAAGAAAGTCTCAAAGTTGCTAGGTACCTAAATGGACTACGATGGAACATCAAAGAGGAACTCAGTCTAATGAGCCCAAAGCCAGTTCATCAAAACTATCAACTTTCCCTTAAAGTGGAAGAGAAAATGAAAAGAAAACATGATTCAAGTAGTAATAGGGGCAAGGGTAGAGGAAAATAGAATAGAGGCCATAGGGGAGGCTTTGGAGGAAGAAGTTCAGAGCAAAGAACACAAGGTGAGTCTAAACTCACTGTGCAGCAAGAAAGTGGCACTAGTAAAGGAGGATTCAATAGAGGAATGGGGTCAAATAGTGGTTTTAGAGGAAGGTCTAGTGGACAAGGTAGAGGTTCCTCATATTTTGCAACAATGAAGTGTTACCATTGCAACCAACTTGGTCATCCAGCATATAGGTGTCCAGAGAAGGGATCATCATCACAGAATAGTGAAAGGAGAGTGAACTATCTTCAAGAAGAGACTTCAAGAAGCAAGACTTCAGAGGTTGTGTTAGAATTAGAGATAGGTGACAACTTGATGATAAGAAGAAATTTGATAAAAGAACCTATCAGAGAAGAGCCTAGCCAAAGGAGGTCATTGTTTAGGATCAAATGCAAGATAATGGACAAAGTTTGCAAAGTGATCATTGATTCAGGGTCAACAGACAACATTGTGTCAAAAGAGGTAGTGAGTAAGCTTAAATTGCAAAGGATACCTCACAACAACCCATATAGAGTCACTTGGTTGAACAAAGGCCAACATGTCCTAGTCAATGAGCAAGCATGGGTGGATTTTACCATTGGGAGGTATAAGGACAAAGTGTTATGTGATGTCCTACCCATGGATGCATGTCATCTTCTATTAGGAAGACCATGGCAATTTGATATACAAGCTATTCATGATGTAGCCAAGAATGCATACTTATTCAAGAAAGATGGAGTCACATTCAAGATCCAATCTACCCTTGAGGAAGGTGAGAAGAGGGCAGCAAGTCCTAATGTTCTTTTGGTGAGTGAAAAATAGTTCTTGAAGACACTTGAGGAAGGTGAAGGTATAGGATTTGCATTAGTAATGAAGCATAAAGAGGAAGACAAGAAAGAGCAGCCAAATTTTCCAATAGAGGTTCAAGACCTATTGAAGAAGTTCAAAGGCATAGTGAGTGATGAACAGCTAGCCACCTTGCCTCCTAAAAGAACCATAAGCCATCAAATAGACTTTATTCCCAGAGCATCCTTACCTAACAAGGCACCTTACAAAATGACTCCCCAACAAAATTTTGAGATTTCCAAGCAAATCCAAGAGCTTTTAGACCAAGGCCTAATTAGGAAAAGCATTAGCCCTTGTGTTGTACCCATCGTGTTAGCCCCAAAGAAAGGTGGTACTTGGAGATTGTGCACTGAATCTAGAGTTATAAATTGGATCACCATCAGATATAGGTTTCCAATTCCTAGAATAGAAGACCTAATGGATTGTTTAAGGGAAGCCAAATACTTTACCAAGATTGACCTTAAAAGTGGATACCACCAAATTAGGATTAAGGAGGGTGATGAATGGAAAATTGCATTCAAGACAACAAAGGGTCTTTATAAATGGCTTGTAATGGCTTATCCAATGCTCCAAGCACCTTCATGAGACTCATGAATGAGGTGATGAAGGACTTCATAGGTAAACTTATGGTGGTATATCTAGATGATATTCTCATTTTCAGTAAGGATAGGGCAGATCATATTAATCATTTGCAAAATGTGTTACAAAGATTGTTTGAAGAGAAGCTAACCATGAACTTGGACAAGTATGAATTTGTTAAGAAGGAGTTGGTTTACCTTGGGTTTGTGTTGTCTCAAGGAAACCTCAATATGGATCCCAGCAAGGTTGAAGCCATAGTAAATTGTCCTACTCCTAAGTCAGCAACAGAGGTGAGAAGCTTCCATGGACTAGCTCAGTACTACAGGAAGTTCATTAGGCAATTCAGTGCTATATGTGCACCAATGTTGGACACTATTAGAGGTGGAATGAAGGTAAATTTTCAGTGGAATGAACAAGAAAATAGAGGTTTTGAAACCTTGAAGGAGAAGATAGCTACTCAACCGGTGTTAGTGTTGCCTAGTTTTGAGAAGCTCTTCACAGTGGAATGTGATGCAAGCAACGTTGCAGTAGATTTTGTCCTAAGCCAAGAAGAAAGACCAGTATCTTTCCATAGTGAGAAGATAAGTGATGCAAAGAGGAAATACTCCTCTTATGACTTGGAATTATATGCTTTAGTGTAGTCTTTGAGGAAGTGGAGACACTATCTCCTTCCTAAGGAATTTGTAGTCTATACGGACAATCAAGCTCTAAGCTTTCTAAACTCACAAGACAAACTCAGTCATAAACACATGAAATGGGTGGAGTACATGAAAGCCTACATATTCATAATCAAGCACAAAAAAGAACAGTTGAACCAGGTTACTAATGCATTGAGCAGAAGACTCTTGACAATCCAAGAAATTCAGTTAAGGGGCATAGTTGCTGACAGTTTTAGAGACCTATACCCGGATGATGAAGAATTTTAAAATGCCTACAAGGTGTGCAAAGTATACCAAAATCATTTCCATAGTGAGTATTCATATTTTACTTTGCAAGATGGACTATTATTTAGAGGTGGACAACTTTGTGTGCCTAGAGGGTCAATGAGAGAAAACCTCATACAAGAGAAGCATAATGGCAGCCTTAGTGGTCATTTTGGATTCAATAAGACTCAAGAGTTGGTTCATAGGTATTATTATTGGCCTAGGATGAATCAAGATGTGAAAAAGTATGTGGAGACATGTATTGTTTGTCAAAAGTCCAAGTGCACTTCTTCAAATGTTGGTTTATACCAACCTCTTCCCATACCAAATAGACCTTGGGAGTGCATTAGTATGGACTTTGTAGTAGGTTTACCAAGGACAAAGCAGGGATTTGATAGTATTTATGTTATTGTGGAAAGATTTAGTAAGATGGCCCACTTTGTGCCTTGCAAGACTACTCATGATGCATGCCAAATAGCTCATTTGTTCTTCAAGGAAGTGATAAGGATACATGGTTTAACGATGAGCATTGTTTTCAAATAAAGACTCAAAGTTCATGAGTCATTTTTGGAAAACACTTTGGAAAAATCTTGGCACCAACCTATCTTTTGGATCAGCCTACCATCCACAAACAGCTGGGCAGATCGAAGTGGTAAATATGAGCTTAGGGAACTTATTGAGGTTCCTTACCAAAGAGTATGGTCAGACATGGGATCAAGTGCTTTCACAAGATGAATATGCTTACAATGACACAATAAATAGAACCATCGGCAAGAGCCCTTTTGAGGTGGTCTATGGTGTTCATCCAAGGGGTATATTGGAGCTAAGAGACTTAGGTAATGCAGCAACAAGAACTGGATATGCAGAAGACTTTGCTCAATCAATGAAGGAGGTACATAAATCTGTCAAGCAAGCATTGATAGAGAACACAAGTAATATCAAGGGAAAAGTTTATGAGAGAAGGAAGAACCTACAATTTGAAGTAGGAGATCTTCTCATGGTGCACCTAAACAAAGAAAGGCTATAGCAAGGAGTACCTAACAAGTTGCAAATGAGAAGGTTGGGTTCATGTGCCATTCTAGCCAAGTATGGAGAAAATGCATACAAGGTGGACCTACCTAGTGACATAGGATTGTCACTGGTTTTCAACATAGTAGACTTAGTTGCTTACAAACTACCAATTCAAGGTTCATATTTTAGTCACTCAAAGGTATCAGATGATGCAAAAAACCTTCAATTATCAACAAGACCAAATCCAAAGGCCGAAAAGGTATTGAGTTCAAGGATCACTAAGAAGACAAGATACCAAATCTATTGGGAGCACCTAATCAAGTGGAAAGGTATGGATGATGTTGAAGCTACATGGGTTCTTGAGACAAAGTTTAAGAAGTTAGGAATTGATCAAAATACGATTCCCAAAGAGGTGAATTAGTTTTCTTTTGTTTGGGAGAATGGTGCAGGAGCACCTAGGACTTAGGCTTATAGTCTTTTCATAATTTTGTCTTGTACTGACCTTAGCCAAGTCAGGTTCCTAATAAGGAATCCAAGAGGGTCCAAAGAGTGAGTTTGATGTTTGTTTTGAGTCAAGTGTAGGCCTAGTTGAGTTATTTTTCTTCCTAGGTTTGCATTTTGTGCATAGGTAGTAGTTTGAGTAAGAAATTGACCTTCTTGAGGGTCAAAAGTGGCATAACTTGGTATAAGAATTAGGGAGGTTTAGTATGCTCTTAGGAATGCTTTAAAATTCATGAAAAATGACTTGAAATAGGTTTCATAGGTTGACAAAGCAAAAAGTGAAAAGGTGTAAAAGTTGTAATGACAACTTTTGAAAGTTGTCATGACAACTTTTGTCCTAAAAGTGATTAGCGATGGAGTTAGGGATAGTAAAACTCCCTAGAATGAATCCACATGTGGGGAAGACTATAAAAACCTCCTCTTGAATGGTTACCAGGGTTGGACGTTTGTTTTTGTATGATCAACATTTTGAAACTACTCATTTTCAGATTGTTATCATTGTTTTTGGCTTATTTTGCTTACAATGTGAATACAAATGGATTCAATCTATTGATATAGTTATGGATTAAGTTTATTTGGTTTGTTTTAGAGTCATTTGTTTAATTTCAAGATTTTTAGTTAGTGTGTGTTGGTGTTTTCATAGTTTTGTTTTCAATCAGCCAGTTTTGGCTTGTATATAGCAATTTCTTGTAAAATGGTTGTCCCATAAAATCCCTTTGTGCTACTATCAAGGCCTGTTGGGACATGGAAGGAAAACACTTGAAAAATGTACATATGTAGGGATAATTTGTGGAAGTGGTGTTTGATATGGCTACCGCCTTGTTCTAGGCGAGTCCAGGAGCAACCTGGCTAGAGAAGACATGGTGAAATTTGAGTGCTTAGTGCAAACGTGAACACAAAACCACAACCAAATCTTTTTGAGATGTCCATGAAGTCCATAAAAAGTTTCCAATGCAAGGATAAGCCTTGAAAAGACTTTTATATTCCCATTTCACTAATTTGATCAGTCACTCCCGGTTAGGAGGCCTAGAAACCCTTTAAAACCCTCATTTTTGGGTTAGGGCATTGTACGGCAAGTTGGGAAACCAAAACCACCAAAATCACTTGGGGATAGGTGAATGAATGAAGAAAATCAAACCTTGTTGCGGGGTATTTTGGACCATTTTCTTCTAAACCCTTGAAAACCGGATTTTGGAGACCTAATAGGGGCTCATTCCTTATAGCCTTTTATAGGCAAAATGGTGAAATCAGTAGGAAGAATAATGGATGCAAACCACAAATGGACCCAAATGGAATTCATTTCATGTTAAAAGCCACATCCACACATTTGTAACAACTCACAATAGTAGGAGGTGAAATTGACAAGTTGAAGACAAGACAGCAAGAATGAGCATAAGGGAAACACTTTGAATTGGTAGGGTTCCTAGTTAAACACTTGTTGGAAACACCTTGAGATTGGAAAGAAGCAAGCCCGAGAAGAGATTGAGAAGGACTTGGAGGTCTTGGACCATAGCTAGACCTAAAGAGGTTGGTGGAATTGAATAACACCAACTAGGTGAAGTGTGAGCAAGCTAGGTAAACACCCATAATTATCCTAGTGGTTTTAGTGCTTCTAGGGTGTTTTAGGAGGGGTTAGTCTTAACCCAAGGCATTAGGAGGCGAGGAATGACATTTTGACAACTTTTTCAAAAGTTGTCAAAAGCTGTCATAAGCAACTTTTATGCAATTTTTGAAGTTTTGTTTGTTTGAACTCCTCCGACGGCTCTAACCTCTTGTTTTTGGTTGACTGCAAACTAATGAAATTACGAGTTTTTCCTGAAATTTTGGAGTCTTGACATGGAGTATGGCATTGTATGGATTGGGATCAATCCCCAATGATGTTATTTTGTCATAGTAGTGAATCACCTTTGATTTGTCTTTGGTTTGAGGTTCGGACTATGTGTTTTGCTCCTGTTATTCCAATTTTGTTGTAGGTACTCGGAAAAATAGGGGTTTACCTAGGGTTTTGCTTCTCCATGGCCATAACTTGCAATTTATCTATCTAAAGCTCATGGGATTGGGTGAAATTAAATTATGGCATGTGTATTCTAATATTCCAAAAGCATTTTTTAGAAGGACCAAGGGAGGTGTGTGTTTGATCAGACCCTAGGCAGACATCTCTATGTGGCTACCTAGTCCTTAATCAACAAAGCTACCCTAGAAGACAAATGGCGATGATTCTAGGCATGTAACCCAGGAATCCATGATGGTTTATGGTTCCCCACATGCTCATGGGGTTTTGATTGTATTTTTTGTTCATTTGGATATAGTTTCTTCACAAACGGAGGCCTAATTAGCCCTTTAGAACAGTTGACCTTCACCGGGTTCAACCCTTTTCTTGTCATACCTTGACCTTTCTTTTTGGTGAATTGTGTAAGACCTAAAAGGGTATTTGAATTTGTTAGTTTTTTGCCAGAGTGTTTGTTAAAGTTTGGACTTAAGGTCCATTTACCCACTTCAAAGGGTTACCAGCAAATAGGCTTAATTGTGAAGGTGCTATAGGATATGGTGTTGAATCCTTAAAACCAGTGTTTGATTTGGTCCATGTGAGTCATGTCTAACCCAAAATAGGTGTGGTAATGGTCAGGAACCCTTGGAGGTTTCATGGTACATGATGGAGTAAATTACCCAATTTGAGTAAGTATGAGTCTTGAAGATTGTGAGGTGTTGAACTAATGTTGTAGAGCCTTTCCTTGATAGGATCATATTGTAGTCTTGAGGGGTCAATTTCATACATCTTGGAGTGTTTGGTAGGATACAAGGAGGGCTCTGCATCAAGTGGTATCAGAGCTAGTAACGGCTTTGGTAAAGAGATAGAGATTTGAGAAATGGTAGAGGGAGAAGAAGAAGTCCCTGGGAGACCAATCACCAACATGGAATTGGAAAAGATTGTGAGAGAGAATGCCAATGCTTACAAGGCCATGCAAAAGGAGTTAAAGAGGTTGAGGGACAGAGTATATGGGAAGGAAGATGGAGACACTAGTACTAGTGAAGAAGGGAATGAAGATGAGATCCCTAGGCCAAAGGAAGAGGTGATTCCTCCTAACCAGAGGCACTTCCTTAATGCCCTCAAATCCATGGAGAGGAGAACCATGGAGCAGAAGATTGATTTTCCAAATTTCACTGGGAAGATGGAACCAGATGTAGTGGTAGATTGGATAGACTCCCTGTCTAGTTTCTTTGAATGTGAAGACATTCCAGGACACCAGAAGGTGAAGATTTCTAAGTCCAAGTTGAAGGGAGCCACCCTAACTTTGTGGAACTTTGTCCAAGAGGAAAGAGAGAAGGACAACAAACCCAAGATTGTTTCATGGAAGAATATGGTTGCCTTAGTAAAGGAGGCCTATGTACCCAAAGATTATGAAATTCAACTTCATAAGAGGAGACAAAATATCAAGCAGAAGGAGATGGATGTTAACTCTTGCACTAAGGAGTTCCAAAGGATATGTATGAATTCTAAGGCAAAGGAGGAAGAGAGTGAAAAAGTTGCCTGGTACCTAAATGGATTAAGGTACAACATTCAAGAAGAACTAAACCTCCTTAGCTCGGATACAGTTGGTAAATTCCATCAACTTGCCATCAAGGTGGAAGAGAAAAACAAAACGAGGCAAGAGCATAACAATAAAGGAAGAGGAAGATAGCAGAGGGGTGGAAGAAGTTTTTTTAGAGGTAAGGAAAATGGTTTTGGAAACCAAGGTGAAACCAATCAAGAAGGTACTAAAGGAGAGAGTAGCTCCAATCACAATGGAGGATACAATCAGAGAGGTAACTTCAGAGGAAGAAGACCACCATTTAGGGGAAGGTCTCAAGGTAGAGGTCCAATCAGATGTTATAACTGCAATCAAGAAGGTCACATGGCCAACAGATGTCCTGACAAGCCTACTAGTTCCATGGGGGAAAGGAGAAATAACTTGGTTCTAGAAGTTGATAGACTAAAGTGTGGCAAGTGAAAATACATACCAAAGTGTCAATACCCCTGATAGTTATGGCTACCCTGAAAGAGGTGAAGCTTTGATGATCAGAAGAGAAATAACTACCATGAATGGCTGACAAAGAGCCCTCACGGAGAAAATCTCTATTCAAGACCACTTGCAAAGCAGGTGGAAAGGTATGCAAGGTTCTAATAGATTCTGATTCAACTGAAAAATTTGTGTCTCTTGAAATGGTGGAGAAGCTAAAGTTGAGGAGACTACCTCACCCTTGCCCCTACAAGGTCTCATGGCTCACCCAAGGTCAGCAAGTTGTTGTGGAAGAGCAGGCTTGGGTAGAATTCCAGATTGGAACCTATAAGGATAGATTGTTGTTTGACATTGTAAAGATGGATGCTTTCCATCTCCTATTTGGGAGACCATGGAAATTTGATTTGAAGGCACAACATGATGGTTCTATGAACACATATTCCATCACCAAAGATGGTAAAGTGATTGAGTTATTACCTTTGATGGAGAGTGAGGAGGAAACCAAACCAAAGGAGGCCAAGGTGTTGGTGCTAGGAGGAAAGCAATTCATGAAGAACATAGCAAATGAAGGCATTGTTTGTTATGCCCTTATTCCTAGTCCAATAGTGATAAAGGTGGAGAAATCTGAAGACAAGAAAGAAGATAGATTGAGGTTGGTTGACCCTGCAGTGCAGCAGCTACTAAACAAATATAAGGGTGTCATCTCTGATGGCATGCCAAGGTCACTACCTCCCATGAGGGATATAAACCATTGCATAGATCTTATACTTGGATCCACCTTGCCTAATAAAGAAGCATACAAGCTCACACCAAATCAGCATGTTGAGATGGCAAAACAGGTTGAAGAATTGTTGGAGTTTGGACTAATTAGCAAAAGTTTGAGCCCATGTGCAGTCTGTGCAGCCTTGGCACCCAAAAAGGAAGACACTTGGAGGATTTTCACCGAATCAAGGGCTATCAAAAAAATTACTATCATGTATAGATTTCCAATGCCTAGGATTGAGGATTTGTTAGATTTCTTGGGGGTGCTAGATATTTTACAAAAATTGACTTGAAAAGTGGCTATCATCATATTAGGATTAGGCCGAGAGATGAGTGGAAGACTGCATTTAAAACAAATGAGGGGTTGTATGAGTGGAAGGTCATGCCCTTTAGCTTATCTAATGCACCTAGTACCTTTATGAGGTTAATGAATGAAGTCTTGAGGGATTTCATAGGAAAGTTTGTCATAGTCTACCTAGATGACATTCTAATTTTTAGTCAAATCAAAGAAGAGCACCTAAAACATGTAGACCCAGTCCTAAGAAGATTGTATGAAGAGAAATTAATGATCAATTTGGAAAAGTGTTTCTTTATGCAGGAAGAGATCATTTACTTGGGATTTGTAATCTCATATGGTGAGTTGAAAATAGATCAAGAAAAGGTGAGTGCCATATTGTCGTGGCCTATGCCTAGAACAATGAATGATGTTAGAAGCTTTCATGGCTTAGCCACATTCTATAGGAATTTTATAAGAGACTTTAGCTATATTTGTTTCTTACGCTTGATACCATAAAGGGAGGACAAAAGTGCAGGTTCAGTTGGATAGAAGAGGTAGATAACTCCTTTGAAACATTGAAGAGAAAAGTTGCAGAGCGGCCGGTCCTTGCCCTACCTGATTTCAACAAGATCTTCCAAGTGGAGTGTGATGCCAGTCACATGGCTATTGGGGTAGTGCTTAGTCAGGAAGGAAGGCCTATTGCCTTCTTCAGTGAGAAGTTAAATGAGGCAAAGAGGAGGTATTCATCCTATGACCTAGAGATGTATGCTCTAGTACAATACTTGAAAAAGTGGAGACACTACTTGCTGCCAAAAGAATTCATAGTCTTCATAGACAATCAGGACCTTAGTTTTATAAATAGCCAAGAAAAGTTGAATCACAACCATATGAAGTGGGTGGAGACTCTAAAATCCTTCACTTTCACTCTTAAGCATAAGAAAGGGGTCAAGAATAAGGTGGCAGATGCTTTGAGCAGAAGAGTCCTAACTACAAATCAGATCCAATTGGAGAGTGTTGGAATAGACTCCTTCAAAGCAATGTAGGAGGAGGATGAAGACTTTGGAGAGATCTATAAGGCATGTTCTTCATTTGATGAGCGGTTTCATGTTGATTTCTCTAAATTTTTGATTCAAAATGGATTGTTGTTTAAGGGTGCACAGTTATGCATACCCAAATACTCTATGAGACTAAATATAATCAGGGAGAAACATTGTGGAGCAACGGAAGGCCACTTTCACCTTGACAAGACACTAGATTTGGTGAAGAGACACTACTTTTGGCCCAAACTACAGACAAATGTCAGGAGATTTGTGGAGACCCAAAAGGCAAAGGGGAAGTCAACAAATGCAGGCCCATACCAACCTGTACCCATTCCTTCAAGACCATGGGAAAGCATAAGTATGGAGTTTGTTTTAGGATTTCCTAGGACAAGGAAAGGATATCATAGTTTTTTTGTAGTGGTGGATAGGTTTAGTAAAATGGCACATTTTTTGCCATGTAAAACCACTTGTGATGCTTCCTGTTATGCAGATTTGTTCTTCAAGGAGATTGTCCGAATACATGGTTTATCTTTGACCATAGTCTCTAATAGGGTTGTGAAATTTATTGGACACTTCTGGAGGACCCTTTGGAAGAATCTTGGTACAAATCTAGCCTTCTCCTCAGCCTACCATCCCAAACAGATGGCCAAACTAAAGTTGTAAACAGGTCATTAGGAAATTTGCTAAGGTGTTTGACTAGATAGCATGGAGAGAGATGGGATAGAATATTGTCTCAGGAAAAATTCTCCTATAATGATACATTGAATATAAGTATTGGTAAGTCACCCTTCCAGGTTGTATATGGCATCCACCCAAGGGGTGTGTTGGAGTTAAGAGAACTACCTCAAGGAGAAGTCATTAGTGCTAATGGGGAAGCCTTTTCTACCGTCATAAAGGAGATCCATGACCAAGTTAAATCTCACCCTCAACAATTTGTAGAAAGATATAAATCTCATGCTGAAAAGAAGAAGAGGGATGTCTAGTTTGATGTGGGAGACTTGGTATGGGTTCACTTGAAGAAGGAAAGACTTCCAAAAGGCAGATATACAAAGCTTATGCAAAGGAAGATTGGACCCTGTCAAATCTTGAAAAAATGTGGCCAAAATTCTTATGAAATTCAACTCCCACCTGATCTCAGTTTGTCACCTATCTTTAATGTATGTGACTTAACTCTTTACAAATGTAGTGTTGATGCAGGAGAAGAAACAATTTCGGTTATGGCAGATGATGACATTCCCAAACATGAACCACCAAAGTTGCATAAGTTTTTAGACACAAAGGTTGCAAAGAGAACAAGGAAAAAAGTTTATATGGAGTATTTGGTGGCTTGGAAGGGACAACTTGATTTTGAAGCAGTCTGGATGACAGAACAACAGATCAATGACCATGGTGTAGACCTGCAGGCTCTCATCTCAAGTGGACTTGAGATTTCTTCTTCTGAGGAGTATGGTGAAGGAGCAACCCTTCAAGTTGATCAATCAGGCTCAGAGGAGGAAAGATAAGGCATCAAACATGTCTTAGGATTTTTTACATGTGTTTCAATCATCCATTATTTGTTTGTAATAAAAGACCCCATATTGTGAGCCAAACTCCTATTTTGGCATCTTGATAAGCCAATTAGGACTTTTGGACAAAAGGAGACCAAGTGTGTGTAGGACATAGTTATCCTAGTGGTTTTAGTTCCTCTAGGTTGTTTTAGGAGGGTTTAGTCTTAACCCAAGGCATTAGGAGGTGAGGAATGGCATTTTGACAACTTTGTCAAAAGTTGTCATAAGCAACTTTTATGCAATTTTTGAATTTTTATTTGTTTTAACTCCTCTAATGGCTCTAACCTCTTATTTTTGGTTGAGAGAAGTTGTGGAGATTTATATACACCTTGAGGATCCAATTCCCAAAGTTAGATTGTACGGAGGAAGGTTTTGATGACTGCAAACTAATGAAATTTTGAGTTTTTCCTGCAATTCAGGAGTCTTGACACGAAGTACGACATTGTACAGATTGGGATCAATCCCCAATGATGTGATTTTTTCAAAGTAGTGAATCAAATTTGATTTTTCTTTGGTTTGAGGTTTAGACTGTGTGTTTTTCTCCTGTTATTCCAATTTTGTTGTAGGTACCCGAAAAACCAGGGTTTACCTAGGGTTTTGCTTCTCCATGGCCATAACTTGTAATTTATCTATCTGAAACTCATGGGATTGGGTAAAATGCAAGTATGGCCTGTTTATTCTAATATTCCAAAAGCATTTTTCAGGAGGGGCAAGGGAGGTGTGTGTTTGATCAGACCCTAGGTAGACATCTCTATGTGGCTACCTAGTCCTTAATCAGCAAAGCTACCCTAGAAGACAAATGGCAATGATTCCAAGCACCTTGGAATCCATGATGGTTTATAGTTCCCCACATTCCCATGGGGTTTTTCTTGTATTTTTTTGTTCATTTGGATATAGTTTCTTCACAAATGGAGGCCTAACTAGCCCTTTAGGATAGTTGACCTTCACTGGGTTCAACACTTTTCTTGTCAGACCTTGACCTTTCCTTTTAGGGAATTGTGTATGACCTAAAAGGGTATTTGAATATGTGATTTTTTTTCTAGTGTGTTTGGGAAAGTTTGGACTTAAGGTCCCTTTACCTTCAAAGGGCTACTAGCAAATAGGCTTAATTGTGAAGGTGCTATAGGATATGGTTTTGAATCCTTAAAACTAGTGTTTTATCTGGTCCATGTGAGTCATGTCTGACCTAAAATAGGTGTGGTAATGGTCAAGAACCCTTGGAGGTTTCATGGTGCATGATGGAGTAAATTACCCAATTTAAGTATGAGTCTTGAAGATTGTGAGGTGTTGAACTAATGTTGTAGAGCCTTGCCTTGATAGGATCCTATTGTAGTCTTGAGGGGTCAGTGTCATACATCATGGAGTGTTTGGAAAGATATATGGGGGGGTCTACATCAAGTGGTATCAGAGCTAGTAACGGCTTTGGTAAAGAGATAGAGATTTGAGAAATGGCAGAGGGAGAAGAAGAAGTCCCTAGGGGACCAATCACCAACATGGAATTGGAAAAGATTGTGAGAGAGAAGGCCAATGCTTACAAGGCCATGCAGAAGGAGTATAACATGAAGAACACCACCGAATCAATAAAATGATCAATACTGCACACAATGATCAATGCATACCAACAACATGGATAGAAAATGATCGAGAAACATTCACAAGTAACATGAATTGCACCACAACAACTCCAACAACCTAGATTACTAAAATCATCATCTCTTTACCAGAGCTCAAGAGCACCAACATAATTGACTATCAAGCTAAAGGTTTTCTCTTGTGTATTTCCAAATCATGAACCAACCGAATTGAGAACACACATCAACGTCCCAAACATTCACCCAAATCCTTAAACCAAGATATAGCAATTCTGAAGCAATACAAAGTACAAACCAAAATACCGAATAACACGAACAATTGAATAACAACCTCAATACCGGATCACACAACTCGATCAAATCATCATGCAGACCACTAAAACTTTTTCTGAATCAACTAGAGATGAGTATCTCTAAACCCATTAAACCACAATAGCTCGTCCACAACACGCTAACCAAACCAACTCATTTAATTTGACTACAAAATTGGAATACATAGAAGAATATGTTGACATCAATGACAAAACATCATTATAGAAAACTTCTCAACAATATCCGACAACCTTTTTATTTCTAACTGAGCTTGACTAATATAGGTATCTTTTTACTCTTTTTCTTGAAACTGGCTCTATTATTAGCTCTTCCCTCACATTTCCATGCATGGTGTCTCTTTTATAGCCATCTATTTTTGCATTGTGTAGGTATCAAGATAAGAGGTAATCACATCCTACAATACTTCTTGCATAACCAACCTTCATTTTGTTTATCTACAAAACTTGTATGCTTCCTTGACTTTGCTTGATCAATTTGATCATTATTAACTACTTGACTGAATGGAGTCATAGATTTACAAGTGTGGTTATCATTGCACCAAAATCTTGACCTGTTAATGCCCGATACAACCACTAGACTTATAGAATCCATAGGAGGCAGTTAAGCCATGTCACAAACCTGAGCGTTGTGCTTCATAGCACAAGGAGACCAAGGGCACACACCTTGCAACAATCACCCTCCAATGCAAGCGAGGGGTTTGAACCTGTGACCAAGCTCTGATACCACTTGTTACAAGTGTGCTTGTTGTTGCACCAAAAGATTGACCTATTAATGACCGATACAACCACTAGACTTATAGAATCCACAGGAGGTGGTTAAGCCATGTCACAAACCCGAGCGTTGCGCTGCACAACACAAGGAGACCAAGGGTACACACCTTGCAACACATAGAATGTAAGTAATGAAGGTAAAAAGTATCCTAAGTGAATACAATTATTTGAACATATTTTAAAATTAGGAGTAACCCTTTATATTTCTTCCTAGTTCATGATTGGGATAAAATAATGACATCGTCCTCCTTTCTTAATTTACTAATCATAAGTTGGTCATAAAATAACAATGCAGATACATCAATAATATCACCATCTTCATTTTGTATTCCTTTATTTAAACTATTTATTCCACCATGGGATCTATTTGGGATCTAAGTTATTAACCTCTCCTTGATATCCCACTTGGTCTTCCATTTATTTTATAATTTTATTAATGATGCATCAACTTGGGTACCCCAAGAATAATTTATCTCTATACATAAGTCATCATCCTGACCATGAGCTATTATAAACCTCTCGCAAATGGTTGGCAAATTGTTGTACCTATTCCTTGTGTATTGACCTAGATTAATTTTTGTGGCTTAATACTCTTCAAGTCCTAAAAATTTGTCATCCGTATCTATTATGAGGGTAGAAACTTCTACAATTTTGGAGCTCAAAGCATCTTTAGAAACTAAAGATAATATTTTGCGCTTCTTTTTAGGCTTCAGGTTGTCTATCTTATCCAATATATTCTAGAGATCAACATTGGTAGTACTTACTAGTGACCTACTTTGGACCTTAACATATAACCACATAAGTACCAAAGTTGAAAAACTAATATTTTGTTGTTCATGTAGACAGTAAAAAATGGTCAACAACTATGTCTCCTTGTTGGCATCATTGATATTGAGTAAACCAGTTAATCCAGTGAACCGGTATATTAGCTGATTTGTCATTGATATAGCAAAGGTGATGGCTTGCAAACAACATGGAAGCAACATCAAAGATAGATGATCAAGGTTCAATCGGCTCAAGGGAAGACAGACTAAGCTAACTGGTTTGTCATTCAAGAAGATTGGTGTTAAGGTCAGATCTTAAAGTTGGCTATTCTGATGATGATGAAGTCATAGAAGTGACTTAGGCAAGAAGGCTTGAGGTCCTATGCAAACTGAAACCTCATTGGCAAACAGGAAAAGGGGCTTGATGGAAGTACTACAAACTGATATCAAAGGATGAACTGGTAGTGAAGAGCCCAGTGGTATACCAATATATCAGTGAAGTAGAAGGAAGATAGGTTGTCACAGTAAATCTCAGAGCGGTGATCGGTTACACAATTGTGATGGAAAAAGGTGAGTTGGGGAGTTTGTGTCTACACCAAACTAAAGGTTGGTGAATTCAACCTCAGTCATCGTGCAATTAAGCCATGATTACTTGCGGATTTTTTGGTTTGCATTTAAAAGACTAAACTCGACCTAGAAGTTGCTATTTTGGGGAGATGCAGTGGCAGATTTGGATGAGTAGTTGGTGGAATTGTTGCAGGGTGCATAAAGAAAGAGCAGGAAGATCTGAATTTCAAATCTACTGAGATCTGTGATTGCATTGATTAAGGAAACACCTGAGAGTGATGACAGAGAGAGTATAAAGTGTTTTGAGTTCATACAAAATATTTTGATCGAAAAATTTGCAAAGTGAAAATCCTACGTGAGGCGATCCAAGGTGCAGAGTGAAGAGTGAGGAAGTGATACGTGATTTAGCATAGCAGAGTGTGAGTATGAAGAACACTGGTAGAGTGCAGAGCCAAGGATATGAGCAGAGAACCAGTGTATTGCAGAGTAGACACAACCGGTGTAGAACTGCTAAGTGAATAGCAGAGTGGTGAAGAGAGTGTGCAGAGCTCGAATTGTGTGAAGAGCAGAGATAGAATGCAGAGAACCAAAAGAGTGCAGAGAAAGTGTGATGCAGAGCATCGGTAGAGTGCAGAGCAAGTGTAACCGATGGTCAAACTAAAGAGCTTCATTTGGATCTGATCAAGCTATCTGTAGCTATTCCAGTAGATCATGTTCTTGTTGCTTTCTAACCATTACAACTCTAAATCCCTTAACCAAGTGGAATTTAACAGGTCCCTTTGTAAAATCCCTTAACCAGGTGACATCTTAATTGATGATCCTAATTCCTTTAACAAGGATACCTCTAATAGGGTAAAGGCACTAATGGGCCTTATACAAAATCCCTTAATCAGGTGGCACCTAATAGTGTCTTTGTAATCTCCTAACAGGGATGGCTCCTCACCGAGAGTACTCCAGAAGAGTGCAAAGTTTGTGAGTTTCTACTCACACCATGGTTTTCTTCCATTTGGGTTTCCATGAGATAACTCTTGGTTTTATAGTGTATCTTTCCATGCATGCATGTTCTCCTGCAATAACTATTTGTATTGATGAATATTAAGTTAGTGCAGACTTGAGTAAAAAGGCTTTAATTTTGTAAAAACGGTAAAGTGTTGATTCACCCCTCCCCTCTAAGCACCGATTGGGACTAACAATTGGTATCAAAGCCCTGGTCCTTAGATTTAGAAGAGCTTAACAACTTAAGGAAAGATCCAAGTTGATGTGAAAGGAAGGCCCCAAGTTCTCTAAGGAGAATTATACATTATGTTGTGGTAGAATGAAACTCTACCTAAAAACCCTAGGAGATCAATATTGGAATCATGTAAGCATAGTGTACAATGAACCTACAGGGGTTATCACTACAGATCAGATCAAAGAAAGGCAAGACAACATTACAACTATGGATATGATTGCTAGCACTCTATCTAATAATGAGTATGTTGAGGTTCAAGATCTAAAAATAGCCTATGAGATGTGGAATAAGCTGAAGACTATTTATGGAGGAGATCCTCCTATACAAAAGGCTAAGGTGGATAGCTTAAGAGGCAAATTTGATGAAATGAGGATGCAAGGAGAAAATATAGAACAGTATAGAAAAATAATAAAGGATGTGGTAAATTATATCAAAAGTGTTGGAGGAAAGCTTGAAGAAGATGATGTGGTCAGCAAAATATTGAGAACCTTGCTACCACAATATGCCATAAGGGTTTCTGCAATTCAAGAACTCAGATCCTTGGGAACATTTAATATTTCACTTGACTCACTGATTGGTAAGTTGACTACCTTTGAACTAAGCAACTATGATAATAGTGTACCAAATATTATTGTTGCCTTCAAAGCTTCCATGATACTTGCACCAACAAGGAGAAGAAAAGAAACCAGAAATAGTTCTACTACAAGAACCGGTCATTCTCATGAATGTGACAACCTATTATCTGAAGAACAGGAACAAGATGAGATTGAAGCTCTAATAGCAAGAAGGTTGCCAAGAGGAAAACGAAAGTATAAAGGTAAACTTCCCTTGAAGTGTTTATCTTGCAATAGAATAGGTCATATTGCATCCAGATGTCCTGACAATGATAGGAAGGATAATTTTAGAAGCTACAAAGACAAGAGCATACAGATTTGTGTGGTCCTATGAGAACTAAGAGCTTCTATGGGTATCGATATTTCATGTTGTTTGTAGATGATTTCTCAATAATGATGTGGGTTGTGTTCTTGAAAGAAAAATATGAAGCCTTTAACATGTTTAAGTTCTTCAAGGTTCAAGTAGATAGAGGAACCAGTAAGAGTCTAAAATGTTTGAGATCAAATAGAGGAGGAGAGTTCACCTCTCAAGAGTTCATAAATTACTATGAAGAACAGGGGATTATGAGACAGATGTTTGCACCCAGAACACCTCAGCAGAATGGGGTTGTTGAAAGAAGAAATAGAACTCTGATTGATTGTGCAAGGACTCTGATGATACAGAAGGATATTCCACATATCTTCTTGAGAGAAGCAGTAAGCATTGTTGTGTATACCTTGAACCAAATATAGGTGAAGAAAGGGACAAATAAAACTCCCTATGAATTATGGTGTGGATACTCACCCAATGTGAGTTATTTCAAAGTATTTGGAAGAAGGTGCTATATCAAGAGGGATGAGTACTCTGGAAAGTTCGATCCCAAGAGTGATGAAGGAGCCTTCTTAGGTTACTTGACAAAGAGTAAATCATATCGGTGTTTGAAAAAAAGAACCAGTAAGATTGTGGAGAGTACCAATGTTAGAGGAGATGAGTTCTCTGAGAAAAATGAACAGGATAGAAAGAGTGAACCAAAGGATTATCAAAGATTCCAATACACTGTACCAGTTGAACCTGTTGAAGAGAATCCTACTGTAGCGGCAAATGAGGAGGCATGTGAAGTAGAACCTGCACAACTAGTAGAATAATTTCCAAGAAATGAACCAGTACTAGTAAGGTATGTCAGAAATAATCACTCTATTGACAATATCATTGGTGACAAAGATGCAGGAGTATTGACTAGAAGAAGAGCAAGAGAGAATGCATGTCTGCTCTCCAAAATTGAGCCCAAAACAACAAAGGAGGCTCTAAAAGATGAAGACTGGATCAAATGAAACTAGAGCAGATTGAGAAAAATGGAACTTGGACTCTTGTGCCTAGACCAGAGAACAAAAATGTGATAGGCACCAAATGGGTGTTTAGAAACAAAATTGATGAAATTGGTCAAGTAGTAAGAAACAAAGCAAGGTTAGTCTACAAAGGGTATGCACGGGAAGAGGGTTTGGATTATGGAGAGACCTTTGCACCGATGGCCAGATTGGAAGGGGTCATAATTTTGCTTGCCTATGCTGCTTACAAGAAGTTCAAAGTTTACCAAATGGATGTCAAATCGGCATTCTTGAATGGTGTTCTAGAAGAAGTGTTAATAGAGAAACCAGAAGGGTTTGTATCAAAAGATGGAAGAGATATGGTATGCAAGATGAAGAAGTCTTTGTATGGGCTAAAACAAGCACCAAGAGCTTGGTACAAGAGGTTGCACTCATATCTGATAAGCATAGGGTTCATAAGAACCAGTGACAACAATAACTTGTACCTAAAAAATGGAGAAGGAAAACATTTGATTACAGATTTTTTTGCAAATGACATCATCTTTGGCAGAGATGATGAGATGAGAAAAGGTTTTGCAGATGAAATGAAGTGAGAGTTTGAAATTTCCATGATCGGTGAAATAAAATTCTTCATCGGTCTACAAGTATCTTAGCTAAAGAATGGTATATTCATTAGCCAAACCAAGTACATAAGGGAAATATTGAAGACTTTTGGAATGGAAGATTCCAAGCCTATTGGAACTCCAATGGTTACAGGTTGCAAGCTCTCCAAAAATGATGAGGCTAATGAAGTGAATGAGACACTTTACCAATCTATGATCGGTAAGTTGCAGTACGTAGTACACAGTAGACCAGATATAGAACAAGCAGTTGGCTTAGTTACTAGATTTGTTGCAAATCCAAAAGAGACTCATATGGTGGCAGTTAAGAGAATATTTAGATACCTTAAGAGGACTGATGAGTATGGTCTTTGGTATCCACATAAGGGAGATTTCAAAGTGCCTTCACCGAATCAAATTGGGCAGGGAACATTGATGACAGAAAGAGCACTAGTGGAGGTTCATTCTTTCTTGGAGACGGAATTGTGTCATAGACAAGCAAGAAATAGAATTGCATCTCTCACTCCATAGTTGAGGCAGAGTATGTAGCTATTGCAATCAACTGTACACAGGTAATATGGATCAAGCAGATAATGGAAGGTATCCAAGAAAAGGTGACTGGACCTGTGGTGATTCACTGTGACAACACCATTGCTATCAACATATCCAAGAATCTGGTGATGCATTCCAAGACAAAGCATATAGCTATCAAATACCACTACCTCAGGGAAAAAGTTCAAGACAAGGAAGTAAGGTTGGAGTATATACCAACAAAAGAACAGGTGGTAGATATCTTCACCAAGCCACTACAAAAGGACAACTTTGAATATCTCAGAGGTAAGATAGGGGTAATTCCCCTACATACTCTAAGGTGAGTAAAGATTAGAACAACATCAATCCGGTATGATTTTCCTATAAAATCTATGTATTTGGATTGATGATTATGGACTACTCCTTTTAGGGGGAGTAGTCAATGCAGTTTGTGAAATAGGGTGTCTAAATTACACCTTTGGCATTGATGTCAAAGGGGGAGATTATTATAGTGTTTGAGTATTATTGAGTAGTGGGAAGATTGCGTGCAGTAGTGTTGTGCAGTGTATTGTTGAAGGTGCAGTAGTGTTGAGCAGAGGGTTGCTAGAAGTGGTTAAGAGTATTGCCAGTGTTAGGGGGAGATACTCATTACTCAGAGCAGAAGTAATGACCGGTACAAAAATAAATAAAGAAATGAAGAAAGTACATGTAGGAGAAACTGATAAGACAGATTCTAAAGTGTTGCCATCGATGCCAATGGAGGATATTGTTGGCATCACTGATATTGAGTAAACCGGTTAATCCAATGAACCGGTATATTATCTGAGATTTGTCATTGATGACTAACACTGACCGGTGGAGTGGTGTATCTCAGTAGAAAAGGTGATGGCTTACAAACAACATGGAAGCAACATCAGAGATAGATGATCAAGGTTCAATCGGCTCAAGGGAAGACAAACTAAGCTAATCGGTCGTTCATTCAAGAAGATCAGTGTTAAGGTCAGATATTCAAGTTGGCTATTTTGATGATGATGAAGTCACAAAAGGTGACTTAGGCAAGAAGGCTTGAGGTCCTATTCAAACTGTAACCTCATTGGGAAATAGGAAAAGAGGCTTGATGGAAATATTGCAAATGGGTATCAAAGGATGAATTGATAGTGAAGAGCCCAGTGGTATACCGGTAGACCGATGAAGCAGAAGGAAGATAGGTTGTCACCGTAAATCTCGGAGAGGTGATCGGTTACATAGTTGTGATGGATAAAGGTGAGTTGGTGAGTTTGTGTCTACGCCAAACTAAAGGTTGGTGAAGTCAACCTCAGTCATCATGCAGTTAAGCCATTATTACTTGCAAATTTGCTGGTTTGCATTTAAAAGACTAAACTTGACCCAGAAGTCGTTATTTTTGGGGGATGCAATAGCAGGTTTGGATGAGTAGTTGGTGGAATTGTTGTAGGGTACACAAAGAAAGAGCGGGAAGATTTGAATTTGAAATCTACCGAGATCTATGATTGCATTGATTAAGGAAACTCTTGAAGGTGACAACAGAGAGACTATAAAGTGTTTTGAGCTCATACAAAACATTTTGATCAAAAAATTTGCAAACTGCAAATCTTGTGTGAGGCGATCCAAGGTGCAGAGTGAAGAGTTGGGAAGTGCTAAGTGATTTAGTGAAGCAGAGTGTGAGTATGAAGTAGACCAACAGAGTGTAGAGTTGAGGGTATGAGTAGAGAACGGGTGTGGTGCAGAGCAGACACAACCGGTGCAGAACTGCTAAGTGAATAGCAGAGTGGTGAAGAGAGTGTGCAAATTTTGGATAGTGTGAAGAGCAGAGATAGAATGCAGAGCACCAGAAGAGCACAGAGCAAGTGTGATGCAGAGCACCGGTAGAGTGCAGAGCAAGTGTAACCGGTGGTCAAAGTGAAGAGCTTCATTTGGATCTGATCAAGCTATCAGTAGCTATTCCAGCAGATCAACTTCATGTTGCTTTCTAACCATTGCAACTCTAAATCCCTTAACCGGGTGGACTTTAATAGGTCCCTTTGTAAAATCCCTTAACCGGGTGACATCTTAATTGATGATCCTAAGTCCTTTAATAGGGCTACCTCTAATAGGGTAAAGTCACTAACAGGCCTTAAAGAAAATCCCTTAACCAAGTGGCACCTAACAGTGTCTTTGTAATCTCCTAACAGGAATGGCTCCTCACCGGGTGTACTCTAGAAGAGTGCAAATTTTGTGAGTTTCTACTCACACCGTAGTTTTCTCCCATTTGGGTTTCCATGAGATAAATCTTGGTGTTATACTGTATCTTTTCATGCATGCATGTTCTCCTACAATAATTGTTTGTATTGAATAATATTAAGTTAGTGTAGACTTGAGTAAAAAGGTTTTAATTTTATAAAACCGGTGAATTGTTGATTCACCCCTCCCCTCTCAGCACCGGTTGGGACTAACACTCCTATTTTTAAGATATCATGCGCATAGTGCCTCTTAGGTTTAATTAATTAATTAAATTCCCTTTTTACTAACAATTCTTCTAAGTCCTAAATAAATAAATTTAATAATTTATTTATTTGTCCCCTTTGTCCATTAATTAAATAAATTCATTTTATTTAATTAACTAATTCATAAATATGAAGCAATAAATTAATAAATCATTTTTATTAATTTTCATATTTATCGTCCTTCAAAATAAAGATAATTACTAAATTTTATTTATTAATTCATTTTTATTTCCTGCTTTTCTTTATTTTTTATTCTTCCATTTTATCCTCTTATATGGAGATATTTAATAATTTTTAATTATTAAATCTTCTCTTAAAATCCCCCTAATTTTCAAATTTGGAAACTAATATATTTCCTTGATTTTCAAAAATTAATCTTTTTGGCAATACCTCATTAATCTTAATTTTTAAATTCAAAAATGAGGTATGCATCTTCAAAATTCTACTTTTTGTGAGAGGATAATTTATTTATTTATTTTATTCTTCTATTTATCTTATCAAATGAAGATATTTAATAATTTTTCATTATTAAAATCTTCTTGATATTTTCAACTTGCTAATTTGGTATTTATGAGAAGATGATTAAATATTTTATTATTTATTCTCATAATATCTTTTCACATTTGCCTTATTCTATCATCATCCTTCCCTGAATGGTAACTTTGTTGTGCACTCAATCAAGTCCGTCCATCTAATCAAAAAGCTTTTCAATCTTAGTCATCCAATCAAATCCCATTTCTTTATAAATTGAGCTCTCATTGCTCATTTTTTAACAACCACGTCGCTTCTAGTATCCTTATGCTGCCTAAATCATTTTTCTATCATCTCATCATCTTGCTTTCAATACACTTGAATTTGTAGGTGAGATCAACATCAAATTTGAAGGAGAAAGATGGACAATGGAGGTCAATGAAGGGAGACATTTGTGATGGTTTTCATTTTAATTTGAATGTCGTGTCTTTCGGTCCTTTGTTGATTGAATTTGGATTTGATTTTATTGCTAGATTGGGTTTTGTAGAAATGTAACTAGGAAATTCGAAATACATTAAAGCAATGAATAATAGATAGGATATTGGAAGAATTGGGCTTAAGGGGATGGAAATGCTGGCAAGATCAACATTGGCACACACCTTGAGGGGTGATGGACTAATGGAGGAAAAGTGGGTTTTGAAATTTGAGATTTTGATAGAGGAAAGGCTAGGGATTTTGGGACATAAGGACCCAAAATGGATGAAGGGGGTGATGGAGGAATAGACTTGGAAAGTTTAGATGGAGGAATATCAATTTTGGATGCCAATCTAGATTCTTCTTTTTGTGCTTCAAGGATCCACTTGGGAATCCACATGGTTTTTGATGTTTCATTCTTTTGTAGTTCCTTGGAGTGCATTGCTTGCACAAGGGATTTAGGAACCCATATAGCTTTTTACTTTCCTTTCTTTTTCTCAATGGGCCTTTGTGGCCTTTTGGATATTCCTTTTTCTTTTTGGATCATATTTTGCTTTGTTTTGACATGTCGATTAAACTGGACATGTTGATCCTTGAATACATGTGCATTTTTTGGACTTATGACTTTTATGATTGACATCCAAATTTCTTGGAGGGGGGAAGGAATGTATTGATGGATAGGAATGAAATGGAGGTTGTTTGGAGGGATGGAAGTTTCTCAAGGATGTGCGTCTTTGTTGATCCTGCATAGGGGACGAATGGATATAAGGACCTAAGATGGATGGAAGGGATGAATGGGAAGGTGCATGTTTGGATTTTGCAGGGATATTGGATTTAGTGGGGGTGCCAACATCTAGAGGAATTTCATTGAGGGAATGACTATTAATATTTTATTTGACATGGAGGGGATCTTTCTCGTGAAGATCTATCCCTTTGCCTTTATGAATATTTTGACTTGTATGATACTCTTTACTTTGGGAAGATGATGCGATTTCATTATGAGGTGGATATGACATGATGTGATCATGAAGTGATTCAGACTGGACCAAAGTGGAGGAACCCATTGTGCATGTAGGGGGTTCTTGAATATCTTGCGCCAACATGTTAGGATCATGAGGGGGACTATGATCAATGACAAGCTCTACATGAGATGGAGTGGGAGGAATAATAGGATCATCAAAAGAAATGAGATCTTTGAGTATATATGGAGTATTAGGACATGGAGATGGGGGAACAAAATAATCTTGTGGTTAATCTACAGGGATAATAGGTTCTTGTGGTGGACATGCATCTGAAAGGATACTTTGATCTTGACAAGGAGGAGTATCATTGGATTCATCTTTAAAGGTGTTTTGCTTGTGACTTTCAATGGTATCATTAGAAAGGAAGGAGGGGATATCTTGACCTTGCTTAGGAAGTGGAATGTCAATGGGATTTAAAAAGACATTATGTTCATGAAATGGAAGGAGATCATTTGGGATGGGATGGACTAGGACATCTTGATCTTGCTCAAGGAATGAAGTGTCAATAAGACTTTGGATAGGATGGAAAAGAATAGGGGAATCATCATGAGTGTCTGGGAAGATGGGATCCTTGTCAACAATTGGATGGAATGGTAATGTTTTAGGATCTTGAGCTTCATGCTTTGATTCATCCTCTTGACATAGGGTTGGACTTCGAAAATGTGTGGGAGATTCTAGCAAGGAATCAATGCTTGGACATGAGGGAGATGGACTTTGAATGCAGTCCTTTAAAATAGGTTTCATGGGAAATGAAGCATATGGTGGCATTGGGTCTAGCATTTCTAAAGAATGGAAAAGACTTGTGTCATGAATTGGATTATCTTGGCAATCAATTGTGGATATCCCTTGGGGAATTTCATTCTTCGGTGTATTGTTTGATGAGGATGATATGGATAGCTCTTGCAAAGGGATTACATTATGAAATGGATTAGCATAGAGATCTATTGTGGACAACCCTTGGGGGATTTCATCATTGGGTGTATTGTTTGATGAGGATGATATGGAAGGTTCTTGCAAAGCTTCAAAAGGTGTAGGAATGGATGCCACTAGAGAGTCAATTTGTTTATGGGGGGATGAGCTATTGCTAGACATGGTTGCATGATTTTGATCTTTCTCAGAAAAATCACCTAGGGCTCTCTTTAAGAGTTGTGTAATAGAGCCACCTTTATTTGGAGACATATTTGAATCCTTGCGAGGTTTTGACATATTTGGATTTGGATTTTGAGCTTGTTTGAAAGTGATTTGGTTTTGGTTCGATGTTACATTTTGATTTTACAATTTAATTGGGTTGAATTGGTTTGAAACATTTGAAATTTGGCTTGGTGTGTGTTGCCACTTTTGTTTTTGAATATGTGATTGTAGTTGTTGGTATTGAGTTTGTTGTCGATACTTGATAGTTGGTTGGATAAATTGTTGGGATTGTGTATTTGGTTGAACACATTGTTGAATTTGCATCATTGATTGTGTTGGTTGGATATTTTGGACCATTGGTTGTTGTTGGATCATTGGTTGTGTTGGTTTGAAATGTTGAACCACTAGTTGTTGATTCATCATTTGATTGGACAGTTTGATCAAATAAAGTTTGACTTGGGATTTGGTTCAACAAGGTTTGATTTCGGGCTTGGTTCAAGTTTGTGCTTGTTGCTTGAATTTTTTCATTTTCTCTATTATTATGAGGAGAGATGGTATATTTGATCATTTGATGAGAGCTTTTACATCAATGGGCTCAATATTTGGATTTGGACTTTGGAATTTTTGAAATGTTTTCATCTTTTGAGATCTAGATTTCTCAAAGTTTTTCACTTTTTATTCTAAGATCTTTGTTTCTCGAGCTAGTTTCTCCTCTAGTTTATGTATTTGGATACTTGTTTCATCATAAAATGTTTAACTAATATCGCCTTGTTTTTCAGTTGAATCGTAGAATTGTGATTGTCTTGGATTAAAATTGGATTGCATTGAGCTATTCATGGTTCCAATCATCGGTTGATATGTCAAACTTTGTTGCATCATAGGAGCTTGGAACTTTATTTCAATATACATGTCACTATTTTGGATTTAGGAATGGTGTATGCAACTAATGAATTTTACAAATGCAACCTAAAAGGATGGCAATGCAACTTATGTTTTGGACTTTTTGAAATTTGGAATGATAATGATATGCAACTAAATGCAACCTTATAAAAATGATGATGCAATCTATGACAAGAAATCCACCTATATTTTTCTTTTCTTTTCAAGATTTAGAAAAACTTTTGGAATGCAGACCTAAAGATGCAACCTTGGGAAATTGAAATGAAGCCAATACCTTAAAAGGATAAAGGACAAAATGACAATAGGACAAATGACAATGTCTCACCTATACGCTTGGATACTAAGCTAGGTTTGACAAAATATTGTTGATTACAAAAGTACAAATGTTGGACAAAGTCAAGACTCCCTAACAACAACTTAGGGTATGATCTAAAGTTTTGATTTTTCAAGTTTGAAAAAACCTAATTTTGAGACTAAATGCAAGAAGGAAATGATTATGGCAAGGACCTAAGTGTATGATATGAATGTGATATGGTCTCAAGATATGATATGATATGATAAATGATATGAACCAAGGATATGAATGAAAATCTTTGACAATGTCAACCTAAGAAAAGACCTAGGGTTTGAAGTATGCAATGATAAAATCAATATGATATGGATATGTGAGGACCAATGACTTTGGAAATGCAAAGTGCAACCTAAGCCAAGACCTAATTTTGGGATGATGATAATGCAATGAAGACTTAGGAAAATAATTTTAAAACTAAGTGCAAAATGAGGACACTACAAATGAAATGGATTAAAATGAAGAGTAATGATTATACATCCTAAGACCTAAGTTTGGACTATGCAAAGTCTAACCCTAAGTGACATGTATTTTGAGACAAGGATTTCCAATGTTTTGACAAGCCATGTTTGAATGTTGGATGAATACTTGGAGAAGATTTTGGACCTTTGTTTGAACCTTGTTTTTAATTTGGTGTGGAGAATGTTTGGACTTTCTTGAAAATGACTTTTTGTGACACTTGTGTTTTTTATTAAACTTTTGGCAAACATAGAAGACAAAATGTTTGTTGGACTTTGACCCAAAATAATCATTCACCTTCACAACATTTCCTAATTATAAACAAAGAGGGAATTGAGTCTAATTGTCAAGATGAGACCAATTTGAATGATTTGAAAATGATAAAATGCCAATCATAATGATTTAGGGCCAAATATGAATGAACAAGACCGATTAGGGTTGGATTTGAAATGAACTGAAACCGGAGGAATGACACAATGTTAACATATGATGAAGATCAAATGCGACATAGAAGACATGTGAAAAATTAGGTTAGCGACGTAGGAGTGATGACCAATTCTGAGTGTCTACAATTCCTATTGCACTTGTTTCTCTAGATTAGAAGAAACTATTTATTAGTGGATTGGAGGTTCTTACCTCTATCTATTAGTGGAGTGAGTGTACTTACCCTATTATTAACTAGCTCTATTATTAGCTCTTCCCTCACATTTCCATGCATAGGGTCTATTTTATACTCATCTCTTTTTGCATTATGTAGGTATCAAGATAAGAGGTAATCACATCCTACAATACTTCTTGCATAACCAATCTTAATTTCGTTTCTCTGCAAGACTTGTATGCTACCTTGACTTTGCTTGATCAATTGGACCATTATTAATTACTTGACTAAATGGAATCATAGAATGTAAGGAATGAAGGTAAAAAGTATCCTAAGTGAACACAAGTTTATTTGAATCCCTTTAAGAATTAGGCTTAACCCTTTATATTTCCCTCCAATTGATGGTTGGGTTAAAATAATCACATCATTCTCCTTTGTTAATTTATTGGTCATAACTTGGGCATCAAATAACAATGTAGATACATCAATAATATCATCATCTTCATTTGGGATTCCATTATTTGATCCTTTTATTCCACCATGGAATCTATTTGGGCTCTGATTTATTAGCCTCTCCTTGATATCCCACTTAGTCTTTCATTTATTTTATAATTTTATTAATGATGCATCAACTTGGGTACTCCAATAATAATCTAGCTTTACATACGTCATCATCTTGACCATGAGTTATTGTAAACCCCTCTAAAATAGTTTGCAACTTGTTGTACCTATTCCATTACACAAGAGTTCATTGTGTCAATTATAAAATTGGTGTTGTCATCCATCTATGAGCCTGCATGCTCATTTGTTCTATACAAGAGATGTACTTAAATTGTAAGAGAGACTGGAAAATGTGAGATACTAGAGTTATTTTTAGTTCATATTAGGAATATCATAATTGTAATATATGTACAAGTCTTATATGATAACATGTTATTTAGAGTATAAATTAGGTAAATACACATGATGTATTGTGTTGTTGTCTCCATCAAGTATAACATAACATCTCTTTGAAAGCCATAATAAAAAAAAATTGAATTTCTTCATGCACATATGTTGTATCAAGTTACTTTTCTATGGTAGTCTTTGTTCAAATGATGTGTAATGATTTCAAGGAAAAATAATGTGGATTCCCCCAGTGTAAATAGACTAAGTACATGACTGCACATGTACAAGCCATTCATAGGTCATTTTATTGTAAGAAAGTATATTCTTATTAAGACTTAATAAACATTAAAAATATTTGATGCTAGAACAAAATGATGTGCAACGTGGTATGACTCTGTGATCTCTAAATAAGCATTGATCTATCTCAGCATATCCCTCCCCAAAATATAATATTTAAATGACAAATCTCAATATCTTGTAATTTATTTCTATTCTTTTTTCCCTTATTCATAGGCATTAAAGCTATGAGGAATATGCTAGATATTTTTAAAATGTTCAAATTCCTTGTTATGATCTATGAGAATTCATATTTGCTTGACACTGCAATCTAATTTTTGCATGAATTTTTATTCATTATTATAATAGGGGCATCAACCATGGCTTTTTAGAGCCTAAAGTGTAGGAGGGGTGATCGCCCTCATTTTTTGTCCAACCCTCCAATAGTTTTGAACATAAGATCCGATAAATCTATAAAAACCATTAAATACAGGTTGGGGAACCAAAGTACTAATGTACAAATAACCCATCTGAAAAATATCTATAATGAGGTTTGACTACCTTTGAAATGTAAGAACTATATGCATGTTGATTTATTGCTATTTGTTAGCATAGATGACTAAGCTATCTATATGTTGTTTATGGTTGACCTTAGCAACCAACCAACTTGTATTTTGTAATACATTAATTGAATGGTAAAATGTTATTCTTTATAAAAATTCAATACACTCATTTTTATTACAAGGTATCTAATAAAACCAAGGATCTTCCAAAATCAAATTAGGAGGAGACATGATAAAATGTTGTAACATGCACTTCCAACATAAGACCTTTGATTGGATCTCAATTCATAATTAATGAGATAAATATTAATAAAACAAAATCAATCATTTTTTGAAATCAACAAAACAACTCAATTGATAATTTTATTCAAAAGATGTCCACTAGAACTTATTAGTTTTAAAGAAATGTCTTAGACTTAAACATAATTAAGAAGTAGAAATTAAAAAAAAAACTGTTTATTAAATCTCACGTAATACAAATTTATTGCGACACAACTAAGCTATCTATATGTTGTTTATGGTTGATCTTAGCAATCATAGATGACTAAGTTATCTATATGTTGTTTATGGTTGACCTTAGCAACCAATCAACTTGTATTTTGTAACACATTAATTGAATGGTAAAATGTTATCTTTATAAAAATTCAAAACACTCGTTTTTATTACAAGATATCTAATAAAACCAGGGATCTTCCAAAATCAAATTAAGAGGAAACATGATAAAATATTGTAACATGCACTTCCAACACAAGACCTTTGATTGGATCTCAATTTATAATTAATGAAATAAATATTAATAAAACAAAATCATTAATTTTTTAAAACAACAAAACAACTCAATAAAAAACAATAAAACAACTCAATTGATAATTTTAAAAAAAAATCAGTTTATTAAACCTCGCGTAATAATACAAATTTCTCACGCGACATGAAACTTTCAAGTGGGGCATTCCGAGAATTGAACTCGGGACCTCTCGCACCCTAAGCGAGAATCATACCACTAGACCAAATGCCCGAATGTAAAGATTTTAATTTAAAAATAATATTGGACTTTATTTAAAGCAAACGAAAAGACTAAATCATGCATTCTCAAGGGTGGGATTCGAACCCATGCCCTAGTTAGATCTCAAAAGTTGAGTGAAGAGTTTCCAAAGCCAAATTAGGAGGAGGCGTAACATGTACTTTCAATATAAAGTTTTTTTCAAATCCCAATTCTAATAATGAGAGTTCATCCTAAATTAACATGGAAAAGAGAATTCAATTCTCAAGCTACTCATTAAATTATTTCTAATTTTTTTTTTGGTATTGTTTTAAAGTAAATTCTTGAAGACTTTCCATGGTAGTAACTTTCTACTATACAGAAGTTATGTGCAAAGTAATTTTTATCATAATTTTAATTTTTTTATATTATAAAGATTTTAGGTTTCTATTGTCCTACAATTTAATATTTTAGATTAGATTAAGGACTTCTGATATGTATAACACACCTAGTCTTATAGTTTTAATGATCTCTCACTTGTTGTATACATTGCAAGAATCATAAGGGGCTTTATACATAAAGACGAGCTTTATCCATTCATGAAAGGTAGGTTTCTTTTCCAATTTGATGGCACTTTGATTGCAGTAGGACCACAATTATATTCTACCTAAATTTGGTATCCATAAACAATCTCTTAAGCTAACCTACTTTCTTATAATGAGTAGTTGTTACATTTATCTACATTAGTAGTTAAACGAGATTGCACAACCTGTTGTTTTCTTATATAACTAATGGCACCACTAAACAATGTAAATATATACCTACTTGTAGACCTCTTGCTATCTATATCTCATACTCGATTAGAATGGACACAAATCCTTATTTATTCATTATTATACCCAAGAGCCATCCTCCCTAGTAGCAATTTGAATAGTTTGATGTGTCTCAAAGATAATTGAAGATCTTTAACCATAATCTAATGTTCTTTTATCATATTATGCATGCACCACCTCATGCCCCCCACTACTTCAGTTATGTTTGTTCTAGTATCAAAAATCCACATACATAGTGCTATCAACTTCCCTCTATAAGGGACATGGCTCATTTCCTCTATCTCACCTAGTGTTAAAGTTCACTAATCAATTGAAATATGTATCCTCATAAGAATGAGAATATTCACTATCTTGCAATCTTGCATCTTAAACTACTATATGATATCCATCCCTAAGAAGAACCAAACTTTCCCAATCCATTTTGATCAAACTAAAATTAAATTCTAGATTTAAAATCTTTGTTTATATCCTCACTATTAAGTTAAAGAATAACATATCATTGGCATGTAAATAGATAATCCATGTTTGATGTAAACATAATTATTTGATGTAGCTCTAAATGTCCCAAATTCAATTATCAAACCTTTCCTGTCACATCCTAAGGGACTATTTAAAACTATAAAGAGACTTTTCTAGCTTTAAAAACCAAATCTTTCTTGCTATTCACCTCAGAGATCTTTGGTCCTATCATGTAAATTTCCTCCATCAAATCCCATTGATAAAAAGATGCCTTCAAATCAATTAATTTTGCCCCAAGGTCATATGCAAGAATAAAAGATAATAATAATCTAATGAATTCCATCATTCTAAAAGGAGTGAAGATCTCACCAAAATGAATTTCCTTTTCCTTGGAAGAAACCTTAGCTATTAACCTTGGTTTATACTTCTCACCAAGGTATGCTTTGAGATATACTTCTTGAAAACTCATTTGCAATCTGTAAAGGCTCTCTCCCCTTAAACTTTATCTCACAAATAAATAAATTCTCATTAATTTAATAATATAAAAATAAAAGATAATAACTCAATATTCATATTAAATGTCAAAATATATCTTAATAAAGTAATACTTAATCCAGGTATTAGCATGTAAAAATAATATGCCTTAAAGTATAAATTAGGCATCTCAAGCCTTATGTCACAGTCAATACCACATTAGGTACAATACAAAAGATATATATAAGAATGATATGAGAAAATATAGTCAATAGCTCCTTGAATGCCATCAACCCCAATAGCTCAAGCGATGGGAACTTGGCTCAAGCGCTTTTCACCCAACCATGAAGATTACACTCCCCTGGAATTTTTCATAACATGAAATGCCTAGCTACATGGAAACAATATTGTTTCCTACATATTGAAACTTCCACTACACCAACCATCTAGAAACACCTCATCATCACCACTAGACTACTCAACAATATCAAAACACTCACTTTCAGACCGTCTATGATGCATAGTGACATCAATGACAACACCAAATAGGTTGACATCAATGATGACACAACTTAACAACTCGAGTTTCAAACATTCTCCCCTTTTGTAATTGATGGCAACACTTGTACCACCAATGGTAAACAACACTTATAACATTATCTTCCCAATAGTATCTCTCTCCCCCTTTGACATTAAGGACAAAGGGTACAAAATTATCAACAATAGATCTCTCTCTCTCTTCCACATTATAACTCTAATAACTACAATACTTCATCTGCAACCACACAACACTACTCCCCCTAAGAGCAGCAACCACATCAATCCAGGAGATGACATATGAACTTTCAATCTCCCCCTAGATAGGTGCACCACTTGAATGTATTTAGTTTGAATAAGGAGGGGGGTCTACCTACAATAATGATTCCCACTTTTTTGCCACTTTTGACACTGAGATGAACATTTTTAAAATAATCGTCAACTTCCGACAACTATAACTTTTAAACTATTAAGAATTTGAAGATAATGTAAATTAGTGGTTTGTAGCATTTTGTCTGTAAATTATAAATATATTTTTTTCAAATTTTTTTTATTAGCAGGCAGCCCCTTCGTTCTATTTAAACTATTAAGAATTTGAAGATAATGTAAATTAGTAGTTTGTAGCATTTTGTCTGTAGATTAATAAATATATTTTTTTTCTATTTTTTTGAATATTTTTTTTTTAATTTCCATCTCCCTTGAAAAGTAGTTTTTTACAACAAACTACATTTTTTAAGAGTGATGTGCCTCCCGAAACGAATAACTTTTTTTCTATAAATGATAAAAACTAACATCAATATCCAGGGCTTTCAGTTGGTTTGATAGTGATATGTTCAATATTTTTCATTTTATTAAGTTTTGAAGTCCGACTATTTATAATTTAGACATAGGTTTAGGTTTCAACGCATAACTTTTTCTATATATATCGAAATTCAATTTACTTTTTTATTAGAAAGAAGACATCAATATGGAGGGCTTATATTTTTTTTATTTATTTTTTAATTAGTTTTCTATTTTTCCCAATGCGTTGATCAGAGAAGTTCATGTTCAGTGAAAAACCAATATTTCATAAAATTAAAAAAACAAGATCATAATAAATTCACAATGTAATAAAATTATACTCGTTAGAAAGCTTGCTTCGAGCACTACCATCTTATATTTATGGGTTATCAAGATTCTTTCATTTGAGCCTTGACCAGAGGTTTGAAGGCCAAAATTTCTCAGAGTTTTGAAGAATTTGGGGAGAGATGTCAAAAAAGGGTAGTTCGTATGAACAGGGGTTCGAACAAAGGGGGTTCGCTTGAACCCCCCTTCGTTCAAACCCCCTAGGTAGAATAATGGCACAAACATTCACATAACGACCTAGTTCGAATGAACGCGACCTTTTGTAATGGTCGACGTTCGTATGAACCCTAGCTGACCCAAATTTTCATTTTTTTAACAGTTTGTCATATAAATATAGATTTTTTTTTTCATTATTTTAAACACAAATGATAAAAATAATTTGCATTTTTGAATGAAAGAAAACATTTGAAAGTTATTTTGAGGGAAATATTTTGAAGATATTTGAAGGTTATTTTAAAAGCACGGGGAACAAGAAGAGAAGGCAAAATAAGACTTCAAGGAATTATTCACCTCAAATGGAACAAAGATATCGAGAACAAAGAAGACAAAGATATTGGTGCAGGAGCACCTAGAAGACCAAAGAACTCAATGAATCCATTAAAGGCTTTTGAAGGTCATGGGACTGAAGAGCCAATCGATTATGATGTATTGAGGCCCATTATGGCCTTTAATGATGAAAAATGTAATAAGTTTGTAATTTGTCCTAAAGGGCCTGGTAAGGACCTTAGGACCAACAAAAAGATGTAATAGGAATTTTTGGTTTAGAGAGTCTAGAAAGGTTTAGACAAGTTTAATAAGACATTTTAAGACCTTGAGTGTCAGTAGCTAGGATTTTTTGATCAAATAATGTCATTTTCCATACTTGACAAATTTGAATATTTGAAAGGCAACGACTAGGTAGTTTTGGGGGGAAATTAGTTTTTAGAGAGTTAAATGCTTTAAGAAAGAGATGTAACCAATCAAAAGTAGTTGGTATAGTTAGGGGGAAGTTATAAAAGGTTTATGCAATGCTTTGTATGACAGATCATGCTAGTGTACGGACCGGGACAAGCAATAACAACAAAGTCTTGTTTTCTTGCAACTTTTTGGTGTTTGGCTTATGGTAAATTTTTCTTAAGTGTGTATTAGAATTACTAATGCATTAAAGAGACCTTGAACATCTTATTTTCAGGGAAGATTCACTGATAATCCATTTGTCTCAGACTTTAGACCGGTTGTATTGACTATCCTAACAGATTTGTGTAATTTAGCATTTGATTTGGTTGATTTGCAATGAGAATGGTCATTCCATGAATGTAAAAGGCCTAATATTCATGGGATGGAACTCATATAACATGTAAAATATAGTACTAATATATTGATGTGCAGATTGGGTGGAGAACCGGGGTGATCACCAAAACAGTGAATGTAAAAGTGGAGAAAATGCTTGCTAAGGAGCAGCAATAGCAAATCCGTCTTAAGGAGGGGTATATTTTATGATTGAAAGTGTTAAGAAATGTCCTATTGAAGGTGAAACCATCATCAGTTGGGTGGTATAGATTTTGGAAGAGGGGTATGTGTGAAACCCTACTTTTAAGGGTTTGAGGAAGGCTAAATTTGGGATCTTGCACTTAGGGAGGTTAAACCTTGAAACCAATTGCATATTCCTTAGTTTTACACCATATTGGATGAATTTTGAAATTTTGGGAGTCAGGGAGTGAAGACATCATATCCCTCCTTTGTAAATTTACCATTTTTGGAGTCTCAAAACAGTGCACAGTTGCAGGACAACATATACTTTCCAAAGTAACCTCATGTTAGAGCCAAAAGGGTGTCTGGATATATGATTTTTTTGTTTAGTTTTTTGGAAAAGTTGGGTGGAAATAATTGATCTTCTTCGTTGGAGGGCTAACTGGGCAAATAGGCCTAGAAGACTAAAAAGAGGGTTTTGCATAAGGACTAGTTCTTAGAACCACAAAACCGGTTGAAACATCTTATTTGGGATTTGTATAAACATTCCATACCTTTGGAATCATTTGGAGAAGTGTTGGTTTGCATTTGACCTATCTAAGCCATTTGGGTGCTCGTAGGCCTAGGGGTTTGAACCTTGTATTTCCCTTATAAATATTAAGGCGCATTTATCACACCCTTCCTCTACATCAGATATTATGATGCAAGTATGTATTTTTATTTAATTTCTATTTAATTTTATGTGTATTACGTAACGAGAATTGTATTTATTTGGTAGTATTAGTTAAATATTTTTTATGAAATAATTTTATGAAAATTAATTCTAAATTATGTTTTTTATATTACAAGCAACCAAAACTAGGGGGTTGGCCCAATTATAGGCACAATAACAGCAAAAAAATGATTTTTAGAAAAATTATAGCATAGACAATTGTATACACATAAAATTGGCTGAGCAATTAAATAAATATTTAATATTTATTAATAATTATTCTTCTATTAAATAGTTAATTTGAAAAGATTAATTTATTTAATTCATTTCATGTCCTTCTATTAATTAAATTGAAATTCTTTATTAATTAATTTGTTATATCCTTTTCTTCTAATCAATTAATTAAGTGTCTAATATTTAATTATTCATCTATCTACTATCCTATAGTCTCATTCATTAGATATCTTCTTAATTATTTAATCGCTTTTCCAACTCACCTTCCATCTCCACTTCATCTTTCCTTTGCCAACTCATCCATCATGTGGCTAAATTAATTCAATAAAATTAAATTAAATTAAATCATTTATTAGCCGCTTATCTCCAACTTCCAAAATAAATGAAATATTGTGTACGTACACATATTTCCTAACCTTCTTCTATATTCTCTCCAACATCCCTATATCTTAGGAGGACTTGAGCCCACTTGTCCTCTCATTCCTACATCTTCTTCAACTATCCTGTATCCTCTCAGATCTTCAATTCAATCAAGGTGAGATGAGTGACACTTGTCTTCTCCTTCCCCCTTTCTCTCAACCTTCAACTTCTTGATCATAGCCATCCAATTTGCAAGATTCGATCATGACCGTTGATCTCTACCACCTAAGCTCATGCACTCAAAAATCTATAAAAATAGGTCTCCTAAGCCATTTTGAAACTAATAGACTAATAGCTAATCATATAGTCATTCTAGAAGTTTTCATCTTGCATCTGTGAGTTTGAGTTTGAAGCAACTAGCAATTTTAGGATTCTTATCATAGTTTAATATCATGTTAGCTTAAATCATTTGCATATGCATATCATAGTATCAATTAACTATCAATCCATTCTTCATATGCCATCTTGGAAGCTACGAGTGCTTGTCTGAGAGAAAATCATCTACAACTAGGAACAGTGGAGTTAGAACGCAATGAGGTGTAAATCATGGAAGGTATAATATTGTATATTTCATTTAATTCATGTTACTTCATTGGTTGAAGTTAAGTTTCCTGTAGCTTTCATTTTTATATTATATGATGGACTAACAAGTTTTAGGACATTTCTTTGGAGTTCAACTTTAACCTTAACATTTTTGGCACCACCGTGGGGCTCAGGCCTCAAACTTATCTTTCTAATATCCTATCTTATTCTCGCAAATCTAGTTTAATGCTTTTGTAAATCAGTTTCACACATTTGCAAAATTTGATAGTGCTTTTGTTAGATAGGTTAGCACTTTTTTTGCTTAGATTAATGTCTGTGTTAAATAAAATAGTGTTTTTAAACATGAATGCACACAATTAAGCAATAGGATAGCACTTTTGTTGCACAGGTTAGCGCTTTTGTTGTTTTAGCGCTGTTGTCCTGACAATGCTTAAAATTTGAATTTTTACAAAATGAAAACTAACAATCTTTGCAGGTCCAAATGTCCAAGACTTACAATTTTGCAAACTACTGACATTTGTGTGTGCAGAGTTATTTTTAAAGCAAATTTCGTGCATTTATTCACATCTAGTTAATTAGGAGGATTTTGGAAAGTAAAACATCATATCTTGCTCATCTAGCTTAACTAGGAGGATAAATCAACAACATGCAACTTGCATTTGAGTGTTTTCCTTAAAGTAGTGGCACATAGATTATTAGAAGGCTTAAAATAAACTTTTGTCTTCTGTGCTTGTTGAAGTAGTAGGCAAGTATGCTCTCACCCTCATACGGTGATCAGAAAACCAAACCTACTTTCTTTTATGTGTAATCTTTAGAGAGCCTGCCTTCCCAAGCTGCCTTGAGGGGGCCAGTGAGAGGGGAACAACCCAAGTGGAAATGGGTTAATACCAATTCCTTATGATCCACTTTAAATAAATCGTGTTTGTGACGAAAGTCATAAACAACATGTGTTGATTAGTTCATACCGAAACTATGTTTCCCCATAAACCCTATGGAGTGTAACATCTATAGGCTAGGAACCTTCTGTATTTATAGAGTGTAGAGTGTTGCATGTTTGGCCACATGACCGGAAGCCTTTACTAAAAACCACTTGTACTAGTTGTCAAAATCCTTCTAATTGTTGGCGTAGGAGGTCAGACCTCTCAAGTGGCTCACACACATATAGTTCTTAGTAGAGCTTTGAAGTTTGTCATGGGGAGTTTTCATGGAAACTCGTGCTTGGTTGTCCTGAGAAGTGAGTGTTGAGGGTGGAGCTAGTGGGGTCAAGCATCTAAATATCCATTCTAAATAGGGTAGCCTCGGGGGAAAACCCATGTGAGATTCAACAATTATTGTCTCGGCCTACCATAGGTTTTTTTCGTGCTTGTGCATTTTGTTTTTCAAACATTGTGTCTTTTATGTCTATAATGTGCTCAGCATGATCAAAAACTTGAAAAAAATCATTATCTAGAAATGAGCAAAAATCTGACAACTTGTTGGAAAAATTGAAAAATCCTTGTAACACAATCAGAACAATGCTTTTGTTGTGCAAAACCATGCATTTGTTGTGCAAAACAGTGTATTTAAACAATAGTGCAACACTTTTATGTCATAGGTTCATGCATTTGATCAATAGATTAGCATTTTTAAGCATAAAACAACGCTTTTGTAACACAGTTTTCCACTTTTAGTATCACAGAGCAGCACTTTCAAGCAACAAAATAGCGCATTTATCCCATAAGTTAGCGCTTTTGACAAAAAGGTTAGCGCAATTTTTTCCTCGCATCTGGGACAGGGGGCATTTCTGCATATCAAACCAAAATTTCAAAACTAGTTTCAGATACCCTTTTCAAGTAAAGTTGTCTTTAAACTATCACAGACCTTCAAACTAGTTTGATAATCAGGTTTTATCAATCAAATAGGATACTTCCAAAGGCTTCATAAGAATACAATTCACAAGTTAAGTGATTCAACCATCTTAAGTGCAAAAAAATCAACATCATTATCAGTTTCTCATCAGGATGTATTGAATCCTCTATCACAAAACTTGATCATATCCACCTTTTGTTCATTATCTTGGTTATATCGTTCCTATTTTGAACCTAGGTTATATCAAAATTAGAATTGCACTCATACTGGAATCAAGCAAACTTGTAAACCATCATATGGTTATATGACTTTTAAATATCGCCTTAAGAAAAGAAAACCCAGTTATAAGGCTACTCAGAAGAGGATAAGATTCTTGTATATCAATCGCAAGATTTTCTAAAACATAGGACATTCCGACACCATTTCATCACTATTTGAGTGGTTACAAAATAAAACTTGACGGAGAAATTTTGCATTCACGTGCCTTTCAACAACAAGATGCTTTATCACAATGCACCAATAACAGTGGTAAAATCAACAAATCTTATCTTTCTAAACCATTAATTACTTATTGAATTATATTTAGAAGGCCAAAAACTTGATAAGTTTTTGAATCAATCACATGCCAGTTTGGACTAGAGCTCAATACGAGCAATTTAGAAAATAACAAAAACAAATGGAAGAAGATAATTCAATGTTTCAAACTTTTGGATACACAGATGTTCATAAGAAGTGGTCAATAACACCATTAGAGACCTTGAACAAGATTTTAAATTTGACAAACTAATGGAAAATTTATTGGAGAAATAAAAGGAAAAATACCTTCTAAGGTTGGCAAAACCAAGAGCTAAATTGCCACAAGAAATTAACGTAGAAAGTTTGAAACAAGATGCAGAGACGAGTAACAATCAAAACACAGATGATCCAAATAAAGAGGATGTAAATCAAGTAAATCATGAGGAAACAAGAGGAGAGAAAACAAGAAAAGACCATGATGATACAAGAAGAGAGCGTGGTGATAGAAGAACTTATGAGGACACAAGGAAAACCCATATGGATAATCCTTTGTTAACTCTCACTCAAAAAATGTAAACCTTACAACAACAAATACAAGATATACAAAATGGAACGAGTTCCAAGAAATATTCATTGGAGAACATTTGTCCATATCCTTTTGACAAAAGTTAAAACATGATACCATTCCCACAATATTGTGAAATCCCTAAATATGATAAATACGATGGGAAGTCTAATCCTTAAGATCACATTAGAGATTTTTTCACTATGAGTATGGAATTTGCACACGATGAAACTTACTTGATGCATCTATTCCCTAAGAGTTTAAATGGACAATCAATGGAATGGTTCTCAAAACTACCATCTGGAATTAAATCTTTTGAAGAACTTGTGAACATATTTATCTCACAATACTCCTACAATGTAAGAAAATGAGATAACAATGCTATATTTATGTAATATCAAGCAAAAGAATGGTGAATCTTTCATGGTCTTTTTACAATGATGGAAACAAATGTTCAATAGATATCTACGAGATGTACCAGATCAAGAGAAAATGGACATATTCATTGACAACCTTATCAGTGAAATGAGTTACCGTCTTAAAATGCAATGTCCTCCTTTTGCTAAGATGATTGAAAATGGTCTAAAGATAGAAGATGCAATGGTAAATAAAGGAGAGTTAAAAATTTATAACGATTCCTACAATAACAATCATAACAACAACAACAACAACAATAACAATGATAAACCTAAATTATGTTCAAAGAATAGAAATGCTGCCAATGGAGAAAATGATGATAGTAATGCTACCAAACAAAAATCTTCAACTTATCATGTCAAATATCAATCCATACCAATCAAGAGAACAATAAATCCAAGTCTTTCTTCTCCAATCCTCGTAGGAAATTCACAAACATTGGAGAACTCTTGGAATCAGGTTTGAAAACTCTTCTTGCAAATAAATAAATTACTTTACTAGAAGCAAGAAATTATGAACCTCAAGTCAAAACTAATTGGTGGAATGACAATCATTTTTGCAATTACCATCGAAACATAGGACACCAAACTAATGATTGTCAAAGATTGAAGCACCTTATTCAAGATTTAATCGATAATGAAACTATCATAGTACATAGTCATAAGACGAATGAATCATATCTAGCATTCAAAACTCTACTTCCAAACTATGAAAAAGGTGAACAATCTAAATCAAAAGATGACAAACTAAAAGCTAAAGTGAATTACACTTATACGTATGATGATGTGGTAAATGTCATCATCGTTAAAGATAACACACCTTTAGAACCAATCAACGTCATTACGAGAACCAAATCGAAGGTTACATTTTTGGGTATAACAAATGAATCAACATCCACTTCATGGCAATACAACTTAGTGGAACATTTGCAAAGGATACTTGCTCAAATGTCAATTTTGGAGCTCCTAAAAGTTTCACCTATGCATAAGGAAATTTTGGAAAAAGCTCTAACAGAAACAACATTTTCAAAAGACCTAGATGTGGATCAGTTCCAAAACATGATGGGACATCTTATAGCCCCTCATTGCTTATCATTTTTTGAAAATTATGACGCATTCTTGCAACATCCTCACAATGCTCCCTTATATGTTGAAGTCATCATTCATAAAACTCATGTCAAACACGTACTCATAGATGGTGGAGTTGGCTTAAACATTTGTGATTTAAGTTTAATAAAGGCTTTGGGATATTCAAAAAATGCAGTAGATCCAAAGAAGAAGATAACTATTAAGACTTATGATGAAGAACAACGTTCTTCTAAAGGAACTATGGTGTTACCAATTAAAATAGGACCTATGGAAAGGAATACATTATGCCAAGTTTTAGACTTGAATCTATCTTATAACATTCTTCTAGGAAGACCATGGATTCACAACATGCAAGCAGTTCCTTCTACATATCACCAGTGTGTAAAGTTTCCTCATGAGGGACAAGAAGTCACTATAGTCGCAGACTCTAGTCAACATTGCAATAATCTGAAACCAACACAAGATACAAGAGTTCCGCATAACAGAGAATCAGTCTATCCCACCAAAGAAATTCAAGAAAAATTATGGAAAACCTTTGAGAAAAAGCTCAAACTAAATGATGAAGGAATGGGAAAATATTCTTTACATAGCTTGCCACTTTCACCTAAATCATATGGAAAGCCTACAAATGTTCAACCACGGATCTCAGAAAAATTATAGAAATGTTTGATGGAGCATTTGTTAGAGCTGGAACACTTGCAGAAGAAATTGAAGACAAAGGCATTCTTAGTTTGTTGTACAAAGATGAAAATGAAACTATAGCAACAGCTGCATAAGTCAATATTCCTATAGAATAATATGGCAATTGTTATAAGATCATGCAAAAAATGGGATATGAAGGAAAAAAACCAATTGGTAAGTGACAAGAAGGTATTTCAAAACCTATTTATCCTCACACAATCTAAAGAAGATAAATCAGTACTTGGATATCCTAAATCAAAGCAAAAACAACACAATTATCAACATCCAAGGTGGAGAAAGAAAGCAGTCCCTAAAGAAGAACCATGGCAAGAAAAGCTACACCAAGCAGCAAAAATAGTAGCCAATAAACAAAAACAAGAAGATTATGAGAAACAACAAGAAGAACTTGCAATCAAAGAGAAGAAGAATCTTGCAGACAAGTTCAAAGAATACAAACAAGTGTTGAATCTGATCAACATATTCTAGAAGCAGTGAAAGAACAGATGGCCAAAATCTAAGAACTTTTCTCACCATATAACATTCATGTTAGATATAGTGGTGTAATTCTAAACAATGGTTCAAAAATAGATTCAAACGAATATGAATGGAGTCCAGATCTATCATCTGGTGTATCAAGTGAAGAAAAGGATGAAGAACACACAGTTATTACAAATGAAGACTTGTCTTTCACAAAACAAAGAATAGAATTGGAAAGAAGACAAGAAGAAATCATAATTCAGAGGAAAGAGGCATATGCAAAACAACAAAAGAAAGAGGATGAAAAAGAACAAGAAGTAACACCACAAGAAACACAAACAATTATTGATCAAATATCTGAAGATCAACAAAATATCCAATTTCTATCAAATGTTGAGCAAGAAATACCAAGGTATGGAAGAACTAATAGATAGTCAAGAAGGATTGACTATTACTCTAGAAGAAGCTGAGTTCGAGAGAAGACAGAAGATAGAAAAAGAATCCTCTATGTCATGTGCACAAGTATGTCAACTTCAAGATACAAATGAATCTATTGAAAATAATCAAGAAGGAACTTGCAGGTATCAAAGATGTATGTGTTGATATAATCCATTTGTTTGAGGGACAAACATCAGATGAAGAGTCACTTGATTGTGAATCACAAAATACCAATCCTAATTTCATTAGAGCTGATTGGAGAGCACTTGGGAGATATTATCCTCTAGAGAGTTCTAGCTATGACATTACCTACTCTACGCCAAATTATGACTATTACGTCATGAACCTTGAAACACCTAATAATGATGATGATTATGATTTAGCTCTACTTCATCCATAATTAATTGATTGGGATAACCTAGAAAACCTTGAATTGGATGTCTTTTCCAATGATCATGATTTATTCATATATTTTAATATTGTCGAACCCATGACACCTAAGATATCTTCCACCCCAAAATCAAGTAACGCTTCTTGCAGTCGAGAGAATGCCAAACTTTCCAGTCGCAAAATTGAAATAAAACAAGGAAAAAGACCTAGTGTTGAAAACCATTTCATGGCAACACTAGATCAATTAAGAGGAAACATAAAGGACATATCTGACGGTGAAAACCTCTTTGAGGTGCCAGAAGATGGAAAGTTTGACATCCTCCCTACATATTTTCAGGATAGATCTGCTATTTTAATAGAGCCAACATAAGCAATAAACATTGGCACAACAAAGGATCCCAAGGTCCTTCATCCTGTTGCATCATTATTAGATGAAGAGAGGAAAGAATGCATAGGATTCTTCAAACAAAGATGGATAAATTTTGCTTGGTCCTATGCAGACATACTAGGAGTTGATCCAGATCTTATCATGCATCATCTCAATATGGATCCAAAAGTAAAACTAGTTAAACAAAAAATAAGGAAGATACATCCACACATCACTCTCCTTGTAAAAGAAAAGTTAAAGAAACTATTGGATGTGGGCTTCATAAGACCTATTGCCTATCTAGAATGGGTTTCAAGCATTGTGTCAGTGTCAAATCTAGATAAAAGCATAAGAGTTTGAACTAATTTCAGAGATTTGAACAAGGTATGTCCCAAAGATGATTTCCCACTACCCAACATTGATATAATTGTAGATTTATCAACAAGACATGAGATGTTTTCATTAATGGATGGATTCTTGGGGTACAGTCAAATAAGAATCGCCCCTGAATATCAAGAAAAGACAACATTCACCTATGCATGGGGTACTTACTGCTAGAATGTTATGTCATTTGGGCTTAAGAATGCAGGAGCAACTTATCAGAGAGTCATGACAAAAAATTTACATGATATGATGCATACATTTATGGAAGATTGTGTAGATAACATACTTGAAAAATCTCATACAAGGAAAGAACATTTGAACATCTTGGGCAAGATCTTTGACAGGCTTGAACAATATCAGTTAAGATTGAATCCAAAGAAATGTGCATTTGGAGTAACCTCTGGAAAACTTCTTGGGTACATTATATCAGCTCGTGGAATTGAAGTAGATCCAAAAAAGGTCAAAGCCATCATGGAAATGGGGTCACCTAGGAACATAAGTCAATTGCATTCTCTACAAAGGAGATTGCAATCAATCAGAAGATTTGTCTCTTAGTTAGCAGATAGATGTCATCCATTCACTCATCTTTTACATAAGAATGTTCCATTCAAATGGGATCAGAAGTGTGAAGAGGCTTTTATGCAAATCAAAGAATATATTATGAATCCTCCAGTACTTGTATCACCAATCAAAGGGAAACCATTGTTGCTTTACATCTCAGCAACAAATGTATCACTAGGAGCTCTTTTAGCACATCATGATGAAGAAGGAAAGAAAGAGCAGTGTATTACATCAATAGAACACTTGTAGGCTATGAATTGAACTATACATCAGTTGAGAAGACATGCCTAGCAGTTGTATTCGCAACTCATAAATTGTGAAATTATATGCTGACTCATTCTGTGAAATTGATAGAAAAAATAGATCCACTAAAGTATTTGTTGAGAAAGTCAACTTTGACAGGCAGACAGGCAAAATGGGTTATGGTACTAAGTGAGTTTGATATAGAATATGTTGATCGAAAAACTATCAAAGGACAGGTCATTGTTGATCAATTGTCTGAAGCACCCTTACAAGATGACACGCCATTGCACATTGAATTTCTTGATGCAGACATTCTGACAATAAGCACAAAATTTTGGGAGTTGTACTTTGATGGTTCCTATACACAATATGGATCAGGCACTGGAATTTTGTTCATCACACCTCAGAGACACACAATTCCAAAATCATATAGACTACGATTTCCATGCACAAACAATACTGCATAATATGAAGCATTGACTATTGGGCTCAAAATGGCTATTTAATGGAACATTAAGGAATTACATGTTTATGGTGATTCACAACTTATAATCAACCAAATAAATGATAATTATCAAACTAAGGATGACAATCTCATGCCTTACAAATAGTTGGTTGAAGAGTTTAAAGAACATTTTGAAGAAATATCATTCAATTAGATCCAAAGAAATGAGAATAAAGCAGCAGATGCAATGGCTACAATAGCATCTCTTTTGCAGAATCAGGATAATCCACAACGTTATGAATTCCTGGTGGAAGATATCTTGAATCCCCAAATGCCCACATGATTTTCCATATATCTGGAATCGATCAATCCTTATACGGCCAAACTTATCAATAATTAAAAGAGAATATCCTTCTTCCTAACCTATCCTACAATCAGAGAAGAAATTTTATCCGTCAGTAATCCCATTATATTATCATTTTTGATACCTTATATAGGCGAGGTCTAGATAGCACTTTATTGAGATGTCTCGAACAAGAAGAATTTGAGAAAGTTCTTAACAAATTTCATGCAGGTATTTGTGACACACACTCAAGTGGATTAATGTTGGCTAGGAAACTTATTCATTTGGGTTACTATTGGCCTACTATGGAGAGAAATTCATTTATATATGCCAAGAAATGCAAACAATGCCAGATCCATGGGAATCTCATCCATGCACTAGCACAAGAATTGCATCCTATGGCAGGTTCATGGACATTCTCCCAATGGGGTCTTGATTTGGTAGGTAAGATAAACCCTTCATCCTCTAATGGACACAAGTTCACTTTGACTGCTACTGAGTATTTCACTAAATGGATTGAAGCGGTACCTTTGACGAAAGTGACAAGAAAACAAATATCATCATTCAACTTGAATTACATAATCTGTCGCTATGGAGTCCCTATGACCATTATCACTGATAATGGATGACCATTTAAGAATCAAGATGTGAAGGAACTATGTGAGTGATTCCATATCCAACATAGGTTTTCTACACCATATTATCTATAGGGAAATGGTCAAGTTGAGGCATCAAATAAAAAAATCTTGAAAATCCTGAAGAAAACAGTTAATGAAGTTGGTAAAGACTAGCACATTCAGCTAAATCTTGCTCTTTGGGCATACCGAACTAGCATTCGCACACCAACAGGGGCAACTCCATATTGCTTAGTCTATAGATCAGAAGTCATATTACCAGTAGAAGTAGAGATAACTTCTCTATGAGTTTCCTTGAAAGGTCTTATACCAGAAGAAGAACGACGAGTCTCTAGACTTCAAGAACTTGAGCTAATTTAGGAACGTTGCCAAAATGCAATAGATCATTTGAAGGCATACCAACAAAGAATGGTGAGAATTTATAATCATAGAGTTAAGCCACGCATTTTTCAGATTGGAGATATAGTTCTAAGGGAGAATCCGAGAAATCAGAAAGACGGAGAAAAGGGGAAAATTTGAACCAAACTGGTTAGGTCCTTTTGTTATAGTAGCAACATATGGCTCAAGAGCATACAAGTTATCTACCCCTGAAGGTGATTGGTTTGATGAGCCCATCAATTCCATCCATCTCAAGAAGTTCTATGCTTGAGATATAAAGTCATGAAGAAATCAGTGAAAATCAGAAAAGCATAAAATCTCTAAAAAGCATAAAACAATGAAAACAGAAGAAAAAAATCAAATATGAAAAAATGCAATAAAGTTAGATAGTGAAAACCTGGTAAAAAACCGCTATCTAAAAGTGTGTTCTTCCATTTATGAGATCGTTTTGCACATATATCCATCCTATTCCATGTATCCATCCTATTGCATCTATTGCTTCCATCTATCCTAGCGTATCCATTTAATCTTTCGCATTCATTGCTCTGAATCATTTAGCAGGAAATATGCAGCTTACCAACAATTATCAATCTTTGACATACTTAGTGTAGTCATTGTCTTATATTTTATCAGAATCGACCAATCTACATTATATCCCACCGTGGTTTGGATCATTCTTCATACATCCATAATAAAGTTTTGTTTTCGCTGGGGGCAAAATCCTAATTCCTTTTGTTAAGATGATCTTTGAAATCTTTGAAAATCCAAAACAATCGAAAAACTTAGAAAAAATCAAAACAGCCAGGGTTTTGAAATAGATAACAAGCAACAAAGCAACAAAGATCAAGGCAATTTGTAACAACTGAATTGTGAAAGTCAAAAAATGAGATATAAACCAGCAAGTAATGAAGGAGTATCAATGATCATTCATCAAAGTTGATTATATCAGTTAATGACCATGAGAACATGTGAATGACATACAAGATTCAATGTTTATATCTTGATTTATTGATCATGTACTCTATGCGACTCAAGGATGTCCATGACTCAGAACAGCCTCATTGATCTTTTGTCAATCATATCCTTAGAAGCTATGATGGGACATGTACTTGTCTAAGGATATGATCGACAAAAGATCAATGAGGGCGTTCTGAGTCATGCATGAAAGGGGATAATCCTTGTCTGTTCTGTAAGAAATACTCAGGTCAGCTTGATTCATTATATCAAGTTGCTTGTATAAACTTTCTATATCAAAATCCATGTAACAAATACTCAAGACAGCTTAAATCATTATGTCAAGTTGCTTGTAATTTTTTACAACATTCAAAAGCTCAATGATGAAATCAAGCACTATTATAAGACAAAATATGAAGAATAGAAGTATCATTTTAGTTAGATCATTTTAGGTTAGCTCATTATTCATCTACATTATAAGCATTCATTGTCAATTGCATTATAAGCATTTCATTTCATCTAGAGATCAATGGTCATAAATAAAGATTGAGTATACTTGGACAAAAAAAACAATTTGCATTTGATCATTGTAGGTTCATTCATCTTTAAAATTATTTAAGTTATTATCATTCATTTTATTTAGTTGCATTCAATCAATGCATTAGTTTGCATTCCATTAAGTGCAGTTCATAATCATGTAGTATATCATCATTATTATTTTCATTAGGTTCATTATCATTTTAGTTCATTTAGTTACATCTTTGCACTTAGATTTATTTATCATTATAAGCATAGCATTCATAATCATCATTTACATTTTAAATCATCAAAATCAAAAACATTTTATGTAGATTATTTGCATTTTAAATCATTATATGCATACACTTTAAAAAATAAAAAAATCAACATTCATTTGCATGCTTAATCATTAGAAGCATTCTCATATAGATCACTGCATTTACATCATTTAAGTAAAGCATGTCATTTAAGTTAGTAATCATTTTTATTTGCATCCATTATCATCAATATCAAAATCAAATGCATTTTCATTTCATCATCATTGCATCATATAGAACATCATCATCATAAAATAAAGGAAAGAAAAGATTATTATAACATCATCCATCTAATCATTGCATATATGAATCATGATGCATATAGATCATCATCATATAGAGTCCATGTCTGCATATAGATCATCATAAAACAATAAAAAGTCCAAGTATACAATGATATTAGATCAATAATAAAATACAAGTGTCTCATCAATATAAATCATGTCTACAAGTCAAGGTTGTCATGTGTTGCTACCACCTAACTCTATCTGTCTTTGTGGTTGTGGGTGAGAAGACCCTCCATATGGTTGTCCCCCTGATCTCCACTCCTCTGAGGAGGTACCATGACCCCACCACTGCTAGTAGCCATCCTCACTATAGTCTAATAGCTCCCTGCTTTCTGACTCTATGAGACTAAATCCTCATATAATCATCACCAGTTTGTTGTCTCATTCCCATCCCAAAATAGTGCTCTGATGGTATTGACTGAGAGAGTGCCAGATCCAACCTGCTGAATGTTATCAAGAAGGGCCTGAGTATCATGTTGTCTCCTAACAACGTTGTCGCTCTTTGTCATAAGTGTCTACACCTATGCCCTAAGCTGATCTATTGTGCTCTGAGATCATCAAGGTCTCCTGCTCTGGCACATCCTGCTAAGGTGCATCCTGAATCCCCTCATCTCCACCTCCCTCTCCACCTACTGGAATCTCAACTTGAGTAGCCCTTAAGACCCATCATCTAATGAGAGGAACATGATGCTTTGAATCCTCCTCCACCTCATCACCTCTGCCATGAGTTGCAATAACCCTAGGATCTGGATGAATTTGACCAAAATCAATGCCTATCCCTCAGCCCCTGTCCAATCTAGTACTCTTGTCTCCTCCTATAGAGGGTAATCCTCTCACTGATCTCATACCTGTCCTGCCTGTATCCCTCTCAATCCATCTTGCATCTCTCCCTCCCATGGGAAGTGGTCTCCCAACCCTGCCAATTGGTCCAAAAGGTCCTCCATGGACTCTCAATCGACCTCCTCTCCGACTAGGTGTCCTACTGCCTCCATCTCCTCCCTCATCTCCCTCATCTTCGGCCTCTTGAGCAGCTCTAAGCTCTCGTCTCCATCTCCATCTCCAAATGATGGGATTTGATGAATACTGATGAACAGTAAGCACTCAACAGATACTGAGAGGGGGGGTGAATCAGTATAGACAAAAACTTCCTTAAACCACTATGACTGTAAAGACTACACAAACTGGTAAACAGAGTCACCGATCTAAAATAGGGCACTATCGGTAAAACACAGTGAGACTGTGAAACACATAAACCGGTAACACTTAGATCTTCACAAAACCTAATCTCTCCTTTCCACTTCACCCAAATGCATAAACAAGTAATACATCAAAAATATAAAGACCACTGGATCAACATGCATTACCACTTAACAAAAAACACTAATCATCACATGAAAAAGCATCACACATGACACACTAATTTTTCACGTGGAAACCCAACTGGGAAAAACCATGGTGGGGATGAATACCCACAACTTGTTCTTTGAACTCTTCTAAAGTCTGCTCTATTAAGAGCCTAGTCCGGTTAAGGAATTTACAATAGGTTCTGCTAGGAACCGATCCTGCTAGGGATCACCCGGTTAAGGGATGGCTAAATACCCGATTAAAGGTTAGAACCCTATAAAAGGTTACCTCGCAAGAGGATTTGAAGTACTCAATGAATTTGAGTCACCTTGTTAAAGGATTTACAAAAAGCTTGTTAAAGCTACCCTGTTAAGGGATTTTCCAACTGTTGAAATGGTTAGAAGTCAATAGGTAATACACCGATCTGATAATAACACTCAATGCCAAGACAAATCCATTTTAGTTCCTTTACTTCTGCAAGCATCAACACACTTCTCTGGTTTGACAAGAATCAAGTATCTCTTCACTTGGATACACACACACAACATTTTCCAACAACTTCACAATGCAAATCATCATCGACCTTATAGACAACAAATAGGTCGGTAGCATAAACCCTAAACCCTAAACATTTAGGTTTATCAATACAGTCAGTATAATCCTGACCATTCAAAACACATTGCATTGAATAAAATAGTCTTGAAAAGATCTCAAGACGTTCTCCATCGTTTGTTCTTTGCCGCTTCTGGAAGTTGATAACTCATCACGCGCTCTCCACCATTTATTAAGACTTCACACATTCTCGAGGTAGATAGGATCAATATTCTTCATGCAAGATCCTCAAGAAAACCCTTCATGCGCACAAGGTTGAAGTGGCAACATGATCTGATCTCCATTTCAGTACTAACCCATCATAGGATGTCGTCAGTCGAATCACACAGACTTGGAATGCATCAACAAGAAACCCCGATACAAACTTTTCATATACTGGTTCACATACTGGTTCACTTTATACATATACCGGTTCATTCCATCATACCGGTTCACACTTCATCATACCGCTTCACTTGTACCATCATATCGGTTTACTTGTATCATCATACCGATTCACTTGCCAGGTTGCTTACTTCAATATATCAGTTCATACTTCGGCATATTGACATCAATAACAACATACAACATCATCATGTCATCTCACTTCTGCACATATGCCAACAGGATCATCTGAATCATCCTCCTCATCTCCTGAGCTGGGAGGAGGGTTTGTTGGATCAGTGATACGAGGAAAAGGGTGTGCAAGCATGTACTGAGCATAATTTGCACTGATCCCGGGATCCAAAATGTGTAATCTCAAATCATAAGCTACCATAGGAGTAGCCAAAAACTCTACGTGTGCTATCTCAAAAGACAAAGAAGGTCCCCAATATCGCCTATCCTTGTATCATCGTGCATACATGGTGACACCAGTAGGCATGTGTTGAATGATACCAAATTGTCTCAAAATGCAACCAATCAATTGTCGCTCAACAATGTACAAAGTACGATCAATCAAATATCTACTCTGCAAAATATAAGGTAATGTTCACGCATCATCCATCCATGGCTCACACTCAATATAGGGTCTCCAAATGATGTTATCTAGTGAATCCAGAACCTAGCGCCAATACTCCATCTTACCCAGCTTATGCTGAGTAAGGATACCTGCATATAAATAGACATATGGCTTCCTATCACCACGAACTCTATGATGGATAGGATGAGTAATAATAATGTGCTCCCAGCACCAGATCTGTAAAAGTATACGTCTTGTAGATAGAATAAAACCATAATCAAAGACAACCTGATGAAGATCATGATACAAATGAGCAAGCATGCAAACACCCCCAGTTCATTTAAACCCCCCAAAAAAATTTGCCACCTCGCGAATTTCATTCACGGGCAAAAGTGGGAACCATTATTATGAGTTCACCTAGGGGCAATAATCCCAACTTCCACCAGAGATACTCAAAAGTATCCTTTGCTTGAGCCTTCATAATGATATTTTCAATCTAGTCCTTAGTAGATACATACACCAATCTAACTTCCTTCTCTTCAACTTCTCTATTAAGAAATGACACCTGATTGAAATGTGTTTAGTCCTTGAATGGTTCATTGGATTGTTTGAAATGTTAATTGTATTTGTATTATCACACAATAGAAGTTGCCTCATCATACTTTACCTTGATATCTCTAAGATTTTGCTTCATCCACATGACTTGAGTGCAACAAGATGTTGTTGCAATGTATTTTGCCTCTATGATAGATAATTGACACTAAATCCTATTTCTTACACAACCAAGAGACCAATCTATATCCCAAGAAAAAAAGTACCATCACTTGTACTTCTTATGTCATGAGCACATCTTACCCAATTAACATTTGTATATTTTCTCAAAGTGAAATCATCATCCTTCTTGTACCATAAACCATATTCCAAAGTCCCTTTTAAATATCTAAATATCCTTTTTACTACTTGATCATGAGATTGCTTAAGATTAGCTTGATATCTGGCAACCAAACAGACAACCTACATAATATTTGATCTTGAAGAAGTCAAATACAACAATCCTCTAGTCATAGATCTATATTATTTTCATCAACAGATCTAGAGATCCATCATCCTTTCTTAATTTACTACCAGTAGCCATAGGGGTTGCATCTGGTTTGGGATTGTCCATCTTGAACTTCTTCAACATCTCCTTGATATACTTATTAAAATTCTCTTTTCTAATTGTGTAACTTGAAGGCCAATTTAAAAAATGACAACTCACCTATCATAGACATTTCAAAATCCTTCTACATCTCTTCTACAAAATTCTTACATACATCATCATCTCCTCCAAATATGGTATCATCAACATACACAACAACAATCAACAATTTATCACCTTCAATTTTGAAATAAATATTTCTACAAGTAGTACCTTTTCTAATATTCTTTTACAACAAATATCTATCCAACTTGCATACTAAGCTCTAGGAGCTTGCTTGAGTCCATAAAGTGCCTTCTTGAGTCTACAAACCATATCTAAATCACCTGACAACTTGAACCCATCTGATTGTTCAATGCATACTTCTTCCTCAAGTTCTCCATTCAAGAATGTTGACTTAACATCCATCTAATATACCTTAAAGTCCTTATATGCAGAAAATGAAAGAAACATCCTTATAGCCTCCATTCTTTCTACCAGAGAAAAAGTCTCCTCGAAATCTATACCTTTAATTTGTGAGTAACCCTTACATGCCAATGTTTTCTTGTTCCTTGTGACTTTTCCATCTTCATTTATCTTATTTCATAACACCCACTTATTTCCTATCACATTTTTATCCAGTGGTCTAGGTACCAATTCCCATGTTCAATTATTCTCTATCTAATTTAGCTCCTCTTTCATTTCCTTTATCCAACTTTCATCCTTGTTTGCATCAGCATAGGTCTTGGGCTCCACTTGAGATAAGAAACAACAATTTTCTCGTTTTCTAGAATATGCAAGTCTTTTGCTTGTTTGAACTCTTTTATTCTTGTCTCTAATGATCTATTACTTTGAATGATTCTTTTACACATACTTTGTCAATGTCCTAAGTGTTTATTCAGGTTCCCTTTCTTCTACACTTTTTTCTTCTTTTTCTTTTGGAGCGAACTTCTCTTCTACAACAACAAGAACAACCTTTATTTTAGTCTCAGATTTAGGTACAGTCTCAATCTAATTACATTCTTCACTAACTTTGACATTTTCACTCTCCACAATCTTATTCAACGTCTTATTGTAACACCAATATGCCTTACTCCTTGTAGATTATCCCAAAAATATTCCTACATCTGACCTTTCATAAAACTTCCCTTGATCTTCCTCATCTCTCCTTATGTAGCACTTGCTTCCAAAGATTTTGAAATACTTGACTATAGGAGGTCTTCTATTCCATAGTTCATAAGGCATTTTTGTTTGATTCACTCTTATTTATACCTTGTTAAGAATGTAAACAATGGTATGAATGACTTCTCTCTAATACACATTAGGTATGTTAACATCCTTCAACATAATTCTAGTCATTTCAACAATAATCCAATTATTTCTTTCTACAACTCCATTTTGCTAAGGGGTCCTAGGAGCAGAAAAATTTCTTCTAATACCATGCTCTTCACAAAATCTATCAAATTCATTTGATGTAAACTCTCCTCCTCTATCAAACCTTAAGCATTTGATCTTTGCATCTACTTGATTCTTAACCATAGACTTGAATACCTTAAACTTTTCTAGTGCTACAAATTTTTATTTTGAGAAAGTAACCCATGTCATTCTAGAATAATCATCAATAAACAACATAAAATATATGTCACCATTTAGTCATCTTGTCCATGTAGGTCTGCATAAATATGTTTTAATTAGCTCCAAAGGTTTTGAAGTTGAATACTCCTTATTCTTGAATCTCCTCTTTGTTTTCTTTCCCAACTGACATTCGCTACACACAATATCAACAAGTTTGATAATCTTTGGAAAATCTCTCACAACATGAGTAGAACTGATTTTCACCATATTGTCAAAATTGATATGTCTCGTTCCTTTGTTACACAACCAAAATTCATTTCTCTATGCCAACATACAACTTATTCCTCTGGTATCCTTCACATAGTCGACATTGTCATTAGTACTTATATCTTCTACAACTAATCTCTCGAAACTTCCTTTTTTTTATTTTACATATGGACCCATGAAATATAAGCTTATAACCCTTATTATACATTTGACTCACACTCAAAAGATTATGTATCGGACCCTTGACATAAAAAACATCATCAATCTTGTGCTTACTATCAATGGAAATAACACCTTTACCACAAATAAGTGCAACTTCCTCACCTGCAAAATTTATAGAACCACCATCATAATTTTCAAAATCATTGAAATTTCCTTTATCACCTATTATGTGATTAGAACATTCAGAATCAATTATCCACACTCTAAGCTCTACTTTTTCATGTAGTGTGGTCTTTACACTCATTGGTTTCTCACTTTTCTCCACGCCTTCTAAATTGTCAAACCTTTTAGTATTCTTCTCCTCTGTAGCTAAAAACAAGGATTCTTCATTTTAGTCATGACCCTATTCATCTTCAGATGAATAAGTCCATCAAACAAAAATTCTTCATAGGCTTGTCTCTGTCATCTATTCTCTTGTAAATATCCTTTCCCTTATTATCATCATTAGGTCTTTTACTTTAATCTTCCTTATAAGTAAATCTAGAATAATAATGACCAATTCTTCCACAATTGAAACATTTGAAGGGTAACTTACCTTCATATTTTTTAGATCCTTTCTTCAGTCTTCTCACAAAGTTTGCTTCTATCTCATCCATTTCATTACTCACTTTGGGTTTATCTTCAATCCTCTTGGTAATCTTGAATGCAACTTCTTTCTTCTCTTTCCGCAAATCATCTAGCTCAACAATCTCAAAGGTAGAGAGTGAGCCATCTAGAGCTAATCCAAAGTGTATTTGTCCATATCATGACTTTCTTTAATGACATAGTTCTTAGCATTTTAGCATTTCGACAATGTTAGCATCACTTTTCTCACAACTTCACTTTCTTCTAATTTTTCACTAATACCCATAATTGCACTTACAATCTCATTTAATCCGTGTAGGCAACTTTCAATGTTCTCATCATCAGACATCCTTAGGTTCTCAAATTTGTGCTTCAAATTTGTCAACTTGGCTTGCTTTGTCTTCAAATCAACTTCATATATACTACTTAGCTTCTCCTAGATCTCTTTAGTAGAGTTCAACCTGATAACTTTAGAAAATACTCCAGATCACTCAAGCAACTGATAATAACAACTCTATCCTATGAATTATTCTCATATGCCTTCACCTCATTCGGAGTCTGAGGACCATTTGTCAAAGGAGTATATCCAGTCTTGATAATATCCCATATTCTAGTCGACAAATATTTCAATTGATATTCTATTACTTCCTACCAATAAGAGTAATTTGTGCCATCAAACTTTGGTGCCTTGTAATTAACTTCATGTGCCATTTTTAGATCTTCCTCAAGTTGTTAAGGTTCTTTAAGAGGAACCAAGCTTTGATACCAATTGTTGATAATATCATAAGATTGGGAGGGGAAGTGAAGTAGTTCAAACCTTAAAATACTTTACTTCTGATCTATCAAACTTCAATCCACAATTAACTTATTAATACAATTGAGAAATATGAAAGCATACATCACAATAACCACATTAACACTTAATTTACGTGGAAAACATAAACATGACAAAACTACGATGAGAATCACACTCACAATATGAATAACTAATTATAATATTTTAGGCTCAAGACCAAGGAGCTCACAACACCTTATAGGAATTGCAAGACTAAGGCACACGACCTTAGGGAAAGATAAATAAGACTTGCATTATTGAGACTCACTATCTTAGGGCAAGATATAAATGATTGCGCAAAATATCAAAAGGAATACACCTTCTTTTGGAAGGTGTAGAGAATCAATGAATTGAAATGAACAAGATCTCCTAATCATGAAATTGTCCTTGAACCACCATGTCAAGCAGCCAATATCATGTGCCATATTGAAAATACCATCATCTAAGCTCTTCACAAATTGAATTCAAAATATACTTGCATATCATTCGCACCCACTCCATGACTCAAATTATACAGACACACATCTATATATACAAGATTATTCATTAAAAACTCTCAACTAGGTTGACCAGAGATGAAATATACAATATTACATAGATTAGGCCTCTCTGACCAACAATATTGAATGTGGTCCACTCTAGGAGATAGAGGGGACCTAAGCACATCATAACATATCTTACAAAGTTGATTCCAATGAATTGCACATGTCAGAACATCCACCAAAGTCGACATCGATTGTAACATGTAGATAAACAATAAAGCATGTTAATTGATTAGCCCAAAAACATCCTTCAATGTAAAATATACAATGTGAATCTACACATGCCTTGGTGAAACCTATATCAACATCTAAACTCAACCTTCAATGCATATTCGGACCAAAAGAGTATGATCCAAACAAGTTACCCTACATCAGTCAACCATAGACTAAAATAGCTAACACCACTAAACTCAAAAGAACATAACTTCACCTTGAAAATCAAACAAACACTACAAAATGAATTGGAACACTGCACAAACCAAATGAAAATTTCCTCCAAGCTGCAACACTTGAATCCACGTATCAAAGAATTGCCAAGCATTCTCCAAACCAAATTTGATAGACAATCTCACTGTCAAGAACAACAACAACCAACTCTACTATCTAGGCAACAAAGGACCTAAAAATTTGATAGCGCAATACATGCATACATATCATAAACATTATATCCAAAACCACAATCCATCATCTTCACACTCTAGAGAAATGCAAATAATTCTTCCACTGGGACATTAAATACTCTTTCCTGTTAGCAACAGTAAAGAAGGAAGACCAAGAGGGGGGGGGGGGGGTGAATCAGTCTTCATCGGATCATCAAACTTAATCACAAAAACAAATCTGATAAACTGCAGTAACAACAAAGATAAGCAAATTGAAAACACAACACATAACACCAAGATTTTGATGTGAAAAATACGGTTAAGGGAAAAACCACGGTGGCAACCTACACACAGTAAGATGATACTCTGCAGTAGTATATAAAAATATTACAATGGGGAATGCACATGCATTCAGGTACACTTCCTAGAGCTCACTGCTCAAAATATAATGGCCCAAAAGGCTACAACCCTCAGGGAAGTCTCACTAACTTACAATAAGATTCAGAAGGCTACAACCTTCAGGGAAGTCTCACTGACTTGCAATAAGATTCAGAAGGCAACAACCCTTAGGGAAGTCTCATTGACTTACAATAAGAATCAAAAGGCTACACCCCTCAAGGAAGTCTCACTAAATTACATTAAGATTCATACTACAATTTGGAAGAAATAAATGGAAAGAATAGCATCTCCAAATGCCTGATTACAGCCCCTAGTTAAGCATAGTTGTCTGCCCAGCAATACCAATCTCTCCTTAGTTAGAACACTGAAGGATGAATCATTTGATCACACATATACCACTCTTTGATAATGCAGACACAACCACTACTACTAAATTACATGACAATATCACCCATATATACAAACCATCAACCTTGATAACAAGGTCGGCAAAACCCTCATCTCACAATTACAAAATTACATCACATGATACAAAGATTGACCACCAAAACAATATAATGATTTACATGACATAACATGTACCTAAATCAAATTCCCAAACACTCAACTCCACTGAAAATTATGCTAAGATAAACCACAACACACTACACCACTAGAAATATCGGATAACACAAAAATCATCACTAGTTCATTAAAAACACCGAAAAATCATACAAAGATCAATGTGGATCACCAAAAAAAATAAGACACAACTAGGAAACACCAACAAGCACGTTAGAATCATCAAGAATAGTTGCGCCGACACCACTTATCAAATCTTCATCTGTCAATGTCTGAAAGCTCAAGAACACAACCAATCAACAACTATCACGAAGAAAGATAACTTGTGGAGAACCAAATCACAATCCATCTGAAATTAAGATACACAAGACCATCCCAAACAATATTCCAAAATTATAGCACAAGATGTGATCACACCAGAATATACCAGAGGAAATACTAAATTCTACAAAACAGTGATCAACAAAACAAAACTGCAAAACCGGATCATAATATCTTCCCAAACACATCGGAGCAAATCATGAGAATATGTTGACTTCAATGACAACAACATATCCTAGCAGAAATAATGACCAACAATCTCCCCCTTTGGCATTGATGGCAACATATGGATGTGAAAAACAATCAATGCAAAGAAATAAGATATCTCCAACAAACTCCCCCTAAGATCAAGACATATAAAAGTGATTTTTCACATGATTTCTCTCCCCTTTTAACAACAATTCCAAATATATAAAAATAGATAGCCAAATCATGATTCTCTCTCCCCAAAACAAAAACATGAATCTTAGGAATCGTTTCCCCTAGAACATAGACTATTCCACCAGAGGAGAAACACCAACTCATCAATCCGGATAAAGAGATAAGGCTCTTAAGTCCACCGGATTGATGCAACTCAATGCATCTAGTTATCAATAGGAGGGGTAGATACCCCTAACTTATCTCTCAAATAGACAAATGTATCTATAGGCAAAGGCTTAGTGAAAATATCAGCTATTTGTTCCTTTGTAGATACATACTTCAGCTTCACCTTCTCTTCACTGACTTGCTCTCTCAAGTAATGATATTTGATTGACACATGCTTAGTCTTTGAATGTTGCACCAGATTCTTTGACATGTTAATAGCAATGGAATTATCATAGTAGATGATAGTAGGCTCATCATAGGTAACTCTGATATCTTTCAACATTTTCTTCATCCAATCTACCCGAGTGCAATTACTAGCGTAAACAATGTACTCAACTTTAGTAGTAGATAAGGATACTAAATCTTGTTTCTTACTAGCCCATGAAACTAACTTCTTTCCCAAAAAGAATGCTCCACCGGTAGTGCTCTTTGGGTCATCAATATCACTAGCTCGATCAACATCAGTTTAAGCACATAGCATGAAATCATCATTCCTCGGATACCATAAACCATAATCCGCAATCCCCTTCAGGTATCTGAATATCCTCTTCACAACAGTGACATGACTTTCTTTCGGGTCAAATTGATATCTAGCAGCCATGCGCACATCATGCATAATGTCCGGTCTAGTCTGAGTAAGATATAGCGGTCCACCAACCATAGATCTATACAAAATCTGATTAGCTTCTAGAGATTCATCATTCTTAGACAATTTACAGTTAGTCACCATAGGAGTTCCAACTAGTTTGGAGTCATCTAACCCAAACTTCTTTAGCAATTCCTTCACATACTTAGTTTGAGATATAAATATACCTTTTCCAGTCTGTGAAATTTGCAATCCTAAGAAGAATTTCATCTCACCATTCATAGACATCTCAAATTCTTTCTCCATATCACTGACAAACTTCATACTCAAGTCATCATCACCTCCAAAGATATTATCAACAAAGACTTCAACAATTAGGATGTTATCATTCTCAATCTTAAAGTACATATTATTGTCAGTAGCACCTTTACTAAATCCCAATTTCAATAAATACTTATCTAGTCTAGCATACCAGGCTCTAGGGGCTTGCTTCAATCCATAAAGAGCTTTCTTCAGTTTACATACCATGTCTCCATCATCTGACAATGAAAATCCATCAGGTTGCTCAATGTAGACTTCTTCCTCAAGATCACCATTCAAAAAGGCAAATTTGACATCCATCTAATATACCTTGAAATCTTTATAAGCAACATATGGAAGCAATAGTCTAACAACTTCAAGTCTGGCCACCGGAGAAAAAGTATCCTTATAATCAATTCCTTCTTTCTAAGAGTATCCTTTGCAAACCAATCTAGCTTTATTTCTGACAACTTCACCAACTGTATTCAATTTGTTCCTGAATACCCATTTAGTGCCAATAACATTCTTATTCTTAGGTCTAGGCACAAGCTCCCATCTGTTATTCTTTTCAATCTGATCTAATTCTTCTTCCATAGCTCTAATCCAATTTTCATCTTTACAAGATTCAACATCTTTAGGTTCAACTTTAGAAATCAAACATACTTCTTCAACAACTAACCTTCTTCTAGTCATCACACCTTTATTCTTATCACCAATGATATGATTTTTAGAATGATTCAATCTTACATACCTCAGAGTCTTTTGATTGTTCTGATTTTTAGGTTCCTGCACCTCCTCACCAGCAACAACAACATCTGGGTTAAGTATCTCTACCAGATCATTCTGCTTAGGTTCTTCAGTTTGCACAAGGGCTAGAACAATATGTTGTCCATCATCATATCCACATGATCTGATCTCTTTCCCAAGGTTCTCATCCACCTTCACATTTGCACTCTCCACTATCTTTATCAGTCTCTTAATGTAGCACCGATAGGCTTTTCTCTTTGTTGAATATCCCAAGAAAATTCCTTCATTACTTCTAACATCAAACTTTCCTATATCCTCATCTCTCTTGATATAACATTTTCTACCAAATACTCTGAAATATCTAATAGTAGGAACATGACCAAACCATAACTCATAAGGAGTCTTACTGGTATCACCTTTAATATGAACTCTGTTGAATGTGTAAATAGTAGTGCTAATGGCTTCTCTCTAGTATTTCTTCGAAACATTCCCTTCAATTAGCATAGTCCTTGCAACATCCAAGACAATTTTGTTCTTCCTTTCAACAACTCCATTCTGTTGAGGGGTTCTAGGAGCAGATAAGTGTCTTCTAATTCCATGCTTCTCACAGAATGAATTGAACTCATTGGAACAAAATTCTCCACCTCTATCAGAACTTAGACACTTTACCTTCAAACCAGAATCAGTCTCCACCTTAGCTTTGAATATCTTGAATTTGTCCAATGCTTCTGATTTCTCCTTAAAAAAGACAACACACATCATCCTGGAATAATCATCAATTAGAAGCATAAAATATCTATCACCCTGCACACTTCTAACATTTGTAGGTCCACACAGGTTAGTATGCACAAGATCTAGCAATCCATTAGATATATACTATTTACTCTTGAAATAAATTCTTGTTTACTTACCCAATTGACATTCCTTACATACCGGATTAGTAGGCTTAACAATCTTAGGCAGATCTCTAACAACTTGTGTAGAATAGATCTTCATCATTGAATCAAAATTCACATGACACATTCTCCTATGCCACAACCAACTCTCATCAATCTGAGCAATCAAACAAATTTTCTCACCGACAATCAAATGAAAAATGTTACCTTCATACTTAGTTCCAAATGAAATCTCTATACCAGAGGCATTTAGGATCTTGTATTTTCCATCCTTGAATTGTAGACCATAACCTTTATCAACCATCTGTCCAACACTCAAAATATTATGCTTCAAACCTTCAACATAAAAGACATCATTAGTATTATGCTTACCATCAAAAGAAATAGAATCTCTCCCATGGATTACACAGGCTCTGTCATCTCCAAATCTAACTATTCCACCATCATATCTTTCTATACACACAAATTTGATTTTATCACTGGTCATATGATGTGAACAACCATTGTCAATTACCCATTCATCCTTCTCTTCAACTTTAGCTGCTAAAGCCTTCTCTTCAATAGTACAACTTGTGGAATCAATAGGTATGGGTCCATCTTCCTTAATGGCAAGAAATACAACTTCATCTCCTTCTAATTCTTCATTTGTAATACCTTCATCAACAACATAATAATAGTTCTTTTGATTCCTATACTTTTGGTTAGGCTTGTAGGGCTTATCATACTTGTCATGCTTCTCATATCTATCATTCCTATCATGTTTATCAAACTTATCATGCCTTTCATACTTATCTATTCTCTCTGGGTATCTAGAAGAAAAATGTCTTATCTTATTGCAAGAGAAACATTTCAGAGGCATTTTTCCATCATACTTACCGACTCCTTTAGGTAATCTCCGGGCAATCAATGCTTCAAGCTCATCCAACTCCTTTTACTGCTCTTCCATCTCTCTTCTCTCTCTTTCATATTTGGATATTTTTCACTCATTAGGATCATACTTTTGCTTACTAGATACATATGTTGATGCTCTAAATGTTGTCTTAGACTTTCCATGCGATTCTCTAAATTCGCTTAGCTCAAATGTAATAATCTTTCCAACCAACATATCTCTTGTAGCTATAGTCACACTCCGGATCTCATCAACAGTAGCAACCTTATGTTTATAAGCAGGAGGCAAAGATCTCAACACCTTAGCAACTATTTCATCTTCTTTGAGGGTTCCATCGACACATCTGATACCTAGAACCAAATCATTCACCTTAGCCATGAAAGAGTGTATATTCTCATCATCTCCCATCTTCAACATCTCATACTTTCCTTTCAAACTCTGTAACTTAGCAACTTTCACTTGTTTATCACCTTCATACAAGATTTCAAGCTTTTCCCATATCTCATGTGCGGTTTGAAGTCCCATTACATTTGTCATCTCATAATCAGTTAGGGCACTAAGCAATGCTTCCTTCGCTCTAATATTATGTTCACCTTCCTTGATTTCATCAGTAGTAATCGGTCCATTCAGAGGAGTAGAATAGGCATTCTTTGTAATCTTCCAGTAATCTTCACCAAGACATTTCAAGTGCACTTCCATCCGGTTCTTCCATATAGCATAGTTACTTCCATCAAATCTCGGATTGTCCTTTTTAAAGATAACACCTTGAGCTACCATCCTGGATCTCCTCAAGTTGTTAAGCTTCTATCGGAGGATCTAGCTCTGATACCAATCGTTCGCAACAATAAACAAGGAAGACAAAGAGGGGGGATGAATCAGTCTTCATTGGATCATCAAACCTAATCACAAAAACAAATATGATAAACTAAAGTAACAAAAAAGATAAGAAAATTGAAAACACAACACACAACACCAAGATTTTGATGTGGAAAACTTGGTTAAGGGAAAAAAACACAGTGGGAACCTACCCATAGTAAGATGATACTCTATAGTAGTATGTGAAAATATTAGAATGGGGAATGCACATGCATTTAGGTACAATGCCTAGAGCTCACTGCTCAAAAGATAATGGCCCGAAAGGCTACAACCCTCAGGGAAGTGTCACTGACTTACAATAAGATTCAGACTACAATCCAAGAGAAATGAATTGAAAGAATAACATCTCCAAATGCCTAATTACAGTTCTGGTTAAACACAATTGTCTTCCCAGCAACGCTAATCTCTCCTCAATCACAACACTGAAGTATGAATCATTTGATGGCACATATACCACTCTCTAATAATACAAATACAACCACTACTACTAAATTACATGACAATATCACCCATATATACAAACCATCAACGTTGATAACAAGGTCAGCTAAGCCCTCATCTCACAATTACAAAATTACGTCACGTGATACAAAGATCGACCACCGAACCAATATAATGATTTACATGACATAAAATGGACCTAAATCAAATTCCCAAATGCTCAACTACACCAAAAATTACGCCAAGATCAATCGCAACACACTACACCACCAGAAATATCGCATAACATGAAAATCATCATCGGTTCATTAAAACCACCAAAAACTAACACAAGATCAATGCGGATCACCAAAACAAATAGGACACGACTAGGAAACACCAACAAGCACATTAGATTCATCAGAAACAACTACACCAACTGTTAGAATAACCAATGGACAATTGAGAGGGGGGGTGAATCATTTGTCAACAAATTATATTAATCAAACCACTTTATAACCTTTAACCAGAGCACATAAACATTGAATACTGGAATAATAGAAACAAATACCAGTAAGCAATAAAACTTAAGAATGAAACAGAGAATTAACACGGTGCAACCATACCACATAACACCATGATTTGTATGTGGAAAACTCGGTAAAGGGAAAAACCATGGTGGGAATTCTACCCACAGTTAGATAATACTTCTACAGAAAGTATGTGATACAATCCGGGGCCTACACATGTAGGAAGGCACATTGCCTAGAGCGTACTTCTCATTACAAAGGAGTCTCACTGACTATAGAGAGGTTATAACCACCTCAATATAATTGGACAACAATCCAGAAGAATGAACTGCCAGTGATAACATCTACCATGCCTGATTACAGTCCCGGTTATGCTCAATACCAAAGGCCTTTGACCTCTTACATAAACCCAATTTGATCACCTATGATTGACCAAATCTCCTTCGCATATGATATTTCATTCCTTGACCATGACCATGATCTACAATGAGATCAATTTATACAAACCCTAAGGCCTAAACCAATTAGGTCGGCCACCTAAAAGATATTACAATAAGATCATTACATACATCCATATTACAATGATATGCCATGTCGGCTTTAGACTAAAGCAACATTAACCGATCCATAAATCATCCCTGTAACGTGTAGAGAACACGTAACATGATATCAGTCCATAACCTAGATAGGTACCAGACCTAATTTGGGTCCACCATGCCAAAACAATGTCTCCAGTCAGTCGAGGCATGATCAAGGATCACCTTCTACATCCTGAATTCCATTTAGAAGCTGCACCAACACCACTTATGCATCTTGTCAAAGATTCTCAAAAAAAGCTCTGCCGGTAAAACCTTAAACCCTTACCGGTATAGGCTTACTAGAGTGTATGATAGCATCTGATTATCAAGTCAATACCAACTGACCAAAACATACTCTAGAACCATCAAACCAAACACATTCCATTGATCCAAACATGTCGATAGTATCCAACTGATAGTGCCTTCCGTCGGTAACACTATTTCTTCTACCAGTAACCAAAATCTGTCTGCCGATAACCAATCATAACAGCTAGTGTTGACATCAATGATAAAACATCAATGCAACACATAATCAATTCCTTCATATTGCCAACACCAACACCACTTATCAAATCTTCATTTGTCAATGTCCAAGAACACAACCAATCAACAACTGTCATGAGAAAGATAACTCGTGGAGCACCAAATTACGATCCATTTGAAATGAAGACACACGAGACCATCCCAAACAATATCTATCACACCAGAATATACCAGAGGAAATACTGAATTCTACAAAACAGTGATTAAAAAAAAAAAAAGCTGCAAAACCGAATCATAAGATCTTCCCAAACAGACCAGAGCAAATCACAGGAATATGTTGACATCAATGACAACAACATATCCTAGCAGCAACAATGACCAACAATCTCAAACATTTCCTAAATATTGAAACTTTCACCACACCAACCATCCAAAAACACCTCAACATCACCATCAGACTACTCAACAATATCAAAACACTCACTTTTGGACCATCTACAACACATAGTGACGTCAATGACAACACTAGACATGTTGACGTCAATAACAACACAACTTAACAAGTCAAGTTTCCAACAAATTTTCCCTAGAGAATTGAAATGAAAATCTTCTATATGAATCTCATGTAGGTCCTCTCCAACATAGTCAGAGAGAGCCTTATAGAACTCACAAGGAACCCATCACATATAGGCATTTTATCATTAGCCATTGTCCTCAAAGCCTCCTTTGAGAGAATTTGATCAAAAAATTCTCTTCGAGCTAAAGAAAACCAATAGGAAACAACTTGAAGAATTCTTGAAGGGCATGCTTTCACTCAAGAGAATTGTCCTCAGTAGTGAAAACCTTCTCATAATGCTTGATTAAGGCCTATAGAATATTTGGTAGCTCAACAAGAACTTGTTGTCCTTGATATTTTTGATGCCATGAGAATATGATGAGCTTTGAGAGCTTGAAAAAATTCTGTCAATACCCTATCACCAACTTTAAGCCAATGGAGCCTAACTTTGATTTGGACACCTTTGACATAATGATTGTTAGCTTCATATTTTTATTGCCTCAACTACCATTGGAACCTACAAAGTAGTAGAGAAAAGGTTGGTAGCAAGTTCCTCCATGGCATAGAAAAGATCCAAGATAGTAGCTTCATATGACCACCTCCTAAAAATGATCAATTGACAACTATAAATACGAGAAAAATAAGACATACGTTGGATAGCTCTATTCTACCACACAATCCACCCAATTGGTTGTGTAGGATGAAATTTAAGATTCCATATTTTTCTAAAATGAGCTAGTGTAGGTTAATGACTCACCAAGGAAGTGTTAAAAAATAGGACTTACGAGTCCTAAAGGAGCCCACTTTCAACTCAATGTTGAACTTGATGGGAAAGTGACCAAATAAGGTCACATTAGCAAACAATATAACCAGGAAAGGGAAGTAGTTGGTAAAGGAGAACAAATTTTGTGTGGAAATCATCACACAATCAAGGCGTTTAAAAACCCTATAGAACCAACCTAAAACTTGATCCATGTATTCCAAATAGGTTGTGTGTGAAGTAGCCTAGGTTGGGGTCATAAAGATCCAATTTATTATGCATATAAAACCATGCCTCTTTCTCAATTGCTATCCAATAAAAAAACAATGTCCCCTTTGTTATAAGTCATCTCAATCATATTGAGATCACCACACAAAATCTAAGTCATAGTCAATATTAAATCTACAATCTATCACCACAAAAGAGATCTCTCAACAACATTATTGGGAGCATAAATATTACCAATCCTAAAAGAATGATTATCAACATTCACTTGGATCTAGATCAAACAATGAGTTGGATTAGACCCATGGTCCACCACATAAGAATGTCATTGTGGAGAGAGAAAAGTGATTACTCCACAAACCACATTGTGATTGGTATAGAATGTAATACCAAATAGACGAATAACATGACATGTTGCAGAATGCATGAAGCTAGAGATCTTAATTTCTTACAAACACAATACTTCTAAACCAAAATGCTTTTGATGAGTATCCTGCATGGAAGACTTTCTAGAGAGATTAGTAAGACCCGAGATGAACCCAACTAAATGTTAGGTGAAGATTTTTTTCATTTCTTAGACACATATTCTCCGTCCTCCAAACACTTGAGGGAAATGTTTGAATGCCACACATGCTTTGGTAATACAAGGGAGTGTGCTAGCATAATTGGATGTGAAGAGAGCATTGATGTTGACTGAGGCATCCTAGAAAACCTTGGTTGAGGAGGTGCATCAACTGAAGACACAAGTACTTCTTTCCCCTTTTTGGAAGGTATTGAAACAACTAGAAGCTAGTGCTAGTAGCAAAAGAATCTCGAGAGTAGCTTGGTTCCTCCAAAACCAACATTCTTACTCTTCTAGTAAGACACTATTGTCCATTTTTCGTTAGCTTTTGAGGTGGTTAGAAGGCTGAGGAGTATTAGCAACTTGAGGAGTAGAGTTAATTCGAGGAGCCATGAAAGGGCAACCCTTGATTTTATGCTTAGAAGATTGACACTAAAAGCAAGTATTGGGAAATTAAGGTAAAACACTTGTTCCATGTGACATAGATTGCTTATTTGACTATCTATCGACTCTTTTAAGTCTTTATATAAATAAACTTCTACACAAACACATTTCCGAGGACAAGATTGAAGACACGATCTTTTCATTACAAATAACTTTCCATAAAGAGGAAGTGATGAAATGCAAAAAAATGCCAACAAAGCAAGGGGAGACTTAAAAACTCATGCCATACTGGCACACAATTTTGTTTTTTTCATTTCTTTTTATTGAAATTAATCATGCTCAGCCTATCCTTTAGCACAGTCCTTGGTATGCTTAGTCAAAGAATATATTTGTTTTAAAAGTATATAATACGAAGGATTGTAGTTTAATTGATTAAGCACATTAGATAAATTTGTTTTTTAAATTTTATAGTAACAAAACTTTAAAGTTTAATTGATTGTCCACTCTTAAATAAGAATGAAGAAAAAAGTAAAATAAAAGTAAGATTCAAGCCTATGCCTGTACATATATTTGACATCACTAATATTTTCAATAAAACCATTAAGAAAAAAACATAAATTTGAATCTTATCTCTAGTCAAATTATTAAATATAAAATATAAATAAAGGTTTTGTGCTTCTTACCCTCGCTCTATGTTGCGGATCAACATATTTCAAAACTTAAATACCTCTTTAAATAGCAAATATACAGTTGTGCCAGTGAATTCTTACCAATCACCATAATTTGAATTCTTACAAACGGCGCCGATGAATTCTTCCCAACCGCCATAATTTGAATTCTTACTAACGGCGCCGATGAATTCTTACCAACTACCATAATTTGAATTTTTACCAACGGCCATAAGTTTCGAGGTATATATAGAATGAAATGAAGAGGGTTTAATTTTCTGTGATGTAGTGGTTCTTAAAATAAGAAGAATTCGAATTCTTGGGTAATTATCTGGATCATATGAATCAAAGCAGACTGAAAATGAGTTTGGAAAGGGAGTGACAGAAGATAAGAATTTGTCACGAGCTTCTAAATTATTCTGCAAAGGGCGCAGTCTAGAGGTAAGTCTTCTTTATTTGTTACTATGTTTCGACTAGATGCGATTTTTTTGATTTTAAAAACTTTGGTGATATTTTTTTTTGTTTGTGTGTAATTTTAAATTTCTGTCATTATCACTGTAATTTCTTGGTCTATTTTATATGGTATAATACATATACTGCAATTTGGTCCAAAACTGAATTTGGGATGTAGGCACCTACACACAATTCCTTCTCTGAGTTAGCATGTCTAACCAAACAGTATTCTGCATTTAATAATAGATGGGAATTTGTCATGAAATGGTACTTTATGCTTTTTTTGTCTGGAATGAAGTCATTTGGCTAAGAACTTTAAGCTCTTTTTCCTCCACCAGATGTTTCTTATGTACAGCCTATAGTTTAGGCGTAGGTCCTTACACATTGAACACCTGTAGTTTATTCCAACCAATTGTACAGTGATTATCGTTACGAGACCTCATAAAAATTGATGCAGTTTTAAATTCAAGACTGAATTAAAATCTTTCTTAAAACTCAGCGACACTGATGTGATATCTTGTCTTACATCAGTTGGCATACACATAACAGGGGAAAACAGGGTATACATTTTGTTCACGGTACAAAATACACTGAAGTCTCAATAAGAACTCAAACAAACCCATTTACTCTCGTAATTACATTACAATATCGTCATATTCAAAACGTTTATACTAATGAAGAGGTCTGTTTGCTCTCAGATGTTGCTGTCGTTACACTTGTTAACAGAAAAGCTTCTATCTTATTCATTCCTAGCTCGTTACTGTGATTAATAACGCCTATGCCAATTTAGAATGCTAGAGATTACGACCATACAGACCTCGTGGAAGGGTTAGGGTTCTAACCGAGTCCTCTTATTATTACAAACTTATAGGTCATAAAACTAACTACTATTGCCATCTTATCATTATCTCATTTATTTGAGAACTCCTCATTGCCAACCTATATAGACCTTATTTAGTCAATGATCTATGCAGAAATTGCAAAAGAAGAATTGGTTTCTATTCCAACCTCGTGAAAGTTAGTTCTTCAAGGTATCTAGTCGGCGCATTGATCTGTCTTTCAGCACATATTTCAGGTCTATCCCCTAAGTAGAGTACTTGAAATAAACATTTTTTAATTTGTTAGAATGATAACTCCATAGCGCTTCTTCAAGGAAAAAGTTATTTGAGATTCAGCACAGGTTTATCGTTAATCTAAGCCACTTGTCTATGCTTATATGATTATATCTATTATATTATTCCAGCAATCAATTAATTCTCACTGAAGGTAAGGGAGAGCAGAGTTCATTCAAGCTGTAGGCAAAAAATTATAATTTGCTTAGATGGATAATCCTCTACTCATCACAGGCTACAGTAAATACTTATTACATATATTGTCGTAGTGAATGGAATCAAAATGGAACAAGGATATTTATACAAGCTTATTGCCATATCACTTTGTAATATATTCCTCTTCTCTACATATATATTCACAGTACTGTTAAGCGAAGATGCTAAACAGTACATGAAAATTGATGATGACTTTATTCATTCTTTATTCCTGATATCTGCATAGAGTGCTAAACGATACACTGTTTTATACCATTATCAATTCCTCAGATGGTGAACCATAACTAGTCCTGCCTTAAAGGGAATTTTATAGGTTTTGAGAAAAAGGCTTAATGTCTTTTCTCTATAATGCTAAACTGTGGTACTTAGACCATCAGGGTTTAACCTTACTCTTAGTTCAAGTAGATTAAAATCAATTTCAATCAATTTAGTGGAGGGAAAACAATTCAAATGGCCTTTAATTACACTGTAGTTATTAGATGACTTTGATGCATCCAACACTGGTTCAGCAACACCAAAAATGGTTGTATGATTTGAAGTACGGAATCTTGTAGGTTTTCATTACACGAGCACCAATCAGTCACCCCAAAACCATTCAAGTTTTCATTCCATGGGTACAACTCACCTTACATCAGTTGGTATATAGTGAACGACATTTGTTTTGCCAACACACTAACTCACTTGGTTGCATCAGTTTGGTGATTCCATCCCCGTGATTTTGTTTATCAGTTTTTTAATAAAAAACAGAAATTGTTTCTAAGTGCATTGGCAATTATAATACAACATTAAAGCATTTGCAATCAAGTTCATACCATTACAATCTTGGAGCAGAGATAAAGCTAGGCCATATATTACAAAGTTATGATACTCATAAGGAACTAGTATAAGTACAGATGATCTCCTCGAGTTGATTTCACAATTTGGTTGGAAGCCAAAATCTTCTTTCAAGGAATGAAAAGATTCTATCTCTATGCAAAGCATTGTTCATTAAAGTCAAGCAGTCATAGTATTATCTTCTTGATATATCATTAATGAAAGGTCTTAAGTCTGCTTCCATAGAGGCATTTATCTCATCAGGAAATCATCTCTAGACTGCATATCATAACCAGCAATATTGTTACTCAGAAAGTAGATCAGGAGAGAAATCATTACTCAACTTCAGAAGCAAAATTAATCTCCTTTTATGCTCTCTTGTTTTGCAATAAGCCTCATGAAGATAACTTCAGGTCATAAGTATGAATTGGCAAGTCGAAGTGCAGTATCTCATCCTTGCAAATTCTTTGTAGTTCCAATCCTTCTCACAGAAAATGAATGGAGGGGGTGTCAGAAAGAAGGGATAAGGAGGAGGGATGGATGGTCAGATAGTAATGCTACTTTGTGCTTTTTTCTGTCTTGAATGAATTCATTTGGCTTAGGCATGCATTGCCCCATTAACATAGCATCTTCAACAGAAATCATTTTAGGGTTACTACTTTGTTTTGCATCAACAATCTTTTAGTCCTTACATATTGAACACCTGTAGTTTATGTCAACTAATTGTACAATCATTATCATTATAAGGTCTCAGAAAAATTGATGCAGTTTTACCATCATTTAAATTCAAGACTGAAGTAAAATATTTCTTAAAACTCAGCGACATTGATGTGATATCTTGTCTTAAACCAGTTGGCATACCCATGAAGTGGGAAAACAGGGTATAAATTTTGCTCGTAATACAATATACACTGAAGTTTCAGTAAGAACTCAAACAAACTCCTTTACTCTAGTAATTACATTACAATCTCCTCGTTTTAAAAACAATTATACTGACTTAGAATGCTCGAGATCAACCATGCAGACCTCCTGGCAGGGTTAGGGTTCTGACCGAGTCCTCTTATTGTTACAAATTTAATTTTCATAAAACTAACTACTACTAGCATCTTATCTTTATCTCATTTATTTGAGAACTCCTCATCGCCAACATGTATAGACTTCATTTACTCAACGATTTATGCAGAAATTGAAAAAGAAGAATTGGTTTCTATTCTGACCTCATGAAAGTTAGTTCTTCAAGTTATCTTGTTACTGCGTTGATCTGTCTTTCAGCACATTTTCAGGTCTATCCCCTGATGAGAGCACTTGAAATAAACATCTCTAAATTTATTAGAAAGATAACTCCATAACACTTCTTCAAGAAAAAAGTTCTCTAAGGCTCGGTACAGGTTATTAACTTATTAGTAAAAAGAAGACCAAACTGTAAAGGAGAAAAGCGGCAAATTGCAGATTGCCCATGTTACTTGCTGTGTATATTCATCCCTGGTGTTTGGGTAAATATTGCTGCCTTTTAATTGAATTCATGAATTGATATGGCTTATTGATGCATTATTTAATATTTTGTTTTCTTTAAATTAAGAAACACTGCTTGAGTTTTTTTGTGCCATCTATATAAGAATGCTGTTTTCAACCATAGTTTAGAATCGTTTTTTTTTCTTTGATTAGAAACTCTTTATGGTGCTTAACTATAAAATTTTGACATACTTTTTTGAAGTAGAAAGGATTCATATTGGTTCAAAATCTCTAAAAACTTCTGGTATGCCTAGCAATGCATTCAATCAGCTTTTTAAGAAGTGTTTTCTTGTTTTGCTTGAATTATTAATAATTTTTAATATAGACAAAATTTAAAGAGTATGTGGAGTTTAACACCTGCCAATAACTTGTATTTCAATTGTTTCATTTTAGTTTGATGAGCAAGTGGCTTATCCAATACATCTTTTTGCAAATGTTCCTTGGGATCATATGTACAGACTAAGGTTAGATAATTGTATTTTGTTGGCATTTGTAGTTGATGAATTTAGTTGCTATATTTCCAGTCATGTGATTTTGGCATTATCTCATAGATTTAACTCTTTTAGAGCTATTCTTAGATTATTGGCAAATGCAGGTCATTGGATGCACCTGAGGTGCCTAGTGTCTCATTCGTTTCAAAGGTGGAAGCAACATTCTATCTATAAGCCTGTAGTGAATTTGTTTTCTGATAATGTAAGTTGACTGTCCTCTTTTGTAGATTTTATTTATTTATTTATTGCATACAAACTTGAACAAATATAGTTTAAGCCCTTGCTTTCATGGTCAAATATGAGCCCATTTTCAGACCATGAAATGACTTTTTTGGTTATTTGAAGAAATATTTGAAAGACTTTGCTTGAAGTGCAGCTTAGTGAATATGCAATAGTTGCACATGTGTGCTTTACTCTTGTTGCTCTGAAGTACCATATTTCTTTTTCACCAATTGTGATTCAGCGTGTAAGTTTCAGTTTTAAGTTTCTATGTTTTATGGATTCTTTTTCTGACATACATTTTATTGCATGCCTATAAATGTTCCAAACCATACTACATCTGGATTTCTAAAATTGTGTCGTGTGTAACCATAGGCAAATTGCTTCTCAGAAAGTGTGGATGGCTACAATATAAAATGATATGAAAGAAAGCGTATAACCATTACATACAAAATTACTATTAATAGGAAACTTCTACATACCGTGTTTGACAAGGGATCTGAAGCCTTAAATCTAAAATGGTTATTCAATCTACTGACCCAATACAAAATCAAGTTTCACAATATAGATGCCATTTATGGGTTAAAGGAAATTTATGCCAAGGAAAGTAGTATGATAGCGGCAAGTATATACATGTCATTGTACAAAAAGGGGACTTCAAAGTTATTTCATAGGGAATGGATGCTGAATCTTCAAAAAAAAGCCAATCTTTAAATTAACTATAAAGCAAGATTACTTAAAATTAGTGTGCCAAATAATAGGTTTGACACTTGTCACCGATGGATGATTGGCAGGAACTCTCTGGTGTTTGGGGCATTTGATTATGCAGGATAAAGATCTGAGCATGTACACAGTGGAGAATGCTAGCACCAGCAAACATTTATCTTGCAGCAGCAGCTTATGTGAGTCAAGCCACAATTGCAAAGTGAAGAGAGAGGCTTGCCCTTATTCAATGTCATGTTTTATCTGATAACACAAATAGTTCTGGATCGTTAGTGGAGGATGTCTCAAATTTGGCCTCTGGAAGTGAGCTTGCATCTGGCTCGTCAATAAAAACATAACTTGTAATTGGGTTCATTTTTGAGTTTTATTATTAATCTGACTTGGATATCATTTAATGAAGTATAAAATCATTGTTTTAGTACTGAAATCGATCAAACATTAACCAAATATATAGCTTTTACAGAGCAATTTGATATTTTTTATTTTAACTGTATGGTGGATTTTTTGACAGCTGTGGCCAAATATAGACTGGTGACTTTTTAATTGGTTGGGCTTCAGATGTTTTCCACGTTTAGGGTTTTCTAATTATTCGGTTCCACTTTGCTAGCAAAAGCCGGATTGCTGGAAAATTTGTTTTACGTTGGATGATGCTCGAAGTATTTTCTTTGGGGATAAAGGAGCTTCAAACCAGCAATTCACAGCTTTCTTAACTCAGATTGGAATGGGGTAACATTGCTATCTGCCATGAATATTTGACAAGTTTAGTTAATAAATATATAACTAACATAAGTATGTGATGAAAAATAGAAGTTTTATAGTCACAACTACACTTTAATACGCGTCTCTATCAACCAGAGGTGTGTTGATGAAGAATACCAAACTCTAAAGGAGAAAAGCAGCAAACTGCAGATTGCCCATGTTACTTGCTGTGTATATTCGTCCCTGGTGTTTGGGTAAATGTTGTTTGTAAGGCAATAGAGCATTCTACTATTGATATGGCAATATTCATTTTCCGTTGGATGATACTCGAAGTATTTTCTTTGGGGATAAAGGAGTTTCAGAACAGACGTTCACAGCTTTCTTAACTCAGATTGGAATGGGGTAACATTGCTATCTGTCATGAATATTTGACAAGTGTAGATAATAAATATATGACTAACATAAGTATGTGTTAAAAAATAGATTGCCCATGTTACTTGCTGTGTATATTCGTCCCTGGTGTTTGGGTAAATGTTGTTTGTAAGGCAAGAGAGCATGCTACTATTGATATGGCAATATTCATTTTCCGTTGGATGATACTCGAAGTATTTTCTTTGGGGATAAAGGAGTTTCAGAACAGACGTTCACAGCTTTCTTAACTCAGATTGGAATGGGGTAACATTGCCATCTGTCATGAATATTTGACAAGTGTAGGTAATAAATATATGACTAACATAAGTATGTGTTAAAAAATAGAAGTTTTTACAGTCAAAAATACACTTTAATATGTGTCTCTGTCAACCAGAGACATGTTCATGAAGAATACCAAACTGTAAAGGAGAAAAGCAGCAAACGGCAGACTGCCCATGTTACTTGCTGTGTATATTCATCCCTGGTGTTTGGGTAAATGTTGTTGCCTATTTATTGAATTCCCAAATTGATATGGCTTCTTGTTGCATTATTTAATATTTTATTGGGTTGAAATTTAGAAACACTGCTTTAGTTTTTTTGTGCCATCTATATAATAATGTTGTTTCCAGCCATAGTTTAGAATCATTTTTTGTCTTCGATTAGAAACACTTTATGGTGCCTAACTATAAAACTTTCACCATGTTTCAGATCAGGATACCTTTTTTTGTAGTAGAAGGGATTCATATTAGATCAAAATCTCTAAAAACTTCTGGTTTCAAAGTTTTGATTGATAGTGTGACTTCATTCACATATATGCCCAGCAATGCATTCATTCAGTTTTTTAAGATGTAAAGGTTTTCTTGTTTTGCTTGAGTTATTAATAATTTTTTTAATAATATAATATAGATTAAATTAAAGAGAATATGAATTTTTACACCTGCCAATAACCTGTATTTCAATAGTTTCATTTTAGTTTGATGGGCAGGTGGATTATCCCATACATCTTTTTGCAAATGTTTCTTGGGATTATACGTACAGACTAAGGTTAGTTAATTGTATTTTGTTGGTATCTCTAGTAGATGAATTTATTTGCTATATTTCCAGTCATGAGATTTTGGCATTATCTCATAGATATAATTTTTTTAGAGCTATGCTTAGCTTTTTGGCAAATACAGGTTTTTGGATGCACCGGAGGTGCCCAGTGTCTCATTTGTTTCAAAGGTGGAAGCAACTTTGTATCTATAAACCTGTAGTGAACTTGTGCTCTGATAATGTAAGTTGACTGCCCTCTTTTGTATATTATATTTTTTTATTTTTTGCATACGAACTTGAACAAATATGGTTTAAGCCCTTGCTTTCATGGTCAAATATGAACCCATTTTCAGACCATGGAATGACATTATTGGTCATTTGAATGAAGATTTGAAAGATTTTTCTTAGAGTACAGTGTTGGATTTAGTTGTGAAGCCACCCAAGATCAAAATGACTGAAGGAAAACAAAACAAGAATCCAAAGATGAACAAAACTCAGCACACCCTTAGCACTGTACTAGCACTCAAATCAAGTGAACTAGTGACCTCTAGCATAGGGAGAGGTGAGGGCTATTTATATAACAAAATATGGGCAAATAAATTCCAAGAGGAATAATAACTCCTAATTGCCCAAAATAGGAGAGATTTTACCTACTTGGTAAATGCTAAATACATGGTTATGTCAACTCAGGTAAAGACAAACAAATGGTTATGGAAGGTGGCAAATAAATCTAGAAGAGGGTGTGACATTCAACTACCCAAATGTGGCTGTGAGTGTCAAATGTAATCGAAGGATTATGCCACGTTTCCACATCCTAACCATTCTAATATAACCTAAGCAAGCTTAATAATGTGTGTAGGAAAAATAAATATCCCCTAACATAAGAGAAAATAAAAACCTACACTAACATGCAGCAAAGTGAATATGCTATAGTTGCACATGTGTGCTTTACGCTTGTTGCTTTGAAGTACTATATTTATTTTTCAACAATTATGATTCAGTGTATAAATTTCAGTTTTAAGTTTCTATGTTTTATGGATTCTTTTTGGGACATACTTTTTAAGGCATTACTATATATTTTCCATACCATACTACATCAAGTTTTCTAAAAATTTGATGCATGTGTACAGTGTAACCATAGGCAAATTACTTCTCGCAAAGTGTGGCTGGCTACAATATAAAATGATATGAAAGAAGGTGTCTAACCATTAAATACAAAATCATTATTAATAGGAAACTTCTACATACCGTGTTTGACAAGGGATAGAAAGCTATAAATCTAAAATAGGTATTCAATCTACGGACCCAATACAAAATCAAGTTTCTCAAAATAGATGTCATTTATGAGATAAAATAAATTTACCCCAAGGAAAGCAGTATGATAGTGGCAAGCATATACATGTCATTGTACAAAAAGATGACTTCAAAGTCATTCATAGTGAAAGGATGCCGAATCTTCAAAAAGGCCAATCTTTCTAATAACTATAGAGCAAGATTACTTTAAATTAGTGTGTCAAATAATAGGTTTGAAACTTATCACCGATGATTGATTGGCAGGAACTCTCTGGTGTTTGGGGCATTTGATTATGTAGGATAAAGATTTGAGCATGTACACAGTGAAAATTTCTAGCACTAGCAAACATTTATCTTGCAGCAGCAGTTTATGTGAGCCAGGCCACAATTGCAAAGTTAAGAGAGAGGCATGCCCTTATTCTTTGTCATGTCTATCTGAAAACACAAATAGTTCTGGATCGTTAGTGGAGAATGTCAAGAATTTGGCATTTGGAATTGAGTTTGCATCTGGCTAGTCAGTAAAAACACAACTTGTAACTGGGTGCATTTTTTAGTTTTATTATTTATCCGACTTTGATATCATTTAATGCAGTATAAAATGATTGTTTGTAATACTGAAATTGATCAAACATTAATAATATATATTGTTGAGACATGGACCAGCTAGGACTCGAACCTAGGACCTTCCATATGCTGCTGGAGTGCTCTACCACTGAGCTACTGGCCCCTCTTGGACCAGTCCATCATCGGTCCGGGTGTGGCTTATTTCCAACACCAACATGTATAGCTTTTGCAGAGATCTATGATATTCTTTATTTTAACTATATGGTAGATTTTTTGACAGCTGTGGCCAAATATAGACTGGTGACTTTTTTATTGGTAGGGCTTCACGTGGTTTCTGGGTTCAGGGTTCTCAAATTATTCAGTCCCAAGTTTGCAAGCAAAAGCAGGATTTGTGCAAAATTCATTTTCCGTTCGATGATGGTCTAAGTATTTTCTTTGGGGATAAAGGAGCTTCAAACAAACAGTTCACAGCTTTCTTAACTCAGATTGGAATGGGGTAGCATTGCTATCTGCCATGAATATTTGACGTGTAGATAAGTATGTGATAAAAAATAGAAGTTTTACAGTCACAACTACACTTTACTACGTGTCTCTGTCAACCAGAGGTGTGTTGATGAAGAATACCAAACTGTAAAGGAGAAAACCAGTAAACTGCAGATTGCCCATGTTACTTGCTGTGTATATTCATCCCTGGTGTTTGGGTAAATGTCGTTGTTTGTAAGGCAATAGAGCATGCTACTATTGACATGGAAAAATTCATTTTCCGTTGGATGATGCTCGAAGTATTTTCTTTGGGGATAAGAGAGCTTCAAAACAGCAGCTCACAGCTTTCTTAACTCAGATTGGAATGGGGTAACATTGCTATCTGCCATGAATATTTGACAAGTGTAGATTATAAATATATGACCAACATCAATATGTGATGAAAAATACAAGCTTTACAGTCACAACTACAATTTAATATGTGTCTCTGTCAACCAGAGGTGTGTGGATGAAGAATACCAAACTGTAAAGGAGAAAAGCAGCAAACTGCATGTTGCTCATGTTACTCACTGTGTATAGTCATCCCTGGTGTTTGGGTAAATGTTGTTGCCTATTTATTGAACTCATGAATTGATATTGCTTCTTGGTGCATTATTTAATATTTTCTTGGGTTTAAATTTGGAAACACTGCTTGAGTTTTTATGTGCCATCTATGCAAGAATGCTGTTTTCAGCCATAGTTTAGAATCATTTTTTGTCTTTGATTAGAAACTCTTTATGGTGCTTAACTATAAAATTTTCACCATGTTTCAGATCAGGATAATTTTTTGGAGTTCAAAATCTCTAAAAACTTCTGATTTCAAAGTCTTGATTGATAGTCGAGCTTCATTCACATATATGCCTACCAATGCATTGAATCAGCATTTTAAGAAGTAAGGATTTTCTTGTTTTGTTTGAATTGTTAATAATATTTTTAGACTACAATATAGACAAAGTTAAAGAGTATATGATGTTTATTCCTTCCGTTAACCTGTATTTCAATTGTTTCATTTTAGTTTGATGAGCAGGTGTCTTATCCAATGCATCTTTTTGCAAATGTTCCTTGGGATTATATGTACAAACTAAGGTTAGTTAATTGTATTTTGTTGGCATCTGTAGTTGATGAATTTAGTTGCTATATTTGTGGTCATGAGATTTTGGCATTATCTCATAGATTTAACTGTTTTAGAGCTATGCTTAACTTATTGGCAAATGCAGATCTTTGGATGCACCTGAGGTGTCCACTGTCTCATTTGTTTCAAGCCTGTAGTGAATTTGTTCTCTGATAATGTAAGATGACTCTCCTCTTTTGCAGATTTATTATTATTTTTTTTCATACAAACTTGGACAAATGTAGTTTAAGCCCTTGCTTTCATGGTGAAATATGATGTTGAACCCATTTTCAGACCTAGAATGACTTTTTTGGTCATTTCCAGGAAGTTTTGAAAGACTTTGCTTGCAGTGCAGAAAAGTGAGTATGCAATAGTTGCACATCTGTGCTTTACTCTTGTTGCTCTGGAGTACTTTATTCCTTTTCAACAATTATGATTCAGCATATAAATTTCAGTTTTAAGTTTTATGGATCCTTTTTTGGCTAAGTTACTGGTTCGGCTTTAGGGATGTGTTGTGATGTATTCACACATCACCCCATTGCAAATGGGGACCCCTGCTTTTGTTGCTTTCTGGGGTTTGTTTTCTAGGTCTTTTAGGGTTTTGCCCGTTAGCCTTTGCATGATGAGTGTTGCTAGAGGGATCAATGGATAGTTAGTCAATAGTCAGTAGTTAGAAGGTGAATGGTTAGCTAATAAAGAATAGTTAGTAAATAGTTGATAGTTGGTGAATAAGTAGTAAAATAGCAAATAGAATAGCAATTAGAGTAGACTAGGAAGAGAAGACAAGACATTGTTGCCTTAACTGTAAAGACTTCTTTTTCATTGAAGATATGGTGAAATATGTCGTTTCATTGCCATATGCATGGTCTCTTGTTGAATCTTCATTTTAGATGATAGATAATTAAATTGAATGAAAGAAGTTGTTGAATGCACCTATGTGGAATCTGTCTAATCCATACCACTAGCCTCTTACTGATTGTAAGTGTGCCCTGCGTGGTCAACTGGCATAAAATGAGCTTAATCTCAAGTCGTTACATGTCTATTGTTCATGCATTAACTTGAATGATGATCAGTATCTGATGGTGTCTGATTTGAATATATTTGAAGCATCCCCCAGAAGATCGCACTGAGTTGGTGTTGAATTGTTCAACTTGATGGTGAGACCCAGCCCAGTAAGACTCCACCTAGTCGTTCATCCATCTTCTCGCATTCTAGGTAGTAGAGTAGACTTCCTGAACCCTGCATCTTTTGCCATTTGTTTGTCTTCCAGTTAGTTAATAGGACTTGTGATTCCAGCAAATCAGACGTTTAGGTCATTGAGTGTAAGTCCCCTTGTGATTCCAGCAAATCACATCATACCGCGAAGAGCTTATCCACACATAGAGATCCTACATAACAAAACCTTGGAGTTACTCCGATTGATCCTTGAACGAGATCTTTAGCAGTCGGGAACTTTGTTCAAGAGAGGATAAGATACTTCGGTATTTTATTCTGTGTTCGCATTTGCATAAAAAACACATCAACAAAATTGGCGCTAGAAGGAGGGCATGATCGCAATGAATGCCTAAACAGCTAGACTTCAGATTCTATCAATTCATGTTTACATGAGTAATCTTAAAGACTTTTTTTTTCACCCTCCTCCCGCGCTCAACAGAATTGGCGCTAGAAGGAGGGCTGAGCATTTGAACGTCGGATCTTGTCAAGTCACATCGCATTTGAAGAATTTATCCAGAGCTTTTTACCCTCCTCCACGCTTGACAAAATTGAAGCAGAAGAAAGGTGAGCGAATACGAACTCTTGAATCCAAGGAAGATCAGTGGAAAGCCTTTTCTCAAACACTCGACGGAAGTGATACAAAGAAGGAAGGTGATCGCTGGGTCGTCAGTTGGACTTGCGAAAACAAGGAAGCAAGCTGGAACCAATTGAATGTTCAAGTTGAATCCGAGATATTCAAGATCTCTCTTATTCCAGAAAATCAAAAAAGTGAAAAATAGAAAATCCAAAAAAAATTGAAAAATAGAAAATCCAAAAAAAGTGAAAAATAGAAAATCCAAAAAAGTGAAAAAGTGAAAATCCAAAAAAAAAAAAGAAAAAAAAAAAAATCAAAAAGAAAAGATTTCTCAATGGAGCGGCAACAGTTTCACGAACAGCAACAAGTTGATTTTCCTGAACTTTGGTGGAGATTAGATACACAGTTTTATCGACGCAGATTGTCTGAGTTTGCAAGACCAAGGCAGTGTCGAGTCCATGAGACAGAAGAACATGATGAAATGCATTGCTTGAAGTACTTATCAAGGATGGAATCGACAGCACAGGGAAAGATCTTTTGGGATGTCCCCAGGCCAGAAACAGATGAAGGCAGCTTCAGTGTCCCAGAGAGCAAGGATCCTCTTCTAAGCTTCTTGTGGATGATCAATGCGTTTAGAAAACATATTGCTACCATTGTGGTGTAGAATTCACAACTCACCTCACTCTGAATTTACTTGCTCAGTATGTGAAATGGCTATCAATCAAGTCAGAAACCAGTTTGGAATGCCAACTTTGTTCGAGGAAGAATGTATTATTAATAGATCTTGGGGTGCACATCTTGCAGTTGAATTTAGGAGAACCTATGAAAAGGACATCGCTCCAGCCCCTGATTGTGAGAAGAACCAGTTGCAGGTTGACAATACAAATACACCTGATGATCAATGTATGGATAGCTCACCATATCTTGCACCTGAAAAGGAATACCATGAAACAAAAGTTGAAGAATCAGTTGAGAATACTCAAATAGTGATAAAGGAAGATCCAGGAGTTGAACAAGCAATTAGAGGAGAAGATGACTCATTCCTTGAAGAATTCTCGTTTATGCTACAAAAGGAAATCCTTGAGATTGAATTGTAGGAGGTTTCAAATAGCATTCTTAAAGAGGACAATCAAGTTGACATATTGAATGAAGAATTACAAATCATCATAAGTGAGCCCAGATACGAAGAACAATTCAAAGGGGCGCTTAAAGATTTCATCACTCTCATAATATGTGAAGGGGTGTTGAAGGATCTTATAGAAGAAGTACAAATGGAATCACTGCCAAATTTTTTTCAAGATAAGCAAGTTACTGTGAGTGATATGATCCATCATCAGCTCCGACCTCCTGAGACTATGCTTGAAGAAGAAATGCCACCTGAGATTATCTTTGATCAACTAGAGGAAATGTTTGAGGCTCAATCCATCAGGGAGTGCTTGGGTTTTGATGATATGCTCACAAAATTCCATGAAGATGCTTGGTTTATGCAAGATGTCTTAGTGAAAGCAAAGAATGTTGAGCTATTCGAAGGGGCGCTGGGCTTGTTTCAAGAGGAACTTCCTAATCAAGATCAACACACTGTGGATGCTCGTGGAATAGTTCATCATCAATGGCGACCTCCTGAAGCAGCTGGTGATCTCGCTTCCGACAATGCAGTTCCATCTAAGCACGAACAATGCCAGGTTGCCTCTTTCCTTAATCCTAGCCTTGAAAGTTATTATGATTTTATGGGGATTTTGGGAAAACGACTTGCATTTGGATTGATCATGGTCCTAACGAATTGCCTTAGTTGATCATTTTGAGTGAAAATTTGCCTGAGTATGAGATATGCATGGTGAGAATTTGCCTTTATGTATTTAAGGATGAATTTGCCCGACTGAGAACCATCACGTTTGCCATACTCCTGTTGCACAACTTGAGAAACCATGTAAAGTCGTGCACATATTTCGCTTCCTTCAGTCGTGTTGAGTGTAGGAGTCTTGTATTTAGGTTTAGAGTAGGTTTTCTTTTCATGTCTTTAGTTAGAGGTCTTTTGAGCCTTGTTCTTAATTTGCCATGAGTCATTTGACTCATGATCTAGTGTGGCTCAGGTAGTTTAGTTGTTTGCTTTTGGTGTGCGCTTTAGCTTAGTTTGCCTTGGGTCAGTCCATCGGTTGTTTGCTTTAGTTTAGGTGTCCTGAGTAGGAGCCTTCATTTGTGAGAAAGGTGTTTGTGTTGTTTCTCACACGCTGGCAATATCCTGGATCTTATGTTAGACTCATTTCCTAGATATCTATTCATGAAGCACCCAGAATCCGAGGTTGTTCCTCCCCAGCTTTATCATTTGATCAGGACCTGTATTTGACTTGGAAGGGGATCATTTTTTGTGTCTTGATGCCGACATCTGTTGATTACTATATCTTCACACATTAATAGACTCCGAGTCGTTATGGTTTTCAGGCAAAGCTGTGATTGGTGAAAAATCTAAAATCTGACTTCAGTGCCACCGCAATCCTCAAAACCTAGTAAGCTTCACTGCTTAGGAGCCAAAGGAATTGACGGAATGAAGAAGCAATATCAAAAGGAAACAATGAGAAAATGAAAGAGAAAAATCAAGAAAAAAATGAAATGAAAAGAAATACCAAAATTGGATAACAAGGATATACGGATAACTCCATCGGGGCTATGGATGCCCAGCTAGCAATGGAGCAATGTTCGTGAGCTTGCGGCGATAACCTCATCGGGACTATGGACGTCTGATTGGCAGTGAGGCTCTATCCAGGATGGCTATGAAGTTTAGATATACTACGTAGCCGATCACAGGAGAACCTGAAGGTCATAAATGTCTTGTCGAGAGGAATAAATACACTTGCACACACATGCGTAATCAAAGACTAAGCATTTTTGATATGGTTAAGGATTTTCCTTCCACTTTGAGTGCATTTTCTAGTCTCTTGATAAGTTGGGTTGAATTTTCTGGAGCTTCTAAGTGTCAATTGAGTCTTTATCTCTGAAATATTCAAGAACATTTATTCAAGGTGGCACTAGATGTTGTGATGTATTCACACATCGCCCCATTGCAAATGGGGACCCCTGATTTTGTTGCTTTCTGGGGTTTGTTTTCTAGGTCTTTTAGGGTTTTGCCCGTTAGCCTTTGCATGATGAGTGTTGCTAGAGGGATCAATGGATAGTTAGTCAATAGTCAGTAGTTAGAAGGTGAATGGTTAGCTAATAAAGAATAGTTAGTAAATAGTTGATAGTTGGTGAATAAGTAGTAAAATAGCAAATAGAATAGCAATTAGAGTAGACTAGGAAGAGAAGACAAGACATTGTTGCCTTAACTGTAAAGACTTCTTTTTCATTGAAGATATGGTGAAATATGTCGTTTCATTGCCATATGGATGGTCTCTTGTTGAATCTTCATTTTAGATGATAGATAATTAAATTGAATGAAAGAAGTTGTTGAATGCACCTATGTGGAATCTGTCTAATCCATACCACTAGCCTCTTACTGATTGTAAGTGTGCCCTGCGTGGTCAACTGGCATAAAATGAGCTTAATCTCAAGTCGTTACATGTCTATTGTTCATGCATTAACTTGAATGATGATCAGTATCTGATGGTGTCTGATTTGAATATATTTGAAGCATCCCCCAGAAGATCGCACTGAGTTGGTGTTGAATTGTTCAACTTGATGGTGAGACCCAGCCCAGTAAGACTCCACCTAGTCGTTCATCCATCTTCTCACATTCTAGGTAGTAGAGTAGACTTCCTGAACCCTGCATCTTTTGCCATTTGTTTGTCTTCCAGTTAGTTAATAGGACTTGTGATTCCAGCAAATCAGACATTTAGGTCATTGAGTGTAAGTCCCCTTGTGATTCCAGCAAATCACATCATACCGCGAAGAGCTTATCCACACGTAGAGATTCTACATAACAGAACCTTGGAGTTACTCTGATTGATCCTTCAACGAGATCTTCAGCAGTCGGGAACTTTGTTCAAGAGAGGATAAGATACTTTGGTATTTTATTCTGTGTTCGCATGTGCATAAAAAACACATCAACAGGATGCAAAGCCAGTTCGTGGATTTGGGCAATTTTTTTTTGCCCTTTGGGTTCGTGGGTCAGGTTTGTCCGTATATATATATATGTGTGTGTGTGTGTGTGTGTGTGTGTAAAAATGTATATATATTATATGCAAAATTTTAAAGAAATATACAAAATCATAAATCTAAATACATTTAGTAGTATGCTACTTCATCATGGATCAATGGCAAATGCCAATTGATAGTTCAGAATTTGAATAATATCATATTATGTCATATGCTATATAATATATATCAATGTATCGTAGATTCATATATGTCTAGGTTGACAATGAAAAATAATAATTGTCTTCTATCTTCATCAATCATCAAAAGGATCTAGATCAAGATCATCATCATTTGCTCCAAGTTCAAAGTCAAAATCATTTGAACCCAAAGCAGTGCCATTCCCACTTCCACTAGGTGCATTAGTTGTAGGTATCTCATCATCATCATCCATAGTGACTCTAGCCATATCATCAATAGTTGCAACCGATGTTCCACGGGTGTTGGGGACGGGGGGACGGGCTTCGAGGACGGGGGGGCAAAGGGCTTAAGTTTTCGGGACGAGTTTCGGGGACGGGGGTACGTGGGCTTGGGGGTGGGGGGAGATGCGTCCCTGTGGAACATTGGTTGCAACCAAGTTGGTACATTGAAGGGTTACATCCCAATGCTTCATTGACCCCTCCTTATATTGGTGTTCTTTATGTGTTAGAAGACACAAATTGGAATGAATATAAACCAAGTCTTTTTCTCTTTTTGAGGCCAACCAGTTACGCTTCACTAAGTGGATAAAGGAGTATGTACGCCAATTTTGTTTAGCAGCGGAAGAACTTGAGACCTATTGAAATTGGAGAGAAAAACAACAAAAAATAAAATTAAAAAATACAAAATAAATTAAAGAATGTTAAATGCTAAAGTCTACAATACAAATGTTAAAAATAAAAACTAAAAGTAAAAAATCATACTTGTGATGGAATCTTGATTGTAAGAGATTGGAGGAACATGTAATCTTAATTATGGAGGTACCACCATGTAGTACCATCCATTTTGGATTGGCCATTAATGGCACAAGGACTATGACTTCTTCTTGAGATAAACAAACCAAACTCTTTCTTAACACTTTCCACTACTTTAGGATCTGTGAAGAGTCTAGCAAATGCTCGCTTGTATCCAGTAGCAACTTCAAAATCTCTATATGGTTTAGTTCTCCCTGGCAAAGAAAACACTTCATTGCTATAGTGCATGGGAGATAATGCATGTGCAAGGAGGTGCATAACATGGTCATCTTGTTCCAACAATGAAGAATGATTTTTTCCACCCTTTTGAAAAATACTTCTTCGGGGTCATTCTCTTTCTTTGCTATTACGACTTTGATTTTTTCAATGATGGTGCCCACACCATAATAGACTTCCCCCAAACATGTTGCATCTATATCAATATACCTGATCATACTCATGATAGGCTTAGTGAAATTCAATACGTATTCCACATGATCCCACCAAAAGTCATTCGAGATCAATGTCTTAACCTTTTGGGCCCTTTTTGAATTTGATTGTTTCCAAACATCCCATTGGCTTCTAATAAACATGGCACTCAATGCTTGTTTGACCTTCATAAGTTGTCTCATCACTATTGTATGTGATGCAAATTGGGTCTTAGCAACCCAGGTTCATGTAAAAAATATGTCAATAACACATTAAAAAATACAAAATAAAATTAAACATGACATAAATAAAACTAAATAGATAAATTAAATTTATCTTCAGCAATTCCAACTTTGAGAAACTCTTGAAAATGGCTCATGACATATGATGGTTTGTCACAAACATTTGGATCTCCTCATCCTCTTGGTATATTTCCCTTAGCCACTCTATTTGAGTGCCAATTGCTTGCATCACTAAGTTGAGGGAGTGTACGGTGCATGGTGTCCAAAAAATGTGTGAATATCTTTGCTCAACTAAAGCACTTGGAGCCCTACAAACCTTTGCATTGTTTGTAAACATTTTCATGTCCCACCATATTTGTGGAATCAAAGAGGATTCTGGAAATGAACTCTGCATCTTTGAATTGCCCTTCACAATCAACTGTCCTAAAAAACATTGGCCCTTTAGGGAACACTGCAATAAGATTTATTAATGGATGGTTTTTGCAATCTTTCCATTAGTGGCAACGTGGTATCTCACAAAATGGGTGGAGGCGAGAGAACTTCTAGGCAATACCACCATCCATATGGTGAGATTCATCTGCGAATAGATCGTGACATGGTTCGGAATCCCCATCCAGATTACAAGTGACCGAGGAGTAGATTTTGTGAACCATGTCATTAGAGCCATGACAACGGAGTTTAAGATATTTCATAACCTTTCCAGCAGTACTACCCTCGAGTCAATGGTCAGGCCGAGTCGACAAACAAAGTGCTGGTCTCTATCATATATAAGTCGTGTGGTGTGGAGGAGGATGTAATGTCCCCTTCTAGCCAGTGATCATTCCTGGTGGGTAATAGCCTATTAAGGAGGCGCGTAGGCTATTTTTGGCAGAATTAGGGTTTCCATCTTGTTGACGTGTATTTTGTACACAATCATACACAGAATAAAATACTCAAGGGTACCTTATCCTCTCTTGAATAAAGTCTCTGATTGCTGAAGATGTCGCAAAAAAGGATCAATCAGGGTGACTCCAATGTTCTTTTATGTAGGGTCTCTACGTGTGGATAAGCACCAGTGGTCGTTGTGATTGCTGTGTCATCAAGGGGACTTACGTATCCGAATTGCAAGAACAAGATTTTCCTAATACTAATGAGTTCCAAAAAAGATCAAAAGAGTAGGGTTTGCAAGAGGTAAACTCTAATCTAATCCTAAGAATGACCCAACGTGGACTAATCTTGGCAAGATTCTACCAACTTCAGTATCGCCAAGGAATTACTTTACTGAAACTGATGCGATCTTCTAAGGTGAATAATGATTTTTCAAATCATCAAGAATCATAAGTACTACCATGAAGGTACATACCAATGACTCAATAATGAATGAAGGTTTATGCAATCCAAATATTTCCAGTCGACCACACAAGGCATCCTTACAATCAGTAAGAAGCTAGTGGTTTGGAGTATGAATCTCACCAAAGATCAAGCCCAACACTTAGTCCTTCAAACTTAAATACTATTTTGACCGAGAATGATTTAAGAGAGTAAACAACCATGAAGATAACCACAAGAATTGCAATAAAACACCATAACTTCAATATTTTATTGATCTCAAAGCCATCATGAACAACAATTGTTTGAAATTCCTTCTTCAAAGCTCAATCTTGCTACAAAATAACTTGCTTCTCAAAAACTCTAACTATTTCTTATTGCTCTCTCTGAATTCTATATCTATCTATCTATATATATATATCCCAAAATGAAAATGAATGAGGGTATAAATAGCATCCTCAATTACAATGAACGGTCCAGATCAGAAGAAGATCAATGGCCAAGATTATGACACCTAAACCCTAATTAGGGTTTATTACAAATAGCCCCCTTTTTATTGAACAATATTAAATGCATAGCCAAATATTAAATTTGGCACAAAAACCTAGGAGACATAGACCAATGAAAATTAAGGTGCCACATTATCTATAACAACCTTTCTTCTAGAATCTTATTCCCTTTCCAATGCTCTTTCTTAGCATATGCAATGAATCTAGACACGATTCCTTCGATCTCAGCAATTGGAATCTCGGGAAGATTCCTCATTCGTTCTTCCAAGTGGATGACCCGATCAAAAGCCTTGAGAAGAGCAGTGTCCCATCCAGGTTCAAGTTCCTTGATTTTCTCAATCAAGAGCATGGTAGCAAACATCTGATCCCGTTGCTCATCTGTGATAACATTCTCATCTTTGCAAAAGATGACCTTGACTCTATCTTCTAATTCTTGCAAATCCACATCTGTCTCAACTGCAATCCTCCTGCCAAGAATAGTACATAATACTTCAAACACTTTGTCCTGGATCGGATGGATAATCTCTTCAACTTGATTGCATTTGTTACTGATGTCCTCAAAAAGGAATTCCTTCATCTGGAGTAAAGTTGACCATTGAAGTAAACTATGAGGTCCTCCATCCATTATCTTTTCTTGTGCTAGGACCTTCCTTGATGTTTGTCTGATTACTTGCAGGACAGGAATGATAACATCCTTAGTATGAGCAAAAGCAGCTACAGTTATCACTAGGTTGTGGATAATCTCAAGAACCTGAATAGCCCGATGAATAGTCTGCATCATTCTTGTTGCAAATTCAATAGCAACTGTATGGGATTTGTCAATCCAAGAACTCATAAGCTGGACCAAACTCCTGACTCTCTCTGCCTCACCAATTGATTCAAAGGGAAGTGCCTGCGTAGGAGATACTGCTGGGTCCTGACGCCTCAAAGGCTGATTGAGATGGCTAAAGTAGCCTCTCCAAGCACTAACCTCTCACTCAAGCTTTCTATTCTTATCCATTTCTTCTCTAAGCTTGTCCTTAAGTGCCTCAAATGAATCAGTGGCATCATCCAATGTCTGCTCGGCTGTGAGTGGACCAAGCTCAAATGTCTCTACATCATATTCTTCTGCAAGGATTTCACCTTCATACTTGTCCACTGCTGGTGTAGCTATCTGTAATTTCCTGGATCCTGTCTCATCTCTGATCATCTTGGACATCTTAGTAGCTTTCCTCTTTTCTGTCACTTCCTGAGAATTTCCAACAAGGCTCTCTAAATCAATCACATTATCTTCGTCCTCAATCACAATCACCCTTGTTAGTCTTTCTTTCAACCAATCTGGAATGGCAGATCTTATTTCTCTAACTTGTATCTCCTTAGGCAATGTTTCTTCTTCTCTGAGAGGAGATGTCGCTTCGTCATCATTCTTGTCTTCATGTAACTCATTGACTTGACTTGACGAACGTTGAGGTGCCTGTCCTTCTTCCTGTTTATCGTTCTGTACCATTGATTCCATAGATTCCTCCATTTCAAGTGTCCTCTTCTCTTGTTGAGAAGATGTGCCGGATGAACGATCTCGATTGGCCTCTTGCTTCTTCTTGGAGGATTCTCTTTTCTCAGGTCTCTCCTTTCTCTTCGATCCTCTAGGATGAGGATTGCCTTCACTTACACTTCGAAGATTGCCCTCACTTGTGTTTCTGGGATTAGGATTACCTTCACTTACACTTGCTCCTCCTTCGCCTGGCCTTTCCTCCAAAGTAAAAGTCATAGATATGCCCTGCTCTCTCAACTTTTGATGTTGCACATCAACCCATCTGCGAGTACAAGACAAAACTGGAGCCATCAAGGTATCTAGATCCAAAATTTCAGGTTCATTCCAATCTAGCCTCACTGCTTTGCTTTCTCGGTCATAAGATGATTGGAGATGTCTGCCACTGTCCTGAGCTTGGTCGGCCACTCTATAAATTTTGCATTTCCTGATGAAGTCTAAAGGCAATCTGGAATGCATCTTTCTTTTTACTTCAAGATCATCTGAGAGATTCATCATAAAGTCCTCTATCTGAAACTCATGTCTGTATTTCCTTCCGACTGTCTCTTCTATATACCCATAAGGATCGAAACTCTCTCTCATGGCAAAGAATGAAAATGAATATAAAGCTAACTCCTTTTCTGCATCATCCATGGCTAGAGTATTAGGACATACCTCAACTGAATTTCCTAGTATGATAGGAACAGGAACTCCATTTCCATGCCTGTGTCTGAATGCCTTCGCATAAGCTGCCAACTGTCTAGTTACCTCAAGTAACACTATTCTGTCTGTCGGATATCTCGGCAACATATAGGGAGGTGAAGGACATCCATGAACTCTAATATATGTAAACTTCTGAAATTGGATGAACCAAGCACCGTACCTCTTTACAAGCTCTTGTGCATCTTGAGATAGCCGATTGTGAATCCCGCCTTGCAATGTCCTAGTGATGTTCATCGTGAAGGTATCATTGACTAACTTGTAGTCACTTCCTGGAGGATGATGCAAATGAACATAGGAATCACAAACTCTGACTTCCTCGGGCCCTCTTCCGATCACTCCTCTGTGAGGCAGTCCTGCATATTCGAAACTCCTGATCAAGGCATATATGATGTATGAACTCATGTAGAAAGACTTGGTAGCCTTCAGTCTTCTTAACTGCATGTCCAAGCAATGGCTAATCATTCTAGCCCAGTGAATTGTTCCTTTTCCTTGAACTATCACTTGGATGAAGTAGAACATCCATTTCTCAAAATAGAAGGCTTGAGGAGCCCCAGTAACTCGGTTGAGTAATGTTATCAAATCTCTGTACTCCTCCTGGAAGTCGATCCTATGTGGTGTGTTCGGAATCTTGCTCAGGCGAGGACGACTCTTGAGTAACCAATTCTTGTTGATGATGCTCAAGCAAGTGTCTGGATCATCTTCGTACATGGACCTGGCTCCTTCTAAGCTTTTATAAATCATATCTTTATGTTCTGGCAGGTGAAGAGCTTCATTGATAGCCTCCTCTGAAAGATAAGCCAAAGTGTTTCCTTCCTTGGACACGATCGATCTGGACTGTGGATCATAATGGCGAGCACACTCGATCATCAACTCATGGCACTGGATTGCTGGAGGGAAGCCGACCGCCTTGATAATGCCACTTTCAATTATTCTTCTCGCGATAGGTGATGGCTTGCCAATGTAAGGGACCTCTCGAAACTTCTTCACACTGAAGTTTCCCAAGTTGGTATCTCCAATGTTGCTCCATTTAGACACAATCTTGGTCTCCAATTCTTCGTTCTTCTGATCTTCCTTCATGAGGGCTGGACGACTGGTAGATGCTCCTGCCTTCGGGGTCGCCATCGTGACACCTCACTTTGAGAGCTAACTTAACAAAAGGATGCAAAATTAGGAAATTCGCCTAGGCAAAATGAAGATTGAAGTCTTCAACGTGAGCCTCCTCTAGGAAATGCGTCTCCTTTATTAACTTCACCACCTTGAGGGCAAATTCGCTCCACCATAAACAAAGTTCGCACTCTTGATGAGATCTCGCACTTCCTTATTCGCCTCTCCAAATCGCATATGAACAATGATTGAATGATGGTTAAAACATGCTCACATACCTTCATTATATAGGCGCTCACCTCTTTGCAATCCCTATAGGCCGACTTGGAAATAAGGCAAATAATAACAAAATTTAAATAAAAAGAGGAGGCCGACTTTTGTAAAAACATTAAAATAAAACCCAAGCGCTCTCTTTTTATTTAATTTAATAATTAATTAATTTTAATGCCTTTGTATTTAATAATTTCGATTTTTAAAAAGGCTAAATTAATCATTAAATGCCTCATGCGCTATTTTTAAATGCTAATTCAATTAAATATTTCAAGTTTTATCGATTTTTAGCATTTAATGCGTTTCGAAAATATTGGCGCCTAATCATGGGAGGATTTTGGAATATTAACAATATCGCTCTGGTCCCTGGGAGAGGGACAGGAGCGAATTTTGTGTTTGAGCTCAAAATTGTTGACTTTCGACGTTAACCCCTTGTTCATCATCTTCCTAAAGACATTTTCGATCTTGCATGTCCTTGCCTTGACGTGGTCTAGGAAGGAAATGATTGTTTCAATGAATATCGCCTTGGTCCTCCAGTGAAGGACAGGAGCGAACTTTTGTTCCTTGTGCTAATCCTTGATCATATCAACTTTCAATTGCTTTCAAAATGTAAAATAGTGTCTCTTACTCCTTCTTGAACGTTTGAAACGGAAGTGACACCTCAAAATTGGACACACTTGCATATTTCGCTCTAGTCCCTTGGAGAGGGACAGGAGCTCCTTAGTCATTTCTCATCACTTTTCGTGGTCTCTGTAACCTTGCTTTCCTTCGAAGCACCTCCAACATCTTCGCCACCTTATGCCTTGGCTTGGATCCGACCAAACTTGGAAGGGACGACTTGATAATCTATATTTCGCCCTGGTCCCTGGCAGAGGGACAGGAGCGATTTTACCTCTATAGGCTAAGTCATTCATTGCCAACGTTTAAAACTATCTTCAATGGATTCATTATGCTCCCCTTCACTCATCTCCAACATGAAACTTGTTCTAACTTTGTGGGAAATTTGCTTCATGAGGAAATCGCTCTGGTCCCTTGGAGAGGGACAGGAGCGCCTAGGACAAAATATGTTTCACTTTGCGTCTTGCAACCTTCAAAATCATCTTCAATGGAACGACTACGCCTTCTTTTATTTGCCTCAAACTTAAAACTTTCTTCCTCTTCGCCAAAAACTTGTCCTCTAAGAAAATCGCTCTGGTCCCTTGGAGAGGGACAGGAGCGCCTTGGGCAATTTCATCAAGTTCTCGAGTTATTTACAACTTCGTTCTTTTTTGAGGCATTCCAAACATCTTTACCATCCTGCCCTTTGGCCTGGACTTAACCAAATTCGGAAGGGAATGCTAGATAATGTATATTTCGCCCTGGTCATTGACTGAAGGACAGGAGCGATTTTGTATTTATTAGCTCAATTGTGTTTCGCCAACTTTCAAAATTCATCTTTGACGGATTGGTTGGGTCACCCTTCATTCATCTCTAGCTTGAAATTCGCTTTTCCTTGGTCCAAAACTTGTCCTTTGAGAAAATCGCTCTGGTCCCTTGGAGAGGGACAGGAGCTATCTTTAAAATTCGCCTTGGTCCCTGACAGAGGGACAGGAGCGAACTTGACTTTTTGGGTAAATTTTCTCTTTCGGGATCCATTCAAGTTATATTCAATAGGCAAAACGCACCTTCCTTGATCTCTTCCACATTGCGAAATCATTTAATCCTGCAAGAATAAGGCAAACTTGGTGTTCGAGCTCCGGTCCTTCAGTGAGGGACAGGAGCGATTTTGTCATTTTAGCATATTTCCTTGCTTGCAAATTACTTCAAACTATATTCAATGGACAAAAGATGCCCTCCTTGACCTCTTCCAATCCAAAAATCGTCTTGGTCCTGCAAAGACAGTGCAATTTTGAGAAACAAGCTTCGGTCCTTCAGTGAGGGACAACAGCGATTTTTTGTCCTTAAGGCCAAATGTTCAACTTTTCATTGCAAACGACTAAGTCTAGGTGCTCCATTATGTTGATTTCATCTCTTATTGCGTTCTTGACACTTCAATTTGATCAAGGCCGGCCCAAAATGCCCTAAGTAAGCCATTTCGCCCTGGTCCCTGGGAGAGGGACAGGAGCGATTTGGCCTTAAACCTTAAAAATTTGCCATTTTGAGTCTCAAAATCTTCAAAAACCCCCTATTTATGTTCGATTGCATCTCCTGGCGACCCTGCACAAGACAAATGAAACAAGTTAATAACCAAGATGCATAAAATACCAATTTCGCCCTGGTCCTTGACTGAAGGACAGGAGCGATTTTACCCCTAAAGGCCAAAATATCAAGAATTTAGGCTTTCAGTCACTTCACAAGGCATTACTAGGTCATCTCCGAGGCCAGGGGTCAATAATCAAACTTTCCAAAATTTGGTTGAAAATCACCCGGACAAAATCTTATAATTCCATCATTAACACTTAGGCAAAATTTGGACTTGCTTTCAAAATTCGACTGAACCTAGACAGACACACCTGACATCCTGACGGACTCGTCCTATTTCAAAATTGCAATCCATACGAGAATGCTCAATAAACTTTCAAAATTGACTGGACTTCGGCTTGAAAATATCAAAAAGGAAACCCTAAGGCTTAACCCTAGTCCAGACGACTCGCTCACTTACCCAAAACCCTAAAAGCAGAGAGAAGAACAGGCAAAACCGAGCAAAAAGAGGGGGTCCCCATTTCAATGGGGCGATGTGTGAAATGGTCACAACACATCTTTCGGGTGGATTTTGAGTGGGAAGTAGTTGGAGTTTGGAACTTCTGTTAGGGAAGTTTTTTTGTGTTTTTAGAGAGCTACTTAGTGATATGACATGCATTCAGTTTTGAGGGGAATTCTAAACTTACTATTTTTAGTAAGTTGGTGGCAGTTGACTAGATTTTGAGGGTTTTTTGGGTTTTTTGAGCTCTCTCATTGGGTTCGACGAGCATGTTTTTCAGAGATGATTTCATGACTTACTATTTTTAGTAAGTATCAGTTCAAGTCGTTCTATTTTTAGCAGGGCAATTCAGAGCTCCAGTTCAGTCTAGTTGTTGGTCCAGCACTTCAGTCCTCGATATATTTGGTATTGAGTAGTAATTGGCTTGCATAATGATTTATTAAATATTAACACTGCATTCTAAGGTTAATATTTAATTATTATTATTTGGACGACTTTGGGAAATAGAAGCTTATTTTATTTAAATGATTTTATTAATTTTCCTAAGTTAGTGGCATAAGAGAAATAAAGCTTATTTCATGAGCTTATTATATTTATATTTGCAAGTTATTTCCAAGGCAAAGTTCGAACTTGCCTAGATGGAAGGGGACGCCATTTTGAAGGGACAAATGAAATGAAATGACATGTGATTTAGGCGTATTTGGTGTGCATTTGCATTTGAATTTGGTTGGAAAAAAGTTATAAATAAGAGCCTTGGGCTCTCATTTTGGATATCTTGAAGAAATTATATTTTTATGTTATCGGAATGACTCCAGACTTCTTCGGGGGTGAAAACCTCCTAGATTATCCTTTGCAGTTTCGAGTGTGAGACATCACTCCTAGTTGTGGTTCGATATTGTGGATTGCTTGGTGTTCTTGTGGATTGCGTTTTGTGTGGATTTGAGGAGTTTGTTTGCTGCTGTGCTTTTTGTTGTTGCTGGTTTTTGGTGTGGCTGAAGCGATCTTCTGTTCATATCTCCTTGCTTGTTGACCATCTCATTCTGGGTATTGGCTCTGAAGTTTCCTACCACCAAGGCGATGGGGTCTACCAATTTATAGCCGCAAGTTCGCTGATTTGGAATTATTGTTGCAAATCGAACTTTTTCAGCTAGGATGTTTTTTATTTCTGCCTTGGGATGTGTGCTGCTGTCGTTTGGGCTTGAAGTTGCAAGTTTGAGGTGCTAAAATATTCGCTTAAGTCATTTAGTTCGTTTGCTTTTGATTTGGTGTGATTCCGAGTTGATTTGATTTAGTTATGAGCATTTTGGTGTTTCCGGTAGTAGCTGGTCTGCATGTTATGCAATTTTAGAATTAAGAATAGCAGTAGTTGTTTATGCTTGAGTTGGGTTTGATATTAGTTTTTAGTTGCGATCAGCATTGCTCTTCTATTCTATCTTTCCTCTCTTTTTGTAAGGTTGAATAGTAGTACTATCAACCACTTATGGATTGTAAAGCATACCCGTTGAAAAGTGGAAGAGGCTGGCTTGCCGCCTACTTTGATATTTGCCGCCTACTTTGATATTTGTAATTCTTGTCCTCCCACTGAGTAAGTGGTTGAGTGATATTTTCCTCCTGCTGAAATATGCGGTAGAGTGATAGTTGTTATGTATTGTCCTCCCACTGAAATATGTGGTAGAGTGATAGTTGTAATGTATTGTCCTCTCACTGAAATATGCGGTAGAGTGATTGAGTTGAAATTCCTTGTTGTTTCCTTGGTTGGTTCACCACCAAGTAGTTTAGTTTCTATCCTACTGGATAAGTAGAAGGGGTTGGCTTGCCATGTAGTATGCACCAAAAACTCAACAAATAACGGCTAGTTTATGAACAATAAATAACATGAAAGCAAGTAACGGTTAGTTTAATCTCATTTTTTTTTTTAGAAAACAATGAACATGAAAAGTTGATACCATTATCATATGTTTTTTAATTTCAGTACAGGAAGGAAATATTCTTCATTGAATAAAACAAACATTAGTTCATTGGAAACATAAACAGAAATACCTTTGCAACTAATATCTATATAAAGGAAAAGATGAAGGGTTTAGAATGTACTTTTCATTAATTATCTGACAAACTTGCTCATCTTTAAATTCTCTCTGAATCATGGAGGGGAAAAAGATATCACCAGGGCATTTATCCGCCCATCCTTAGATCGTTTCCGATCCCCCTTGCTCACTTCTAACTGAAGTGGCCCGACCCTCTGCAAGGGTAAAGAAAATGGTTACGTCAAGTCATGCTAGAACTGGTGTAAGATCCTACAGGTGTAATCAAATTACACCTTATAGCTACTTGCTAATTGGTATAATTTCCTGACTATGACTGTATCCGGAATCTCAGAATTGACAAGCACTACATGTAGCTAGTGTACCTTGGCCAAGGATTTGTCTACAAGATTACATGTGGACCAGTTCCACCCTATCCGACTTGCACTCCTAGGTTTATTAACAGAAAAAAAATAGAAACAATAACTCATAAGGATTCTTCCTAATTTACTGGTGAGGTTGACACTCTTTTCTGCATTAATTATATTCTCATTATCTGAAATGCTGGGAACCGAAGTCCCTACCGTACAATAAATAAATAATAAAAACACCAACAATAGATATCACCAAATGACTCTTTCAAAATAATTATGCAGAAAAAGAAAGAAAGAGCTTTTGTTGAGCTGCTTAAAGAAATTTTCTTCTAGCAAGTTTCCAGGAAAACACAACACTAAACTGAAAAGTTCTTCGTAGTCATAATCTAATGTTTCTTTGCAGAAAGTATATATGCATCTTACTGAAACAAAAAATTAACAGAGAGTCCACGTGCCTGGAAATTGAGACGAAGTAGTATCAGTTCAACCCACTGTAAGATCTAGCTGCTACGGTGGACTGTTTTGGCTTCCTTCCAGTAGCTGCTGTTCATTCTCCAGCCTCTATCTTTTCCAGAGACCCCTCCCCGTTCTTTTCCCAGAGCCAAATAAAAACCTAAAAGAAAACACCAAAAAAAAAGATGATGAGGATTCATCCTTCCACTTCCTATAATGCCCACCACACTAATGTTTAACGGAGGAGTTGCACCAAATCCGCCATCTCCAGTCATGGTTCCGGAAAGCAATATCCGCATCTGAGGAAGAAAGAAGAAAAGAAAATCTCAAACTTCTTAAGTCATACCCCAAAAATCAATATGATATATCCTTCAAAAAGAATGAATGATTCCTCGATAAAGAGTATGGAATAACTTGGTAATAAAACATTATAATGCCAATCGAACTTATGTTATATAGAATTAAATTTAATGAGAAGCGTAAATAAGTTAAAGAGAAATTAAGATAACTAAGTCATTATATTTTTTTTAATAATAACATTAAATTAATAATAAGGTAAATAAATATTCCTTTACAATATCAATTTAAATTTAATTAATTAAATACCTTTATTAGAATCATTTTACAATAGATCAAAATATATATTTTAAACGTAAACATATACAGAGTCTACTTTCTCAAGTCGAAAACATGTCAAATAAAGGTACTAATTAAGACAATATTAGAAGGTACATTTAATGATAATGCAATGCCAGTACCAAGGTTAGACAAACGAGCATGGAGCAAGTCAGAGACACTAACGAACATATTTCCCATGGTCCTAGTAGGGTAACCTAGGTTGACAAGGTCACACTAACTGACATCAGGTAGTACATACCAGTCTTTGTATTCTATACAATCATTGAGTATAACCATCTCTCGTCCCTCTTTCCCGGTGATATCTTTTTCCCTTCTTCTTGGAGGCCAAGTCATTCCTGCATTCACTTGTCCAAGCTAGAGTAGTTAGTCTGACATCTCGACATTTCAACCTTAATGTTTATATTCATTAAATCAAAAGATGAGTTACAACATTACTTTACGTAAATGAAACATCACAACATTTCATATATTTTATAATATTCAAAAATAAGAAATAAAGTAATTTCAACTAGGGCATCATTTAGGCTAAACCACTGTTTCTAGCATTCAATACCATTTAGGGCATCATTGTTTAATCGAATACCACTGTTAGCAAAACCAAAATCTTGTAGGGCATCAAAATCATTGTTTTAGGAACCAATATCCATCTAAGGCATCAACACAACTAAGTATCAAAATAAGAGTATCTAGGAGGGGATGTGACATGCCACCCGTGCATTGTAATTTCAGTTCAGTTTATGGTGCTAACGATCCCCAGAAGACCGTATGTTCTCACCCTCCTAGTTTGGGCTCTCGGTGAACAAAAGGTGGAATGGTTCCCTTTCAATTGTTTTAGCTTATTTCTCTAACCTTAATGGGTTATTGTGTTTGCATTGTAATCTTACTGGAAAATCAATTTTTTTTTAAGGGGAATATTACAGAGGAAGACTGGAAGAGAGACTCTTGACATTACTGTTGGCGTACTGCACCATGTACAAGGTGACAATGAGACACACCCCATTCCAACTCATGTACAGAAATGAGGCAGTGGTCTCAACAAAGTACATGGTGTCGGGTCTGCGAATTGCAGTTGACAATTGCCTTGGAGACATAGAGAGCTTGAAGGAATGCCCCCTTAACCTCACTAAGTTAGATGAGAGTTGGGTGATGGCACAATGGGTGACGAAGGTTGTACAACGCTTGCAAAATTTATGGCCCAACAAACATCTCCGACGAATGGACTTTTGGCTGAGGTAGTTAGTGTTGAAGTATAATGATCGCAACGAACTCAAACGAAGAAAGTGTAGAGTTTGTTGATTGGGACCCTATAAGGTGAGGGGAGTTGGTCAGAATGGAGCCATTGAACTAGCAACGTTTTATGATAATCCCATCTGGGATCTGTTGACATGCGTTTTATGACTACGTCTAACACATAATAAAGTTGCCCAACAGTCACTTTACTCTCTCTTGATCAAAGTTCAATTGTATGCTAAGATTGCGATAAGTTCAGACAATTGACTCGAAGGTTCCAATTTGCAATGGACGTGACTCAATTGGCTTGATGTGATATGCTGGTAATCCAAGGGGACTTGCACACACTTAAAGAAGATTAAACAATTTTATGACTTCAATCACGAATGATTTGTCAATGAGAAGCTCTTTTTTGAGATTTTTGGATTTGAAGATGTTGAAAGTAAAATGAGAGGGTTTAGAGAAGCTATGCTAAAACCTAAGAACTTAGCAAACTGCAATGCTTCAGATAGATCAACCACGCTTCACTTCACCACGTTAAGACAACTACATGAAGTGGGTGCAATCTTCAAGGAGTGTGTTTAGAGGATTTCAAATCATCAGCGAACACCATCAAAGAACAATATCCACATAATGATTTGGATTAAACGCACACATATAATGGCTCAAACCAACCTACACTATTAATAAAAATCAGCTATTAACAAAAGGTATGAGCAACGATCCACCTTATAACATTGCAATAAACTTTGTTCGCTAAAATGCATAAAACAAATCTACTCTAAGCGAGGAAAGCAAGACCATCCAAGCTACAAAACAGGATGAGTATACACCATCAAAGAACAATGTATTACAGTTGGCTGCTTCAATAGCTTATCGCAACAATCTTAGACAATCTCTCCTCGCTTTACAAATGAGGGGATCATCCCTTTATATAGGCCTCAAGACATGATTACAAGCAAAACCCTAATTAGGTTTTGCCCTAAAAGATTCCACATACATGATGCAACAAGGTGGGAATATTTATTAAATGCCCACTATACCCACTAACAATTAATTCTTGCATGCCCAAATTAGCATCCACTTGTGCATTAAATGCACCACTTTCCATCAAATCTGCTCAATACTTATAATTGCAATAAATATTCCTCCATGCAAAATTGCCCATGATGCTATAAATGCCCTATCATCTCCTAAATGTGATGGCTACATGCAAAAGATGCTCCACTACCTCGACTTGTGTTGACCCAGCCGTCACTTGGTCAAATAATCCAGCCATGCATGCATCATTATGTCAAAAGATACTTGTCTAGAAATGGACGACCATTATCGCACTCATTAATGGCATATGCAATGAACCTGACGATGACGACCTCCAATTCTCCTACGAAGACACTTGGCATGTTTTCCATCTTGAATTCCATCAAGGCAATTTCTTCCTTGCTCTTGGAGAAAAGCTTCTCCCAATCCGCCGCCAACTCCTGTGTCTTCTGCATGGTGCTGAAGAACAAAGAAGCATTTTCCAAGTGTACCGTGGAAAATGAATCCACAAAGAAAAATTCATGCAATTTGTCCCTAAGGAAGTTCACTGTTGAATCCTTTACAGTCACCCTTCTGGGAAACAGTGCCTCAACTGCCTTAAGGATTTCTCCTTGTACCTTCCTGACTGAGTCTTTCAACGAAGCAAACTCCCTACTGAATCTCTCGAAAGAGTCATTTCCAGTGCAAACAACATAAAACCACCGCGGGAAATCATAAACATCATTCTCTTGAACAACTTTCTCGTCAATCAATGTCTCCCTAGGAACTTTCATTAACTCTCTGAGTCGCGGAATAGTTAAGTCTTGCTAAATGTGCATGTCCTCCCATGAACTATCTGCGACTTCTAGCCTATTCAGGTTTGTATGACTTCTAGAATAAAGGCAGGTCAAATTCTCAATGAATCCTCTTGCTGAAGTGAAAACAACCTCTACCCACTCCTTAGAGCATTGAGTTCTTTTCCTAACTTCTTTAGCGCCATCAATGGATTCCTTAGGAAGAGAGGAGGGAAGGATGAATAACGTGTCTTCTTCTCTGAGTGGATGTTTGAAACTTCGTACATATTCACATAATACTTGATTTTCACTCTTTAGCCTCTTGCACTTCTCTTTCATCTTCATCATTTTCTCCTTCATGGTCAAGGAAGATTCTTCAAAATCTTCCACTACCTGTGTTGTGGATGCATGCCCCAAATTAACTTCTTTAATTACGTATTTATCAGGTGTGATCTCATTTCTGTCTTTGCCTATCGTAGGCTCAACCAAGTCCAACGTTCTGGATCCAGATTCATCCCTTGTGATCTTTGAAAATTTCCTGGCTGCCTTTTTCTCTACCAGCTTGTCCATTCTGCTCAGAATTCTTTCTAATTCTTGTGCTGGATCTATCTCTTCTTTTGAATCCCTTCTCATCCTTTCTCTGAGCTAATCGGGAGCAGCGGCTAGTTGATCATGAATATTTGTGTGCTCTTGATCTTGCGAAACTTCCTCCATGTCTCTAAGAATTGTATCAATGAAAACATCCTGGTCTTGTTGTTCTGTGTTGGGAGGAATTTCTTGCCTTTGAATTTCTGGCAGAACAGGTTCGAGAGAAGTGCTGGCGCTAAGCAAATCCTATGCTGGAACACTGCCAAGAATCTTATCTTGAGGCTGACTTCGTGGAATCTCCTGTGAAAAACATCTCCACTTCCTGCACACTAGAGGAACTGGTCAGCGATTGTGCCTCTTCTACCCTTGGCCTTTCCTGTTGAGGCTCTTCCGGCTGAACTTCTGGCTGGACTTTTGGCTGGGCATCTTTCCTCTTCCTTGTTTTGGACTTCTTTGGAACATCTATTTCTTTGTTGTGTCCAACTCCTTGCGGAACTTCTCCTTCTTCAGCCTGGGCTTGCCATAATCCTTTTGTGGCGTCACTATGGGAATCCAAGTTTCCCATTAGTTGGTAGCTCAGGCGAACATTTGCTTCCTTCAGCGCCTTGATGTGCCAATCCACCCAATGCCTGGTAAATTTCAGAACTGGCCTAGCCAAAACTTCTAAATCATCAACTTCATTTTTTGACCAATCTGGAGCCTGGATGGGTGTATTCTTCACCTTTTCAAATTCTGGTTGCATCACACCCTGATCTTCCTTCCCTTGATTCGGCACTTGAATAATTTCACCAGTTTGGATCATGTCAAGGGGCGATCTGGAAAACATTATTCTCTTGATCTCAAGATCATCCTTGGCATTTCCCCAAAAATATTCCAAGTGAAATTTATGCCTGAAGTTCATTTTGGCAACCATTCGGATTTTGTTATATGGATCAAACAAGGATCTGAATGTATGGAATGTCAAGTTGTAGAATGCCAATTCCTTTAAGGACTTTTCAGCCGCTGCCAATGGACACAATTCTACATAGTCGCCTAGGACAATAGGGAATTTTCTGAATCATGTCATAAGCAGTCAATTGCTTGGTGAGCTCCAATAACACCATCTTGTCCGTAGGGTACCTTGGAAGTTTGTGCTGCTAAAAGGAAAATCCTTGGGCTCGGATATAAGTAAATTTCGGTAATGGAATGTACAAGGCTCCATATTTCTGTATCAGTGCCCTTGCCTTTGGCGACACTCTCGTGTGAAGTTCATTCTGCAATAGTTTGGTTAAGTACATGGTGAAAGTGTTGTTCACCAATTTGAAAGAATTAGTGTCGTACAGATGCAACTGAGGATATGATTCATGGACCTTTAGCTGTCCTGGCCCACATCCCATGGGCCCTTTTCTTGGTAAGCCGTCGAGGTTGCGCATCCTTGCCAGCGAATAAATCACATACGAGTTCACGTAAAAGGATTGGGTACGCTTCTCCTTTAGATTCTTCAACTGTTCATGCACATAATGGCTAATCAATCTCGCTCAATCTACTATCCCATTGGCATTCATAACTTGGCCAATAAAGAAGAACATCCAAGTTTCAAAAGCGAAAGCATGCGGACATCCCTTTATCCTACTCAGCATCATTACAAGATCCGCGTATTCTTGCTTGAAGTCAAAATTGGTGATCTGTTTAGGCATCTTAGAAATATGCAGTCTTGACTTTTGCATCCGGGTTTTCTTAATAAGCTTAGCACATCTTTCAACACCATCTTCATACACTGTTGCTGCTCTTTCCTTAAGTCTGTAAGTCATGGAATGATACGTCAGAATTCCAAAAGTCTCTCCAATAGCTTTGGCGGTCAAGTTAGCCAACAACTTGCCATCCAATGTCAAAATCACTCTTCTTTCATGATCATAGTGCTTTGCGCATTCCAAAATCAATTGTGGACATAGAATGGCTGGAGGGAAGCCTATAGCTGAGACAATTTCGCTCTTGACGAGTTAAACAACAGTAGGTGATGGATTGCATCTAGCTGTTCCAAAAATCATGTGCCTGAAAGCTCCTAGCTGGAAAGTTCCCAAGTTGGTGTCGCTGATTTCCTTCCACTTGGAAATAATCTTGGATTCTAGAAGGAATCCATTCATCTCATTCTTGATTTGTGCTTGCTGGGAAGTAGCCACAACCTTGCCTAATTCCGCCATTCCTACAAAACAAAATAAATTAACATTAAAAATCGGTTTAAGGAATTAAATAAGATCCAGTGGAGAAGAAATTCCAGTTGATGAATTCCTAATTAGCAATAAAATAAAACCTCCACGATCAAGAACTTCTTGAAAAGATATAAAATTCTTCGAATCTGATTTTTTGCCACTTCTTTCCAACTTCAACTTTTCTCCAAAATCATGCGTGAGAATTGAATTGTGTTTCATTCAAAGTTCCCAGACTCGGACTCGGCTCTGACTTGGCAAGGCTGACTCGGCTTGGACTCGGCAATGACTCGGCAACGACTCGACAAAATAAGAAAACCTTTGAAATTTAGAGATTTTTAACGATTTAAAACTTGTTTCATACACCCATTATTGAATTAAGCTTAAAGACACTATAACATCATCAAATAGAAGCTAATTTGATCACATACATAAACATACATCCATCACATGCGTAGAAATGTAAATTGTAGCTCGGTGAGTCAGGGAGTGTGTATATATGTGTACATTATATACACATATCAAACACACACACACACACACACATTATGTACACATATCATATATATGCATGTGTATGTAATGTCCCATTTTAAGGAAAATGCAAAATAACCACAAAATGTAATGTGTTCGGATAACACTTGTAATTGTGCCCTTCAGTTATTATTTATGAAAAAGGAACATTTAACTCATTAAAATCAATTGCAAGAGACTTCTTTTCTCAATTTCGCTATTACTACTTATAAATAAGGATAATCAATGTAAGAATGATTTGATACACAATGATTTCCACTTATAATATGATAATATTAAGTCAATATCACTGCTATCTCTGATTTGACAATTAGGTGTATGCAAAATGATCTTGATCAGTATATATATATATATACTATGTGCAATGCAACCAATCTTATGTATAGATGGATTATCTCTGCTCTTCCTAATATGTTCGATGATGCTTATGCAAGCTCTGATCTGCAACTCCGCTTTGTCTGATATAATAGTGTGGAATATACTGTCAATTAGATGTTTCAATCTGCAAATTTAGATGAGATTTCTGCTCTCTCTGATATAGCAATTGTTGAATATATGCTTTGAATCTCCTTCTTGAATTATAGAAATAATGTTTGCAAGGTATGTCTGACTTGACAATGGTATTATGCTGATAAACTTTCCCTTTCACGTCTATTGATGAAGGATGAATTGCTGTCTCAGATTTATACTTGATAAATATGCAATTGTCTTGGTGCTATTTCTGATATAAACTTTGATGTATGCAACCGCTATGCCAAAGGAAAAATGCTCAAGAGAGCCGATCCAAATAGGATACAAATAAAGAAGACAAAGTCCAATTCAATGCTTTGGAGGAGGAGTTCAGTTTTCATCTTATATGTTGGAAAAGGTTGCATTCAAAGAGAAATGTCCTTTATTAATCATGTTTCCTCATAACTAGATCACACCTCTTCATAACATGGATTCTCTTAATGCACTCGCACCCCTTTCTCTAATTAATTGCAGTTAACTTGGTCATCCTTAATCGCACCATCTCCATGCTTTGTCTGATCGCTATCATTATGTGTTCATAATCCTCTTAATCGTTGCTGTTAGTTACTGTTTGAAATCACCAATCTTGTATTAATCGTTCCTCCTTATGCCACGATCATGTCTCTTGATCAAATTGACCCCATGGTGTCTTCATCAATTACTCACATCCTTGTTTCATGCATGATCGATCTGTAATACAGATCAATATGTACTTCATCTCTTGGCATACTTCCTTAATCTGATAATATCTCTTTATCAATGATAATTGAGTTTCAAAAATGGTTGAACTTCTTAATCAATACCTCTTGCAAATGATCACTGAGATAATCTCAAAATGCTTGCTAACTGTTAGCTCAGACTCGGCGAGTCAGGGAGTGACTCGCGGACTCGGCAAGTCAGGGAGTGACTCGCTGACTCGGCGAGTCATGCCCCCTGACCCGTCCGAGCCCAGGTCAGGGTCACCGTGACCCGATAGGGGTCACCGTGACCCGATAGGGGTCACCCGGCCCGCTGACTTGCGTGACTCGTGTGACTCGCCGTGAGTCACGGAACTCTTGAACTTTCATTGTTTAAATAGAATTTCTCCACCAAGCTGCCAAGTTGGCGAGAGACTAATCTTAGCATTTGCATTAAGAATGTGTCATACTTTTCTTAATAATTCGCCATGCAAATGGGTCCCGCAGTTATTGTCTAGTTCAAAAATGGAAATTTCCATGACTTCTTAAGTTATGCGTCATAAGCATGGAATGTTCTTCTTTGCATGTTGCCAATCGCCAACCTTTCTATTTCGAATTTCAAAAGGATATCTTGAAAGATTTGACAATTTTATCCACTTGGAAAGAAATTGTGATCATTTGGATTTTGGAGAGAGAATTTTATTCGGGAAGATTTTGTGCTTTTTGAGTTCATCTTGTTCCAAGGAAGCTTTTTCATCAATTTGTCACATTTCCTATTTTTAGGAATTTTTTCAAATTTGAGTTCTTGAGTTCAGGTGAGAGAAAACTCTCTTCCTTGACCAATTTCGCCATTGCCTCCAAATTTCTTCTTGAGAAGGTTATTTTGACCTTTTTTTCCTTGACAGGATTTCCTTTCTTCTCCTTGGGCTCGAATCCTACCTTGCCTTGGAATTCAACTTTCAATCCATCCATGAGTGGAATTTTGACTTCTTGGAGGAATTAGTCTTGTTTGGAAGGAATTCTTCCTTTACCTTTATCCAACACTCTATTTCTACCTTGGGTGCCATTTCCATGGTGTGGAGGAATATTAGCTGAGGTGGAAAAATCGTCCACAACCTTTCTCTAGCGTTGATTACCTATCCTTGGGCGCCAAAACACTAGCCTGTAGGAATTTTGGGGGTGGAGGAAAATTCCTCCAGTGCCCCATTCTCACGCCAACCTCCTATGCTTGAGCACCAAAACCACATGGAACATGAATTTTGAGCATGGAGGAAAATTTCGTCACAACCCAAATTTGGCGCTCTCCCTTAATGCTTGGGCTCTAATCACATGTGCTTCAGGAAAATTCCTCCATGAGCCCTATTTGGTGCCCTACCACAAGCTTGGGCATGTAATCTATTGTGCTTAAGGAATTTTGGTCATGGAGGAAAATTCCTGCATGACCCCAATCTAGCGCTCTATTCCAGATTTGCATGTTGCCTTGTCATGGTAAGGATTCTTGCATGGCTTTTCTCTAGACTTAGCCATTTTTGCACTTTCCAGATCGGGATGCCATCTTGGATTGAAGTGGATTTTTGTGCCTTAGGAGATTTTTCAATGCCTTTCCACTTCTGGAATGAATTCCACACAACCATTTTTGATCAACTGCCCGCTTTTTCGACTTTCTGGATTTAGACAAATATTCAGGAATGCTCAGTCTTCAGTGTCGGGACCCCTGCTTGTGAAGAACTTGCCAAAAATAGACTTACAAAAAAATAGTAAGTAGTTCAAATATCAAAATTAGGGCAAATTGGGGCAGGATGACACTAAAAATAGAAACTACTAAAAATAGGAAGTTTGATTTTTGGCAAAATAAAGACAGTCTAGGAGGCAGTGAAATCCCAAAAAAGTAGGAACTTTCTAAAAATAGAAAGTTGCTCAAAATTCGCTCCAATTTTACTGGCATGTTCCTTGAAGGGTCCCGATTTCAATGCAATTTTCAGTTTTTTCAAAACCCTAAGGAAAAGACCTCAAATCTAAGTCAGAAGGGCTAAACCCTAAAATGGACCAATCAAGTTCCAAACTTAGCCCAATTTGCTCAAACGACTTGTAGACTTGATCAAATTCACCCCAAAACACTTGCAAATTGAGGAGATCGAAGTGAAGGCAGTGAAATCCCAAAAAAGTAGGAACCTCCAATTTTACTGGCATGTTCCTTGAAGGGTCCCGATTTCAATGCAATGTTCAGTTTTTTCAAAACCCTAAGGAAAAGACCTCAAATCTAAGTCAGAAGGGGTAAACCCTAAAATGGACCAATCAAGTTCCAAACTTAGCCCAATTTGCTCAAACGACTTGTAGACTTGATCAAATTCACCCCAAAACACTTACAAATTGAGGAGATTGAAGTGACTGCTGCGAAAAGACCCAACAAACTAAAATGAAAAGACCAAGAGGACCTAAAAAGTAGGAGTCCCCATTTGGAATGGGATGATTTGTGATTAGGTCACAACAAGACCTAGTAAACGGTTCTAATCTCAAGATCTGCCAAGAAAGGAAGGACATATAGTCGGAGTAAACATGATGGGATACGCTACTCATAGTGATTGGATAGTTGGAAGGAAGGAGGTACTGGAAGAAGGCTTGGTAATCAAGGAGCAACCGTATAGATGTGATGAGGACTGGGCCGAACTTCTAACATCACTTGAGAAAAGGTTAGCAATGAAGCATGTGGAAGGCATTGCCATACCACACATAAAAACTTGACAAATGCCTATTTTGGTACACCAACATTATGGGTGCTACTTGGTGGATACTAGAAACGGAAAGCACCATACGACGGAATGTGCCAAGGGTACTTGGAGTACAACCTTAACGAAGAAGCAAAGAGGAAAAAAAAGGATGATGAACAAGCCACACAAGAAGCCGAACATGATGAGGTTTGGGAGGAAGAAACTGATTTGGTAGAATATGGGGAGACTATTGGGCCACGTCTAAAAATCATAATCAAGGCAAAGGATTGCTTTGTGGAAGAAATGCACTTTGATGGTGTGACACTTGCATCCAACTCGCTATGGCGAGGGATCCGTAATCCAGCCGAGCATCGCAAGTCAATGGAGAAGATGTGACCTACTAACAACAATAGCGAGGTTGATACTTGTTGTGACGTATTCACACATTGCCCCATTGCAAATGGGGACCCCTGCTTTTTTGCTTTCTAGGGTTTGTTTTCTTGGTCTTTTAGGGTTTTGTCTATTAGCCTTTGCATGATGAGTGTTGTCAGGGGGATCACTGGATAGCAAGCTTTGCTTAAGTCAGGGTGAGTCCGCGATGCTCCAGAATTAGGGTTTATTTGAAAGTCTCCCTTAAGCTTAGTTTCTGCTCTTGTTGCTTATGGTGTCAGGAGGTCATTGAATTTTGATTGGGGAATTTTCTCTTTTGAAGGTCTAAATTGGGCAAATTTGGCTAGGACATGGAAGGAAATGAATCAAGGATCTAGCCTAGGGCAAAGTCAAGTAGAAAAGGGGGTGAATTAAGCCTAAAAAGAGGAATTTCGCTCTTGACCCTTCCAAAGGGTCCAGAGCGAATTTCTCCACAGGACACTCCACCTTGACCCAAACTATGAGCTAACCCATTACTAGCCTTGAGTGAAGGTAAAAGAACTTGTTTGAATGAAGAAATGCGAAAAAATGAAGTTAGGATCATAGCCTAAGGTGAATTTCGCTCCTGACCCTTCCAAAGGGTCCAGAGCGAAATTCATATAAAACCTTATTTTCTTCACAAAATCTCCAAATGGATGCCAAGGTGAACTTGATAGAGATCAAAGGAGGCCTAACAAGTTATGTCCAAGCCAAGGAAAGGAGAAGGGAATCAAGAAATGAGCCTAAAATGAGAATTTCGCCCCTGACCCTTCCAAAGGGTCCAGAGCGAAATTCATATTTCCTCTATTTTGCTCTTTGGCATGACCAAATTTGTAACTTCTAAGACATGGTTTGGGGGCCTTGGGCGCATGTTTTCCTTGAGGAGGAGGTTTAAGGCTTTGAAATGTTGAAAATCAACCTGGGAGGAGAATTTCGCTCCTGACCCTTCCAAAGGGTCCAGAGCGAAATCCTCCATTTTGCCTTCCTTTGGCCTTAAAAACTGAGATTGACCTTGCCTAGACCCAGTTGGATGATGGATTGTCTGGATTGCAATAGAAGGAAGTTGATTTGATCAAGTTTGGAGGAGAATGAAGTGAACGTAGGTGAGAAACTAGCCAAGGATAGGGATTTCGCTCCTGACCCTTCCAAAGGGTCTAGAGCGAAAATCCCCTTAAACCTCAATTTCTCACTTATCAAGGCCAATTTTTGAGTCCTAAGGCATGTATGGAAGTATTTTGACTTGTTCTAAGTCTTAACAGGTGAGAAAAGGTGGATGAGATGAAGGATTCTAGAATAAAAGATGAATTTTGCTCCTGACCCTTCCAAAGGGTCCAGAGCGAAATTCTTGAAAACACTCCTTTCCCCCCTGCCAAAGTCAGGACCAAGATGGAGATGCAAGAAGAGCGACCTATGTTTGCCTCCCAAAGAAGATTAAAGTTGGAAAAATCAAGAATCAAGGTCAAAAACATGATTTTCGCTCCTGACCCTTCCAAAGGGTCCAGAGCGAAAATCCTTATAGCTCTTGTTTTCTTCCTTGTTTTGGCTAGGTGTTGACATGATGGAGGATGAATTGGTATGTTCTTTCCTTGAGAGGGAGTTTGATGCTTTGGATGATCAAGATTTTGCCTAAGAGATGAATTTCACTCCTGACCCTTCCAAAGGGTCCAGAGCGAAATTCACTATAAACCTCATTTGCTACCTTGAATGGGCTTAAAACCTTGTTCCTTAAGTGGAAAATGATCTATGCTTGCCCCCAAAGCAAGATTGAAGTTTGAAAAATGAACAATATAGCCCAAATCATGATTTTCGCACCTGACCCTTCTAAAGGGTCCAGAGCGAAAATCCTCCTAGACCTCATTCCCTTCCTTTTTTGACCAAATTTTGACATCCAAGGCATGATGAAAGGAAGATTGGACATGTTTTTTGCCTTTGAGAATGTTTGAAGCGTTGAAGAGTGAGGATTTTGTCCAGGAGGGTGAATTTCGCTCCTGACCCTTCCAAAGGGTCCAGAGCGAAATTCCTTGCAAACCTATTTTTTGACCTTGCTTAGGCTTTAGACTTTGTTCCTTGGGTAAAGGCGATGAATTTTTGTCTTGTAATGAAGAATAAGATGGAAAGGATGAAGAACCACGTCAAGAATGAGAAATTCGCTCCTGACCCTTCCAAAGGGTCCAGAGCGAAATTTCTAGAATCACCTATTTTCCTTGTAGGTCTAGTCAAACGTTAGGTTTTCATAGCTTGGATGGGTGCGAGGAGACATGTTCTTGTCTTTTGAAGTTAATTGATGTTGAAAAATGATGGAAATTAGCCCAAACCAAAGATTTTGCTCCTGACCCTTCCAAAGGGTCCAGAGCGAAAATCCTAGGATCACCTATTTTCTTTGCAAGACAAGTTAGGTTTTTGGTTTTTATGGCCTAGATAGGAGTGAGGTGAGGTGTCCTTGGTCTTGGAGGTGGATTGGAGTTGAAAGAATGAGGAAATAAGCTCAAAACAAGATTTTCGCTCCTGACCCTTCCAAAGGGTCCAGAGCGAAAATCTTAAAAACCATCTTATCCTCCAAATTTTGTGCCAAGCCAGGCCTAGACCAAGGTGAGAGATGCCTTGGAGATCACCCTTGAATTGATTGTTGTCTCCAAAAATGATGATTTTGGGCTAGAGGAAGAAATTCGCTCTTGACCCTTCCAAAGGGTCCAGGGCGAAATTCATTATAGGTCCTGTCCCTGGCCATGATTTCTAGCAAAATTCTCTTTTCTAGTCATTTTGAGGTCAAAACTTTGGTTCCTATGGTGTATATGGAAGTGGAGTGATGTATTTTTGCTTGGCGATGTAGATTGGAGTTCAAGAAATGAAATTTCAAGCCTAGAGGAATAAATCCGCTCCTGACCCTTCCAAAGGGTCTAGGGCGAAATTGTGCAAAACCTATCTTTTCCCTCAATTTTATGCCAAGTCTAGTGTGGATCAAGATTGAAGGTGTCCTTAGGCATGTCCTTGAATTGCCAAGAGTCATCAAATGTGAAGAAATGAGCTCAAAACAAGAAATTCGCTCCTGACCCTTCCAAAGGGTCCAAAGCGAAAAACACTAAAACCATCCTTTTCTCCAAATTTTGAATAAAGTCAAGACTAGACTAGGGTAAGAGAATCTATTTGGAATGCCTTGGAAAGATTTTTGATCATTAAAAATGCCAATTTTGAGCTAAAAAGAGAATTTCGCCTTGTGTCAAGTCGAGACTTTGAGTCCTAAGGCGTGGTTGAGGTTGAAATGATGTTACTTTTCCCTGTAAGATGAATTGAAGTGAAGGAGATGAGGAATTGAGACCTAAAACTTGAATTTCGCTCTTGACCCTTCCAAAGGGTCCAGAGCGAAATTCCCAATTTCACCTAAATTGCTCATGATGAAGATCAGGAGATGGATTCCCAGACCTTGGTGGAGAGAAGACTAGTGTATGCTTGCCTTGAAAGGCATTTTGGAGTAGAGGCGTGATAGATTTTGTCCTAAAAGGTGAATTTCGCTCTTGACCCTTCCAAAGGGTCCAGAGCGAAATTCTTAAAACCTCTCTTTTGCCCCAAATTTACATCAAACTTGGTATTGCTTGAGAATATAGGGATCCTTAGGCATGCTTCCAAGCAAGCGTAGTTGCAAAGTGAGGTCTAAATGAGCCAGGAATGCAAAATTCGCCTCTGACCCTTCCAAAGGGTCTAGGGCAAAATTCTTATAGAGCCTGTCCCTGGAAAAAATCTTGAGCAAATTTCATTTTGATATCTTCTTGTTGATGATTTAAGGTAGAAAATGCTATGTTGAAATGAATTTGTTATATGACCTTAATTATCTTTTGGTTTGTCTTGCAGATGAAAGAAGACCAGTCCAGCATCATCAAGGACGACCTCCTCCAGTCTAGCATCATCAGGGACGACCTTTTCCAGTCCAGCATCATCAAGGATGACCTCTTCCAGTCCAGCATTTCAAGGAAAGGTACACCATCCATCCTGCACATCAAAGACAAAGGAGGTTAAAGCAAGGGTCCGTTGAAGACGCCAATAGTTTTAGAAGGGTTAATTAAAGTTATCTTCTTAGCATCATCAAATTGAAACATCAACCAAGTTACAAGTGTCAGACAGGGTGGCGTCCCAATCATCATTCCTCCAGTTGGATTGGTCCACCTCAGCGTGTCCAGATTCAATGTACCTGACTCATCGGGGATGACACAAACTTCAATGTACCTACCTCGGTTATCCATTGGTCGAATATTCCAGAGAAGACGTGTCCAAATAATGCAATTATTTCATTGGCTAGGATTGAGTTTGTTGTAACAAACCCTAATTAGGGTTTTCATTGTAAAATCTCGGCCATTGATATCAAATTAATCTGAGCCATTGAATTGTATTGAGAGCACTATATAAGCCCTGGCTCCTCATTTGTAAAGGCTAATAGTTAGTCAATAGTTGATAGTGGGTGAATAGTTAGATAATAGTGAATAGTCAGTTGATAGAATAGCAATTAGAATAAATTAGGAGGACAAGGCAAGAAATTGTTGCCAGTGATTGTAAACAAACTTCATTTTCATTGAAGTTATGGTGAAGTGTGTTGTTTCGTTGCAATATGCATGGTCTCTTGTTGAATCTTCATTTTAGATGATAGATAATTAAATTGAATGAAAGTTGTTGAATGCACCTGTGTGGAATCCGTCTAATCCATACCACTAGCCTCTCACTGATTGTAAGTGCGCCCTGCATGGTCAACTGGCATAAAATGAGCTTAATCTTAAGTCGTTACACGTCTATTGTTCATGCATTATCTTGAAAGGTGATCAGTATTTGATGGTGTACGATTTGAACGTATTGGAAGCATCCCTTAGAAGATCGCACCGAGTTGGTGTTGGATTGTTCAAGCCTGATGGTGAGACCCAGCCCAGTAGGATTCCACCTAGTCATTCATCCATCTTCTCGCATTCTAGGTCTTAGAGTAGACTTCTTGAACCTTGTATCTTTTGCCATTTGTTTGTCTTCCAGTTAGTAAATAGGACTTGTGATTCCAGCAAATCAGATGTTCAGGTCATCGAATGTAAGTCCCCTTGTGATTCCAGCAAAATCACATCATACCATGAAGAGCTTATCCACGGGTAGAGAACCTGCATAATAGAACCTTGAAGTTTCTCCGATTGATCCTTTTTGCGATATCTTCAGCATTCAAAAACTTTACTTAAGAGAGGATAAGATACCTCTGGGTATTTTATTCTGTGTTTGTTCGTGTACAAAATACACATCAACAATGCTCAAAGGGCCCTACAAGATATTGGGCTGGCACCCTTGTTGGATAAAATTTTCGATTTAGAGTATGTGGGCACATGTTGTGAGAAGGAATGCTATAAGCGTCTTGTTGATGGGTGTTCTGTGACCATACCAACACAGAATAAAGTTCCCAACGGTAATTCTATCATCTCTTGATCAAAATCATATGTATACTAAGATTGCAGGGAGATCATTCATTGACCCCAAGGTTCCAACTGCGTAGTAGTGACTTTATGATGGGCATAGACTCGTTTGGCTGATGTTGTTGGTAATCCAAGGGGACTTATGCAAACCGAAGAAGACTTAAACAAATTCTAAAACTTTCAAGGAGACTTTGTGAATGATTTGTCAATTGATGGCTCTCTTTTTTTAGGATTTTTCAATAGGATAATGCAGAAAATAAAATGGGAAAGGGTTTAGAAGGTCTAATCTAAATCTTAAAACTTAACAAACAACAAATCTTAGGCAAGATCTACCACACTTTACTTCGCCACTATCAGACAACTACTTAAAGGAGGTGCAATCTTTAGAGGTTGTGCTTGTAAGATTTTAGACCATAAATGAATACCATCAAAGAACAATGTTCATCAACAATCTAAGTTTAAAAACACTCATATAATAGCTCAGTCCAACCTTACATTGTAGATAGAAATCATCTATTGGCAAAAGGTATGAGCGTATGATCTCACCACAAAGCAATGCAATCTATCTCATTCATCTAACTACCTGAAACAAATCTAAACTAAGTGAGGAAGACGAAAACATGCAAGTTTTGAAACAACATAAGTGAACACTTAAAGCCAATGTATCACTATTATTACTTCAGAAACTTATCGCAACAATCTCATACAATTCTCCCTTTGTTACAAATGAAGGGGTGGGCCCCTTTTATAGGCCTCCAGGTGGAAAATGGACGGCCCAAATTACAATCAAATCAATGGCTGAGATTAAACATGCAAAACCCTAATCAGGGTTTGACCAAGAGATTCCCAAATATGACACCAAGTAGTGGGAATAATCATTAATGAGGAATCATGCCACTAGCTATTAATTACCCTTTTCTCCCAAAAATGGCATCCATAATGCATTGAATGCACCAATACATTCAAAATCGCCCATCATGCACTAATGAGCCACTACCTCCTTAAATATGACGGCTTCCATGCATTGAATATGCCCCCACTTGGTCAAAATGTCCACTAGCAATAAATGAGCCATCATGCCCTCATGCAATTAATAGATTGTCATCCAAAATTGGATGACCATTATCCCATTCATTTATGGCGAATGCAACGAACCTGGCTATGACAACTTCTAGCTCTACTACGGAAACACTTGGCACAGTCTCCAACTTGAATTCCAGCAATGAAATGTCCTCTTCACACTTAGAAAAAAACTTCTCCCATCTTGATGCTGCTTCTTGAGTCCTTCGCATTGTGCTGGAGAACAAGGAAACATTTTCCAAATGTACCTTTGAGAAGGGTAGAACCTATCCTTCAAATAGTCAACTGTCAGCTCTTCATCAGTCATCCTTCTTGCAAACGTTACTTCAACTGCATTATGGATTTCTTCCTAAACTTTCCTGACTGATTCTTTCAATGATTTGTTGAACCTTTCAAACAATTCCTTCCGAGTGCAAACTGCATAAAACCACCAAGGGAAGTCATATACTTCATTTTCCTAGATGACCTTCTCATCAATCAAAGTCTGCCTGGGAATTCCCACTAATTTTCTCAAGCGCGAAATTGTTAAGTTTTGATAGATATGCACATCCTCCCATGAGCTATCTATAGTTTCAAGCCTGTTCAGGATAGCCAAGATTCTCCAATGGAAGTGAGCCAAGTCTTCTATAAATTTACCAGCTGAAGTGAAGACATCCTCCACCCATTCCTTAGAACACTGAGCTCTTCTCCTTATTTCTTCAGTACCATCAATAGATTCCTTGGGAAGAGAAGAGGAAGGAATTAAAGATGAATCTTCTTCTTTGAGTGGGTGCTTTAATTTACCGCAGATACTCACACAAGGCTTTGTTCTTTCTCTTTAACTTCTTATTCTTCTCTTCCATTCTTTTCATTTGCTCCTTCAGTGCTGAGGAAGATTCATCAAAGTCCACCACTTGTGCCTTGGAAGAACGCCCTAAGTTGATCTCTGTGATCTTATATTCGGGTGTGATCTCATTCCTATCTTTGTCAATTTTGGGCATAGCTAGGTGCAATGTCATGTATCCTGACTCATCTCTCGTGATCTTTGAAAACTTCCTAGATGCTTTCTTCTCCATACTGAATTTCAGGACTGGCTTGCTTAGCACATTGAAATCATCAACCTCCGGATTTGACCAATTTGGAGCTTGAATGGGCATATCCTTTAGATTTTCATACTTTGGTTGAACCATATTTTCATCCTCTTCAACCTGGTCTGGCACCTACATAACTTCACAAATTCTTATCATATTGAGAAGCAATTTGGAAAACATCCTCCTTCTGACTTCAAAGTCATCCTTGGCTTTGGCCCAATAATTGTCTAGCCGAATCTTGTGTTTGTGTCCTACTCCAGCAGCCATCTCGATTTTGTTGTATTGATCAAAGAATGTCCTTGCAATATAAGGTGCTAAGTGATAGAACAATAATTCATCAATTGACCTTTTTGTTGTTGCCAATGTTGGACACATCTCGTAATCCCTTATGACAATTGGGAATTCGAGTGACCACTTTCTCTTCTACTTTTGGATTTTGTCATAGGCGGTCAATTGTCTGGTAACCTCCAACAGTACCCTCTTGTTCGTTGGATATCTTGATAGCTTGCACGACTGGTCAGAGAATCCTTGGACCCGGATGTAAGTGAACTTCAGGAATTGGATATACCAGGCTTCGTAATTCTTTACTAACTTTCTAGCCTCCTACGACAACCTTGTATGAAGTCCTCCTTGCAATAATCTGGTGATGTACATTGTGAAGGTGCTGCTTACCATTTTGAAAGAAGTAGTTTCATACAACTGCAATCGTGGATAGCACTCATGAACTTTTAGTTGCCTTGGTGCACATCCCATGGGTCCCTTTTCTGGCAATCCATTGAACTTGCCCATTCTTGCCAGTAGATAAATAATATATGAGCTCATATAAAAGGATTGGGATTGCTTTAAATTCTTCAGTTGCTCGTCCAAGTTGTGGCTGATCATCTTTGCCCAATTTATAATTCCATCACCTTCCACCACTTCGCCTACGAATTAAAACATCCAAGGTTCAAACATGAAGGCCTGCGAACATCCCATAATTCTGCTTAACATCAGGACAAGGTCAACATACTCTTGCTTAAAATCCATGTTGGTGATCTGCTTGGGCAACTTGGAAATATGTAGTTTTGGCCTCTGCATCCAGACTTTGTTAACTATTCCAACACATCTCTCGAGGCCAGTATCATATATCATTGTGGCTCTTTCCTTGCTCTTGTACGTCATGGACTAGTACATTGGAATTCCAAATGTTTCTCCAATTGCTTCAGTTGTGAAGTTGACTAGGAGTTTGTCATCTGGTGCCAAAATTGCCCTTCTTTCTGCATTGTAATGCTTTGCACACTCCATGATTAGCTTCGGACACTGGATGGCTGGAGGGAAGCCGAAAACTGCAACAATTCCACTCTTGATGTAGCAATGGCTGACGGAGCACGTCCAGTTGTTCCATAAATTCTTCTTCTAAATTCTCCTAGCTTGAAAGTTCCCTGGTTGGTGTTGCTGACCTCTTTCCAGTTCGAAATAATCTTTTGATTTTGGAAGAAATCCTCTTTGTTTATTCTTGATTTGTGCCTGTCGGGAGGTGTTCGCAGCCTTGCTGGATTCCGCCATTCTTGCACAGTAAAATAATAAACATTACATTCGTAATAAATAAATTCAGTGAATCCGTTGAGGAAAGAATTCCATGCTGTGATTCTAGACTTAGAATAAGATAAAACCTCCAAGAACAAGAACTTCTAAAAAATAATAAACTCTGCTTCTGACTTTCTCCACTTCTCTCTAGGTTTGAATTCCAATTCATTGTTTAAATAGAAGTCTCCCACTATGATGCTAAGTTGGTGAGATGTTAAAATTGGCAGTTGCATTAAAATGCGTCATGTTTCCTTCGACAACTCGCTATGCAAACAGACGCCATCATTTTGAGTTCAAAAAATGGAAACTTCTATAAACTCTCGAGTTGTTTGTCAAAAATGAGGAATATTCTTTTTGCATGTCGCCAACTCATTTATTGCGAGAATCTTTCCATTTTGGTCGCACAAAAAGCTATTTTGAAAGATTTTCTTTGAAAGAATTTTAACAATTTTGTCCACCTTTGAAGGAATCCTATACGCTTGGATTTCTAGGAGAGAGAAAATCCTTTGTAGAGAGATTTTTGTCTTGAAGGAATTTTTTTTTCGCGTTCTTGTTCACATCTTGTCCTGAAGAGAGATTTTTCCATCAACAAACCACTTTTCCATATCTAAGGAATTTACCTTGTTTGAAGTTCTGGAGAGAGAAAATTCTCACTTAACCAATTTTTTCTATGCCTTGAAATTCTTCACCTTGGCCACAATTCCACCTTGAGAAGGAATTTTTTTTTTAATTTTGAATTTTCCTCATAGACCACGTTTTTTGCATCTTCTACTTGTCTTTGAGCGTGCTTTGTACTAGAAGGAGGAATTTTCGAGATCGTGAAAATTTCCTCCTTGATGCCATCCTAGTGCTCTCTCTCTTGTGTGCAAATTGCATGAAGTGAAGGATTCTTTGCTATGGTGGAAGAATTGTTGATGCTTGGATAAATTCCTCCTTGACTAGCATTTGGCGCTTATCACCTGTCTAGAAGCATATTCTGAAGGAAGTGAAGGATTTTGGACAATGTGAAACAATTCGTCCTGGACTAGCATTTGATGCTCTGCTTCTTCTTGGAGAGCATTTTGGTGTAGAGGAAGGAATTTCTTGAGTTTTGTATTTTCCTCCTTAGTAAAAATTTGGCGCCCAAACCTCTCCTTGAGTACATTTCCCTTAGGATGGAGGAATTTTGGAAGAAATAGCTTTTCCTCCTTGACTTCACTTTGGCGCCCAAGTCTAGCTTGGAGTGCATTTTCCCTGTGGAGGATGATTTTTGACTTTGGGAGGAAATTCCTCCTTGTTTAGCTTTTGGCGCCATGTCTCTTCCTGGAGCGCATTTCTAAGGAAGTGGAGGAATTTCCACTTGGAGGAAAATTCCTCCTCATCATGCTTTAGTGCTCTACTTCATCCTTGGGCGCTATTTCACTATGGAGAAGGAAATTTGGAATTTTTTGAAATTCCTCCCCAACCCATTTCTAGCGCCCTCTACCTTCCTTGAAGCACATTTCTCCATGAAAGAAGGAATTTTAGATTTTTGAACTTTTCCTCTATGCCCTTACTTTGGCACCTTATCCTAGTCGGGCGCAATTTGACTAGGATGAAGGAATTCTTTGAATATTGGAAATTCTTTCTTGCTTTGTGGAATTTGGCTTCTTTCCAGTTTTGACTGCCGTCTTTGGATTTGGGGAAGATTTCTCATGGGAGGGAAAACTTTCCATGTCTTAAGAGTAAATTTTCATGCTTTTTCCACTTTTAGGAAAGAATTCTAGACAACCATTTTTTGATCAACTGCTTGCTTTTTCAACTTTACGGATTTGGACTTAGATTTTTCAGGAATGCTTTGCCATCAGTATCATGTCAACTGCCTAAGATAGACCTGCCAAAAATAGTAAGTAGTAAGTAATTTCAAACATCAAATTAGGGCAAACCAGGACAGGGTGACACTTACTAAAAATAGACTTACTAAATATAGAAACTACTAAAAATAGTAAGTTTGTTTAAATGCAAAATTAGGCCAATCCGAGATACAGTAAAACTTACTAAAAACAGTAAGTGCTTAGAATTTGCTCAAATTTCACCGATAGTTTTCTTGAAGGGCTCTGACTTCATTGCTACTTTTAGATTTTCCAAAACCCTAAGAAAATGACCTCAAATCTAAGTCTGAAGGGCAAAAGACCTAAAATAGACAAAACAAGCTCCAAACTTGATCAAAATTTGTCAAAACATTTGTGAACCTATGCAATGTCCCCTTTTTAGCACAACATGATATGGGGTGTCGTTAGCCTATTTTGACACGGTCCCGAAGGCTAACAAGGACATTGGTGGGATCCTAAGGTGTTTTGGCCTAGGTGTTTTCAGTTTCAGGCCAATCGGTGCTGCTTTGACAGGGTTTCTAGACACTTACTATTTATAGTAAGTTAGTCTCCAAGCAGTGACTTGAAAGTTTTAGTGTTTCCCTGGTTGGCATAATTATCAATAAAAATATTTGAAGGCGACAATGATTTAAAGGGATTATCAACAATGTTTTAATATTTAATGATAAAGTGTTTAGTTAAATTAAATATTTCACTTTATCGTTATATTATAAGGTTGGGAATATAAAGTAATGTTTAAAATATTAAAAGTTCCCTTTAATGTGTGCATTGTGGGAAATAATATTTTATTCTAAAATGTATTATCCCACATTTAGGAAATGAAGTGTTTGCATCCAGGAAGAAGATATAAATTGAGGTTGAGAGCTCTCTTTTGGGTATGCTTGGATGAGATTAATGTTATGTTGTTGGATTTCGTAGAGATCTGATTGGGCTTGGAGGACAGAATCCCTCTTTGCTAGCATTCTCTTCGCTGTTGAAAGACACAGTCACGAGGATTAATGGTGTTTTCATTCAGGAAACACATTGGGCTTCATCTGGTGCTCTCGCATGAAGTTTTTACAGGGGTTTGAAAGTGCAGAGTTGAAGATAGTGATTTTGCTACAGTACCGCGTGAATAGTGTTTTTGCTACAGTACCGAGTGAATAGTGTTTTGCTACAGTGCCGCTTGAATAGTAAAAATGCTACAGTGCCATGAATAGTGCTGCTATAGTGCATGAACAATGTTGGTATGAAGTTTACTTGTTTTTTCCTGCTGATTAGAAGTTTGGAAGGCTACCATTACATCTGCAGACCACTACAACATTCAATTCCAGGGTTTTTTAATCATATTTTCATAACTAAGCATTGTAATTGTTGAATACAAACCTGAATAATTGTCCAGCCCATAAGGCAGTTGAATGTGCACATTTATATTGCAAATCAGTATTTAACAACAAATAAGAAGTTTCGGGTTTTGCATATATTGTTGTATGTTTGTCAACTGTTTGATAAAATGCCATGTTGATTATTAAGCAATTTAATTGATATCACATAGTAGTTTGCAAGTCTCTTTCAAAATGAAAATAGGGGTGGTCATTTCAACCTAGGGAGACTAAAGGGATTTCTGCGAAAAGATCCAAAGAACCACAATCAACAGACCAAGAGGACCCAAAATGTAGGGGGATCCCCATTTGGAATGGGGTGATGTGTGATTAGGTCACAATATGTTTGCCATTCACCTGTTGGTGGTAGTTTGACTCTAAGATCAAGGTAAGATCCCACGAGGGGCCTAGGGGGACAAAGAGAAAAGCAAATGATGAAGGCAACATACAGACCAAAAGCTAGAAGACATAAGAGGAAATATGCAAAGTTGGCAAGGTTATCAAATCTAGAGGAAAAAAATATTATGGAGTCTCAAGGACTAAAAAGTTAAAAAGGAAAATGAGAAAAAAACAGAAAAGTGAAGTAGAAGGGGAGGTGAGCACAAGTCACATAAACTTGAAGAAATTTAAAGGTAAGATCTTTAACAAAGGGCTGAAGGTGAAAAAACTAATGATGAAAAGCATAACACGAAGGAATTTTTTTCTTAAAATTTTAAAAAATATATTGGCCATACAAAGGAGGATGGAAAGGGAAATAAAATATATGGATTAGAAGGATAATATAAAACTAAAGGAAAAAATCTTATCCTAATTTGTATGTAGAACATAGAGTAGTAGAAGCATAGAGAACAAGAAATATTAGTAATAGAGATCTAGGGGGAGCATTTTCTAAACATGATTGATGTCCTTCTTAGAGGGCAACGGACTGTAGAATAGAGAGACAAACTAAATAGCAGAAGTTATGGCTCATCAAATGGGTATAAACAATAACAACAGTAACAACATGGGTGTGATTGATGTGTAATGTGCCCACTCAAGACATGGGGACAATAGGAGCCAATATACGATTGAACGAGTTTTAATTAAAGATTTAAACTTATTATTCAAAAAGGAGCAAGCAAATTAGAGTCGATGGGGAGATATAGTATATTGACTGAATGATATAATTGACTATTGACTAAATATATGCCAAGGAGGAAGCTCGGAAAAAAGAATCATCTCAAAGAATGAGTATGCAAGGATCAAGCATAAGGAATTGACGGGAATGGATTAATGTTCAACATCAGCCATTTGATATGATCAATCGATTATTATGGGAATTCATTTCATAGGCAATCTAGGGGAGATTTCATTCTAATATGGAATTCGAACTAAATGCTTAGATGGAGTGGTAGACTTATGAAGTCATGGACGCATGATTTAGAAAGAAATAGTTATCAAGAGCGACACCTTCAAGTTACAAATCACATGAACATAATCCAGGAAATCTGAAGGGACGATCATGAATTGCTATTCCAAGGATCTATATACATATACAGAGGAAGAATCTTATTCATTTACGAATTAGAATACACCAAGGTGAATCATCGAACTTGAACAAGAAGGAACGTTTCAATAAGAACTATCCATAAGTCATTATCGATACATGCAGAATCAAGGATGGACATAAAGAACCAGCGACCATATCGACATCGATATACAAGAAGAATGATTTCAGGAATAAACATCTATGTTTTGGAATTGACGATAGAGCAATGATTAATACAAGGAGAGCTACGATTTAAGAGGTTATCATTCAATAAGAATTATTTGAGGGAGTCGATAAAGTCAGAATGACATAATGCAACGATTATCCTAATCAAATGATTAATGAGGTAATGAGCAATAATTATAATTAAAGGTGAGGCAGTGATTAGTGTAAGAAATAATAACACTAATTAATATTGGTTGAGACACCTTTTGAAAAGTCGTCTCTATTCATGAAAGAATACATGTAAGTTGTATAAGGCAGATTCAAAACAGTTTTAGAAGAGGAGGGACCTGTTGTGACGTATTCACACATCGCCCCATTGCAAATGGGTACCCCTTTTTTTTGCTTTCTAGGGTTTGTTTTCTTGGTCTTTTAGGTTCTTATCTATTAGCCTTTGCATTTTGTGAGTTGTCAGAGGGATCATTAGGATAGCAGGCTTTGCTTGAGCTAGGGTGAGTCAGTAGATGCTCCAAGTCAGGGTCTCTTTGAAAGTCTTCCTTAGGTCAAATTTTGCTCCTGTTGCTAGGTGATGACTGGTCTGAGTCTGAGGAAGTCAATGAAGCTTTGTGAGTGAGTATCATCTTTGAGGGTTTAAGATTGGTCCAATAGGTGGAAGATGAGGTCCTAGGCATGATTTTACATGAAGACGACCTATTTATCCTCTGGGATTGCCTTGGACAAGGCCAGACTTGGTGAGATTGATGAAAAGGTAAGGAAGTTGAGCATACATATAAATTTCGCGTAAGGAAGTTGAATGATAGAGCGTTGTGTATGATTCATGGTGAAACTCCTAATCCATACCACTAGCAGTTTGTTGATTTGCAAATTCGCCTTGTGTGGTCAACTGGAATACTTGAATGAGCTTAAGTTCAATTGTTATTCAATCATTGATATGCATTCAATTAATGGTGTCTATGCTTGATAATGATTTGAAAATCATCTAATTTTCTTAGAAGATTGCACTAAGCTTCATGGAGTTGTTGCTTTGCATGTCAAAGCAAGGCTTAGTGGGGTTTCGCCAAAGATTATCCATTGTCTCTTGCATTCTTAGGAGTAGCGTAATCTTCCTAAACCCTATGCCTTTTGCCCTTTTTTTATTTTCCGAGCAAGTAGTTATAATCTAAGTCCCAGCAATTCAAACATTCATGATTGAAGTATTCAATGTAAGGCCCCTTGGAGGAACAACAATCACAATGACCAACTGTGCTTATCCACACGTTGTGACCCGACATTGAAGAACCTTGGAGTTTTCTCAAGTGATCCTTGTGCGAATCTTCAGCATTTGAGAGACTTTGATCAAGAGAGGATAAGATACTTTTGGGTATTTTATTTTGTGTTTGCATGTGCATAAAAAACACATCAACAAAATCCAACCCCAAAATTATTTTGCCCAAATCTATGAACCGAATCATCAAACCCGAAATAAATTGGTAACTTAATCACATACCATCAGCCTCATCAATTGTTCTTTTATATCACCATTTTGAAAATAGCATAAAATATTATTATTAATTTTTTTTCCCTTGCCCATAGGAAATAAGATTAGGCTATAGGTCCTCAAATGCTTCTTTTAGTTTGAAAAAGGGAATGTGGCACCAAGGAACCTTCACCCACCAAGCCAAGTGGCCTTCTTATTTGTATCCAAAAGGCTAAATACCCAATGGCTCAACAAGCCCCTTTTTGTTTTTTTCAAGTTAAATAGTCACTTGGGATTTCAAAAATCTACTTCTTACTCATTGTTGTCATATTGCCAAGCACCAACCTACACTAATTGTCTCGTTGATTTTCTCTATCTAACATGGGTGTCAATCCCAATGCTTTTGTCAATCTGAAGGCCATCAATATCTTGTGCTTTTTCTGCTGTTTCTTCTCCTTATGCCATCTCATTTATGCAGGATGAGCAAGCATACCTTGTAATGGTACTTGTATGTAGGCTCATGTACTCCTTTATCTCCACACTAGAATTCTCCCTTCTCCATGTGATCTCTACCTACACATTGCACAATCTCCTTCATTGTGCAATTCTTTTGATATTTTTGTGTGCTTCCTTCTTTCTCCTCCACATCTTTCACATGACTCAGTGTTTGTGCCATGACCTCCAATGTCCATGTGTGCCTCCAAAGTCCATATGCACAATTCTTGTCTTGGGACCAAGCTTGCCTTGTGTGCTCCTTAATGGCTTGGATATGAGAACCCAAAAACATCTACCTCATATTTTGTCTACTTGGAGGGTTCTTGAGCTGATTTGGGATGCTCCTGCATAATTAAGCAAGCTCATTTGCTCTAGTAATTACATTACAATATCTTCATATTCAGAATACAATTGTATTAATAGAGAGGTCTGTTTGTTCTCACATATTGCAGAAGACATTCTTGCTCATAGGAAACTTCTATCTTATTTATTCCTAGTTTGGTACTGTGACTGATGATGCATTTCCTGATTTAGTATGCTCCAAATCACAACTATATAGACCTCCTAGTAGGGTTAGGGTTGTCTGAAAACTCTTATTATTATAGGTCATTCATTTTACTACTATTGCCTTCTTACCAATATCTCATTCATTTGAGAACTCTTGTTTATCTTCACGTCACCTCATCGACAACCCATGCAGGCCTTGGTTATTCAATAATTTATGAAGAAATTGAGAAAGGCTTGCCTTCTACTCCAACCTCATGAAAGTTATTTATTCACAGTATCTAGTCATTACCTTAATTATTCTTTAAGCACATATCTCAGATCTGTCCCCTAAGCAGAGTAGTATGGAAAGACATCTCTGAATTTATAAGAAGGAAAATTCTGTAATACTCGTTCAAGGAACATGTCCTCTGAAGTTCAACATAGGGCGATAATCAATCTGAGCAACTTATCTATGCTTATATCACTATATTTCTCTACCAACACTTTAAAATTCATTGAAGATTAAGGATAGCAGAGTTCATCAAAGCTGTGGACAAAAATTCGTAACTTTCCTACATGGATAATCCTCTACTCATCACAAGGTACAGTGGATACTTTTTAGTCACATATTGTAATAATGAATGAAATCAAAATGGAACAAGGATATTTGTAATGTCGCCACTTTGAAATATGATTTAATAATAAATAATAATAAAATTAAAATATAAAATTATATAATTAAACATGATTAAAATTTAACTAAGTTAATGAATGGCCAAAAGGTATGAAATGATAAGTTGTGACTTCCCCAAATATGAGGTATAAAAGGGAGAAGAGAACTCATTTGAAGGGGATAGTTTTGGAATCAAAATTGCAGATTTGATTTAAATAAGAAGTGATGATCTAATTGTGAAAGGTTGTGTCCCTTTCAAAGGGCAGAATGAAGAGTTGCACACTTTCAAAGGGTGCTAACGGTGAAAGGGTGCGTCTCTTGCAAAAAGATATACATAATAAAGGGATGTGACCTCTCCCCCACTTGGAGAGATATAATGGAGAGGAATCTAAAGCCTCCAGGGAGATCACCAACGATCAGACCAGATCAGTACTGTTATTAAGTTACAGGGATTAACATCCTGGTTCTTGGTGGTATGCATGGGGATTTGCTTAATATATGAAGCCCGATAATATTCTTATGCAGAATTTAATAGTAATATTAATATAGACTGCAATATGAATGACCATCATACTTAATTCCATCTACATTCATAATACATTGAAGTTAGTACACTTCTAGCCCATTCCTTAATTTGTCATGCTCTCGACTTGATACGTGGTGAACGGCAAACCAATCGTTAAAATTGTCTTACAAAGTAAGACTTCACAATTTCATGAATCAAACACAATTGCTTATCCCATAAAGTCGGGCTTAGCATCAGTCTAAAGGATCGGATCTCTTCTATAATGTAGCGACCATATTCATCATAAATGATTTGTTAATAGAGGTGCGATTACATTCCTAACAACTGATTAGTCCACATGGATTAACAAAGGGGCAACGGTCAAACTGTGAAAAGGCGCATCCCTCACAATCAATGCAACCCGTGGGAAGGGTCATGACTCTCCAATGTCTAGCGAAGGATATAAGGGATCACGCCAGCACCCAGATCAAACCATGGAACAACCTTGGAAGAGAACCATTGATTGAATTCAGCCATTAGAGATTTCTGAAACTCATACGAAGTTTCAAAGGAAAGAAACACGATAGAAGAAGCACATGGAAAGAAGATAAGAATAAGACGGACCTGCAGATCTGAGTGGATTATCTTTCAGCGGAAAAGGCAATCTGCTAACATCGAGAAGGATAGCAGACATCGTTACTGACTGGTATGTCATATCCAATCTTGTCCATAATATTATTTAAATTATAGTTATAATGGAACTTCTGTCAGTCTATTATGATATATATATATATATATATATATAAAATTAACACAGGGTTTCAACTATATAATCAACATAGATATTATTAAGGAATGTCAATAATCTGCATTACTGGTTTATAGCAGAATCACTATTGTTATTGGAGATTCATTACTCTTACTGCAGACATTACATTATCAGTACGATAGTTGTTCTAAGAGATACATTAGAAACTGTGTTTGATAGTCCATTTTGTGGGAGAGGGATGGAGGAGTAACCTAGTGGTGACGAGGGGCTCACAAGTGGTCATACGGACCAATGGAGTCAAGGAACCAGTTACTACCTCTATGCCAAACTCACAAAGATGGTGATGTGTATAGGTAATGGGCTTGGAATGACAACAACATGGGCCGCCAAGTCTAGCAAGGAGGTTAGAAGCAACCATTCCTTGGACTTGGTAGATAACGGACCCAAGCAACCCTTTCATGTCTCAGTGTATAGGTAATGGGCTTGGAAGGGACAGCAACATGGGCTGCCAAATCTAGCAAGGAGGTTAGAAGAAACCATTCCTTGGACTTGGTAGACAACGGACCCAAGCAACCCTTTCATGTCTCGTATACCCACTCTCTCTGTTGTTACCTTAGAGTAGATTATGATTGATTAAGAATGGATATGCTTGTAGGTGTTTGCGTTTCCTTGTGGGTGCAGGTTATCTTTATAAGTCTCCACTCCTCTAATACAAGGTAAGTCTCAATTTCTAATTCTAATTTATAAATTTATGAATTCTTGATTGCAGTAGGATATTAGATTGAAGGATAATTGCATTGAGTACTATGATAAATATCTATTTCAGATATACTGTTAGCAAGTTAAGAATAGAAATTGCCTCCTAATCAAGCAAATTAATTAAGTCATAAGTGTATTGAAATTAGGTAATTGTTGTTAAAAAGGCCTATATCTAGTAGAGGACATTACAATATTCATACAAGCTTATTGGCATATCACATTGTAGTGTATTGTTATAATCTGCATATCGAATCATGGTAATGTTAATGAAAGATGCTAAATAGGACATGAACATTGACAGTGACTTTCAGTCATTTTTTATTCGTGCTATCTTCCCTAATGCATATGTCAACCTAGAATTTCTCCTTCTCCAAACATATTAATGTCAGATTATCAGGAGGCAAATTTTCCTCTTAACTTAAATGGTAATTTTCACTTGTTGACTGGCACAAAAGAGAACTGTTCTTGTAGTGGCACTAGGAAAAAGCTCCCTGAGAATGCAGGGGGTTGAATTGCCATCTCAGACTCGCCCATGTTAGGTGAAAATCCTGGAAAGATGCAGAACGACATTATATGTGAGCCTGCGTCATTAAGTAGTTTATTATCATCTAGACTGTTAAACAACAGAGCTCAAGAACAACATAATTCAGTACAAAGCACATAATGAATACATTTCATCATAGTGGTTACTCATTTATAGCAGGCTTATTCATAATATGCCCATAAGAGAAAATATTATTTTTATGGAAACTGAACTTATCACAACATGGTCCAATATCAAGTAATGGATTCATACCATTTCTAATCAGATGGAGGTTTCTCAATGCTTTCAGAAGCCATATTATTTAGGCAGATGGTTTGACAAATTACAATTTATATTACATTTGATACTGTTTTATACTAGTGGAAATTCCTGACATGGTGAACCATAGGTTGGTTATATCTTAAAGGAAATTTTATGGGGTTCAAAGAATTTATTTCTTGTGTTCTATGCATTATGCTAAACCAATGTAGTGAAACCTATGGTGGTTAACCTTTCTCTTAGTTCAAGCAGATTTAAATCAACTTTAATGGGTTTAGTGGAAGGAATAAGAATCGGTATTGCCTTTAAGCACACTTACCAATAATTACACTGGTTTAATTAGATCACTGTAATGCATCCTACACTGGTTTGGCAAAACCAAACATGGTCATCTGATTTGGAGAACAAAATGTATAAGGTTTTCATTACAAGAGCACCGTAATGGTTACCCCAAATCCATTTTTGTTTTCACTCTGCAGATACGACTCATCTTACATTGGTTGATATAGGTCAACATTAAAGCATGATTGACCAGTTTCATACCAATTACAATCTTGGAACAGAGATAAGCTTAGGCCATCATTACACCAGTTATGCTACTCATACAGAACTCATATATAACTCATATAGGTACAGAGGATCTCTCCTCTAGTTGATTTCACAACTTGGTGGGAAGCCAAAATCTTTTTCCAAGGAATGAACAGATTCTATCTTTCTGCAGAAAGCACCATTTATTAAAGTCAAACAGTCATAGTATCATCTTCTTGGTATATCACTAATGAAAGGTTTATAAGTCTGCTTCCATATATACATTTATCCCATCCTGAAATCATCTCTTCAGCTACGTAGCATACCAGCAATATGATTACCCAGAAACTAGATCAGGAGAGAAATTATTATCCAAAATAAGAAATACAATTAATCAACGTTTACCCTCTCCGGATTTGAAATAAGCCTCATTAAGATAACTTGAAGTAGTAAGTATGAATTAACAAGTCAAGTGCAACAACTCAACCATGCAAATTCTTTCTAATTATAATCATTCTCACAGGAAAAAGGAGGGAGGGGCAGAGAGATAGAGGGTAGGAGGGAAGGGACGGATGGACAAACAATACATGGAATTATGGGTCCAATTTGATTGAAACACATACACTTACTGAAAGTAAAGAAATGCTGCAATTCAACCGATGGAGGAACTAGACTGGATAACTAGAGTAATCATATGTATGAGCTATCATTTTGTGAATCTGGTTTTATTGTGGATTGACATAGGACCACGTTGAACTTTTCCTACAACTGCCTTGTGATATTGTATATCATTAACATAAGCTCATTAATTTGGAGCAGGAAAATTATTATTTTATGATTTTCTCTTTGAAGGTTGAAATTTGGCACAGGCATACATGGCTCAGCTCCTATTTTATTTGCATTTGCTTTTAATGCCAAGTTCTTCTTCCCTGTTTTTGCGTTGTCAGCCCACTTGTCCTTAAAAAGGCATCTTTATAATTATGCAATTCTTGATTTCTTGTTCTTGGTATAGCATTGGCATTAGGTTTCAACCTTGGATCTCGTTCAATATGTAAAACATAAAAACCAAAACTTAATTCCAAAGTTGTTTCCATCTTGAACAAATCTCTCTCTCTCTCTCCAAAATTTCAGATCATTAAAAATCAAAGAATTAAAGAGTAAGAAAGCTTATAAGATAATAACAAGTGAGGACTTCATGGAAAAGGGGCAACCTGCAATCTTCCTAATTGTTTAAATGTCAAATTCAATGCAAGCTCTTGATGCAAGGTATACAAGTAAAGAGGTTGGCCAACTACTAGTGCCACAAAACTTGGCTTTAGTACTTGTTTTTTGTTGGATCTGAATAATTATTAGAGGCTGGAAACGCTACTGTTGTGTTTGAAAAATCGAACTGCATTTGATGCTTTGGCTATTGACAGGGCTGGAAAATCTGAATGATCGAATTAGACACATATTGGGATGTGAAGATGGGACATTGACTCCCATTTTTCCTGTGTTGTTTGGGATTGAAGACCTTCATCTTCAATATGCTGCCGGGCGTTGAATTCATTGGAGCTAATGCATTAATGGTCTTGCATTGGATTCTTTCGAATTGAAAGTATGATGTGGATCTTGGCTACTACATTTCTCTGCTATCATCATTCCATGTTCATATTCATATTACTGAGAATGAGATTGCTTTTGCATTTGGGTTTTACCATCCAAAGAAGAAGCTTGGAAGTTCAAGTGTAGTACCCCTTCTCGATTAGACTTTTTGGACTCATGTTTGACTTCAGTTAATTGTTCAGTGGATACATTATTGTTATACTTTATTCAGACTCTATACGATGTTATTACATGCTTTAACTTGATATGTAGTGTATGCTTTCATGCAGCATTTCATTACTTATGTTAAATGTGATTTTTATGGACCAGTCCAGTGTTCCACGGAAACGCGTTTCCCCCTCCCAGGCCCAAGTCCCCCCGTGTCCTCGTCCCCAACATCCGTGGGACACTATGGATTACTGACATGGACTGACACATTTACTTTATATGTGTGATGCATTATTTACATGTTTCGTGTTTGCAAGTGTATGGGATGTGAGGGGATGATTTTCCTTTATTCACTCCGATGAGACATGGAACGTCACGATTCTCCTTCATCAGTGTGCGTGTCGTGTCTGTTTATATATTTGTCTATATGCACGTGTGGTTCGTTGATGCAAGACATTGTAGGTACAAGTACTAGGTAGGTACGTGGTATGGACTCCACTTGGTTTCACAGGTCTGAGCGTGCCTTATTTGTTCAATGGGAGTGGAGGAGATAGTTGTTGGACCCTAATTTGATCTACAGTTACACTCATGTGAGTGTTGTCAATCGGTCGTCCTTCCTGTCTGACCAGTATGCGAGTCATAGTGCTTTGGTATTTTCGTTTTGTGAGTCGTTGTTTGATCATTCCTCGTTTTGTGTGCTTCCGATTATTTGAATAATTTTAAATTGAGTGAATGATGTTATTTGTGTTGGTGTAATTAGTTATTTAATATGCCCTTGAGTTTATTGATTTAATTAAATAAATGGAGTTGCTAGATTTAAATGGTTAAATTTGCATGATATATTGTGATATGGTTGTATTAAATTATTGGAAAAAGAAATAAGTAAATGTTTTGCTATTTAGATTTTAAATGCTAATGTTGAGTTAAAGTCTCATGGGAAAATAAAATGAAAATAAATAAAGGCATTTCCTTTTTTACCTTTTTATTTAACTTTTAGATTTTTATTTTGTTTAAAAAATGTTAAAAAAAAAAAAGGGAATGTGGCATGGAAAAGGGAATTAGATTTCTTGTACTTTTAAAAATAGTTTATTCTTATTGGTTGGAAAAACTTTTTAACCTAAAAGTTTAGGTTGAAATATTTTTGGCTATATTGCTTGTGAGTTCATGGGAAGAGGGGAGGCTTTTTTTTTAATTCAAAAATTTGGAAATCCATTTGGGAGGAGGAATTTGGATTTGGAATAAAAAAAGTAAAAAAGAGGGGAGGTCAAATGGGGGAGAAACCATTGGTTATTCATTCATCGAGTGATAAATTACTACAAGTGAAGGAGATATACGATTTAAACGGCGGGAGATCCACTATTTGAAAATTATGTCTAAGATGATTGGAAAAGTTGAAACGAGACCAGATATTATTCGTTCGTTATGAGCAAATCCATAATTTTCGAAGATCCAATTGATCTTCAGTTCCCAACTACGGGGCGAATGAAACCCAATAAATAGATCAGTTGCTAGAAGAATAGAAAAAGCTTTCATTGTATCGCTTAGGCTGTAGAAGACTTCTTGGATCCAAGAATTTAGAATGCCAAGTTTCTTCTTACCCAGAATGAGACAAACACTTAGAAGAACTAAACCTATTAGATTTGCTAATAAATGTGAGATGATGTGGATACAATCTTGATTATATATTTTCACCAATTGGATCATCTTTTTCTGCATCTCTACACAAATATTGTGTGAAGGCGTTTCTGAATAATCTTCCACCATTATTTCTAACAGGAATAGTTCTTCTATTTTTTCAAATTTTCTTATAGCGTTTTCTTCTTGTAAATAATCAATTTTTTTTTTGATTGACCAGTATTCCACCAATTTGTAACCCAAGATTCTAAACTGTTCTGTAATGAAATTGAAATTGCCCAAGGCAATACTATTAAACATGTAAGATATTGTAGAGAAGCGAATGTTTTATATTTGGCGACTTCCAATTCGTGAATCGCAATTGAGCTCGATTGACTCGTTAGCTTTGTCCAAAATCTGAACAAAGTACGAATTATAGAACGAGGTATGAGATCCATAGAATGATCTTTTGTGTAATTCTTCGACCTTGAGAGAAAATATCTTTCAAATGAAAGATGATTTGTTTCGACTGAGAAGTAGAGTAAAAAAGAAAGGATCAATCTTTGAAAATTGCTTGGATCCGGACTCATTTTCTATTTATTGTTTTTTTATTTAACTCTTGACCCAAAGAGTCAGTTCAATTTGAGTGGCAAATAAATGAAAATTTAAGTTCAATTCTGGACCCTTTGGTACATAGAGGAGATGATAATATTTCAGGCGCATATGTAAAAAAGGTGTAAAAAACAATAGTCATCTACTTCATTGTATTCTTTTAAGATATTATATCCGTGTTTTCTAAAAGATAAAGAATGATATGGAGTGTTTGCGAACTGCCAAAGAATATCGGTATGGTTCCATAAGTAACATTTCGTGTTGGTGGAAATATATTGACTATATGGTCTTTCCCCCCAGACAAATGTTATGTCAAAACTTTTTCTGGTATCTACTGATATGAGATCTATCAATTTGTATATTAAGAAGACTTTCCCCCCTCATTTCAAAATCCTTCAATGGATACGCGCAAAAAATGGGCTAATTCGGCAGCTTTCTGTTTCATTTCACGCAGGGTCAAGTTTTCTTCAATACGAGTTAAGGGGATGTTTGTTGGCCCTTTATTTCCATATAAAGAACACGATGAGGAAAAATACCTTCTTGAACTTCCATTTTGATCGCTTGAATATCCTTCATACGAAATTGAAGGAAAATACGACGATTTCTTTCGGGAAATCCCTAGCAAAAAAGGCATACAACTCCTCCCTTTTCATCAAACTTATTATAGCCACTACCCACATTGCACAAAATAGTGCACCACTAATAAGAGCTAATGAATAGACCTGCAATACCATAAAAACACATCACAATTCCTTGTGGCACAAAAAGTATTTGTTGAGATGACAACAAGGGTATCAGGTTCCTACCAAGGTAACTTGAAATTCCGACCACAAAAAATCCTAGTGAACCCAAAAAGAGGAGACAAGCAAAAAAAAAAAATGCTTATTTTTTGAGACCCTGTTATGGGTTCTATCCATAGCCATTTGGATTGATGATTCATAACAAATTACGTCCTATTTAATTTGAGGGATTGAACAAATTTTGACTCCCACCCCGAAGTCATTCTCATAAATTGGCTATATTCATAAATTAGCCATATACATATAATCATTAAAAAAAAACAAAAAAAAAACATATATATATATATTCTTCTTCTTTTTCCATGTTATTTTTTCATCTTCTCTTTTTTAACATGGAAATTTTGTCCTTAACTTATTGACTATCAAAATAATACTTCATTGTATCAGTCAAATAAAAATATGAATCTCTCTATTCAAATGTATATAAACATATTTTGAAGTAGAAGTAAGAAAGACTTATTCTTTCACACACGGGTCTGTATGAATATGTCTCATACATATGATGCCATATACATTTACATTTTTTGTTATTTATCATATATGAATAGATCTAAATAAAGAAAATAATCTATTTAGATCTATTTAAACAAGGTTTTATCTTATATTATAAAATATAAATATATACATATATATGTATGATATATTGATCAGATTCATAAAATTTCGTCATTTTGAGTATTGAAAACAAGAAAAAACATTGTAATTGCTGGAAAAAACAAGCCCACCAAAGGGACTAAAAAAGAGGGTAAGCTGTCGATTATCATATCAAAGTTGATTATCATATCAAAAGTATATTAAATAGTGTTTTTTTTCTATTACAAAGATAGATTATAAGATCAAATGAGTGATAAGACCAAATAAGCAGACGTACCTTTCTTCGTAAAATAGCTAATTCATTGGGTGTTTTGTAAAGTAATTAATTACTTTACTTTGTTTGATACAAAACAAATGGGACCAATTACCACATTGTATATTGATACATAAATGATAAAATATATCCGCTTCTCAATTCTATTTTTTTGAAACTGTTCTATTAATAGATAGATGTTCACCTTTGAGACAAAGGTATAATTCCATAGCATAATCTATCTCTAATGCGAGAAAGTTACTTAGTGTCTACTTTTTTTGATAAAGGGGTATTTTCATGGGTTTGCCTTGGTATCGTGTCCATACCGTCGTGTTGAATGATCCTGACCGGTTAATCGTTGTGCATATAATGCATACAACTGTAGTTTCTGGATGGGCCGGTTTGATGGCTCTTTATGAATTAGCAGTTTTTGATCCATCCGATCCTATTCTTGATCCAATGCAACGGGGGGTCTGTGGCTAACCGATACTGCACACCACCATTTGGCTATTGCAGTTTTTTTTCTAATCACTGGTCATATGTATAGAACATATATCAGCTCATGTCTCTTTTTCTCTTACATTTGTTGTCACTCTCATTTATTGGGGAACCTTACTTTATAAAAGTGAAGAACTAAGTAATTCGGGAGGAAAGGGCATGATAGTGACGTGTATTTGTATAACGAGAGTATTAGTTACTCATTCGCTCTATTCGGGGCATTTATCGTTAAGTAATTTGTATGAGTCATTCACGTTCCTTTCATGGACTTCCTCCATGATTCATATAGTTATAGAAGTACGGGGCCAGGATGCTTGGTGGTTAGGTGCAATCACCGCGCCAAGTGCTATGTTAACTCATGGTTTTGCTACTTTAGGTCTTCCAGATAAATGCAACAATCTAGAATGTTAGTACCCGCTTTACAATCTCATTGGTTAATGATGCATGTAAGTATGATATTGCTTAGTTATGCAACTCTTTTATGTGGATCCCTATCATCAATAGCTTTTTTGGTCATTAAGTCCCAAATAAATCAAAAGATTTTTATTAATGTGAAGAATTCCTTTTTCTTCAATTAAAATGGGAATTCACACGACCAAGAAAAAAAAGGAATTGAATCATACTTTTGGCCTTTCATTTATAAATTATCGTAAATGGTTATTTGCTAACCAATTAGACCAATTGAGTTATCGTGCCATTGGTCTAGGATTTTCTCTTTTAACTATAGGTATACTTTCCGGGGCAGTATGGGCCAACGAAGCATAGGGATCTTATTGGAGCTGGGATCCAAAAGAGACTTGGGCACTAATAACTTGGATTATATTTGCAATTTATCTACATACTAGAATAAACAGGGGTTGGAAAGGGGAAAAACCGACAATTGTTGCTTCTCTAGGATTTAATCTAGTTTGGACTTGTTACTTAGGGGTTGATTTTTTAGGAATAGGGTTACACAGCTATGGCTGGTTGATTTAGTAGAAATTAAAAAAAACTACACCTTTTTATTTATGTACTCGAATTACGAGTAGATAGATTATTTAATTTGACTTAGGAGGATACAATCGTTCTTATGGAACGGTGGAGAGCAGTCGGCATTACTGCAGGTCTTCCTGAGGAAGGAAGAAGAATCGGTATTATTGCTGGTAATAGAATATTACTGGGGGAGAATCGGGAACTCAGCAAAAAACAAATCCAATTTTTCGCAGACCTATAGTTTCCCCTGCAGAACTATAGTTTTCCCCGCATAACTAAAGTTTTTAATGTTTTTGCAGAACTATCGTTTTATCATTTCAGTCCAAAAAGGAAAAATAAAATTAGAAAATGAATGAACTCCTCTGATTTTGGTGAGATAATGGTAAAAAGTAATATATATATATATATATATATATATATATATATATATATATATATATATATATATATATATATATATATATATATATATATATATATATATAATTTACTTTTTACTTTTTCAAGGAGTAGGATAAGTTATAAAATCAGCAAAAATAGTAAGCCAAGATTACCAAATTCTCTCCTTCCTTCTATTTATGCTTTGATTTATTTATTTGGAATATGATAAATCAAGGTGAGAAAAGATAACATGTATATAATATTGAATGTCGTGCATAACTAGGGAACTCACTGTTTAACAAGTTTGTTTCAGAATCACTCATTATTAAAGATGCACATATTCTTTATATCTCCTCATTCTTCACAATCAATCAATATATTCAAACAAAGGGAAGGGGCAAATGAAGGGCTCCGAAAAAGTATGACTTTATTATTGTAATTTTTATTTACATAATTGCACTAATCATCCATAAGATGGAGACTCACTTTTATGCGCCTAAAAATTCATTTCGACCAACTAAACTTTCTCAAATTGTTTCTTCTTAAGAACCAGAAATATCTGTGCTAAAACGACGGATGCTAAGAATAATAAAAGACCTTGAACACGTAAAGGATCTTGAAGTACTATTTCTACATTTTCCTGACCAATTCCACCCACATTAGGGTTATTCGTTAACGACTGATCCGCCTTGATGAATTTGCCTTCTGAAACAAGAAGTTCCGGTCCCGGAGGTACAAAGTCAACCACTTGTCGACCGTCTGATGGATTATCAATAGTTATTTGATATCCACCCTTTTCTTTATGTGCAATTTTACTTACTTTACCCGTTGCTGAAGCGTTATAGACTGTATTGTTGCTTTTGCTCCCATCGGGATAAATTTGTCCTCTTCCTCTATTACCACCTACATATATGGGATATTTCAGGAAGTGAGCTTCTTTATTAGTAAGGATGGGAAATACAATTTCACTATATTTTTGACCAGGAACAAGACCTATTATTAGAATATTTTTTTGATTGGGACAATAGTTTTGAAAATAAAGATCACCTATTTTTTCCTTAATCTCAAGTTAAATAAGATCTGAAGGAGCTAATTCGAAACCTTCGGGTAAAATAAGAACAACTCCTACATTTAAAGTTCCTTTCTTACCATTAGCAAGAACTTGTTTTATTTGCTTATCATAGGGTATTTTAACAATTGCTTAAAAAACGGTATCAGGAAGCACAGACTGTGGAACTTCAATCTCCACAGGTTTTTTAGCCAAATGACAATTGGCACATACAATATGCCCAGTTGCTTCTCGAGGATTCTCCTAAGCTTGCTGTGCAATTGCAATAGATGTGCGAGTCATTATATCTATCATTATTAAGACAGAAATTGAATAGGAGATGGTTCCTTTTAAATCCGCCCCAAGTATTGTTTTTACTCTTGCAAGAACAATCCTTTATGCATATTATAAATAATACCCTATTACTTAAGTAATATTTTTTTTAGTAACCATTCTATAATAGCTGTTAGAATTATTAACACATTCCTTAGAATGGTTCAAGTGATTTTGTCATAGTTTTTCTTTATGAATAGAAAATGAAAATTATGATCATTTTCATAAAAAGGATCCACTCTTAGTATTTGAAATCTCTTTTTTACCCTTCCAATATGATCTACCCATTTTCAATCTAGAACATTTCATCCAGATTATAGCCTGAAACAATTGGAATCATTAAAATAAATAACTAGAAGTGCTTATCTATTATCTTATATAATAAAAAGTGATTGGAGAGGAAATAAAGAAATGATATCACTAGGTCAAATTTTGATAGCCCTTTTAGCTTCTTTTATAGTATTATTTTTAGCTTTCTGATTAGCTAGAGCACTGTATGCTTCATAATTTGGTCAATTATTCTTATCTAGGGAAGATAATGGCCTGGCCAGATACTGGCCGAGCTAGAGAAAGCAGAAAATTGTTTGGAACGAAATAAAGAAAAAAAATCGGATTCTCACAAATCTTGGTCTTTATTTAGTGAAATGCTATATTCAAATTTTAGATCTCCCATCTAGGAGAGATGGCTGAGCGGACTAAAGCGGTGGATTGCTAATCTGTTGTACAAACTATTTGTACCAAGGGTTTGAATCCCTCTCTCTCTGTTCATCACTATTATACTTTCTAATCTTTTTTCATCACTATTCTTTACGCCCATGATTTCGTCTTGGACCGTTTGATAGGAATCCAAAGATAAAGAGAGAAAAAAAAATATCACTACTATGTAAACGAATAGCTTAAGAGTAAGCATTATGTAATCTCCGAGATTCTTATTAGAAAACAGAATAGATCATCAATTTTTGTATCATATACTTATTAGCCGAGCAAAGAAAAAAAGCAGATTCAGAATTGAATCTATCCTGTTTCTCTTTTCTTCTTTGCTCGTAATTGAACAGGATAAATAGGAACTCAAGTACCAATTAAACTATCCTAAACTTGTTTACGATTATCACAATTAATAAATTTATCTATCATCTTTTCAAACAAAAAATAGAAACAAGTATATAAACTGTCTAAAATAGAAGAAAATTTGGAATACATAGATAAATTCTCATCCTTACTCGTTCTTTAAATAAATATCAAAGATATGCACCTCTATTAATAAATATAACATATTATAATCAATACCTAATAACCCAAATACCAACTGTGATGCAGTTGATATTGACTAATCCGAGGTATTTTTATTTGTTGAGAACAATTGATGTATCACAAATAAACATCAGAACAAGGAAAAAGAGTTTTACACCAATTTGGTTAATGAAAATGATCCAATAGAAATAGTTAGAACGTAACTATTGAAACAATAAAATTGTTTCTGTATCAAGTGAATACAAGAAACTTTTTGTAAGATTTTCGTTATCGAAAACTTACGGTAGCTTGCCAAGCAAAGGCTAATAAAAAAAAGAACAGAGGGATAATTGGCATTACATTAAGAATTGGATCGAAAATCGTATAAGCTTTAGGCAATTTGGAAAAAAAGGGATTATTCAAATGAAAAGTGGCATCGTCTAGACAAATATGGAGGTTGAGGATAACTAGCATTTTGATTCTCTGATGAATAAAAATGATGTAAAGATCCAAAAGTATTTGGCCAATCAATCGAATTTCTTTGGCAAGATTAGACTTTTAGTCTTCGAGTTGGAAGGGATCATTTATTTATATAATATTTTAACCATTCTGATAGAGAATGACCAATGAATGTATATTCTTGTTTCTTTTTAGGTCCCCCTATAAATATAGATCTGAAGAAATGCCCCTTCAATTTTTCTATGCATAATTGCATAGCACCAGATAAGAATGAATTAAAATGAAACATTGCGCCAATTGATATTAATTGCTTAAAATAAAGCAACAATGGGGCATGGCCAAGCGGTAAGGCAACAGGTTTTGGTCCTGTTATTCCAAAGGTTCGAATCCTTCCGTCCCAGGCAGAACAATATTATTGAAAAAAGAAATAAGAAGAAAAAAATTCTTTTAGATTTCTCATCCTTTCATAGACTATACTTATAGAACGGAAATATGATTTCAATAAGATCTAAGTATAGAAAGGGATATTTTTGTGGTGTACGATGGGGATACAAATAAGAACATTGTATAAAAAGTGCAGAAAGAATATAATGCGAATGCAAATGAAATAATTGAGATGCAATTATTGTTTTATGATTTCGTTCTACAAGAAGGGGATATGGCGGAATCGGTAGACGCTACAAACTTAAATTTTTTGAGCCTTGGTATGGAAACTTACCAAGTGATAGCATCCAAATCCAGGGAACCCTGGGATATTTTGAATGGGGAATCCTGAGCCAAATCCGATTTATAGAGACAATAGTTTCCTTTCCGAGAAAGGGATAGGTGCAGAGACTCAACGGAAGCTATTCTAACGAATCAACATAATTTGAATTGGATACAATACATTATTTATAGAATGTCTTTTGTATTTTATTTAACACTTGAAAAAGCATTATATATCACCAATAAACAAAAATAATGATTAGAGCTTTAATTGTTCTAGGTTTGTTATGCCTAGCTTCAAATTGAAATTGAAGGATTTTTCCAATTAAGAGCTTCTCTAGAAAGAGATTTGTGTTTACTTCAATTTTTGGAAGTAATAATTGGACGAGGATAAAGATAGAGTCCAATTCTACATGTCAATGTCAACAACAATGAAAATTGGAGTAGGAGGAAAATCCGCTGGTTTTATAGATCGTGAGGGTTCGAGTCCCTCTATCCCCATCAAAGAAGTTTTTTTTTTTTTTTTTTTCTATTTTTTATTTATTAGGCGTGTTACTAAGAACATCAGAAGTTTTAATTGTATGATCAATTTGTGTCTGCTTTTGTAGATATATATATATATATATATATATATATATATATATATATATATATATATATATATATATATATATATATATATCTTTATCTTTGTATATAATTGTACACAACATTATATATGTTGTGTTTTTATTTGCATAATTGCTTCTACTCTTTCCAATGCTGTCTTTTACCTTTTTTGTTTTTAGTTGACAAGAGTTTGGTTATTGTGCTAGTATGATGCACAGGGGAACAACCAGGATAGCTCAGTTGGTAGAGCAAAGGATTGAAAATCCTTGTGTCACCAGTTCAAATCTGGTTCCTGGCATATATATATATATATATTGATTGATTGATTTAGAATAATCAGTAGTGATTCTATGTTATTGAATCAATAGGGAGTTTGTCCAAGTTATTTTAAAGAGAATAAAAACTACTTGAAATAACTCGAACTAGAGAGAAATTTTCTCTATTTCATTCTATTTATATCTCGTAAAGAAAAGGGCATAACTAGGCCTATTAGATTTTTTTCAATGAGATGCAACAAAATAATTTTGACTAGGGGAAAATGGGGGAAGGAAGCAACAATAGGGGAATTCAAAATTCAAACTCTCCGCAAGGCGGGAACCTTGGTTCCAATGATGGGAGTGGCTAGAAGGTATCTGGTCCCATAGGGGAGAAGGATAAGCCTCCGGACTCTCTGGAAGCTGCTGCTATTCAGTAGACTGGCGGTACCTTGCTAGAAAAGACTGAGGGTCCCTTTGGGCCCTTGGGGGAAGGGAACTACGGGGGGCCCATTCCATGTGATGGCTCCGGGGTGAGAGGAATAGAATCTAAAAAATGGTCTTCTCTATTTGGAACTAAACCAACTGGCAAATCCTCACTCCCTCTTGTCAAGAATTTATCTGATCCTTCTGAAGGTAAGTTCACTATCTCTATTCCGGATCTGGTTTTGGATCACAACATTAATAGTATGTCGAACTCTTTGGTAGGTAAATTCATGGGGTAGCGTCCTAATATTGAAATTGTTAGGACCTATGTCAAATGAAAATGGGCCCTTAAGGGTAATGTTGAAATTTCGGCCCTTCCCAAAGGCCTTTTATCCTTTTCTTTTTCGTGCAGAGAAGATAAACTCTCTATTCTTTGCGGAAGTCCCTGGATGGGTGGAAAGACAGGCTTGGTCCTCCGTAAATGGCAACCGAATTTGAATATGAAAGACTCTCTTCTATCACAAATTCCTGTCTGGGTTAAGTTGCCAGGCCTGCCTCTTAAATATTGGGCTAAAAGTATCTTCTCTGGAATTGCAAACTCTTTTGGTGAACTACTTTCTATAGACCCAGTTACAGCCTCTAAAAGGAGACTCACTCATGCTAGGTTTTGTGTAGGGGTAGCCCACGATGCAGATATGCCAGATCAGATAGATCTTGTTTCAAAGCTGGGAACATGGAAACAACATATTGAATATGAATCTATTCCCTTTGCTTGCTTCCATTGTAAACAAGCGGGGCACTAGGCGAAGTCATTGTCCCACCAAACCCAAAGGCAGAATCCAGGCAATCCAAGCCCCCCTTTGAGAACCAAAGGACCCCAGATAAAAAGGTTTGGCAAGTGAAAAGCTTAGACAGACAAGATGAAATCCCCAATCACCCCTTGGGGGAGAAGACAGAAGCAGCCTCTATCTCCAGGCCTCTTATGCATGAAGCTCAGAGAAATGATCCAGACAAAGTCAACCTCCCGATCACTTCTCAAGCGGGGGAGCAGAAAGACCAGACTAACCACCCTATCAACATTTCAGGAGTGGTGACTGACACCTATGAAGGAAATGAGCTGCAAGAGGAAAATTATCAACCAGAGGAAGGGGAAATCACTGTTTCCCAAGAAGAAAATACTGATTCCTCTTCGCTCATGCCTAGCTTCGGAATCCAAGAAGCTCAAAAATGTGCAATTTTGGGCTTGAACCTCTCGGATTCAGTCTGGAGCTCAAAATCAACCAACAATGATCTTAATGACTCAAATGCTTCTAGATCTCCTAAATGGGGAAATGAAGAAGAAATCTCTAAAATATTATCCAACCCGGTATCGGATCCTGAGACAGATGCCGAATGGAAAATACCAAAGCAAAGGAATAAGAAAGGATCAACTCCATCGACTTCTCTCATAAGAAAATCCAGCAGAATTGCTCGAGTGGATGTCGGGTATACCTCCTCCCCAGGCCGTCCCTCTAACCACACAGTTGGAATTAAGGAGGCCAACAAGAACATTGCAGATGGAACCCATAAGACTCTTAAGGAGTTAGGAATTGGTGAGTACCTATGAAGATTATTTCTTGGAATATTAGGGGACTTAATAACCCCCATAAGCAAGACATTATCAGGAATATAATAAAGGATAGTAAACCTGATATCTTTCTAATTCAAGAAACCAAAATGAGTAAAGAGAAAGTTGAATCTTTGAAGTTTTTCAAAAATGGAAAAGTCAGTGGTGGAAGTTCTGAAGGTGCTTTAGGAGGCATTGCTACCATCTGGAATCTCAATTCTGTCAAAGGGAAAATTATCATCCAGGACAATAATTTCTTGTGTATCAAATTCAAGCATCTGAAAGATCGTACTACTTGGGTCCTTACTAACATCTATGCTCCCAACACCTTAAAGGCTAGAAATTCCTTTTGGAAAAATCTTATTCAAGCTAGGGACAACTTTAGGAATCTTAGCTGGTTGGTTATGGGAGATTTTAACACTCATTTGAGAGAAGAGGAAAAATATGGAGGAAGCCCCCCCAGTTGGAAAGCATATTGGCCCTTATGGACTTCATAAATTCTCAGGCCCTCAATGATTTGGAAATTCAGGGATGTAATTATACTTGCACTAACAGGAGAACTGGTACTGACCTCATCCAAGTCTGCCTAGATAGGACTCTCATTTCCGATGACTGGTTTAGTCATTATTTCTGTTCTCTGTCGGCTCACATTCGGGTTGGCTCGGATCATTTTCCCATTACCTTTAATGCTGAATCCATCAATAGAAGGAGAAACTTCTGCTTCAGATTTGAAAAAATGTGGACCCTCCACCCAGACATCAAAAGTAATATCCAGAAATGGTGGAGCATCCAAGTGGAAGGAACTACAATGTATAGAGTTGTTAAGAAGCTTAAGAGTATTAAGGATAACATAAGAATCTGGAATAAATCCAGCTTTGGGAACATTTTTGAGGCCAAAAGTAAAGTCTAGGAGGATCTCAAAGAAATTCAAACTCAAATCCAGAAAGATGGTTTCAGAACTGTGTCCATTGCTGAAGAAAATGAGGTTCTCAAAAAATATCAGGACATCATTGCCAAAGAGGAATACTTTTGGAAGCAGAGATCAAGAAGCATCTGGCTTAAGGAAGGCGATAGAAACACAAGACGATAGAAACACAAGATTCTTCCATATGTCGACTATCAAGCATAAAGCAGTTAACAGGATCTCCAAACTCGTGGTGGATAAAGGGGAGATTACTAAGGAGGTGGAAATTAGAAAGGAAGCCAAAAGTTTTTTTTCGGACCTGTTAAAGAGGGATAACAGATTGGATGCTGAAGACCAATCTTTTTTTCTCCTTAACATCCCTTGTCTCATAGATGATTATAAGAACGCTTCCCTTTCCTCCATTCCTTCTAATCAAGAAATAAAAAATGTTGTCTTCTCCTTTGATGGTACCAAAGCGCCGGGCTCGGATGGTTTTCCAATGTTCTTCTTCCAAGATTTCTAGGACATTGTCGGGAAAGATGTTACCGATGGAGTCAAGGAATTTTTCGGGGGCTAGGAAACTTCTGAAAGAAATCAACGACACTTTTCTGGCTCTCATTCCTAAATCTCAAGGGGCCGACTCCATGGACAAATTCAGACCTATCAGTCTCTGCAATTCCTTTTATAAGATAATATCTAAGGTTCTTACGACCAGATTGCTTTCCGTCTTTCCAGCTATTATCAGCCACCAGCAAACTGGTTTTGTCCCTGGTCGTCAAATTCTAGATTCTATTATCACTGTCCATGAGAACATCCATTCTCTAGTTAAAGCTAAGAAGTAGGGTCTTATTCTTAAGCTTGACCTCTCCAAAGCCTATGATAGGGTTGACTGAGATTTTCTCTTGAAGGTCCTCAGGTCTTTTGGTTTCTCCTCCAGAGTTGTGGATCTCATCACCCATCTTATCTGTTCTTCTTCTTTTGCTGTCCTTATCAACGGTTCACCTTCCCCTTTTTTCCAAGCTTCCAAAGGTCTGAGGCAAGGGGATCCTATTTCCCCTATCCTTTTTATTATTATGGTAGAATGCTTTGGAAGGAGTATGGATAATTTGGTGCTGCAAGGCTCCTTTAAGGGCCTCCACCCATCCTCTACTGATCTGATTTGTTCTCATCAACAATTTGTTGATGATACTATTATCATGGGGGACTCTAGTATCTCTGAAGCTAAAATTTTGAAGAGTAATCTTTGCAAGTTTGCCTCTGCGTCTGGTCAGCTTATCAATTGGACCCAAAGCGAAGTCTTTTTCATCAACACTCCCGAGAGAAGACAGCAAAGAATCGGTAGAATCCTGGAGTGTAGGATTGTTGATCTTCCTGTAAATTACCTTGGTCTCCCTATGGGCACTGCTCCTCTTGACTCATTTTGGAGCTCTCTAGTGGACAAATTCCAGAAAAAGTTAGCTAGATGGAAAGGAGCTCTCCTTAGTTAGGCTAGCAAGCTCCAACTTCTTAAAGCTTCTCTTCAAAGTATTCCGATATATGCGCTTAGCCTTTTCAAAATTCCTGTGAAGTATGCTAATGCTATTAAGAAAATCCAAAGAAGATTCCTTTGGTCTGGGGTTGAAGACAAGAAAAGAATGTCCCTAGTGGCTTGGGATCAAGTTTGTAAACTGAAGAAACATGGCGGGTTGGGACTGAGAAGGATCTGTACTCTGAATGAAGCACTTCTGTCCAAACAAGTCTGGAGAATGTTCCATCTTGATACTGAATGGTGTAAAATTTGGCGAAGTAAGTACTCTCTTCTTTCCTCTTCCTTGTCTTCTTTTATCAACTCAGACATTAGTATTAATGCTTCCCACATATGGAATTATGCTTCAAAATGTAAAGAAAGTATAGCTAAAGGAGTGATCTGGAAAGTTGGAAATGGTAGGAAAGTTCAATTCTGGGAGGATTCCTGGCTTTTTGAAAAACCTCTGATAGAAATCAATGAATGGGCCCCCTTTGCTCCCTCTTGTATTAGATCTTATGGCTCCTTAGTTGCTGAGTATTGGATTGGCAATGAATGGCAGAATATTGAAAGCATTCACCCAAGCCTCTCTAAGCTTAAGACTCATCTGTTTGCGGTCTAGTTGAACAATGAAGCTGACTCCTTGATATGGAAACATAATCCTAAAGGTACCCTCACTGTCTCTTCCATGTTTGGTATCCTTACCCCTGATCCTTCAGTGAATCCCATCTGGTCTAAAGTCTGGATTAGAGGCCTTACCCCCAAGATCAACTTCTTCTTCTGGACCGTCCTTCACAACAAAATCTTAACCCTTGACAACTTGAAATGTAGAGGCTTTGCTTTCCCCAACATATGTGCTCTTTGCCTTCAGGAAGAAGAGTCTGTGGATCACTTGGCCATCCACTGCCCTTTCTCAGCCTCCATTTGGGAAAGGTTCCTCATTAGTTTTAGTATTATCTGGGTGTTCCCCAAAACCATCTCAGATTTGTTCTCCTCCTGGAACATAAAATGGTCTAACTCTTTTTTGAGTTATTTGTGGCAGCTCTCGCTTCCTCACATCCAGTGGGGTCTTTGGAAAGAAAGAAATAACCAAATCTTCAGGGATGTTTCACTCAACCAGGATATTGTTTTCCAGAAAATCCAATGGGCTATTCATGAGAATATAGAGATCAATGAGGGTCCTTGTGTTGCAAACAACCTTCAGGAAGCTATCATTCTTAGGGCTTGGAACATTAAGTGTTCTGATAGCTCTAACCTCTTTCATAATAAAAGGCTTGATGCTATTTGGCAAACTCCTCCCCAAGGCTGGTTCAAAGTTAATTTTGACGGTGCTGCCAAAGGTAACCCGGGTCCTTCAGGTTGTGGAGCTGTTCAAAGAGATGACAAAGGAATGTGCAAGGAAATGGTTGCTGTCCCTATTGGGGTTCAAACTAACCATAAAGCCGAAGCAATGGCTGCTCTCCAAGGTATCCTCCTAGCCAAAAAATGGAATTGTCCCTACCTTTGGATCGAAGGGGATTCAAACAATATCATAAATTGTCTTAAGGGGGTCTCAAAACCTTCTTGGTCGATCAACAACATTATTACCTCTGCTAGAGACCTCATTTGTACGTTCAAAAAAAGCTACATTTCCCACATTTGCCGGGAGGCCAACGGTTCTGTTGACTGGGCCGCCACCGCGACAGTTAATAAGGAAGTAATGACCACGTGGACGAGAGAACATGTACTCCCTGATGATGTCAGGCAAATCATTTGTCATGATCGTTATAGAAGTACTCCTAAGATTATCGATGGACAAGAAAATTATGAAAAGAATTGATTTGAGTACTTCGAGTCACTGTAATAATGAGATATTCATTAATTATATTTTCATCGCAATAAGTTCCCACGCTTTCTGGGTGACTCTTATTGTTTTGAAAAGCTTTCCGGCTAATTTGCTCTGCAAGTTTCGAAATCTGGTGTTGAACAACGACAAAATGGGTGGCAACAGGAGGGGATATGAACCAAGTAGCTGTAAATAATGGAAACCGAAGGAGGAGGTTTGGGGTATTCTGCAGAAGGGTGGCCTCTTGAAATTCATGGAGAGATTCCATGGTCATGATGACATGGTCACTGTGTGGGAGAAAAAGCGAGACTAGGTTATCATGCCCTAATCCTACCTTTTGACACACATTACGGAATACGAAAGAGCCTAGAGGTATCACACAATTGGCTACTTCTTTTTGTGAAAGAGAGAGCCACGGGCTACCTATTAGGATTTCTATTCCTTCGTTGTAATTGAAAGGTAAGATTATGCAAGTTTAATTCCTAACCCTAAAATGCAAGTATGAGCTAACAACAAGATTGCAGAATTGAACTTAAACAATGGAAAGCTGTAAACACAAGGATAAAACAAGAATGCAGATGCGTACCCGGAGTCAAAATTTGACTGAAAATGTTCGGGACGGGGGCGCGGGCGCCACTGTCCTGATTCTGTCCCGGAACCGCACCTGAAACTTCTGTTTTGCACTCTGGAAAACTGTCTGAAATGCTGTCTGTCAGGAGGACCAGGGCGCCCAACGCCTCTGTCCCAGGGACCAGGGCGCCCAGCGCCCCTGTCCTGGCAGGACCAGGGCGCCCCACGCCCCTGTCCTGGTATTTTGCTCTGCAATTTGGTGTGGGGTGCTGTCTCGACCTGCTTTTCCTGCATCTGCAACCTGCGGCGTCGTCCGAGTCCCGAAACTTGCACTTGTATCTGAAAAAGGTGTTTGGGCGGCTATATAGGGTTTTGCCTTAGTCAAACCCCCGCTTCGGTGATTTCCACCTCAACAAATAGCCAAGTTGTATTGTAAAAGTAATGTGTGTGCAGACCTTGTGTGTGTGCAAGATCTAAAATGCAAGTAAGCAAACTAGAGCAACCTAGAAAGTAAACCCTAATTGCTTGTAAATGATAATGTAAATGCTCTAAATCAAGATGCAAAGTGATCTAAAGCATGAATAAATGAGATATTGAAGCTTATGCAAAGACATGAAAACAACACGAAATCATACCCAACCCCCAAGGGAGAGGTACAAGCCAATCTTCAGTCGGTAATCTCCTATTGTTCTTCAATGTCTTCCAAGCCCTAAATGGATGAATGGATTTTATAAATGCTTGATAGAGGGATGTTGAAAGTTGTTGAAGTCTTCAAAGATCTACTCTTTCATTGCATATGAGGTTCCTGAAAACAAAATTCGGATCCCTTCAAATGAAGAAAGAGAGCTCTTATGTATGAAACCCTAGGTCGCAATTTCGTCTTTTGGCCGACCTAGAGATTGAATCTCCCGCCAATTTCTTGGGGTTAAGCTTTATTTTATGATTGGATCGTGCTCCTAAAATTTCGGGAAAAATGTCCGGGACCGTGTGCACTCCGGGCGCCATGGTCCCGGCAACTTTTCACCAAATTTTCAGGGCCGTCAGATATGATGATTTTAGAGAGAATCCCGAAGTTACAAGTGATTTCGAGATGTTTTGACCCCCGAAATCAAGCCCCCAAGTTCAAAATAGGACTTAATTAGGGTTTTTGATTAGATGATGTATTGGAGGAATAACATGAAAAGGGGCACACTTTAATGAAAGGGCCCGACTTTATGATGTGAAGGATGATGAAATAGGACCTTAGACCTAATTAATTGGATTAATTAAGTGCTAAAGGGGAAATGCAATGAAAAATGCAAACCGCGCCAAGGCGGGTGCTAAACTGGGTGTGAAATTGTATTTCCTTAGCAAGTGCGTACAATTTACGACGCTATAGTCACAAGCTTTTTCTGTAAAAAATGGAAGAAGGGAATGCTGAGAATGGGAGATCAGACTGTGGAAATCGACGAGGATCTAATTGCTCAAGCTATGGGCCTCACAAGAGATGGGTGCAACTTCTACAGAGATAGGAAAGTCAGCAGGGAAGCTATAGAAAGATACCCGGACACGGAGAAAGAGAAGAAACGACTGGTAAAGTTGAGCAAAACCTACTACCCGCCCATGGCTTTTGCCAAACCCTGGCGGGAAGTTCTCTTTGTTTTAATGCGATATATCACGCTAGATGGTAGGTTCACCAAATTCTATGGTTATCACTTTGTCCTACTGAACCACTTTAGGCACAATGATAAGGTAAATTTTTCTTATTTTCTGCTCTGTTCGATGAATGCGTCTCTCAAGGCCCACAAAGAGAACCCATGGGGTGATACGACCATGCACCAAGGCCTGATGGTCCTCATCTATGACCATCTTAAGGCCAACCAAATTGCTCGCATGCAACCCTCTGCGGATACTGAGGATGAGGGGTCTGACCCTGCCTTCTTAGAGGATGAGGAATCTGAAAGCGACCCCACAACTGACACTGAGGACAACATGGATGTCTCAGATTATGATAGTGGAAAGAAGAGGAAATACAACAAAAGCAGACCCTCATCTTCCAAGGGCAAAAAGCCCAAAGGTAAACCCCTGATTAGCATTTCTTGTGAAGAGGAGACTTCAGACGACTTTGAGGAAGAGTACCCTCAAGAGCGGCTGAATAAGAGGACTAAAGTTCACACCCAGGCTAGAAATATGCACAAGAAGAAAGAGGAGACTATTAAGGAACTGGAAGTTCAAAAGCAGGTTAGGGACCTAGATAACGACCAGAATCCGAAAAAGGAGACATTGGAAGAGGCTCTTAGGGCTGTTGACACCACCACCCTGCACACCCCTAAAGTGGAAATGGCTACCCCTGAAAAAGTTGACCACCCATCTAATCCTCCCCTCGAGGGTTTGCATGTTTTTATGGAAACAATCAAGTGGCTCATCAATGGTAACAAGAAACCTGTGGATGAAAATAAAAAACTCTGTAACAGAATCTTGATCCTTGAAACCATTAATACAGGGGAAGGGAAAACCATGTCGAACTTCATTGAGGACCTGAAAAGTACCATCGCCAAAGCTGAAGACATAAGAGATGCTTTCAATCCCAGGTTCAAAAAAATTGAGAAGGATTTGCTGGAAAGAAAGAATCTTGCTGACACCAACGACCACATTCTCACGGATACTGTTAGCAAAATTGGTAAAATAGAGGAGTGTCTGAAGAGCATTGCCGAACAGAGCCTCAACATCTTGAAGATTTCTACCAACAACACCAACACTCTCATCAGCAAGCTGGATGATGATAAGGAAATTCTGGACATTAACTCGAAAATGAAAGGAACAGGGGAAGTTCAAGGTCCCATAACCCGTACCAAAGGCAAAAAGAAGGACAAAAAACCAAACAAGGATATGGAAGACCTTAAAGTTGTCGGGGCTACTTACGACGATTGGTGATGAAGGCAGAGGACTTATTGAAGAAAATTACTGTGTAGTGCCCTCTCAGTTTCTTTGCTATTGTTTGTTTTGTTGTCCTTTCGGTTTACTGGCTTTTTGCCAGTCTTTTTGTATGCGGTTCTTAAGCACTGTGGGTGACTTATCTTAATATCTCTTGTTAAAGGTTTCGGGTCCTGAAAACCTGCTTTTTTAATTAATCAGAACTAAGCCTATTAGATAGTTTCCAATCCATCTGGAAGGTAAAAAAAATGATTATTTCTTAATAGAAAGATTGAGAGAAAATAGCTTCTACCTTAGCATTATATAAAAATAGAACTAGATCGAGGTAAAGACCAATACCTATGATTGGTAGAAAGAGACAGATCAAAATAAAAAGTTCGCGTGGTCCTGAATCCTTAAAATAAGGATTCGGGACATTCAAAACCTTATATCCATAGAACATTCGACGTAACATAGATAACAAATAAATGGGAGTTAATATCATTCCAATTGCCGCTATTGCAGTAATATTGATCCAAAAGGTCAAAGAATATTTATGATTAGTAATTACGCCCAAAAATATCATAAATTCTGCTACAAAACCACTCATTTCTGGCAATGCAAGAGAAGCCATTGAAAAGCTACTGAACATAGTAAAGATTTTAGGAATTGGTATAGCGATTCCTCCCATTTCATCAAGGAAAAGAGTACGTATCCTATCATAACTTGTTCCTACCAAGAAAAAAAGTGCAGCACCAATTAATCCATGAGAAATCATTTGCAAAATGGCTCCATTGAGACCTATATATGTCATGGAACCAATTCCTATAATTACAAAACCTATATGAGATATTGATGAATAGGCTATCCTTCTTTTCAAATTGCATTGACCCATAGAAGTTAGAGCTGCATAGATAATTTGCACTGCTCCTAGTATTATCAACCATGACGAAAACAAAGAATGAGCATGAGGTAGCAATTCCATATTGATCCGAATCAACCCATATCCCCCCATTTTCAATAGAACTCCGGCCAAAAGCATACATGTACTATACTGTGCTTCCCCGTGAGTATCTGGTAACCAGGTATGTAAAGGGAAGATTGGCAATTTTATTGCATAAGTGATCAAAACCCTAAATATAATAGTATTTCAAGTGTGATGGGATAATCTTTTTTAGCTAATAATTCAAAATCGAAGGTTGGTCCATGAGATCCATAGAGACCCAAACTTAAAGCTCCTATTAAGATAAAAATGGAACCACCGGTAGTATACAAAAGAAATTTTGTGGCCGAATATAGACGTCTTTTTACCCCCCACATGGATAAAAGTAGGTAAACAAGAATTAGTTCCAACTCCCACATGAGAAAGAAAAGAAGAATATCTCGAGAAGCAAATAACCCCAATTGGCCACTGTACATTGCCAACATCAAGAAATGCAATAATCGCGGATTCCAAGTAACTGACTAAGAAACTAAAGTAGTTGCAAATCCCGTTAATAAAATAAGTGCAATGGAAAATCCATCAATTCCCAGTTTCCAATGAAAATGGATAAGATTTATCCAGTTATAATCCTCCTCCAATTGGATTAATGAATTATCAAAATGATAATGATAACGAAATATATAGGTCATTAAAAGAAGATCTAATAAGCAAATACCTAGAGTATACCATCGAATCATTTTATTTCCTTAATGGGGAAATAATGGGATTAATAACCCTGCAGATATGGGCAAAATAACAATTATTGTTAACAAAGGTAAATTACTCATAATGAAGAGAAAAGAGACTTTCGATATCAAAACCCATGCTTTTCAATTTTGGGTTGAGTATGGGTTTTGATCAGTGAAAGAGGAAAAGGAGAATGAAAAATATGTATGGGATGAATCTAACTATCTTTCTTTTTTCATGGATCAGTAAGCTAGACCCATACTGCACGTTGTTTCATGCCATAAATAAACACGTACACTTAAGAAATCTATTGGACAAGACGATTCACACCTCTTACAACCTACACAGTCTTCTGTTCTTGGAGCAGAAGCAATTTTCTTAGCTTTGCATCCTTCCCAAGGTATCATTTCAAATACATCTGTGGGACACGCTCATACACATTGGGTACAACCAATGCATGTATCATAAATTTTGACTGAATGTGCCATTGAATCTAAGAACTCCATTATTATATAAAAAGATTTTAATTGAATAATATTTTTTAATATATGGTCAATGATGATATATTATGAATGAATATCAAGCAAATCAATAATTGTATTATCAGTGATATAATGAATAGATTCAGATTTTAGCTGTTTGTTTTATAAAACAAACAGATTTGACCAAGTCTGGTCTAATCGTGTTATCCAGAGAATTTGGATAATGAGTTCAATATGAATTATGCTCTTGATTGATTGTAATACTTATAATAAATCTCTACAAAATAAAGATAAAACAGAGATCTAGATCTATTTTTAGAGAGATAGGTCTAGTATATATTTGAATAGAAATAGGTATACAAATTCCTCATATGGAAGGAGATCTCTATTACCATTTTGACAAATTAAATTGATCGATACGAGTTGATTTTCTGTTACGATATATTGCCAAAACAATAGCTAATCCAATAGCTGCTTCAGCAGCAACAATAGCTATAACAAAGATCAAGAAGATATCCCCCTTTACTTGCCTACTATCAAAAAAATCTGAGAATGTTACTAGGTTTAAATTAACCGCATTGAGTATTAGCTCAAGACACATAAGTGCTTTAACCATGTTTCGATTTGTTACTAGTCCATAAATACCGATAGAGAATAAATAAGCACCTAAAATAAGTGCATGTTCGAGCATAATAAATAAACTCCTCATACCTTAACCTCTTCAGATACAAACAAAAGTTATAATAAGTTTCTAATTTTCCATTATCGAAAGAAGAAAATGATTCTTTCACGATCTATGAAGATAAAACATCGTATTTCTGCTACTAATGCGCAGGAGAGCTTTCATTTTCAAACTGTTTCTTCTCAATGAGCTATAGTAATGGCTCCTATAAGAGCGACTAGAAGAATTATAGAAATAAGTTCGAATGGAAGGAAAAAATCAGTGGATAAATGAGCCCCAATACATTGAATATTGTTTGTTAAATCTCGTTCTAACATTTGATCTAATTTTTGAGTCAGAGATATTCCAAACCATGACATGTTCAAGCTAATAGTAATTAATGAACAAAAAAGACTCGTACAAACTATTGAACTAATGCTATCTTCGACGGTCAAGGGAAGGGCATGATTAGGATATTTCGGATTATTCATCAACATCACGACAAATAGAATCAAGATATTAACAACTCCTATGTAGATCAGGATTTGTGCAACAGCTACGAAATCCGTGTTCAATATAATATAGAAAAAGGATATACAAATAAGAACTAGCCCCAATGAAAGAGCGGAATAAATTATATTAGTAAGTAATACTACTCCTATACCTCCGAATATAAGACTTAGTGTTAGAGGAGCCAAAAGAAGATCATATATCGATTCAGGTTGATTCATTATGTGTACAATAAGTTTGAATATTATTTCCTTCCATTCACTAAATAAAAAGTTACCCCATTTACCTATATGCTATACTGGATTTATAATTTCATTTGATATGGGCACTGATTAATTAATCTATAGATCAATAATAGATTTCGATCAATCACACATGTGACATTATTAATGGAATATTATTAATTCCCAATTTCTCAAATTTTTTATTTTATTTATCAGATACTCTTTGATCAGAGCTCAATCTGAATAATCGTAGAAGTGATTAAAACATAAAATTTGTTCGTAGTTTCTTCAGACATACTAAGTTAATATGTTTGAGCTTGGAATTGTTTGAATTGTTAAATCTTCAACAACCGATATTGGTAAACGTCCTAAAGAAATATGATCATAATTTAATTCATGACGATCATAGGTCGAAAGTTCATATTCTTTAGTCATCACCAAACAATTTGTAGGGCAATATTCCACACAATTTCCACAAAAGATACAAATTCCAAAATCAATACTATAATTTTCCAATCGTTTTTTCCCAATATCTATTCTGACTTATCCACAACAGGTAGATTGATCGGGCATACACGAACGCATACTTCACAAGCAATACATTTATCAAATTCAAAGTGGATCCTCCTGCGAAATCGTTTTGATGAAATCAATTTTTCATAGGGATATTGAATAGTAATAGGTAAACGATTCATGTGATATAAGGTAACCATAAAACCTTGACCGATGTATCTTGCAGCCTGTATTGCTTGTTCACTATAATTCATAAACCTAGTTACCATGGAGAACATGTGTAAAATCTCCTTGAATAATCATTTCATAGAAATTTCTTTCTCTTCATAGATTTGATCTATCAAATTTGGATATATTGCAACCCTCTTCACGAAGAAGAAAAGAGAGTCAGTCACAATAAAATAAGTTGAAAAGACGCTGTTAGTAATAGATTACCCAAAGCAATAGGTAAAAGAAATTTCTACCCAAGATCCAATAATTGGTCCATTCTTATCCTAGGCAAGGTCCATCTTGCCGTAATAGAAATAAATAAGAACAGATAGGCTTTAGCTAATATAATTAGGATCCTGATTGTTATATTAACGACCCCGCTAATTCCAGAAATAGAATCCCATTCAAATTGTTCCAGAATGGGTATGAATGGAATTGATAAGTTCCATCCACCCAAGTAAAGAACTGTTACAAAGAATGAAGAAGCTAATAGATTTAGGTAAGAAGCAACGCAAAATAAACCAAATTTGATACCCGAATATTCAATTTGATAACCTGCTACCAATTCTTCTTCCGCTTCTGGTAAATCAAAGGGCAATCTCTCACATTCTGCCAGAGATGAGATGAAAAAAGGTAGAAACCCTATAGGTTGGCGCCACAAATTCCATCCTAAAAAACCATATCTGCATTGTGCTTCAACTATATCAATTGTACTTGAACTATTGGATAATTATAGTCGACAGAAACATCACTGTTTTCATCTCTATTCCAAAACCGTACGTGAAACTCTCACTTCATACCTGCTTCTCAATGGTCATTAAGAAATAAAGAACATAATGAAAAAAAGCACTAGAATATTCATAAATCGAACCAATGAGATTCTGTTTGCTACAAATAATAGGAGCTTTTGAACCTATCTCAACCTTCAGTATTTTTTTGTGGGAGAAAGAAAATTGTGGAAAGGATTACTTCGTTCTGGATAGCCATTTTTTTTAAGTAGATAGAAAGATATTCTAGATCGGGGTTCTGGAGAAGTACTACTTGATCATCCCTACCAATGTCAAGTCCTTATTGTTATCCCATTTCTATGGAAATATCTCTGGTCTAGATATTAGTTTCTTTTTTTTTCACAAATATTTTTTATATCTTGGTGTTTCTCACCATCTACTTTTGCTTGATTTTTGGTATATATTGTTAATGCATGGTAGCTTATGCAAGATAAGATATTTCTAACCTTCCTTGTTCTGTTATTTACATGCTTCATGTCTAAACTTATATTGCATATGATTATTGGATTTTACAAACATTGCTTAGCATATTAAATGCTATAAGTTATCGGGTTATTAGCCGATACATACTTGCTATCGGGTGCATAACTATTGGCACCGATCCACATCTGTTATCGGGCTTAATCATCGGGCATATTTGTTATCGGGCTTAATACATACACCGCTTCATTTGGAATTAACAGTGGTTAACAACTGCACCGGTTGGATTACATACATCGTGCATTTTGAATTATCGGTGTTTACATGAACCGATTCATTATCTTGATCAATCATTATATTATATTACAATATGCTATCGAGGTATTGAACCGATAAACAGCCTTGTGTTAATAGTATAATTACAAAGGCACCGATCAATGGGTGCATTGACCGGTCATGCCTAAAAGGCATGACCGGTCAATACACCAATTGACCGGTTACCTAAATGATATATATACCAATTGAATTCATTTGGAGGAGACATAGAAAACATAAAATGATCTCTCTCTTTCAGACCTGCAGATAAAATCAGAATTATTAGACTTCAACATAATTCCTCATATACATTTATATACATAGTTCATAACTTGTTCTTTAATTGAAATTGAAATAACTTTAAGGCATGACCGGTCAATGCACCAATTGACCGGTTACCTAAATGATATATATACCAATTGAATTCATTTGGAGGAGACATAGAAAACATAAAATGATCTCTCTCTTTCAGACCTGCAGATAAAATCAGAATTATTAGACTTCAACATAATTCCTCATATACATTTATATACATAGTTCATAACTTGTTCTTTAATTGAAATTGAAATAACTTTACATGGTATCAGAGCCAAGGTAATCGAACCTAAGGCTATTCAATTTTGATAAAATTCAAGGACTAAGTTACAAACTACATCACATTTCCATAATGGCCAACGCTATCAGATTCGAAGATAGACTCGGAGGTAGCAAAGATTTTTCAGCTTGGAAGTTTAGAATCAAAATGATTTTAAGAGAAAACAAAGTTGATTCATATGTCCAAACTGAAAGTGCACAACCAGATGTTGAAACCGAGAAATCCACATGGATCGAGGGAAATGATAAGGCTATTAAAATAATAGTGGATGGGGTAAGAAATAATATAATGCCCATCATTAGAAAGCAGGAGACAGCTTATCAAATGTTCAAGGCACTTGAAAAGACATTTGAGATATCAAATGCAAGTCGTACTCTAGCACTAAAACGAGAAATAAATCATATCACCATGAACAAAGGGGAGACAATCAACGCCTACTTCATGCGGATATCAGTTCTAAAAGATGAACTTGCAACTTTGGACTACGAGATCCGAGGCAAAGAACTAACACTCATTGCTTTAGATGGGTTGCCTAGTGGATGGAGCACATTCGTCCAAGGCATCAGTGCAAGGTCCAAATATCCTAAGTTTGAAAGACTAAGAGATGACTGTCTACAAGAAGAATCCCGATTGAACAAAGTAGGAATAAAACAGAAGAATATAGATGAAGACTTGCAAGTCCTAAATACAAACATCAATAAAAGGTACAAAAAGAAGCAATTCAAGAAAAGAAAAGCCAAACAAGGCAAGAACACTTCTAAGAAAGACCTATCATAGGTTCAATGTTATAGGTGTGACAAATTCGGACACTATGTTGCAAACTGTCCAGAGAAAGGGAAGGAAGCCACATTTGCAAAAGTGAAGAAATCTAGAAAAGAAAATGACTCCGAGAACTATGTCCTCTACTCAGCACTTGCAAGCCATACTTCAAACAAATCTAACTCATGGGTGATCGACAGTGGTTCATCCAGACACATCACCGGCTTTAGAGAAATACTAGATTCCATGATAGAGAAAGATGATGAGGAAGTAACCATCGGAGACGATTCTTCACATCCAGTCAGAGGAATTGGAACCTGCACCATCAAACTGAAGTCAGGCATGTCACTACGACTTGAAGAAGTACTATATGTTCCAGGCATCAAAAGAAATCTAATCTCCATATCAGCACTAGAAGATCAAGGATACAGAGTGACCTTCATGGAAAACAAGGTGTTGGCTTGGCCAAAGAGATCCTCCATCAAAGACGCTAAGGTCATTGGTCGAAGACAAGGCTATTTGTATGAGCTATGTACAGAGCCCAATCTAGCATTGATCCATGAAGCAACTAATGCAAATGAAGTATGGCACAGGAGATTAGGTCATCTGAATTATAGAGCTTTGTCAACCATGGGAAACCTTGTCACAGGTCTACCTAAGTTGAAGCAATATCATTCAGAGGCTTGCAAAGGGTGTGCCTTAGGTAAAAATACCAAAAATGCATTTCAGAATAGTACTAGGAAAACTAGCAAAGTTTTGGAGTTAATTCATTCTGATGTATGTGGACCTATGTCCGTACCCTCGTTAGGGGGATTTTTGTACTATGTAATTTTTGTTGATGACTGCTCTAGGAAGACGTGGATCTACTTTCTGAAATGTAAAGAATCAGAAGAGATCCTAAGTAGGTTCAAAGAGTTTAAAACATTAACAGAAAATCTCTCTGAAAACAAAATTAAAACCTTAAGAACTGACAATGAGGGGGAATACACATCAGAACTATTTAAAGACTTTTGTAAAAATTTTGGGATTAAGAGGGAGTTATCAATACCTCATAATCCACAACAAAATGGAGTAGCTGAAAGGAAAAATAGGACCATAGTAGAAGCTGCCAAAGCCATGATACTAGATCAAAATCTAAACTTGAACCTTTGGGCAGAAGCAACCAACACTGCTGTGTACATAGAAAATAGATGTCCTCATTCACACCTTGAAGATAAAACTCCTGAGGAAGTCTTTACCAAAACAAAACCAGATATCAGCCATCTTAGGATATTTGGGTGTCCGGTCTATATTCATGTACTTAAAGAGAAAAGACTAAAACTAGAACCCTCTGGAAAAAGGGGAATACTTGTAGGATACAGTGAAACTTCTAAAGCCTACAGAATCTATGTACAAGGACAAAGAAATATTGAACTCAGTAGGGATGTAATCTTCGAAGAAGATTTAGCCTTCAAAAGGGCTCAAAATACAATAGAACTTGAAATTCATAATCCTACTTCTAACCTAGAAGAAGAACCTACTCCTGAGCTTCAGAGGGAGTATCTTGAGGAAACTATAAGTGAAACACAAAACCCACCTATAGATAATCACAAGAAAAGACCACTATGGGCCACCAAAACTATAGCAGAAGCTCAGAAGTTCGCTGCTCCTTCAGGAACCTTCAGGGAAAGCAAGAGGCCTAATAAATTCGTCAACTATGTTGCACTTATGAATGATCTCTCTAAAGCTGAACCTAACAATGTTTCAGATGCACTCAAACATAAAGTATGGATAGATGCCATGACTGAAGAATATCAATCCATTATGAAGAATGATGTTTGGGAGATCGTTCCTAGGCCAACCAAGAAGTCTATCGTGTCTTCTAAATGGTTGTTTAAAATCAAGCATGCTGCAGATGGTAGTATTGAAAAACACAAGGCCAGATTTGTAGCTAGAGGGTTCTCACAGAAGGAAGGAATAGATTACGAAGAAACATTTGCACCTGTTGCCAGGTACACATCAGTAAGAGCTGTCCTAGCCATTGCAGCAGCAAAGGGGTGGAAGGTACATCAGATGGATGTTAAGACAACATTCCTAAATGGCGAGATCATGGAAGAAGTCTACTTAGAGCAACCTGAAGGGTTTGAAATTCATGATGCAAAGTCTTATGTGTGTAGACTCAAGAAAGCTCTTTATGGGCTCAAACAGGCTCCCAGAGTTTGGTATGAAAGAATTGACACCTACCTCTCAAAGCTGGGTTTCTCTAAGAATGATGCAGATCCTAATCTCTACCTCATAAGAAATAAAGGTGATATGTTAATTTTAATTTTATATGTTGATGACTTATTAATTACAGGAGATAATCACCTAAAAGATCAATGCAAGAAAGATCTATCCACAGAATTTGATATGAAAGACTTGGGGCTTCTTCATTACTTCCTAGGATTGGAAGTATGGCAGAATTCTGATAATATTGTACTGAGCCAAGGGAAGTACACCTTGGACATATTGACAAGATTTAGAATGCTAAACTACAGACCCATGACCTCTCCTATGGAAACCAACTTCCATAAACTTAAAGAAGCAGCAGCAGAATCAAGACCTACTGACCCCACTCAATACAGGCAGATGATTGGGTCCCTGATGTATCTAGTAAATACAAGGCCAGATATCTGCTATGCTGTTAATGTCTTAAGTCAGTTCATGTGTGAACCTAAGGAGATACACCTGGTTACAGTAAAGCATATAATGAGATATCTACAAGGTACCCTAAAGCTTGGTCTTAAATATGAAAAGGTTGACATAGATCTACATGGATTTACAAATTCAGATTGGGCTGGCAGTGTGACTGACAGAAAGAGCACTTTAGGGTGTTGCTTCAGTTTAGGGTCAGCCATGATATCCTGGATCAGCAGAAAACAATCTTCAGTAGCTCAGAGTTCCACAGAGGCTGAATATATTGCAGCTTCAATGGCTGCGCGAGAAGCAGTATGGCTAAGGAAATTGCTCGTGGGATTATTTGGAGAACCTATGAAACCTACAGTTATTCAGTGTGATAATCAAAGCTGTATAAAACTTTCTGTAAATCCAGTATTTCATGACAGGTCCAAACATATTGAGATTCCATATCACTATGTACGAGATATGGTTGACATGAATGTGATAAAGTTAGAATATGTGTGTACAGGAGATCAGACTGCAGATATTCTGACCAAACCACTTTCCAGAGTGAAGGTTGATCACTTCAGAAAGGGTTTAGGTATGATAGAAAGGTAATCTGCTTTGTAATCTATACTTACATATATTTAAGATGTTTAATGTGTAAACTTCTTTGTCATGTCTGGACTATCTCTTGGCTTCTTGCCACCTGTGTTCATATCTAAGAGGTGACGATCTTTCAGATACTGAACACTTGTATGTAGACATCATAAGGTGACGATCTAATGATAGTCAAACCAGTAATCATGTTGGATCACTGGTAAGTCATAGATGTGCCATGACCATGTTGTGATACAACATTTGCACAAATGTTATTGCATTATCACAATTTGGATATAATGAGAAATTAAACACTTCTCATATGGTTATCCTTGTATTGCGTGTTAGGCAATACTGATATCACGTGTAGGTGATATCTCAACCATTGATCATGATTGGATCTCTGGTAAGTCATGGATTTGCCATGACTATGTTGTGATAAACATTTACAAATGTTATTGCACTTATCACAACTTGGATATGATGAGAAACTAACCTTTCTTATCCTTAAGTATTGCGTATTAGGCAATACTAAAATCACGTGTTAGATGATATCTTGATGAATCTTACAAATCACATGTTTTGGTGATTTCTCACATGATCAGGTGATGATTCTCTTACTTTTATCACATGTTAAAATAATACTTTATGTCACATACTCAGGTGATGTTCTTCTATTTTGTATCATATGTCTTGATGGTACTTCTCATGTATAAATGATTTTTGTTGATTGACATTATCTTAGTTATGAAAAGGAAATGTGATGCAGGTTGCCTTATCTATCTTCCAAAGCTAAGAGGGAGTGTTAATGCATGGTAGCGTATGCAAGATAAGATATTTCTAACCTTCCTTGTTCTGTTATTTACATGCTTCATGTCTAAACTTATATTGCATATGATTATCGGATTTTACAAACATTGCTTAGCATATTAAATGCTATAAGTTATCGGGTTATTAGCCGATACATACTTGCTATCAGGTGCATAACTATTGGCACCGATCCACATCTGTTATCGGGCTTAATCATCGGGCATATTTGTTATCGGGCTTAATACATACACCGCTTCATTTGGAATTAACAGTGGTTAACAACTGCACCGGTTGGATTACATACATCGTGCATTTTGAATTATCGGTGTTTACATGAACCGATTCATTATCTTGATCAATCATTATATTATATTACAATATGCTATCGAGGTTTTGAACCGATAAACAGCCTTGTGTTAATAGTATAATTACAAAGGCACCGATCAATGGGTGCATTGATCGGTCATGCCTAAAAGGCATGACCGGTCAATACACCAATTGACCGGTTACCTAAATGATATAAAAGGCATGACCGGTCAATACACCAATTGACCGGTTACCTAAATGATATATATACCAATTGAATTCATTTGGAGGAGACATAGAAAACATAAAATGATCTCTCTCTTTCAGACCTGTAGATAAAATCAGAATTATTAGACTTCAACATAATTCCTCATATACATTTATAGCATACATAGTTCATAACTTGTTCTTTAATTGAAATTGAAATAACTTTACATATATGACAGTAACTTCATACTTTTTTCCTTTGCCTCCCCGCTGTTGGGCCCCAATGGCTAATATATAAACTGGGGTACACAGTTTTCACTGATTGTGCATGCTCTCACTCTCGTACATGGGGGATAGGACTTAATCATCTTACTGCAAGATTTGTACACTGTTTGATCTCACCCATATGACTATCTAGTTTTTTGATTAGAATGAAGAAATCCCATTCACTTCTGTTTTTCCCTCTTTTTAGTTATTAGTAGAAATAAAAAGAGGGAAAAATGAATCTCATATTCCAACGAATCACACGTAGAGATATAGATAACACACATAAAGCTAAAGGAATTTTGTAACTAATAGCTTGAGCAGCAGCTCAAAGACCACCTGAAAAATAACATTTATTATTTGATCCATATCCTGCTATAAGCAGTCCAAGGGGAGCAATACTTGAAATTGCAATCCAAAAAAAAAAACACCTATACTAAGATCCATTAAAATAATGTGGCGACCAAAGGGAATTACTAAATAGCCTAAAAAAATAGGTATGACCACTACCGCTGGTCCAATAATAAATAACCAAATATCTCCCTAGATGGAATAATATCCTCTTTTAGCAGTAGTTTTATTCCATTCGTCAAGGCTTGAATAATTCCCAAAGGACCGACGTATTCATGTCCAATGCGTTGTTGTATTCCCGCAGATATTTTTCTTTCGAGCCATACAATAACTAATAATCCTATTGTAATTCCCAATAGAAGGATAATTATGTCGATTATAATCCATATAAGACTAGAGATTTCTCTTGAAAATCCCAATCGAGAAAATAAATTGATAGCTTGTTTTTCGAGATCTGCTATATTAATCACCATTTTAACAATCAACCTCTCCCATAATGATATCTATACTACCCAAAATCGTCATGATATTGGCTAATTTCATCCTTTTAACCAGTTGAGGAGGGACCTGCAAATTAATAAAACCAGGTGGTCGAATTTTCCATCTCTAGGGAAAAATATTATCATCTCCTATAAAAAAAATTCCTAGTTCCCCCTTGGGAGCTTCTACCCTCACGCAATGTTCTTGTTTTAATAACTCAAAAGTAGGGGAAGGTTTTTTATTGATAAATCGAGATTCAAAATCGTTCCATTGTGAATCTTTTCCCTTATTGAAACGTCGAACCTCTAAATTCTCATAGGGACCTCCCGGAATTACTTCTAGGGCCTGTCTAATTATTTTTATAGATTCTTTCATTTCCCCGATTCGAAGCAAATAACGAGCTAACGGATCTCCTTTTTGCCATTGGATTTCCCAATCCAATTCATCGTAGCATTCATAATGATCCACTTTACGAAGATCCCATTGGATTCTGGAAGCTCGTAGCATGGGTCCTAATAAACTCCAATCTATTGCTTCTTCTCTACTAATAATGCCTACTCCCTCAACTCGTTTCAAAAAGATAGGATTACATGTAATAAGCCTTTCATATTCTGTCACTTTTGGGAAGAAATAATTGCAAAAATCTAAGCATTTATCTATCCAACCGTAGGGTAAATATATAGCTATTCCTCCAATACGGAAATAATTATGCATCATTCGCATGCCCGTGGTAGCTTCAAATAAATCATATATCATTTCCCTCTCTCTTAAAATATAAAAGAAAGGAGTCTGCGCACCAATATTAGCCATGAAAGGTCCAAGCCATAACAAATGAGAAGATATACGACTTAACTCTAGCATAATCATTCTAATATAGCTAGCCCTTTTAGGTATTTGAATATTTTCCAATTTTTCTGGCGCATTAACCATTATCGCCTCTGTGAACATAGTAGCCAAATAATCCCATCATGTTACATAGGGGAGATATTGAACAATTGTTCGGTTCTCAGCAATTTTTTCCATCCCTCTATGTAAATAACCTAATATAGGTTCACAGTCAATAACATCTTCACCATCTAGAGTAACAATCATTCGAAGAACATCATGCATTGATGGATGATGAGGACCCATACTTACCATCATGAGGTCTTTCTCCCTAGCAACCATAATCATAACTCTTCCCCGATTTTTTTAAAAATCAATGAGAACAAAAGAAAGAATGACATTAAGATCCGGAATTTAATAAACCATAATTGGATCTTAAAATTTCGTTCAAAATTAATGCAGTCCACGCATATCTAATTGACCGATTAAACTTTTGTAACGAAGTTTGTCTTTCTTGAACAAATAAATCAGAAGTCGTTTACGTTTACCCACAATTTTCCACAAACCTCTTTGGGACGAGTAGTCTCTTCCATGTAGGTCCAAATGTTCAGTAAGTCTTTTAATTCTACCGATTAAATAACATACTTGAGATTCAACAGATCCTCTTTGTTCTCTAGGAATCAAAGAGGGGCGAACGGACAATTTTTTGATCATAAAAAAAAATATTCTGAAATTTAATATTATTTATTTCATTTAGAGTAAGAAAAAAGAATGAGATCCATTTCTTTTTGTTCATGGTCCATATATTCCTACGTTTCGATTAAATTTATCTTCGACATAAAAAAATAAAATACAACTTTCATAGAATAAAGCGACCATACCAGCAAGATTTAATGTGGGAGCCGGGATTATTAAAAAGAATGATGCACTTTTCTTTTCCATTGGGAAAGAAAAAAAAGATGACGAAATGATTCATAAATTTCCCATCTTGAAGGTCAGAGAAAGGGCTGTAGTGGATTATAGAATTGTGTCCCTTCTGCCCGACCATCTTTCCAAGTACCTCCAAGAGACCCTAGAGATTCCCATTGCTCCTCTTGGAGGGTGTACACCACTTCCTCTAATTTATTCATCATTTTTGGGATCTTCTTGTCTATCATTTTCATAATCTTCTTTTTTGGGCACAATAAAATCGAGGGTCGAAAATAGTGGTGAAAATTGGGTCGAGCCAGAGGACTTCTTCTCATCCTCTTTCTTCTCGTTCCTGCTTATCCTCTTCCTCTGCTATGGAGGATGCTGTGGAAGAAAGAAAACCCTCGAGTTTTCTTCCTGGTGAATTAGCTGCAGGGAATATCTTCCAATCACCATCATCATAAAGCTCAAACTCATAATAAATATACTCACTCTTAACATAAGAAATAGCTTTTGCTGTGGCCCAATACACTTTTTTCGTCCAAACATTGTTACAATTTTGTTTTTTTGATTTAGAGGTGCGTTTTTTTGGTACAACCATAAGAATAGTATCCATTTTTATACCTTGATTTTATTTAGAAAAGATATAATATTTTATATTATATACTATTTTCTTATTTATTTTGCAAACTTATTATATCTTTAAATTCATTTTTTAGAATATTATATCACATTTTTCTTGCATTTTGCAACCTTATTATATAATATTGATTAGCAATAGGGGATCCACGATACAAATTGATAATAATCATCAATTCTTACATACGTATATACTCACAAATTTTTAGTAAATGAAAAGCCAATATGTCATTTTAACAGATTCAATTATTTCTTATCTTAAGAATTCCAATTGGTTTCATTTTCTATTAAGTTCCATTCTTAACACTACTATTCATCGACAATAGAAAATTTCATAAAATAAAAATGTGTGTGTACATGACTAATAGCCCAGTACCTAGACTGAAAAAGAGTTCCTTCTTGCTCATCTTACAAATATTTGATTAGTATCAGTATTGATCGGTTCCAATTTGGTATTTGTAGAAAAAAGATGAAAAAGGTCAATCAATATGAAATCGATAGAATTCCATCCCATATTCTATCGTTCTTTTTTATTCATGATCTATCATTTTTATTTTGTTCTCTTCAGGATCTAGTGGATTGGAAACCAAGAATGTGGAATATAAAAATATTTAGAATAATCATTTAATCTTCCTATGGAATTTATATACAAATATGCTTGGATCGTGCCTTTCCTTCTGCTTTTAGCTTCTGTACCAATCGGATTAGACTCCTTATTTTTTCCACGAGCAACTAAGAGTGTTCGCCGTACATGGGCTCTTATTAGTATTTTTCTGTTAAGCGTAGCTATGTTTCTTTCTTTCAATTTGTTCTTGCAACAGATTACCGACGGTCCCATCTATCGATATTTCTGGTCCTGGGTTATCAATAATAAGTTTTCATTAGAGTTGGGCTATTTGATTGATCCACGTACTTCCATTATGTTAGTTTTAGTCACAACAGTTGGAACCATGGTTATGATCTACAACGATAATTATATGTCTCATGATAAAACATATGTGAGGTTTTTTGCTTACCTTATTTTTTTTAATGCTTCTATGCTGGGGCTAGTTATTAACCCTAATTTATTACAAATATATATATTTTGGGAATTAGTAGGAATGTGTTCCTATTTATTGATAGGTTTTTGGTTTACACGACCCAATGCAGCTAATGCTTGTCAAAAAGCATTTATAACTAATCGTGCAGGGGATTTTGGACTCTTGTTAGGAATCCTAGGTTTTTATTGGGTAACAGGTAGTTTCGAATTTCAATATGTCTGAAAAATTAAATGAATTGACTGCCATTGATGGGGTTGGTTTGTTTTTTGTTACTTCGTATGCTTTTCTCTTATTTTTAGGTCCAATAGCCAAATCTGCACAATTCCCACTTCATGTATGGTTACCTGATGCTATGGAAGGACCTACTCCTTTTCAGCTCTTATACATGCCGCTACTACGGTAGCAACATGAATTTTTCTTGCAGCTCGATTGTTTTCTCTTTTTAAAGATCTACCTTTAATAATGTATCTTATCTCTTGGATAGAGGGAATAACAACTCTATTGGGAGCTACTATGGCTCTTGCTCAAAAAGATCTTAAAAGAGGCTTGGCTTATTCTACTATGTCTCAATTAGGTTACATGATGTTAGCTCTAGGGATAGATTCCTATCGAATCGCTTTGTCCCATTTGATTACGCATGCTTATTCCAAGGCATTATTGTTCCTAGGATCCAGATCAGTTATCCATTCCATGGAACCCATTGTTGGATATTGCCCCCGTAAAAGTCAGAATATGGCTCTTATGGGTGGTTTGAGGAAATATATGCCAATTACAGGAATCACATTTTTTTTAGGGACACTTTCTCTTTTTGGTATTCCACCTTTTGCTTGTTTTCGATCTAAAGACCAAATTCTTAGTGATAGTAAGTTATATTCTCCTATTTTTTTGGGGATAACTTGGTTCAGTATAGGATTAACTGCCTTTTACATGTTTCGTATGTATTTACTTACTTTTGAAGGGGACTTCTGCGTAAATTTAGTTAATTCATATAACAACCATATTACATTATATTCGACTTCTATGTGGGGAGAGGAGGAATCTAGGATATTAAATAGAATGAGAGCAGATTCTATGTCGAATCAAATTATAGGAAGGAATAATTCTTTTTCCAAAGAAGCATTTCAAATTTTGAATAAGATGGAAGGATTGCACAAAAAGAATAGAGGTTTGGTTGTCACTTATCCTTTCTTTTATAAAGGATCTTTTGCATATCCGAAAGAATCGGGCAAGGCAATGCTATTTCCTTTAGTTGTATTGGGAATATTTACTCTGTTTGTTGGTTTAGTTTTATAGGAACTTCTATCTCATCAAAGTTTTGCAGTATAATTACTCCTGCTTTAACGAAGTAGGAGAAATGATTAGATCTTTTAGAATGCTTAGAAATTTTTCTAGTTTAAATTGGTATGGTTCTTGGCTTACATTTCTAGACTATATCAAGATGGAATCGGATCCTGATGATATAGGATTATTGCTACGATTGAAAATTTGGTATGTCAAAAATATTAAATGGCGTTTAAAAGACTCTAGTCAATTTCACTCAATTGTAAAAACAATTTTGTACGAATTTGAAGTGGATGATTTCCTTTTGAGAGAAAATAGATTGTTTTTAGTACAAGAACAAATCTCTCACTTTGAATCGAAGTTAACTCCCCCTATTGGTTTCTTTCATGAATATTTTGAAAAAAGAGATCAGTCGGGACTTCTTTACTTTCGATATTTAGCTGAATTTATTCAGCTAGGCCTAACTCATAGAATAGGCCTAATGAACTCCGCATTAAATTCATTGTTTTTAGCAGAAATGCCGATCTTTGCAGCTTTTTATCAGAAGATTACTTTGATGCCAATTGACTCATCTTTATTTGACCAAGTGAGATTTTACCCATTCTACTCGGTACCGTCCCTTTTGAATCGAAATTTGTTGTAGGGCCTAAGGAAACTGGACGATCGTACTTAGCTAAAAGTTTACTCGCAGATTCTTATTTACCTTTTATAAGAATATCTCCTAAAATTTTTTTGAGGCAGCAGAAACTTATGTCTCACTATGAACCCGAGTATACATCTTTAGCTAACAAATCATACCTTGAGCATGAAAATATCCTTAGGTCTCTTGGCTGGTCAGGCAGGCCAAAAGACGTATATGAGAAAGCGCATTATGATAGAAAACCTCATAAGTTTTTGTATGACCGAGTAGAGGATCCTAACCCTCCAGAGTATTTTGCGAGAAGAGTAATCCAATTCGTGTTTGCACTCAAATTGGCAAAATTGATGTCTCCTTGCGTCATATGGATTCGAAGCATTCATGAACTGAATGATTACTTCTTCCTTATTGCATTATTAATAGAACTCCTCGGGGATCCATATAATGCGATTGATGGTTGAAAATAAACCACCATCAAACAAAATATTGTTGTTATTGCTTCAACTCATATTCCAAAAAAAATTGATCCAGTTCTAATAACTCCTCGTAGTAAACGAAGATTCGATACATTTATTAACACTAAAAAGTTGCTTGCCCCACATCGAGAAAAATAATTTCCTTTGCTTTTACGTAACAAAGGGCTCTACTTGAAAAAAGAGTGGAACTGCTATGATGAATTTGGATTAACTACCAAAGGCTTTACTACGCGAGATCTAGCAAAACTTGCTAATGAAATATTTCTAATTAGCAGGAGCCAAAATATTTCAGCTATAGACAATGATATAATTGGGGTAGCTTTGTATAGATCAAATTGGGGTCCTTGCAATTATAATCTGAAATTCAGTGAATTTTTTAAAGGAATTCCCTATAAGATAGGGAAAGCTATTATACAAAATAAATTAATGTAGTAAAAAAATTCCCTAAGGCTTACTCTATATTTCCAGGGTCGAAGGGCAAACTATTTGCATCAATGGTATTTAGAACCTTCAATTGCTGGAACAACTGTGAAAGAGTTTACCATATTCTATCATATTTTGGGTTGCTTGGCCGGATCAATAGCTCAAGATTGTTGGTTTCGATCAGAATCAAATAACGAGAATTGGAGTCCTTTTGATCCTTTCATTGAGAATGATTTCATTTTAGCTTCGAGTCTTTTACAGGGTCTTCTGGAAGAGTTTCCATCGTTGGCAATATATCGGGGTAATTCTGATTACATCACAATTGCTCCTTAGTTCAAAAGAGATACGATGCAAAAAGGATTATCTTCTATACTAGATAAAATCGTTTTATCTAAAGAATTAATAAATTCCTACGGAGAAGAAGAGGAAACTCCTATAGTTTGTGATTCTAGGACCTGGTGTTTTAGTTCTATTCGTAGCAATTGATTCGAGCATATCAAAGATATAACAATAGACAATCCTTTATTGGATTATCTTCATTTGTTTGGAAGGTTTCAAGAAAGACCGACCCGTCTTTCTAGTTTGTATTGGAAGAAATTTCTGATGTCTGGTCTCGACTTTCGGCCCCTTTATGCTGCGAATGACTTCCACAAATTTGCTTCCTGGATTGCTTTGTAGGTTGGGTAGTTTTCTTCTTGTGTTGCAATGAAAATTTGAATGTTTGAGCTCTTTTCCTATGTGTTTGATTAAAATTGTTAAATCTTGTTGGAGGTTCTTGTTTAAAGTTTGATTTGAAAAATAGAGTAGTTTTCTATTGGATTTAATTAAATCCCAAATCAATATGTTTTGTTGAAGAGTTTCTCCAATTTCTGTTGGTTGTGTGTTTTCAAGTTCTTGCAAAACAAATTGGTTTTTGATTATTTCCTCTATTAGTGTAGTATGGAATAGAGTTTATTTTCTGAGTGTTTGCAAGTTTCTATTTGTCCAAATTTGGGGGTTATGTTGGCAAAATTTTGTTAATTTGCCTCTTTGCATGATACACAATTTTTTCCTATGTGTGAAGAAATGGAGAAATAAATCAAATCCCCCCTTATCTCTTTAAATTCTTTTGAAATTTTGCCCAAGATCCTTAGATTTGGGTCTTTTGTGCTTTATTGGTTTACTAGAATCCCTTATTGGAGAATATCATGGCATGAATAAAATTCTGCTCACTGTATTTTTTTACGAGTGATTTGTGTAGAAAAGGAATGGTTTTGATTTTAATTAATTATATATATATATAAAACTCCCCCCACGTGGGATGGTAGCAACACTATCGGCGATAGTGACTGCTAGCAGTTGGTAGCACTACTGACGGTAGTGACTGCTACCATTCGGTAGCAACACTACCCGCGGGTAGGCTAATGCCATCGCCTTTGGATTTTCCCTCCTCGCAACTTTGTTAAGTGAAAAAAAAGGGTTGCTGTTAATAACGACATGCGATTAAATTTATATTTTCGGTTTACATTTTATTTTATTAATATATATTTCTAGTTATTTCTTTCAATCAAGGCATTAGTTTTGTGATCTAATTGGTAAATTAGATTTAATTTGGAAATAGGTTAAATATTTTAATATAATTCATATTGCAATTGTTATATATTTAATATGGATTTTATTATTTTGTTTGGATTATTGTATTGGAAATAAATAAAATTGAATGACGTTTTAGGGTGATGTATTAAATGTGGGGTGTTTTATTTAATTCTCAATTGATGAATTTGCAAGTGTTTATGATGTTGATATTCTCAAAGATTGTCTGAGTTTGAACTTAGTGAATTTAACTTTTATTGCAAGGGATTTATTTTGTTGCTAATTTCTCATCTATGTTTAGTCGTCCTGTTGTGGCGTATCTTGTACCTCTTGATCAGGTGATGTATTATGACCTCGTTGTCTTAACCATGTTGTGTCCATTCCTTATGGTTGACCAAGGGTTAGTAAGTCTTTGTTTTTGGCCACCTATATTTTGATAGTGGTGTTATGGTTGTCTGTTTCGCCATAAGGTCCTTGTAGAGTGAGCATGTTCGTTTATTGTCTTGTGAGAGAGTGGCTTTCGAGTGGGCGCCACACCTGAAGTGGTTGGCAGGATAACCCCTTGAAAGTCAGATAATAAGTGATAACATAATAATTGATTAAGGGGTGGGTACTTTTAATATTAATTAAGATATTGTACCCCGTGCATGGTTGAGTGCTCGTATAGGCTCAAGATGTAGTGGGAAGGTTTGGAATGGCAAACCGACCACCTTGTCTTCACGAAGGGTTGGTAGGGTCCGCATGGTACTTAGATGGAATCGGGGGTTCGGGAAAGGTTATCAGGATAACCCAAGATGGGGGCTGAGACCTATGGAGGCCTACTTAGGGTAACCATCATAAGCTATACAATGACACTCTTTCTTTAGGGTCACTAGTGTATTGTGATGTCGAGTTCACCTAGAGTATTGTGGAGTCGTATTGTATTGTCGTCCATATCTTGCTTATGCTTGCTTGAGGGTCCTCTGCTATCTCCTAGCACGGTGGGGTGATTCCGTTTTGGGATCACATGGTCGGATGGTAGTGCCACTTCCCATCGGATGTTCTTGTTCGTGCCTTCATGCGGGGATTGACTTTGCAGGTGTTCTTGTGGTTCGTGATTCGTGCATCATCTCATGTTGAAGATTATTGCCTTTTGAGACCTATGTGGTCATTTGTATCTATGGATTTATGTAACCTTGTAATTGGTAAAGATGCAAGCTTAATATGTATTATTGGAAGCTGTGTATTTTATGAGCAATGTAATCTTAAGTTTTGGATGTTATTTTATCAGTTATCCTTATGCTTTGTGCGTATGCTTTATTGAAGAGAAAATTATATTGTAATTCTTTCAATCTTTAAATGATGAAATCCGTTATTTGTATATGGTTTATTATGTTCTTTGAGTAATTGATGGTTAATTGGATTAATCTTAATTATGGAATTTAACCTATCGTTTAATTCTTCGTTGGTAACCGTTTAGGAATTCTTGTGTTAGTCTTCCGCTTGTAATATTATTGTGCAATGTAGTATTAATGCACTTAATGTGATTTATACTTATATAAAAAAATAAAAATTCACCCTTAGTTGCTTAGTTGTTTGGTTTTCTTTTAGGGTTCTTGGCGGGGCATTACATCAAGAACCCAAATTCATGCAATAAATATTAAATTTCCCCAATCTCTATCATTCCCTCTTAATCCCGCCTAATTTAATGCAAGTGTCTATGAAATTCAAGAGTTAACACTCAGCTGGCACGTAGCACCAAATTCTATAAACCTTTGGTAAATCCTATGCCAAACATTTGATACTTATTATCCCATTTCAGTTCATCATTGTATGGTAAGTTTAGAGGACCTATTCAATCTGAATTGGGTGAACATAGTATGCATATGATCGCTAATTGACTCTGCCCAATCGAGGTACATTTGTGGACCACAGATAACTAGAAAAAAAAAAGAATATCCACTCATATAGGTTTAGAGCATCTTCATCTCCTCTCAACCTTAAATGGACAATAATATCCACAATTTCTCCTTTAAGGTAAAACTTATGGATGATTTTAGGTAGCTTTGATTGCCTTCTCCTAGGTACGACAAACCATTCCTTTGAAATTATATTTCTCCAATGACCTTTCTTTTCATTGAACTCGCAGTGTGCTAACATGAAGTCCAAATGAGAGTATTCCACTCTATTCGGGAGCTGGAAATAGTTTTATATGGTAGCACGGTCTAGGGTTATAAGAACCTTGTTATCTTTTTGTTCTTACCTCCCTAGTATTTGGGTTGTATCTGTTTATGCACTCAGTTTAGTGCATTGTGTAGCAATTGGGAAAGCGGTTGCTTCAAGTAACTCACTTTCTATTAACATCTGAGTGATTACATGCATGTTAGGGTTTCACATTTTTTTGGTCAAAAAAATTATCTAAATTGATATGCTTGAGCTTCGTGTCTACTATTGTTGGTAATGAGCTAGTCAACCTCTTTAAATTCTCGTAGCCTATGTATTTAGATTTAATTTTTCTCCAATTTATAGAATTTCCACAAAAATCAACTAAAAAACCTCTCAACTGCAACCACCTTATTTCACCCTACTCTTGATACCCAATTCTAAATGAAATGCGAGCACCTTGCTAGTTTCAGATTACTTTCCTTTTTCAAAAAAGTCGGCAGAACTGCTGAATTTGCACACAATGCTCGATCTTCTTTCTAAATTCCTCTTCTTGTCACAACTGAGCTTCCGAATGATTTTCTTGAGGGCTAAAACGAAGATAAATAACTTAGTCTAAAAAGTCTAATCAATGCACACCAACTTCGGCCTCTACATCAAATATCCTGAATTTGAAATGTGGTGCCATCATGTTACTTCATGAGGTTTTAAAATGTATTATTGGGTTTTGCTATTTGTTCTGGAACTCACCTTTAGCGGTGCTTCACACGTCTTTTTTCTTTTAATCTCTTCATGCCTTGGAAAAGAGTAGTTTATAATATTCTGTTGGAAGTGATCTTGGCGCTTGAACTCTTCTTTAAGGTGAAATATTCTATAAAACATCTTTAAAAGTGTCATTAGGTTCTGACCTTTCTTTTTGAACTTGGTTTATAATGTGTTGGAACTTTACTTTCTTTTGTGCCTTGTACCATTTGATCAATTGGGCTCTAACAATGGTTCAAGAACCATCATGAGCCAAACATTTTGTGTTGAACCGTAAGACTTTAATGATTCGAACAAAAGATTCACAAACAAAACAAAAGTTAAGTTCAAACTTATGTGTTGAAGTCTGACAAATGAGATGAAACTTAGAACTAAGTGTAAGATGGGGCGTTGGGGAACAACACAACAATGTTGGAACTAAGACAAAAGCGATAGAATTGGAATAAGAAAGGGAGTAGACTTACAAAGGGTCGAAGTAGATGTCAGGGAGCGACTTTTGAAGTGGAACTCAGCCAAGATCAATAAAATTCAAAAGACTAAAGGAAAAAGGGCTTGGACTAGTTCAAAATGACTTGTCGGACTTTGTCAGGGGTTCAATAACTGACTCAAAAATCCAACAAGCTTAGAAAGACGACTTAAATGAGTCTCGTTCAACTTATAAAACTACGAGGTAAGACCCATATTAAATGGAGTGAGTGAAATTTAGGCAACATGCAGACATGGCAGTTTGTTGGTCATAGATGGCAAGCTATTTTTGGGAAAAACTTTTGATATAATTTCTTTTTCAAATATATAATATTAGTAGGATGATGTTGTAGCTTGCTGATAAAAAAAATGGTTTGCACAAGAGAAACCTACCATGGAATACTTTTTTTCTATAAAAAAATATATTATATATAAAATGTTTAAAATTTAATATAATTATCTTTTAATATTAAACTCTAATGAAGATTTAGGGTGATGTGACTAATATTTAGTAATTTTAAAAAATTTATGAAACATTATTTTTAATAGATTTTAGAATAAAATTTATTTATTACATATTAGTTTAATTAACATTTTTAATATATCCTAGACTTTTTGATGATACAAATATTAAAATTAAACTACTTATATATTTAATTTGTAGCACGCATCACCCAAGGTTAAAATTTGAAGATGAGAAACAAAGAGAACATCAAAGAGAATATGCTCAAAATATATTTGACAATGACATGAATAAATGTTTGATGCATAAAAAAAAGTGAGAAGTCTTAAAAATAAAGAGACAAAGAGAACAAAGAAGAGAATATGCTTGAAATTATATGATACAACGATATGAACAAATGAGTGATACACAAAGATAGGAAGTAATAAATGTTGGTGTAAATTATTATTCATCATGGATATTATTACACTTTACTTAAGTTTACTTAGGATAATGCATTTCATAGTAGTTTGGGTATGAGACACTTGGGTGTTTGTGCCACATTGGGATAGTGTGTGTAGGAGAAATTCCACCTTTTATGGTGTTGATTTTGTTGTTACACTCCACTCTTGTTGTTACACTCCACATTCAGTGGGTGATCCACCTCATGTGGACTATTATATTATTTCTCCTACCTACCCACACCTATTTCCTACCGACCCTTGTTTCTTATTGAGCCACATGTCATGTTTGTGTGCTCACATATCCCTAGCCTTGCCTATATAAGCAGACTCTTCTACATTGTATGTAACTATTGAATCTTGATTATTGATCATTTTCCATTGATGAGAATACAGTTTATTCTTGTCCCATATTATGTCTCTATTTTGTACATTTCATTGAGCTCTTGATCTTGGCAAAATCTCACAATAAATCATGGAAACTAAAATAACAGACAACAATGTGTTAAACGTAGGGAAGATATGATAGGGGATAGATTTAAGTAGAAACGAGACAACGCATAGATGAAATGATAACACATTGTATACAAACATTTGAAGGAGAGCAATATATATTTAGAAGAAGAATGCAAAGAGAGATGCATTTATATCAATTGAATGATATAAAAGGAAAAAAAATACAAGCGCACGATCATGAATTAGTTTGAAGACAACATCAATCTCAGGGGAATGTTGAGGTTAGTTTTGAAGGGATGAATTTTATTACAATATTAATGTGTTGCAAACAACAAATAATAGAGTCCAAGATGCAATGGATGTTGATACTCAAAATTATGTAGAAAATAATACTTTACAAGAGGAGTTAACATCTCAACTAAGATGAAGAAAATTGCAAAGAACACAAAATAGAAGTGATATAAGAATAATTAATAATGATGGAAATGTTGAGATTTGTTTGAATACATTAGGAATGATATTTCGACATGTACTAGATAAACATGCTACACCAAGTATGTGCTATATTTTTCATGAAAGGTATCATGCAATGAACATTATACTCGTAATTGAAGGTCCTATTTGTAATAGATGTCAACAAGAGAAACATGATCATTAATTTTTACTATTAAACAACATCGATCCTAGTCCATGACCATTGTAACTCACAAACTTAATGTAAACAAGTGAAATGTTGATTGAACATTTCTACCCAATTCTCAAATTCTCACATGCAAAGATTAGTAAAATATAGAGGACATACAATAAGTTTTTTCACAAAAGTACAACATAAACAATTAAAACTTTACCACATTGAATAAAGTATTTATTGATTATTATTGTTTGAAAAAAGGATCAACCTAGAACAAACTATAATTTTTCGTTAAATAGAGAGGGTATACAAAGAACTTAATACAAAATAGAACATGATAAGTTCTATAGAGATGATCAAATTGTTGAAAATGCTCTTAGTGAACTTACATGCAATTCAAATGAAAATATTTTCGATCAACTGACCTGTGTTCATATGAGGTATGATTCAGAAGCAAATGAATATGTATTTGTGGTTCCAATAATGGATATGGATGAAGGGAACATTATTGATCCCATTAAATCAATAGTCTCTAAATGATCAAATGTTTGAAAAGTGATGGAACTAATCCATGCATGAGTGTAATGTCCCGATTTTTATGGCATTTTTTTCTATTGGGTTTTTTATAGGTCACTAGATGTGTTGGGAGAGTTCCAATGTTCTTAGTAAGTTCAATTTTTAGTTTTAATATGTTTCAACAATAGATTTTATTTATAGGTGCTTGCATGACACTTGTCTTTTTGCATGTTTTTGGTTTGTTTTCTTTGGTTCTCATAGAACACTCATATTTATAGTATGTGCTCGTTTTGACACCGAACATCATTCTTCAACACTAGTAATGTCTCAACTTGTTTAGTCTCATTTTTTAGATACTTTAGTTGTCCTTTTCATAATGTGCTTGGAATTATTTTAATATTTGCACTAAATTTATAAATTTATAATTTAATATTTACTTTAATGTTAAATATTATAAAGTTAAGTTATTTTCTTCAAAAGTGGATGCCTGGGAGAGATAAGGGAGGGGCCTTTGCACATGAATTGTTATTAATATTTCTAAGTGGAAAACTATTTTTTTGAAAAAAGTGAAAAAATGCTTGTAGACATTTTAAAATGACTAATGCAGGGTATGTGCAGGATCATGGTGGGCCAAATAGGCCCTCAAGTGGCAATGAAAATTTAGAAAAATAGACTTAGGCAACTTGACGTAAAAATTTGAATAAGTTATCAACATTATTTCAAAGATATGTAAGAATAGAATCTGTAGCAAATTGAATGTAGTTTCTAAGTTACTAGTTTTTTTTTGAAAAATACAAAATCTATTTGCTGAAAAATTGAAATTTCAATGTAGTACTAAAACTTTAGGAAAAAATAAGCAGCAAGTGTATGTCTGACCACCCTAACCATAATCAAATCATAATATTTTTTAATAAGATTTTAGATATAAGTAGAAGACTCATGTCTGGATGTGACATATTTTTTTGTAATTTTTTTGAAGTAAATAATTAATTACGAATTTTTTACTACAACTTTTCAGAAATATAAAAACTCGTATGCTTGACCACCATAACTTGGTCAAATTTATGAATTTTGTTTTTTTAGATCTTATAGTATGCAAAGCATAAAATGTGATGCATGTTTTGGATTCAAAAAATGTGATATTGTTTGAAAGTTATAGATGTTTTTCAATTAGCTTATCAATCACGACTTTAGTCAGCCACCAGGGCGAAGTCTGGAAAAGCAAGGAAAACTCATAAACATGTTTTTCTATTGACTTTCCAGGTTTGGCATGTCCTAGCCAAATTCCAAAGCAATTTCCAGGCAAATACCAAGGTTGCAAATTTTTGTCAAAGGTAATGGATATCTGATATTGTCTAATAATATCGAATATTCGATTATTTTTGTTTATTTTTCTATAAATTGTATTCGATTTTTTATTATTTTTTCTATAAATATAATTTATAATATATATAATATATAATCAATTAATAATATATTATATATTATATATTGTATACTATGTAATATATATTAATATATAATATATTAATAATATATTATATATATTATATAATATATTATAATACATATATATAATATTATATTATATATTATAATATATACATATTATTATATATTATTAATATATTAATAATAAAAGGTATCGAATATCAGATAATATACGATATTCGATATGATTGGATATCAGATATTGTCTGACATCTTATATATTTTCATATGGGCGCTAACAATTTGGTTGGCACCCTTTCTCAAAGGTATTGGATAGCGGATAATATTCGATATCTGATACCTTGTTTAGAGAGAGAGAGAGAGAGAGAGAGAGAGAGAGAGAGAGAGAGAGAGAGAGATCTAGATAAGGAGAGAAGGGGGAAATGGATCTAGAGAGAGTAATTAGAGAGTGATTAGGAGGAGGGGGAGATGGGAGAAGATGAAAGTATCAAAAAAGAGAGAGGGAGAGAAGGGGAAAGGGAGAGGTGTTGGGGGAGACAGAGAGAGAGAGGGGTGGGGGGAGAGATGGGAGGAGATGGAAGTATCAATAAAGAGGGAGAGAAAGGGAGAGGGAGAGAGAAAGGGAAATGGATCTAGGGAGAGAGAGAAAGGTAATTAGGGGGAGGGGGAGAGGGGAGAGATGGAATTATTAGCAAAGGGAGAGATGGTGGGCAAGGCCCTCTCCCTTGACCCTTCTCTCACTTTCTCCCCCTTCTCCCTTGCCCACACCCTCTCCTTTTCCCCTGCTCTCCTTCTCCCTTTGTTTTAACTTCCATCTCTCCCCTCTCCCCCTCAATCTAATTACTCCCTCTCTCTAGATCCCTTTCCCCTCCTCTCCCTATCTTTGTAATGCCTCTCCCTTGATCAAACTTTATTTTACCTAGTTTGACTCTGGTTGAGACTTTCTATTGATTATGTGGTTGGATGATACTCTATGTTGTGATGACTTCTATCAAGATACTATGCTATGATGTTTTGGATTTAATAAATGTTGGTTATGCATTATACCTTTATGGATGTTTAGATGGTAGATTTTATGCTTATGTACTGACCATGGATTGACATATTTACTTTATGTATGAGATATATCATGTGTGCATTTTCATGTATGTGTGGGGTGCGAGGAGGTGATCTTCCGTCACTCACTTCGAAGAGACACGGAATGTCACGACTCTCCTCCACTGATGTGCCTGTAAATGTTGGATATATGTATGTATGTTTTCTTGGTGACACAGGATTGTAGGTACAAGACATCAACTCCACCTAGCTTCACAAGTCCTGAGCATGCCTACATTATCTCGATGGAAGTTGTGGAGATAGTCAGAAGGTCCGTCAGTGTCACCCTTGCCTTACTTGGTTTTAGAGTAATGTCTCATGTCTTTTGTTAATCTAGTCAGAATGCCACATAGATAATTGTCCAATGTCTTTGGTATGTTGTATGTGTCTGTTTAGGTGTTGAGTTTGGGTTTAATGTTTTATTATGTTGGTAGTGTTTAATTATTGATTTATTATTATAAGTTTTATTTATATTGAGAGTAATTTATTTAATTATTTGTACTTGGGAGTAATAAATTAATACTAAGGTTTTAAATAAATAAATAAATATTAGTGCTTTGTATACACAAATTAAATAAAAGCATTATTTATTAACTAATTGAGTTGCCTTTTAATGATGGAATAAATTAAATTGGTTATTATTTTTTATTTTTTTGATCGATAATGGGCTGTAACTGTATAATTTTATTAATTAAAAGAAATGACTACATTTTGATACAAGTTCAGTTCAGTGTGGGCACCGGTAGGAAAGAACCGAATGAAGAAAACCTCTAGTCTTGCCCAAGGATAAAATCCTATATCATCAATACATATCTTGAAGAGCCAAATGGGCCAATGGTTGGCTACTTGCGTGATTACATATTGTGTTAGCCCCCCATACAGCGTGATTAACCTTGACCTTCTATGATGATATTCCAGTAACAAATAGGAGAGCCTTGCCATCTGTGGAAGAGTCGGTTCTGTAGTAACCCCAAAAAGCATATGCTTTTGTACCTGGTTGCATTGATCAGAGCATGGTTTCCTTAATTGCCTATGGATCTTGCGAATCACTGTAAAAAATTCCTCCTGCAGCCTGGATATTCATGTTAATCTAGAAAGGAATTAAACTGAAAAGCATGAATGAAATTGTCGAACAAGGGAAGATAATAAGCTTAGCCTAACCAACTTCATAAAGCAAACCTCAGATACAGAGCCGTCTACCAATAATGCTTCCTGAGTGCCTAAAACTGGCCAATTTTAAGTCAGACTGATAATAAATATAAAGGCTGATACCTGCATCGACAACTTGTTAAAGAGCCTTATAAAGAAAGGAATAAACGTGACCAACCGGACTAGGGCCTTTACAGCCGTGGGCCGCTGAAGATTAATTTCGAAGAGCAGAAAAGACAAAACGAAGTCAAAGCCATCTCAGAATACAAGAAGGGATGTCTATTTTATAAAGAAAATAGCATAGCAAAGGTGGAGAGTAGTATAAATTTATAAATTATTAGATTAAAAGATGAATAAGGAGCAAAAGTTGATCTAAATAAATAGATAAGCCAAAAATGAAGATACAGCTAAGATTGAACTGACAGAATTGGTACTGAAAATGATAGAATGTATATACCTATATGTATATATACATATGAGTATATATATGTATATCTACATATGTATATCCACATATATGCAGATGTATATATATCTCTATAGAATACTATATATACAACCTATATCTATGTGTATATATATATATATATATGTATATACTAATGAAATAGAAATCTATATATACATACATATATGTATACCCATATATATACATATCGTAATTGTGATGAGTGGTGTACTAGTACACTGTTGAATTTATCTAATAAAGCTTAAAGTCATCGAAACAAGATAGATTTAAAGTAGACACACACACACACACACACACACACACACACACACACACACACATATATATATATATATATATATATATAATGAGTCTGAATACAAGTATATCAACAGAAGGAAGCATATATATAGTTACAGAGAGCATCATGGAGATTACTATACTTCAAAAATGAGTCAGCAAGCTACTATAGATAATTACTAAAGTAATTCTGAGTTTGGGTACATGTCTAAAAAGGTAAATCCCACACATTTTCACAAAATCTAACTACAAGAGGAAAACCATTTTCCTTTGTTCCCTGCATGATCTAAGGGTAAGATCTTTAGGGAGGCTGAAAACTCCAGATTAGGCTCCTCCATTGTGAAACCTTTTGCTAGTACGATGCTTAGTCCCTCGTCCCGCAGGTAAACAACCAACCAATGCTTATACGGGGGTAATTTCAAATGAAGCCACCACAAGGAAATTAATATTCCTCTGAATGATAGGGCGGTTGTTTGTGAATTTTGCAGGGTCATCAATTGCCAGAATTGGGAATCAAGGAATGTGATGATTATTCCACATTAGGATATCATAATGCCGAGGCTTAGGGGCTAGAAGATCATTGGTAACGTTTACCATTACTCAGTCTAGTTCTCCCAAGATACTGCACTTAAAAACCTTTAAGCATAGCTTCCTAATGAACTCTCTGTTGGGCTCAAAATGAAACACTACTGCTAAAAACATAGAGAAGATATCAGAGTTCGCTTGGTTCCGTCCTCATTGTGAATGAAATCTTCCCCTATGATTTGCAGAATGGCATTAATAACTAGGTCATGAGGAGAATTGACAATACCTTTCAAACGGGCTGCCTTAATCTCACCAGATACAACCATTTGTCTCTTTGAACATTTGAGCTTAAGAATCGTGTCCATTATGACCTATATGAGCTCTCTATCAAAACTACAAGCTGCAAATGAAGAAAGGAGCTTTAATAAAGGCCAAAAAAGTCGACCGAAAAGATAGAAAATCATGACACGAATAATGGATGGGTTGTTTAAGCCGAAATTAATTATCCATCATAATGAAGCGTTGGATTGAGTTACTTGACAACCGAGCCAAAGTACCAACTCACAAAGAAGTAATTGCCATTTCCTACTCATGAGTACCATAATCCAGCGCCGCACAGGCCTAGTGTATAAATAAGGCCTTGCATGAATGACATGTGTGAAGGAATGTTTGAAGCCTTGGAGCCAGAGATAGTATTAATATCGGGGCGAGTGCAATCGGATTTCCAAAAGTTGAAATAATTGCAAGAGATGGTAGTCGGAAGAGTACATTGGAATTTAACGAGGAAGGGAGAGAATTCAAGATAGTGGGCGAGGAAGGGGAAGAACAAGGGAGGAAGGAGAAACAGATAATGAGGTGGCAAGGGTTAGGTTAAAGTTTAGGGTGCTATGAGAATACAAGAACAAACAGATGAATAAAGCTGCGTTCTTGACTTATTGAAATAAGAGTATGTAAGTGAGAATATATAAATACACATATATACATATATATAAACACACACACACACACACACACACACACACACACACACACACACACACACACACACACACATATATACACACACACACACACACACACATATATATAAGTTATATAATATAATATATTATATATGAATAATATATAATATATTATATATTATATAGTATATTATTTAATATATTATAGATTATAGATTATATTATATGATATATTATATTGTATATTATATAATATATAATATAATATATAATATATATTACATTATATTATATATTATATAATATATTTAATATAATATATCATATAATATAATCGGAATAAAGGTCCAAGGATCATATATTCAATCCCTTTGGGTATTTTTATACCCTGCTGAGACAAGTCGTGGGTCATTTTTACACACGGACTACGCGAAACAAGGGAATCCGATATCCAATTCTAAAGCAATTTTTTTGTGAGATCTTCCTCACAGGTAAGATTTTTTCCAATTTTCTTGTCTTTTCATCAATTTTTTATATTTTTTATTTATTTTTTAATTTTTTTGATGGAAATTAGGTTTTTCATTTCAAATATATTGTTGTTTGAAATTTGTTAATTTAATTCAAATTTTCAACTTCAATCAGGTAAAATGAGGGATAACCACAACCACCACAGTCACCAAACCCTTTGTTACCGAACCCCCCTCAATTCAAGATTTAATCGATCAAAATTTGAACTAATTAAGGGGCACTCATAATATTTATAGCAGAATCCCTCGTCTAGCCCCAATGTTATTTGCACTTAATGCCATAATGAATAATGTAGAAACTGTCACCACTTAGCACAATTTTATTCTTTAGTGGTGAGAGTCCATGAGGAATAAATATGTGGATGGTTTGACCTATGATTAGGTGAAGGAGATTGAGATATCCAAAGTTGATAGTGTTGCCTTGTTTATTAATCCTCGCACTCGACAACCCGTAAATGTGAAAAAAATAAAAATTTCCATCAAATGGTGTCAAAATGATGATATTGTAAAATTTTTTGGGGATCATTAGAGGATGGTTTTTGATAGACCACCTAACAAAAATCTTGATGTCCCATTTTACTTTATCAAAAAATTGTATGATGAGTTTGTTTTGGGTAAGCATGTCGAATACTTTGACATCAAGCCTTTCTAGGGTGTTGGTTTAGGTATGCCTCAAGATAGACTTGAGGTCGTTCAAGTATTATAGGTCCCATGTGTTCCCCCTCCTCACATTGATCCCCCACCTCCTGTACAACATCCAGATATTATTGTCGAAGTAGTGTCACGAACTATATCAACTATTCACTCTCTACGTAGCCTTTTGGTTTCTCAAGCTGGGGCACTAGCTCAGCCTTTTGGTAATGCTAGCAATGGATCTGGTGGTGTTGACATATCCTCTTTAGCTCCACATATTCGTGTGTAACATACTTGTGCTATGTGCAATCAAGTATGCTTAGGTCATATTGGAGAGCTTGTTGATCCTCCCATGGACGTTGTTGATTACAAGGTGCATGATATGCCCGATGCACTAGATGTGATGATAGGGACTGGAGCACACCCTGGGGATTCCTCGCATGCTAGATACGATAAGGTACCTTCATCATACACTGACGATATAGTGGTAAGACTTAACTTGTAATTTTATAATACATTTTATTTTAAATGAATATTTATAAGACATAGTATTGAGTACTAATGTTTATATACATGGTCTATTTAATAGTTGATGTATGAGGAGGAGCTATCACAGGTCCATGGTAGCACTTTGAGAGCCATTTCATTTGACCTTGATAGCTATACGATACATATATTATTGCACCTAATCATTTACATTTTTTATTGTATACATGCTTGTTATTTAAATTGTCATTAATTAAATTATATATTAACTTGCATGTTTATCTTATTTTACTCTTGTAGGATACACCTAGCACGAGTGTGGTGCCACACGATCTAGGCTTTGGTAACACAATCAAAGACAAGGGAAAGGTAATTGAATGCAAAAATGATTGAATAATGATTATACATTTCTACATAGATTGATATTTTCATATACTTGTCGTCTTTATCTACAAAGAACTGTTGGATTCACATCCTTGTTGATTGGACCCACAATACCTGAAGAAGCAGAAGAGATGCCTCAGGTACATGTGTTTATTTTATTTTTTGTTTAGTAGATATAATTTGCTCCCTTCATCGATAATTATATGCTAACTTGTATCAATGTTATATTTGTGAATATACATAGGTTGTCTACGAAAATCTTGATGACAACCTTGCTCGATCAAAGACATATTTTAGGACTCATGACCATCTTTAGAGAAAACGTGGAGATAAGATAATCAAGAATTCAATTTTAAAGTTCTATTATAGTTCAATGTATATTAATTTTTTATATTAACTTTTCAAATGTAAATTATATTATATAAATAATCTCAATTGTGATTTGATTTTTCTTATGCAGGATCCTTCAAAGCCAAGGAGTGCTTTGAAGAGGATCGATTTTGATGATCCATAACTATTTTAGGATGTAATAGAGACATTTTGGGATACTTACATGTCTAGTTTGCATGTATATTTTGTATATGGACATACATTTTGTTTGAGTTGCCATCTATGCCATTTTTGTATATGGGCATACACTTGTAATTATTCAACATTTTCATATATAGAAGTTGAGATTTGATATAACTTGTTTCTCATGTGCATGGCTTCATTCTTTGAAACTTTAATCTTGAATTTAGTAATTAACAATGGTTAAATAATGAATAATAGAATGCTATTTGTATAATCTTGAGATTCGATATAATTTATTCCATCTAAATTCGAAGTGTTAAATTTGGTGCCTTTGGCAACTTCGCCAAATTTAATTACCATATTGGAATTATTATTAATCATAACATGGATGCTTAGTAATGACAACTACAATAGAATGCAATTTTTTCATAATTCATTGGCTACATTTAGCAACAATCCCCCATCATTAAAGCTATCTCAGCAAGGAGATACTGTGAAGAGGTCCATTTCCACATGTTGCTCATTAAATTTAAGACCTAAATATATAAACTCTAAACATAAACTTGTTTTGATTGTCATCCAGTTGCTGAAAGATACACATGTTACCTTCCTTTATATTATTATCATGTGCAAAATATCTTCACCCTCACTTAAGGTAGGCATATTATGCTTCATAAAGCATTGTATCATCCATTCCAACATGTCTAGTTAGGCATCCTTACCCCAGGAATGCTCTTGTGTTTTTCCCCCACTCGGTCGAATGCCTAGGGCCATACCCTACCGGCATCCTCCCATGAGCTCTCTAAGTGCAAAAAATTGTCAAAGTTTGATAGGTTGTATCTCAAAATCTATGGCACATGTGAATGATCTATTTGAACCTACAAGTTCACGTGAGGACCACCTACAATATCCTGTCTCGTATTTTCATGATTCAGAGCAAATTTTCATAGGGCAACAATTTTTCAATTGACAAAAAATCATCAGATGCATTCAATGAAAAGTTGCCACGAAGCCAAACTATCCTTTTCTCATCGTGGGTGCGAACCGCTGGTTCCAAAATGTCCAGTTATGCATTCTTGCCCTAGGAATGCTCCTATTTTCCCCTCCACTCTATCAAATGCTCAAGGCCATACCCTACCAACATCGTCCCTCGAGCATCCTAAGTGCGAAAAATTGTCAAACTTTGAAAGGCCATATCTCATTATCTGTGGCACTTGCGAATGATCTGTCTAAACCTACAAGGTCATGTAAGGACCATCTACATAGCATGTCTTGAATTTTTAATATTCAGAGTGGTTTTTGTAGGGCGACACTTTTAGTTGATGCAAAAATCGCCAAATGCATTCAATGAAAAGTTGCAATGAAGCCAAATTCGCGTTCTTCTCATTGTGGTCATGAACCATCGATTCTAATAGGTCTTGTTATGAATTATTACCCTAGGCATACTCCTAATTTTCTCCCCACTCAATCGAACTCTCAGGGTCATACTGATGCAGAGTGGGTAACAAGAAGGTAAGAAGACCCAATTCACGCTTTTAAGCCTAGACAAGGCTTATCTCAACCCACAACTAGGGTTCTACACACACTAATGTACTCAATCAACCACGAAACTTTCTAAGGATGTTTAGGGATATTTGACAACCAAGGACACTCATCCTATTCCTTTCACCCAACTTTGAAGACTTCCTACTGCACCTGGGTCAAGGAACCCCCAATTAGGCCTATTCCTTGTAGCCCTATCTGACCGGTATTTCTCAAATAATTCAAATTTCCTTCAAATAACCCTAAGAACAAATTACATTTCAGAGTACCATTTTGGGTCTTACATCTAATTCCAAGAGATAGAGTTATGACCTTGCTCCAACACCCCTAAGAACCTACTGGGTTGGCAGACCTAATAGGCCTAATTAGGTCCATTTTCCAAAGCAAGTACTTAAGAATGGGGTTGCAGAATCTAACTAAACCCTTGGGAATGTTCCTTAGGTACCTAATTAACCAAAACCACCCTTAGACCAGTTCCCAAACTCTCCTTAGGTGACTGTTCTCTCATTCCTCCTCAATGCTAGGCTAAACACATGGTTTTGTTTAACCTAGGATATGGTGGAAACCACACCAAAACTCACTCCCAGATTCCACCCCTTTGGAATCACAATATACACACCCTCAACCTACATTTCCCAAAGGGCCGATGAGTTCCTCAATAGGATTTGCAGGTTAGGGTCATATTTTTGGTGAAACCCTCTGTACCAAGTCCTTGAGTGATAGTTTTTGATAAACTGCCTGTAAATGGCTCCAGAATCCACCAATTTGAGTCAAACCACTTGCATTCGAACCTGCAATCACACCACTATCCAACCAATTCAAAACTCCATGCCAACCAATGCTCTATCAGATCGTACAGTACGGAAAACAATAAAAAATGGGCAAAATCTGAGTTTTTTTTATTTATTCAAACCACCAACTTCTTACATTCATCATCCAACCAACTCACAAATGATCTCTAAGGAACAAATAGGCCTTCCCCCAATAGCTACAACTTATTTTCAACTAGTTAGGACCGTTGGAACTTCTTTTCTAATCGATGGGGAAATGTTGCTTAGCAACTTTTGCAACTTTTTACATCTTTTGACAAATTTTCAATTTTGACATTCTAAAGTCCCTAAAGGAATTGTAGACCAATCCTAAGCCTAAAAAAACTTAGGGGACAACTTAACAACATACCTCCTACCCTAGATGAACCCATGGTTAGATTTGGTCACTAGGTTTGTAAATGACCTAGAGCCAACTGACCTTACAAGAGGTTCTTTATTACATTCATAGGTTCTAAAGATCCACTCTGATTCAAAAACCATCTACCAACACACAAACAACAAATAAAATCCAAAACCAAGAGGTGCTCTGCACCATACTCCTGGGGTTAGAAAAAATTCAAGTCTCTTGAGTTGGCAAATCTAGAACCTTGCATCCAATCTTCTCCAAAGCCTTCTCTATCATCTAGGTTGCATCTTCTAAGGGTTTGTCCTTCCATTGTACCAGGTACTCATAATAAGTATGCCTCCTTGTTTTCTTACTCACCCTCCTGTCAAGTACATGCTCCACTGCAAGCTTAGGTTGCTTAGGTAGGTCTTGTAACATCTCTTCCCTACTGGAATCATCTGGACCTGCATCACACACATCACTAACAGGACCTTTATATGCATAGATATCTGAAATATTGAAAGTACTAGAGAGACCAATGTCCAGTGGGAGATCAATCTTGTAGGAATTGCTGCCACACTTTTGAATGATCTTGAAAGGGCCTATCTTCTTCATCATCAACTTTGTGTATTTTTCCTTAGGGAGTCTCTCCTTCTTGAGATGAATCATCACCATATCTCCAACCTTAAACTGCAAATCTCTCCTTTTCTTATCTGCTGCATGCTTGTACTTATCTGAGGTTTGTTCTAACCTATCTTTGACTTGTTGATGGATATCCCTCATTACTTCTACAAAGTCCGTTGTTTGTGCACTTCTTTTGTCCAAATATTTTAGATCTCTTAACTCCAATACACCTCTAGGGTGTGATCCATACACTATCTCAAAGGGACCGTGACCGGTGCTTCTATTCACTGAGTCATTATAAGCAAATTCTGCTTGAGGAAGTATTGAATCCCATGTAGTTCCTTGATCCTTAGTTAGACACCTTAATAGGTTTCCAAGTGACCTATTGATGACCTCAATCTGTCCATTAGATTGGGGATGATAGGCTGATGTGAATGACAAATTGGGACCCAACTTTCTCCAAAGAGTTCGCCAAAAATGTCCAAGAAACTTAGAATCCCTACCTGAGATAATTGACAGTGGCAAACTATGTAATCTTACAACCTCCTTGAAGAATATACCTGCTATATGGGATGCATCATGTGTGGTCTTACAAGGTAGAAAGTGAGCCATTTTGGATAATCTGTCAACAATTACATAGATGCTATCATGACCCTGTTTAGTCTTTGGAAGTCCTAATACAAAGTCCATGCTGACTGAGTCCCATGGCTTGCTTGGTATGGGCAAAGGAGTATACAAACCTACATTTGAACTGCTACCCTTGGCCCTCTGACAGATCACACAACCTTCCACATACTTTCTGATCTCAGTCTGCATCTTAGGCTAGAAATAGAATCTCCTGACCAACTCAAGGGTCTTGTCAATTTTAAAATGACCTACCAATCCCCCACAGTGCTTCTCTTTCACAATGTTTTCCCTCATGGAACCTTTAGGAATGAAAGCTGACTTCCCTTGAAAAGTAGACCTTCCTGCAAAATAAAATATGAGAACTCATTGTGGTACTTGTCACCCTTTTCCTGACACACTTGGTATGCTTCTTAGAAATCCTCATCTCCTTGGTACATATCCTTCATGGAATTAATTCCTATGCTCTCGAACTGAATCTCTTTTACTAACAAGTTCCTCCTGCTAAGGGCATCAACTACCTTATTTGCTACTCCTTTCTTGTGCTTGATGGTGAAAGTGAATGCTTGAAGGTATTCCATCCACTTCATATGCTGATGATCCAACTTGTCCTACCTATTCAAGAAACTTATAGCATGGTTATCAGTATAGAGTACAAATTCCTTTGGCAACAAATAATGCCTCTATTTCTTTAAGGATTGGACCATTGCATACATCTCTAAGTCATAGGTTGATTACTTTAGCCTCATTCAATTTTTCACTAAAGAAGGCTACTGGTCTACCTTCTTGGCTCAAGATTCCCCCTATTGCCTTGTTACTTGCATCACATTGTATGGTGAAAACCTTATGAAAATCAGGTAAAACCAATATAGGTTGTTCTGCTACCCTCCTTTTCAAATACTCAATGGACTTGTCTGCTTCACTAGTCCATACAAACTAACATTTTCTACCCCCCTTGATAGTATCAATCATAGGTGCACACACACCACTAAAATTCTTAATAAACTTCCTATAGAAGCTTACAAGACCATGAAAACTCTTTACCTCACTTGCATTTCTAGGTGTAGGCCAATTGAGGATTGCTTCCACCTTGGATGGGTCCATCTTGAGATTGCTCTTGGAGATTACAAAAACAAGAAACACCAACTCTTCTTGCAAGAAGACACACTTCTCCAAATTGATCTTCAACTGTTCTTCATTCAACCTTTTCAATACCAAATCCAAGTGTGTTAGATGCTCATCCCTATCCTTGCTAAAAATTGGAATATCATCTAAGTACACAAAAATAAAATGATTTATAAAAGATTTCAAGACTTCATTAATGAGTCTCATGAATGTACTAGGGGAATTTGAGAGGCCAAATGGCATAACTAGCCATTCATAAAGTCCTTCATTTTTTTTGAAGGTTGTCTTCCACTCATCTCCCTCTCTTATCCTGATTTGATGGTAACCACTCTTCAAATCCACCTTAGAGTAGTACTTGGCTCTTGATAGATAGTCCATCAAGTCCTCTATCTGAGGCATAGGGAACCTATACATGATTGTGATCTTATTTATGGCTCTAGAGTCCATACATAATCTCCATGTACCTTCTTTCTTAGGGGCCAATACTACAGGGACAACACAAGGGCTAATGCTCTTCCTTATGAATCCCTTTTCTAGCAACTCATGTACTTGCCTTGCAAGTTCTTCATTTTGATCAGGGGTCAATTTATATGCTACTTTGTTGGGAAATGTTGAGCCTAGTATAAGGTCAATACAGTGACTCACATCTCTAAAAGGTGGCAGGGTCTCTAGTTTGCTTCCTGCAACTATACCCTTGTATCTTTCCAACAACTCCTTCACTTCCCTAGGACCTGCAGTCCTTTCTTGCACCTTGTCTTCCATTTTATTTCTCACTTCTTCTCTTGGCTTCACCACTATGACAAAGCATGGGGTACCCTTCTCTCTGATTGTCTACATAAAACTAAATGACACTTCCTTACCATCATCTGGTAGTGGTGTCATAGTGTATTGCACACCATCTTTAGTTAAGTTGTAGACATTTTTCCTCCCATCATGTCTTGAGTCTACATCTTATTGCCATGGTCTTCCAAGGACTAAATGGCAAGCATCCATCTCAACAACATCACACAAGATCTTGTCTCTATATTCACCTATTTGATGTTCAACCCAAACTTGTTCACTTACCAAGGCTTGTTGCTCTTTGCTCAACCAAGGGACTTTGTAGGGGCAGGGATGATGAAATTTCTTCAATCCAAGCTTGCCGACCATCTTAGTTGAAGCAAGATTATTCGTTGGCCCTGAGTCCATAATGACTCTACATACCTTTCCACTTACCTTGCAAGTAGTTCTAAACAATGTCTTCCTCTGTGGTGGCTCCTTGATGGTTGGTACCTTCAAGAGGGTCCCTTGGAACATCAGACACTCCCCTTGCTCTGGGTCTGCATGTCTTGAAGGTGATTTCATACTTTGGGTGTCCTCCTCCTGTTCCAAATGAACTCTCCTTTCTCCAGCTTGACTGTTAGAGCCTTGTTTTTCTGGGCATCTAAATGACTGATGGCCAACTTGATTACATGTGAAACACCTTCCGGTGAACACATTGGCTCCTCTACCTCCAAATCTACCTCGGCCATTTGGTCTTCTTCCTTTGAAACTACCCTCATGACTTGGTTCTCCTTCTAATTTATGATTACTTGACTCTCCTTGTGGTTTAGGAGATGTTCCTCTTCCACCAAATCTACCTTTTCCTCTAAAGTTACCTCCTCTTCCTCTACCTTGCTGGTCTCCCTTCCTTCTAAACTTTTCTTCAATCCTCAGTGCCATCTGATAGCATATGTGAACTATCTCCCGATTGAAGAGACTTAATTCATCTTGAATGGAATACTTGAGGCCATTCATGTATCTTGCCAACTTTTGCTTCCCATTCTCTGGCACTCTTGCTCTCAAGGATAGTTTGTGGAATTCCTCTATGTATCCACTAACATCCAAATCCTTTTGTCTTAGGCTATGCAACTTCTTGTGCATTGTCACTTCATAATCCTTGGGTACACATTGTCTTTTTACCTCTGCAACCATCCTCTTCAATGATGAGATGGGGTTCTTTCCCTCTTCCACTCTCTCATTTTGCAAGAAGTTCCAACAACTAAGGGCAGATCCTTTCATCTTAGACTTAGCAGTATTCATCTTTTGGTTCTTAGGCACATCTTCACACTCAAATTGATTCTCTAAGGCCTCCAACCAATCCATTACTTCCTCTAAGTTCATCTTCCCAGTAAACACAGGTAGGCTTGCTTTGTCATCTCTGCTACCTACTCTCTCAAGGGCTTCAAGGAAACTTCTTTGATCTATAGGTATCCTTTCTCTTGCTTGAAAAAGGGAATCATCATCATTCCCTTCTTCCTCTTCTTCTTCAAAGTCTTCTTGCTTCTTATTCATCTTACCCTTCAACCTATCCAATTATTTCCCCTTCTCTTTGTTGGTTGTCACCTGCTCTCTTACCAACTTGGCCAATTCAACGTTGGTCATCCTTCTTCCATCACTAGTGTCTTCTCCTTCTGACATCTTACCAACCTCCTTCTTCCACCCTCAAGAAATTTTAAGGCTCTGATACCACATGATGCAGAGTGGGCAACAAGAAGGTAAGATGACCCAATTCACCCTTTTAAGCCTAGACAAGGCTTATCTCAACCCACAACTAGGGTTCTACACACACACTAATGTAATCAATCAACCACAACACTTTGTAAGGGGGTTTAGGGATATTTGATAACCAAGGACACTCATCCTTTTCCTTTCACCCAAGTTTGAAGACTTCCTACTGCACCCGGGTCAAGGAACCCCAAATTAGGCCTATTCCTTGTAGCCCTATATGATCGGTATTTCTCAAATAATTCAAATTTCCTTCAAAGAAGCCTAGGAAAAAATTACATTTCAGATTACCCTTTTGGGACTTACATCCAATTCTAAGATATAGAGTTATGACCTTGCTCCAACACCCCTAAGCACCTACTGGGTTGACAGACCTAATAGGCCTAATTAGGTCCATTTTCCAAAGAAACTACTTAAGAATGGGGTTTCACAATCTAACTCACCCCTTGGGAATGTTCCTTAGGTATCTAATGAACCAAAATCACCTTTAGACCGGTTCCCAAACTCTCCTTAGGTGACTTTTCTCTCATTCCTCCTCAATGCTAGACTAACCACATGGTTTTGTTTAACCAGGGTATGGTGGAAACCACACCAAAAATCACTCCTAGATTCCACCCCTTTGGAATCATAATATACACACCCTCAACCTGAATTTCCCAAAGGTCCGATGAGTTCCTCAATAGGATTTGTAGGTTAGGGTCATGTTTTTGGTAAAACCCTATGTACCAGGTCCTTGAGTGACACTTTTTGATAAACTGCCTACAACTCGCTCGAGATTCCACCAATTCAAGTCAGACCACTTGCATTTGAACCTGCACTCACACCACTATCCAACCAATTCAAAACTGCATGCCAAACAATGTTCTATCAGATCATACAATACAAAAAACCAGTGAAAATGGGCAAAATTTGAGGTTTTTTTGTTTATTCAAACCACCAACTTCTTACATTCATCATCCAACTAGCTCATAGATGAAATCTAAGGAACAAATAGGCCTTCCCCTAATGAATGCAACTTATTTTAAACTAGTTAGGACCATTGGAACTTCTTTGCCAATTGGTGGGGAAATGCTGCTTAGCAACTTTTGCAACTTTTTACATCTTTTGACAATTTTTCAATTTGGACATTTCAAAGTCCCTAATGGACTTTTAGACCAATAATAAGCCTAAAAAAACTTAGGGGACAACTTAACAACATACCTCCTACCCTAGATGGACCCATGGTCATATTTGGTCACTAGGTTTATAAATGACCTAGAGCCAACTGACCTTACAAGGGGTTCTTTATTACATTCATAGGTTCCAAAGATCCACACTAATTCAAAAACCATCTACTAACACACAAACAAGAAACAAAATCCAAAACCAAGAGGTACCCTACACCACATACCCTACCGACGTCATCCCTCGAGCATCCTAAGTGCGAAAAATTGTCAAACTTTGAAAGACCGTATCTTGAAATCTATGGAACTTGTGAATGATCTTTCTGAACCTACAAGTTCATGTGAGGTCCATCTACAATATTTTGTCACAAATTTTCAAGATTTGGAGCGATTTTCATAGGGCAGTATTTTTTTAGTTGATGCAGAAATGGTTAGATGCGTTCAATGAAAAGTTGCCACAAAGCCAAATTGTCGTTCTTCTCATCATGTGTGCAAACCATCCATTCCAACATGTCTGGTTAGGCATTCTTACCCTAGGTATGCTCCTATTTTTCCCCCCACTTGGTCAAATTCTCAGGGCCATACTATAGCGATGTCATCCCTTGAGTGCCCCAAGTGCGAAAATTTGTCAAAATTTGATAGGTTGTATCTTAAAATATGTGGCACTTGTGAATGATCCATCCAAACCTACAAGGTCACGTGAGGGACATATACAATAACATGTCTCATATTTTCAAGATTCATAGCGGTTTTCATAGGGCAACATTTTTTAGTTGATGCAAAAATCATTAGATGCATCCAATGAAAAGTTGCAAGAGAGCCAAATTCTCATTCTTCTCATTGTGAGTGTGAACCATCAGTTCCAACACATCCAATTAGGCATTCTTATCCTAGGCAAACTCTTGTTTTACCCCCCCCACTTGGTCAAATTGTTAGGGCCATACCCTACCGACGTAGTCCCTCGAGCGCCTTAAGTGTGAAAAAATGTCAAACTTTGAAAGGTTGTATCTCAGAATCTATGAAACTTGTGAATGATCCATTTGAACCTACAAGGTCACATGAGGTCCATCTACTATATTCTATCTCAGATTTTTAATATTAATAGCGATTTTTGTAGGGCATCATTTTTTCAGTTGATACAAAAATCATCAGATGCATTCAATGAAAAGTTGCCACGAAGCCAAATTCTCATTCTGCTCATCATGGGCATGGACTGTCAGTTCTTAAAACATCCATTTAGGCATTCTTACCCCAAGCATCCTCCTATTTTTCACCCCCACTCGATCAAACGCTCAGGGTCATACCCTACCGACATCGTCCCTCGAGTATCCTAAGTGCAAAAAAATATCAAACTTTGAAATGCCATATCTTGTAATCTGTGGCACTTGCGAATAATCTTTCTGAACCTATGTTGGTTAACAAATTTGCCCCTTTCTACAAATTATGATGTTTGCTTTCTTTGAATAATAATATGACTCTTATACACCCCTTTATGAAAGAAAACAAATAAGCCAACAATTGGATGAACCAATTACAAATCAATCCTCTACATTAGAGGGTAGCTCCTCGTATGATTTGCAATGAATTTTATGCAAATTTTTTTGAAATGAATACACTTTTAACCAGAAAGCATGAAAAGGCTTCAACATTCATCTATCAACACAAAGGAATGCTTTTAAAATAAAACCAAAAGAATATTCTAAAGATCAATTCCAAATAAGAGCTCATAGACTCCTATTTCCACACATGTTCATTTCATAAATTCAAAGGAAAGCAAATGCATAGTAGTATGAACAATGACCGATTCTCTCTCATGTATCACAGGACAAGGGGGATCAACACAACTCAATCCACAATGAATTTACTTGTAAATGATGGTAACAATGAATTCAAAAAACATAGGAATAACTGATAACAAAATGATATTATGCACATTAGCAAATTTCTCAATAAAGATCGCCAATTCCTCAAACACACAAATTTAAAGACTGCAAACCATAACATTTCATTGGTAAACCAGTCATTCCCATTTTAATAAATTCACCGAAAATAGATTTTTTGTTTGTTCCTTCAAAAATCATAGTTTTTTCGGCTTGTCACATAAACTTACTTCCTAGCTTAAATAGCCTCCAGGCTCATAGTTTGTTACATAATAATTAAAACTTCACTTTAACTAGAGGTTAAAGAAACCATTTTCTTAAAACAAAAGAAACTAAAATAACAACCATAGAAAGGCTGACAGCTCATCCCCTAATTGATCATGACTCCACCGTGGCAAAGGAAGCCACTGGCTTATCCTGCTTTGTCGCAGAACTGCGCATGCCATGCCACTCTAAATGTGTCATCAAGAAGTTTAGGATGACTTGAAAATAGGGGAGTCCAATATGCTGAATTCGTTGCTTCCAAACCTCCTTATCCATATTTACTTGTGTCACCCTTTCCTTGTGCGCTTCCAGATGATTAGAACAAACCGTGAGCATTGACTCAATCCTGGCTACTTTTGAGAAATCATCTGTAGTCAAGGATTTTGTCTTCCAAATGAACTATATCCTTTCTTGGAATATTTTCATCATATCTGTGGCAACTTCGATTGTCTGAGCATCATCTTTCATAAGTTGGATGTCAATGCATTTAAGATCTTTTTGCACAGTATCGATTAGATCTGTCAACCCTTTTAGCAATTTGGTGGACTCCTCGTGGCCCTGTTTGATAATTGAATTTTGTCACTCCATGATTTTCTTTGATACATGTAGTACATTGTCATCCAAGCTCTCCACAGGTTTTTCAGCCAAGAACTTCATCACACCAATTTTTTGTATATCATTCATCTATTCAAGAGCTACCACCCATTTGGTCCTTTCTTTCTCCCAAGCAACGACTTCTAATTCCAATTCCTTGCTTACAGTCACAACATCCTCATATACTTTCACCATACTGACAATATAGTCTGAACCTTGCTGTATTATGAGATCAAGCCATTTATTGAACATCTTAGCGACCATTCTGTTTCTTTGAACTTGATCTAACATCTTTTGATTTGCTGGAGATTTGGGATCAAATGATACTACCACTTGTGACGAGGGAAGAGGATGTGGATGGTGAATGTCATTAATGTACTCATCTATTTGAGTGATGATCTGCTTTAGCTCTTTTTTATCCTTTTCATCTTTCCATGATCTGGAAATCATTATCTTCGTGGAAGAATCCATGTGTTTAACATCAAAGACTCACGAAGCAACCCCCATATTAATCTTTTCTACTGTGAAGTCATCTTCAGTGACTTTGTTCGAGTCTCTACTTGGGATAGGCTTAGCCTTCTCAGCTATCCAATGACCTATTACTTCATATACCTCAAGCATTGTCTGTGTGTTGAGTCTTTTCGACTTGGACACCTTTCCGAGACACTTGCTGACCATATCTTCCATAGGGATTGTGATCGGTACCATACTGCGTTTCTTCCCAACAACAACCTCTAACGATCGCAGAGTGTTTGTAGGTTCTTTGGATGGAGGAGTTGTCTGGGTACTTGGTGAATTAACAATAACAAGAGTGTTCATTGGATTCAATTCACCCTCTGCTTTTTTACCTATGTCCATTTCTTGTACCGCAGGTTCACCCAAATCTTTTTGATCCATTATTACTTCAACCTCTTCAGTTGGATCCAGGTCTACAACAATCTGGCTCAATGTTGGCTTTTTGCTCTTTTTCTTGCTCCTTGACCGAGTTACTTGGGCTGCTGTAGAACCTAACGGTGACCTTTTTGATCTTCTGGGTTGTATTTTTTCAACAATTGACTTTGAACCACCTGCAACATCAACAATTTCATTAGTGGAAGAAATAGGAAGTTGAGTCACAACATGTGAATCAACTCTTAGTTCATGGGAGGATATGAGCAATCCTTTCTTAAATTTTTGGTCTCTCAACCACTTCTCAGTTCTCCTTACAACATTAAAAGTTTTAGCTTGAATATTATCATCTTCCTTTTTATTCCAATCAATCTCAGGGATTGGCTTTCCTTGAACTCCCTTGTTGAATTTAGGATCCAAAATATCTTCCCCTGTTTCCTCATGTACTCCAGATACATTGATAGGAAGCTTCATGGTGATTATCTATTGTAGAGTAAATGTTGACCACAGTCTCCTCCTTACCTCATATTCATCATTGCAATTCTCCCAGTAATCTTCCAACTGGGGTTCATGATAGAAGTGGACATCCATATTTAGGTTTTCCATGACATAACCTCTACTATCAAACCTACATCTAGAAACATAGGGTTGTAGGTTCATCTTCTTAAATTCCAATTCTAAATTTAAAGCATCGGACACGGACTTACAACTATAGTATCTAAGTTCAACAGGAAAGGCAACTCTAGATTCACCTTTTGCCCCTATCCTTTTATCAATATGAGCTAGTTGCCTGCTCACCTCTATAAGTACATAGCTATCAAAGGCATACCTAGGTAGCCTGAATGGTTCACCTTCAAAACCACCTACCTGAAGATAGGTGAACCTAGGAAATTGGATGAAGAAGCTTCCATATATACTTATCAAATCCATTGCTTCAATTGACATTCTCTTGTTAACATCACCTTGTAGTTCAAAAGCAAGTCTCCCTGCAAAGACACTATTCCATCTCTCAATATGTTCTGCATGTTTCCGCTTTTGTAACAAAGGAGTAATCATAAACCTTCATACCGTCCACCCATGGTTCATTGAGCAATCCAGGCCAATCTCTGGTACAAGCTAATATGTAGAAAAGATAAGAGGACATATAAAACCTAGACATACCCACAAAGTTACTTAAACCTTCATGGAGTCTCTCTGCAATTACCTGCACCCAGTCAAGATATTTGTCACCTGATAATAGAAACTGAATGTAAAAATACATCCAATCTTCCCAGTAAAAGGAGTCTAAATTCCCTTTTAGCCTATTGAGCAGTATAACAATGTCTCACACTTCTATGATGAAGTGATCTTTGGTAAGGGGCTTTGGCAATTGTGACCCTCCCTTTTAAACTTTAAGGAGCCAGTTCCTTGCAATTACACTTCTATACACACTCTTCTTCTCAGAGAAGAAGGTGTATGAGGTCCCAATTGACCAGTCCTCATATGATTCCTTGTGTGGGATTCCCATTGCTGCCATTACTGTTTCCCTGTTGATACCAACTAATAGCTCACCATTACTGGTTCTTATGCATCTATTCTCAACATCATACCTATTCATACAAGCTACCACCAAATCTGGACATGGTGCAATGAGTGGAAATGCAATGACTTCAACAAGACCACTTCTCACTATTTTCTCCATTATTGAACCAACTTGAGGGTTCTTGGTTCTTTCTAATAAATCCCCTAGGTTGGCGTGAGCTAAGGAAGTATCATCCAGCTTTGGTAATATGCTCACTAAACATGACGTATGATCAAGCTTCGACAATATCGGCCTCATACTACCTATCTATACTTTTAATCAAGCAATTCTAAAACAAGGTAGAATTCTACTCCAACAAACTAAAGACTTTCTTCCTACAACTGATAAATCTTCAGAACTAAAAAAATGCAGCATAGGGGAATCATCTGAACTCACCTGTTACCACTATGAATCTACGAAACCCTCTCAAGAAAGTAGAGCTAAATTTACCGTCGACATCTCCAATTCGCTCAATTATAGCAGCTGCAACCCTTACAAATTATGGAGATTAATTCATATATCCTTTTTGAACATACGGGAAAAAAACTGAGAAAACCACACATGCTTCATAATGATTCATTTAAACGTGTGAAGTAACAGTGAAATGATTGAAAACCTAACACTTTCTTAATTTCCCATCACTTCCGCACAAATAGTTAATGTCCTCATGATTACTTTCCAAATTTAGAATTGTAAACTGTTAGATGCCAGGAATATTCCTTCTTTCCACGCTGCCTCCAGTATTAACAAAGTCTTTAGAATCATCTTGAAGTGAACCTTTTGAACCTTGAACCATCTCACAAAGAGTTCAATGGTTCAAGTTAATCTGGGAAGAACAACGGTGAACTAGTAGCTCAAAACAATACCGGGAACGAGCAATAACCATGACTAACAAGCAAAGGACTTTGAACTTTGAACCGTTGAACTGTTGAATTGAAAAGACAATTGGTTCAAGGTTCAAGTACAAAACCAACTTAAAACACATTGACACCTGCTCGTTAAATAACATTACATAACCGTGACTCACAAAAGGATGTTTTGAACCTTGAACCAAAAAAGGTTCATGGGTTCAAAGTTCAAAATGCATAACAATAACATGCTTGCCTTGGTGGAGATAAAGGCCTCTAAAGACATTTACCTAAAACACACCTTGAACCAATTGAACTGTTTTTAGAGTTCAACGGCTTAGGTTCAAAACAAAGAGGTACAAAAGACCCAAAAGAATAGAGATACCAAAAGGCAACCCACAAGCTTGAACATTTTAAATGAAAAATTGTGGGGGTGCTAACAACCTACAAGGTCACATGAGGACCATCTACAATAATCTCTCATTTGTAGGGAAATGTTTTTTCCGTTGATGCAAAAATCGTTAGATGCATTCAATAAAAATTTGTAATGGAGCCAAATTCCCATTCTTCTCATCGTGGGCGTGAACTATCAATTCCAACACATCTAGTTATGTATTATTACCCCATACGTGCTCCTTTTTTTCTCCCCCCCCCCAACTTGATCAAATTCTTAGGGCCATATACCCTATCGACATCATCCCTTGAGCACCCTAAGTGTGAAAAATTGTCAAACTTTGAAATGTCGTATCTCAAATTCCGTGGCACTTGCAAATGATCCATCAAGGCTCACGTTGAGAAGAAATCATGGAAGTTAGTCAAGATCCTTCGCACAGACAATTGAAGGGAATATGTGAACAATAGACTTGAGGAATTTTGTACTCTTGAGGGGATTTATCTTCAACTCTTAGTTGCCTACACTCCACAGCAAAATGGTGTTGCATAAAGGAAGAGTAGAACCCTTAAGGAAATGGCTAACTGCATGATTCATGCTCATTCTCTTGGTCTAACTTTTTGGGTAGAAGTTATCAGTTGTACCACACACATCCAAATTCAATTTCCCTATAATTATTTGAAGGGTCTCACTCTTTTTGAGGCTTGGTGTGGTATAAAATTATTTGTGAGACATTTCAAGCTCTTTGGGTGTCCACCATGGGCTCACATTCCTCTGCAAGAATGCAAGGAATTGAAACCTCAAAGTAGGACTTCCATATTTGTTGGATATCTTGTGGGTGTTAAGTCATATCAGCTTTGGGATCCAAAGACACATGAAGTATTCATTGAGAGGAGTGTTCACTTTAAGGAAATCTCTGGACTATCTTAGCTTCTCATCCTCCTCCTCCTTCCTCCATTGTGGATAGTGATGATAGAAACTTAGATGATGATACTACCACAACTCTGACTCATAGGGTCACACCTCCATAAGGTTCACTTGCAGTTGAGGAAGCTCATCCTCCATCTCCTCTTGGATCTCATTGGGCTCAAAAGACACTTGAGTCAACAGGTTCTCTTGTTGGGGATCCTTCAGACACTCAAAGGACTGAGTCACAACATTAGGAGCTTCCACATGCTTACATTGCTCTCTTTTGATCCACAAATCTTTCAAGAAGCATCAAGAGTTCTCAAGTGGCACTCATCCATGGAGGAAGAGTATAGTTCCTTGATGAGGAACAACACTTAGGAGTTAGTCCCTCTCCCTAAGGGGACAAAGATTGTTCGATGTAAGTGTATCTATCAGACTGAGTTTGCGGATGGTAGTGAGGATAAGTACAAGACATGGCTTGTTAAGAAAGGTTTCTCAAAGGTTCTTGGCGTTTACTATACTGAGACCTTTTCACACGTAGATAAGATGAACTCCATTCACTTGACACTTGCTATTCTTGCAGCTTATGGCTGGGTTGTACATCAGATGGATGTAAAGAGTGTATTTCTTTGTGAGGATATCAAAGAGGAGTTTTACATGGAGTAACCACAAGGATTCATTTAGGATTCTTCATTGGTTTGAATATTGAGGAAGTTATCTATGGCCTCAAGCAAGCTCCTAAGACTTGGTATGCCAAGATGGATTCCTTTCTTCTCTCTATAGGATTCACCAAGTGTTATTTTGATCTAAATGTCTACATTTTGTGATAGGATAACTCTCATTTTATACATGTGCTCTATGTTGATGACTTGATCATTATAGGGAGCACCTCAACCATCATTAGCAATGTCAAATTTTCTGTACATGAGATATTTTCTATGACTAACTACGACCTTTTACACTACTTTCTCAAGATGGAAATATCACAGTCACCTTCCAAGATTACTCTTGTGTAGCCCAAGTATCCTCTTGATCTTCTTACATGGTTCCACATGGTTTATTGTAAGATTGTGTCGACTCCCTTTCTTTTAGGAGTCAATCTTGAGGCTAAGTGTTCCACTCCAATTTTTGATGCCACGTTGTATCATATCTTGTTGGAAGTCTCATCTACTTGACTCACACATGCCTTGATAATTTCTTCACAGTTGGCATGGTTTTATGCTTTTTATGTAGGAACCGCATGATCTTCATTGGACTTGCCTTGGTTACACAAACTCAAATTGGCCTGATGATCTTGATGATCATAAGTCCACTTTAGACTACAAATTTAATCTTGGTTTTGACCCCATTTGTTGGTAGAGAAAGAAGAAACATGTCATTTCTCTTTCTTTGACTAAGGCTGAGTATTGAGGGGGTTTTAATGTATTTAGTGAGGCTATTTGGATTCAAAATATTCTCATAGAGTTTAATATCTTCACCACTCCATGACCTGTAGTCCTTCATTATGACAATCAGAGTGCCATTCAGATCTCAAAGAACCCGGTCCACCATAAGCAGGCCAAACACATCAAGATCCACATGTACTACATCAGGGAGTGGATTCAGGAGTAGGTCATCAACTTTTAGCATTGTCCCATAGCAGAGAAGGTTGCAAACATCTTCACCAAACCCTTCACTGAGAGTAAGTTTCATCAATTATGACCTCTCTTGGGGGTGAGATATTTCATCGAGGGGGGTCAGTTGACTTCTCCTTCCTCTCTTATGGGGGGATGGGGGGGGGAATTTTTCCTCTCTTGAGGTTTTGTTCTTCTTTGAGAGTTACTTTGTATTTTCATCTCTCTTTTTGGGGGATTTTTTTCCCACTAGGTTTTTTCCCTTTCTTCGTTTGCAAGAGATTACATTTCATTATTTCAATTTGCATTTGTTCATGGGTACCTAACATGAATGCATAATTAGGAACCATATTGCATTGTTACCTTGAGTCTACATTCCCCTAAGTTGCACTTAAGGGTGGGTGTTGGTGCAAATTATGCCTCATAATTACACTTTACTTATGTTGACTTAGGATAATGCATTAATAGTAGTTTGCATATGAGACACTTAGGGAATTTTCTTGTAGGAGAAATTCCACCTTCGGTGGGTGATCCACCTCTTGTGAAATATTTTATTATTTCTTATACCTACCCTTGTATCTCATTAGGCCACATGTCATGATCATGTAATAACATATCCATATGGCCTTGCCTTTATAAGAAAGATCATCTTCATTGTATAGTTTATCCAATTGATCCATTTTTGCATCTTGATGAGAATACAATTTGTTCTTATCAATCATTGTCTCTCTTGTGTTTTTCTATCCATTGGTTCTATATTTTGGTTATTATTGGAAAATTCTTAGAGTTTCCATCTATTGAAATGATGTAAGCGGGGTAGATTGTCTCAAAAGTGACTACTATCATAAATTTTTGAGAGATATATAGACCTTGACATAACCTTTTGCATCCAACATAGATAAATACTATTCATCCACCTATATACATACAAGTGTTATGTTTGCCACCATCGCATGGATATTTCATGCACAGTTTTCTTATGATTCAACTCTCACTAACCTGGAAATCTTATAAATGTGTTATTTTTTGAATTATTTTACTTGTTACTCCTCTACATATTGTTTGTAGCTTCACATTTCAAATAGGTATGTTCTAGAATAGTTAGACTAGACATACTTCATTTACTGTTTGAAGTACTTTTTCAGCATTTTATTTTATATTTCCTTTTGCAATAATGTGTAGTCTTTTGAATATGAAATGTTTAGAACTTTAATAATTTACTATCAATACGCCACGTTTAAAATATTCTATAATTTTTTTTCCACAACATGGTTTACACAAATCATGTCTTTGATACTGATTGAATCATGTTTCCTTTGATGCCACTATTTTTATTCAGATAAGTGGGTTTTTGAATGTGATGTGGCCCAAACTCTCTTACAAGAAAAACAAAAAAAGTTACCCAAAAGGTAATAAAATTTAGGGTTGGACAATGTTTGAGACAAACTTAGGCACCTTCACAACTTTCTTCCTTCTTTGAACTACTATCCAACCAAATTTGTCTACTAAGCTGGAAGAGCCAAGTAAAGGGGAAGAGGAAGCCCCTTAAGAAGCCCCAACTAGGGGTACTACAGTAAGAGAAGAAGGAAGGACAAAAAAATGCTATCAGATAGAAAAACTTAAGAAACAACAATTTTATCGATACTAACAAACTTAGTTTGACAATCAGCTATATGAGGAACAAAGAAATACTTAAAACCAACATTATTTGAAGCAATAAAGTGAGAATCATACTAAACAAAAGTAGGAGAAGATGGCTTGGAAGCCTCTATATCACTTGATTCATTTTAGAATACCATAATATTTAAGAAAAGAGAAATAGTCCACCAAGAAGAAGAGGACTTGTGAGAGCCATGAGAACAACTAGAGGCTAGATATCTCATAGTAAAGAAGTGTCCACATTAAAAATGAATGCCCTAATAATCAACTAACTATGTCTAAGAATGGTCCTGCACTTGTAACACAAACCCACCAAGAAGAGATTTTGACAAATCATTATCAACCAATATTTAAGAAAAAGAAGTATGTTAGAATTTGGAGGTAATGGGATCCACCATTATAAATATACCCAAATCATTCCCTCAAAAAGGTGGAAATGAAAACATAGTGGATCAATTGATGCGATTGAGATTAGATTTCAAGGCCTTGGATAATAGACTAAATTATATGAGTTATCAATTGGACTTTTCTAATAAAATGTGTAAATATCAATTGGAATTTTCTAGTAAAATATGTGAAGATTCAAAATCTAGAGATGATTTTATAAAGGGTCCATATAATGAGAAGCAATCCAATTGTCTCGATGACTACTTGGAATATGAGAATAAGACCTAATAGTAATGATTTCATTCAAAATTTTAAAATTTAAATAATTTTTGGCATCAAGCCATATTGGAAATTCATTTTGAGATGATACTCTTTTACTAATTATTCTTTTATAATGTAATAAATTGATAAAAATGGGCCTCATTCAATTAATAAAGGTGCCCCCTATTTTTAGATAGTTAATTGATATTTCTTTTAGTTTCAAATGTTATGCATAATGTGTGTAAACTCATGTAGGTTTTTGTTGCCTAAAACTTCAATTTAGTTAATCTTAAGATTATTTTATAGTTTAGGATAGATTCATTAACTCTTTAAAAGTGTTATTTTAGACTAACTACATGTGGAAAACTTTTTCTTTTCTCTATAACTTTCCACTATCAAATGTTGAACTTGTTCATTTTTGTCGACTTCATCAGAACTCTAGAATACAATTCCTACATCTATTTCCTACACATAAAAAGAGAGGGAAATATGTTGGGGATAGTGGTTTTCCTTAGGTCAAACCCCATTTTAGGAATTAACCTTGTAATTGAAATAATTTTTTTTACAAAAAGCTTTCCTTTTGAGGGAAAGGCTAGATCTGAAGTAAAAATGTTGATAATTAAAATATACCTTGATGAAGTTGTGTTTGATCCTCATGCAAGGGTTTTAGGGTTCCATGTAGAATGTCTTCAAAGAAGGTTGATCATGGATACCATCTTAAATGCATAAACTTGACTTAACTTCTACTTTAGCACTTGATGAATGACTAATTTCTTGCTCACTTGAATTGAATTAGGATCATAATTTTGCCTCTTCAAAAAGTTAGATTTCAAATGAGAGGGGTAGACCTCCTTTTATACTTGACCATCTGAAAATAAATTGAATTTTTGAAGTAGGTCAACACAGGATCCAATTTCTCACTCATTTGAGATGACCATTGTGGGGACCCAAAATAGGTCCTAATTGGGAGGACCAGGGCGCCCAACACCCTACTCCAATGAATTAGGAGTCCAATATGAGGGTGAGATAGTGAAGATTATGAAAATATGAGATTGATAGGTGGTGTGAATAGAATTGAGACATACATTAGGCATTGGAAGATGAAGTGCCTATGTGAGGTCAAGGTGAGGATGAAATTGTATGAAAGTATAGTTTATGATGCTACATTTAGCCCCCACTTTAGTGTGAGTATGAGACTAAGAATACTCACAGTAAAGTACAAAGTCGCATTGCAAAAATTTCACCAAGATATCAAAGAAACAAGATGCACTAAACCCCTAGGGACTTTAAGATCTTACTACTCTAAAGATAAAAGGAACAATAAATTAAAAGGGAAAAGAGAGAGCATGATAGTACTTGGCCTAGTATGATTTTCTTACCATAAGTCATGAAAAATAAAAATACCAAATTACAAAGCAGAAGGCTTAGTTTTCAAAGTAACTTGAGTATCGAAAACATGTTATGGTGTGTGCATAATGTGTAACAATGAGCAGAGTGTATGCCCCCACATTAAAGAAATTGCATATGCCTTATCAAAAGAAATTTATTTAAGGTGTCATACATGCAAAATACAAGAATGTTACCACAATGAGATTCCCCCAATAAAGGAAAAATCAAAGTATAATGGTCGCAAACCATAAAGGAAAAAGAATATAAGCGATCCACAAACTCTAGGGTCAGTATGCTCTTATGATAAATAATGTTTATAAAGAAAAAAATTTACGAACACAATGGAAGAAGAGAACAAGTGTCTTTTTAAGTCAACACATGGAAGAGACCAAGAAAAGATCTTAACACTTTGCCTCATCCTCAAGTAGACAACACAAAGCACAACATATAGAAGAATTGAGATACAAATAGAAGAATGTCACAACAAATTTGACCTTTTTATTACCTTGTACCAATGGAGTAACAAGGGTCATCCAGATAAAACCTAACCTAACATAAAAACATATAATAAGGGAAGCACATTACAAACAAGAAAAAACACAGAGAATCCAAGACACAAATGAAGCTAGTCAAGCAAATCATCTTCCTTCCAATCTTGTTGAAAATCATTTATGGATGGTGGACAAGATGCAAGAGGAGACACTTCAATCACAATAGATGGAGCTACTACAAGTTCCAAACAAGGACCATGCTCTAATGATGGATCACTTTGTTTGTCACTAGGATCTAGCATTAATTATTTTAGAAAATGTGAAGATAACTCATGATTAATCTCAATAAGTTCATACATATCATCAAAATCATTAGAATCAACATTTTTAGCATGAATAACCATATCATCATCTAGACTAAAAAAAGATAGGATCTCTAACATGAAAAGAAGTTGAACCATAATTTTTCTTAAGCATTTTTACTTTAGGTGATTTGATGTGAATTTCCTCCCTAGGGTTATCCAAAGGCTGGAAAAATGGGACCAAGTCAATATTTGGTGTCTTAGAGGAGGAAATGGTTTGCAAAGAAAGCTCATGAACCTTAGCATGATGCCTTTTTTAATTTTATCTCGCACAATGATTTCTTTTAGTTTTAGCTAAAGCTTGAAATTTTTTAGGATCAATGGACATGGGCTTCTTTTCTTCCCTTATAGGAGGAGGAATGGAAGAAACCCCAATAGGTTGAGGGAGACTATATGCCAAGCACTTTGCTTTATAAAAAGGAGGAGGCAAAATTGAGGCATATATAGGAGGAATAGAAGGTGTAGGAATAATACTATGTCCATTATGAGGAGGAGGGATATCCATGGGTGTAGGGTCTCTATGATCATCTCATTTTTTCACTTTTGATAAGATAGGAAAGAGATTTCATTCTGAGACTTAAGAGGTTTAGGTTGTTTTAGGCCAAAAGTAAACAAGAGTGAAATTGTCATGCTTCATCGTGGATCGATAGAGGCTATGATTAATTGTTATGATAGTGCCATTGTGAGATAATTTTAAACATATATGGATTCTATAAGGGAATAATTTCATGGATGGGAGACAAGGATGTCCCAACGTCACATGAAATTGATCCTATGTAGGAATAATAGAAAAGTTGACATCTAAGCACTTAGTACCAACCTCAACGAGAAGAGTAATAGAACCAATAGTAGGTCAAGAGAACCCATCATACACCATAACCATAACATCATATTTATAATATAGTACTTAGTTTATTTCAAAAATAGAAAGATACTCTTCAATGATCCCAGTCATCATACACACTAGAACAATGAGCACATCTTGTGAGAGTTTATCTTTGATCTTCATAGTGGTATATAATGGGTCATCAGGTGCAACAATAGTTGAATTACTAGGATCAAAAGTAGTGTACAAATATTTTGGAGGTGTAGGTTTTTCAATAAGGTTCACAAATTATTAGACTCTAGACCCAAGTCATTAGGAGAAAAATCAAGAGATTCACACTCAACAACATTGGTAGGATGAGAGGGTAATGGATTGTCAAATGTTTGGAGGTTTTTATTGGGAGGAGCTATGGATTTAATCCATTTTTCATTGACACCACCTATGGATTTAGTATTGCTATCAATGAATTCTTGGATCTTATTTCTCAACTTGTAATAATTCTTATTATCATGACTAGGTTGATGGTGATATTGGCAAAAAACTTTGGGATCATGGTAAGATGGAAATGGCTTGGAAGTGTCAAATGGATTGATGGGAGGAAGATGCAACACATTAGCCCTTGGAAAGTCTTCAAAAGAGGAACAAACTTTATTTGATATTATGGATGACTGGCTACGCAGAGACCGTTTTGTTTTGATGAAACCTTTGTTGGATTTGAACTTCACAAACAATTGTTGAGCACTCCGATTCTTATGAAAAGGATCCATTGAAGAGGATGATATTAAGTGACTCACTTGAAACTAATAATTATGAAGTATTGCACACAAATGTGTAAAGGAAGTAAACTCATAAAATAAAACCTTATCTCTTAGCAATAAAACTTGTTTGAACTTCATCATCAGGCACTTGATGAGTAATTTGAGAATGCAAATGTTTGTATCTACCAATAATATCAGTCACTTTTTATTTAACTCCTTGCTTACAATGAATCAAATTAGTCAAAGTAATCTTAGGACCAATGCTATTTTAAATTTTTTGAATGAAATAATTAGCCAATTTTTGAAAATAAGTAATTTAGATTAAGGAGACAAAGAACAATACCATTGCAAAGCTTTATCCCTAAAGGTTTTAGTAAACAATTTAATAAGTCTTTGATCATGAGAAAAATCACTACACAAAGTTTGATTTCTATTCACATGAGTCAGAGTGTCACCTTTTCCAATGTACAACTCCAATTGAGGGACTTTCATATGCTTAGGAGGAACCACACAGACAATAGCATCAGATAGTGGGCTCACTATATCATATGTGGTAATATTGAACTTAGATTGAGTAATGGAAGCCAATTGATGTTGTAGGGATGTAACAACTTGGGATAGGTTATTGAAGGTTTCTCTGATGGATGGATTGAAATTGGACATATTGGATCGTGATTGAGGAGTAACATTGTTGTATGTAGTTGGAGGTTGAGAATATGGAGGCGCAACATTATGGTATGTTGGTATGAGAGATAGTTATGAAACAAATGGAAGACTCATGGAAGGAGGAATGTAACAATATCAGTTGATAGGATTTTCCCCATGACTAACATGTGTAGGATTAAAATTTTGTGTGGAAGTAGTCTTGATAGAAGATGTAAAGGTAGGCACACTAGGCAAGGATGTAGGAATAGAAATGGAATGGTTAACTTGGCTAGTGGGTTGAGAATAACCAAGGAGTTTGGCACAACTTTTGATTGGCATGATATTAGTGTCAACAATATGAGGAAGGCCATGAAACAAATGCACACTTACTTTATCACTTTTCACCATTCCTTTTAATCCTTCAATCAAGGAGATTGCCTCACTTTTTGGGTATTATTTTTTATTAAGATTGTATATGATGAAAATGGATAACAATAATAATGATATTGAAAGGCTAAATGAATTCAACCACAAAACCCTAGCCTAACAACAACAAAGATCCACCATAACATATGAAGATTACCTAAGACAATGCAAATCAAATGAAATCACAAAGATTATACCATCACATTTCCAATAGGGTTTGGATCTCCATTCTTCCTATCTCCATTGATCTTGTTTGATGTGTTTGCTCTCAGATTTTATGTGCACAAGAGCTCAACAAAGAACGAAATGTGGTTGCAAGTAGGATTGCATATGCCAAGTAGTCAATTGATCAAGTAGTTAGGGTTTGATAATGAAGGAAGCATCTCCTTATATAGAAGACACTATATGAAATGGAGGGATAAGATTGAGAGGTGTAAAAGGAGGTCAGCTATGATTAGAGGGTAGGTAAAAGAAATAATAAAATAATGAAAGGGGTAGGTAGTGTATGAATTAAGAGATGAATGACATGTGTCATGGGTAGAAAAGGCTAATGAATTAATTAAATAAATAAAGATTTATTTAATTAATAGAAGGAGTGAGATCAATTAAATAAATAAGATATTTATTTAATTTAGGAAAAGGATAATTTAAATAAATAAAGATTTATTTAATTAATAGAAGAATTAAGCTTAGATAATTAAATAAATAAAATATTTACTTAATTAGACTGGACAATTTTGGGTGTCTACATTTTGCCCCTCTTTGAGACAATGCGGCTTGTCGCATTGTTTCAAAGAAGATAATATGAACTGATACAGAGTTGCCCCAAGATGGGAATGATATGTCCCCTCGAGAGATTGGATGAAAACGTCTGAAAAGATAGTAGACAATCTCTCGATAAGAAAGAAAGGCTAAAAAGGACTGATCGGATAGGATAGAGTGACAGAGTCACGGGATAAAGAAGACTGACTTGGGCTAGGGCTAGGGTTAGGGCTAGGGCTAGGGTAGTCTATAAGATAGACCATGAGGGGAATACATCCTCATTGTCATCTACACCTCCAAGAGATCAGAGTGCAAAGAGAGAATAGAGTAGTAGTAGTTAGTAGCGATGGCATTGGTGCATAGATTCGATCACGTTCGCCAATTTTAGAGGCTAGTAGATGCAGGAGAGCCGATAAGTACCACAAAACCTCCTTGTAATTTGATGCATTTATTGTTGTCATTAATGCATGCTAGTTAGAGTAATAAATGCGCATTTATGTCAGGAAAGCACGTTTGTGTCTTCTAGGCCAAATCAGCAGTTCTGTGATGAACATACACTGTCGATTGGATAAGCTGCTGAGAGGATACACTCAAGCAAGTCCTCTAGGTAAGACTAGGATAACAAATAGGGCTAGGATTGACAATTCTGTGATAGAACATACGTTGCCAATTAGGAAACTACTCAAGAGGATTCACTCAAGCATAGGCCCTAGGATAAGTGTAAAGCAGAAAATCGCGATCGAACCCTAGTTGCTCTCCCCTCTTCCAACTCCAAGGAGAGAGAAGGGAGATTCACTAGGGTTGATGGTTTTCACTTAGGGGAGAGAATTTACATTCAAAAGAGGGGTTGAAACCCACAAGATCCAATCCCACACAATGCAAGATTGGATGCTAAATGTGTTTCAAGGGTTAAGAAAGCAAGGCTACCCTCTTTTGTAAAGAATGTGCATAGAAGAATTAAGCTAGGAATGCATAGAAAGTGAGAAAGATTCGCTTATAAACTGAGATAGGAATACAGTATGAAGCTGAAGACCTGGAATTAGCAGTAAAATGTCGATACGGCGCTATCCTGCAAATTTGAGTGAAAGTTGTTGGGACGATGGCGCCCGAGCGCCACGGTCCTCCGAAAAATCTGCAAAACGAAGGGGGATCTGTTCGTCTCTGCACAAGGATTCCAGATCTTCAATTTCAGCAGTGTACCTGCAACCTACACACAGAAAAGCGAAGACAATTGGGGGGTTAGGGATTAGGGGTTTGCCTTTAGGTCAAACCCCGGTTTTGGAATTAACCAAGAAATGAGCAAGTGCTGTAAATGTAAATGACTGTAAAACAAGTACTAATACCTTGTTCTAAGGATGTTTGTATCCTTATGTGCGAAGGTATAGATGTTGTATGTTGTTGTAGTATGTTGTATGTGATCTCCTCTTCAATGGTTGAATCCTTGTCTTGAATGCAACACTTAGCCTTGAATGGAGACTTGAAATGATCAATTGCTTGAAGGAATGCTTGAATGCTTGAATGCTTGAGTATAGTTTCCACGCTTTTGCACCTATCCTCCTCATACCTAAATGGGAGAGGAAAATGCAGTTTATATACTTGCCAATTAGGGTTAAAAGACTGATTTCTCCGACCTTAGGCCGACCAGGAAATATAATTTTCCAATTTGCAAACATAAAGACCCGAAGTCCAAAAGAGACCGGGCCCAAAATAGGACCCAGGGACCAGGGCACTGGGCGCCATGGTCCTGGGGGACCAAGGCGCTGGGTGCCCTGGTCCTGAAGGACCAGGGCGCTGGGCGCTCTGGTCCCACCTCCCGGGATAGCAGAGTGCAAAGGAGGTTCAGGCCAGGGTGCAAGAAAATGCAGTTTTCAGTGTCATAATCAGGTTTCGGGGTCTCCATTCAGGTTGCATGTTGCGTCGCCATCGTGAAGACCGAAATGCAATCGAAATTGCAAGTGTCACAATTTTAGGATGCTACAATAAGATAGATCAAGGCACTTTGTGATAAACAGTGAGTACCAAGATATAGTACTTTGTGATGAACAGGGAGTACTAAAATATGAGCAGTACTTTGTGATGAACAGTGAGTGCAAATGTGAGCAACACTTTGTGATGAACAGGGAGTGCCAAACACGTAGTACTTTGTGATGAACAGGGAGTACCACTAGGATAGAAGCAACACTTTGTGATGAACAGTGAGTGTCACTAGGACTGAGATGATTGATTTGCTTGACTGCAGGAGTACCTACCTATGTTGGAGGTTATGACCAGAGCTGACAGTCGAGGAGAGAGCAGCGGTTCAGGCTATGGGCCTATGACAAATTCTGTATGTGCCTGAGTTTTGAGTGAACATGGGATTGCTGACTGCACTGGCGGAGAGGTGGCACTCTGAGACTTGCACTTTTCATTTGTTGATGGGGGAGATGACAGTCACCCTGGAGGATGTATATAGGATTATGCGGATACCGATTGATGGGGAGCTGATTCCGTACGATCGAGATGGAGATAGGGATGCCCTTAGACAAGTGTTCTAGGATCCGGGACTGGAGATGAGGGTGGGACACGTGGCATGGGATACCATGACATGGACAGGATTAGCACTACCAATAGTGTTGGCAGGAGTTATCAGTGGGTTCCTCTATTCAGATAGGGTGACACGAGGGGTGGCTACAAAGGACATAGGGGCCAGGAGAGATGATCTTGGGGCAGGTCCTTCTAGGGCTCAGACTCTGTCGAGGCCAGCCGGCTCTGAGGGAGGGAGTTCATCATAGCCGTAGAGGGCTCCCTATGTATCAGTATTGTACCATTTTTGTATGATGATGTAGACACCTGCGGGTGATTGTAGCCATATGATTTTGACATCATTGTATCATGACACTTTATATATATATATGAGATGATTCATCTTTGCGGCAGCTATATGCATGTGTACCTATGTGATGTATGTTCTTATGTGATCCTTATGATATGGATGCAAATATGTATATGATGCAATGCAATATATATATTTTTGTTCTTTTATGTTTTATATGTGTATGCATGATGCAAATGTGAATGTATGTAATGCAGATGAATATGATAATGCAAATGTAAATTGTGCTAATAGGTGTTGTGTGTAGGATGTGATGCAGTTGTGATATCTATATGTATGTATGAAATGCTTATATGTGGTAATGCAGGTGCAACTACATGAAATGCAAATGTTTTTGGTGTGTCATTATACTCAGTCATGTGATAGCAAGCTACGCGGACTCGAGAAGGACGATGGAAGTCAATCAAGAAAGGGGGATGGAAGACATAAGATATGAAAGTGTAAGAGATTCTTGTGCATTATCATCATTGAGCTTTATTATGGCAAGTAGGTTATGACAATCGAGGCATATGTTCGACCCAGAAAGTCATTGTACCTGTTTGCATGGAGATAAGACAGTCACAAACAAGGAATGCCCCAGTTCACACTAGACTCACAGTGTCCTCATATCCTTGGACAAGTCATAGAATTACTAAGAGACAATCCACAAACAACAAATACAAATAGGTGATGATACTCCATCCTCGCCTTTCTAGTCAAAGACATCCTGGAGATAGAATCTCTAGTCAAAGACATCCTGGAAAAGCTAAAAGACATGTCACCAAAAGATAAAATCAATAAAGAAAACCAAGACTCGACACCAACATCCACTGTAGTCCTCAAATTTAGTGTCTCTTGTCACTTGTATAAGTCTTATTTGATTGTGGTCACAATGTTTACTTTCACAAAAAGGATAGATAGCACAGAACCATATGTTGTCTGAGTCTGTTGAAAGATTTGATTTTGTTGAAGCCCATTGTTGCTGCTGTCTCATTTGAAACTGATTGAATCCATGAAACTGATACTTTATTGCAAAGAAGATGGAACTTTATTGCGGATTGGCGATGCAGATGTTGCTTTATTGCGGATTGTGCGTGGATAGACTGAAGGAAGCTGGAAGAAACTGTACTCCTCGAAACATGTAATGTTCTTAGTTCCACACCCATCACTAGATGTAGGATTTGCCTTAGCCATAGATAGGATCTGATTTATTATGGATGGAAAGGAGTGAAAAGGGAGGTTTATTATGAATGGCGAACCAATCTTGGGTAGATCAATAACAAGTCATGATGGGAATGTGTAAGTTTATTATGGATGAATAGGTTGTGAGTGTGTGCAAAGTGAAAGGATGAAAGTGAATCCTGAAGGAGGGAGGAGCAATGTCTCTATGCATAGCGCTGGTGACCCAGTTTTCACCATGGTTCTTGCCTAGGGCACCACCGAAGTGGTTTTTACCATTGGACGAAATGTTTTCTCTTTACTTATTTTGATTTTTCAATGTTTTTTGTGTCACAAGGCACCTGTTTGCTAGGTTTTCACCAAGTAACAATTTTTATGTTTTATAATTTTTTTTGTATTTTTGAATTTTTTGATTTTTTTGTATTTTTTGAATTAAGATATTCTGAAGAGCTATGTGTAAAACCTGCGAAGGTGCATGCTGTTGATAGGATCCTCCAAAGGTTCACCTTCTGTAGTTGAGAGCTGATATGCCCCAGATCCATATGCTGCTGTAATGATGTAAGGACCAAGCCAATTTGGTTCGAACTTGCCCTTCTTCTCTCTGTCTTGCTAATTTTTGGGGTTTTATCTGAGAACCAAATCACCTACCTCAAATGTGTGAGGCTTGACCTTGTGATTGTAGTTGCGACTCATTCGTTGTTGGTAAGCCTTGAGATGATTAAAAGCAGTTTGTCTTCGTTCATCTAGTAGTTCAAGTTCTTGTAAGCGAGAGACCCTATAGTCTTCATCACTGATAATGTTTTGCAAAGAGACTCGTAAAGAGGGTAGCTCGACCTCAATAGGCAAGATGGCTTCAGCGCCGTAGACAAGTGAATAGGGTGTAGCGCCTATGGGTGTGCGAACACTTGTGCGGTATGCCCAAAGTGCAGGATTAAGTTGGATATACCAATTACGGCCAGCGTCGTCGACTATCTTTTTGAGGATTTTAAGGATTATCTTATTAGACGCCTCAGCTTGACCATTACCTTGGGGGTAATATGGTGTGGAGAAAGGATGGAAAATATGGAAGCGGTCACAGAGTTCACGAACATCCTGATTTTTGAAGGGACGCCCGTTATTAGTGATAATGGAAATAGGAATACCGTATCGGCAAATGATATAGTTGAGGATGAATGTAGCAAACTATTTTCTAGTGACTTGTGTGAGAGGTACAACTTCAATCCATTTTGTGAAATATTCTATGGCAGTGAAAATGAATTTATGACCATTGGAAGAAGGAGGGTGAATCTTGCCTATGAGATTGAGTCCCCACTGACAAAAGGGCCAAGGAGATGCAATTGGTTGAAGTTCTTGCACTGGTGCATGTATGGGGTCTCCATGAATTTGACATTGCTTACATTTCTTGACAAACTGATATGAGTCCTTTTACATATTGGGCTAGTAATATCCAGTCCTGATGAGTTTCTTGGCTAAGGTAGGACCACTAGCATGTGGACCACATATCCCTTCATGTACTTCACGCAATGCAATCTGAGCTTCGTCGCTTTCTAAACATCTAAGAAGAGTTCCATCTAGACCTCACTGGTATAGGATATCAGCTAAAATGACATATTGAGAGGATTGGCGAATGAAAGTGCGATGTTGGTTATTTGATAGATCAGGAGGTAGGGTATTGTCACAAAGGTATGTAAAAACGGAACCATATAACTGGGATTCAGGACCGACAAAACATATCATCTTAGTAGGAATGATTTCATATGAAGGAGCCAAAAGGTTATCCACCAAGAACTCATAGCGGGTCTCATTTGGAGGTAGATCGATCAGTGAAGCAATTGTAGCCATGGCATTTGCGACTCGATTCTGCTCTCTTGGTATCTGCTCAAAATCTATCTTTGTGAAGTGTTGTTTCAGGTCATCCACCATTTGTTTGTAAGGCATTAATTTTTCATCTTTTGTTTGGTAATCATCAGTTGCTTGACGGATTACAAGTTGAGAGTCCCCAAAAACACGAAGTTCCTGGATCTTCCACTGAACTGCAATCCGTAATCCAGTTGTTAATGCCTCATATTCCGCTATATTGTTAGTGCAAGGAAATGATAAGCGGTATGAGTTTGGTATAGAATCCCCTTGAGGAGTTATAAAGAGGATGCCAACTCCTGCCCCATGCTGTGTGTATGAGCCGTCAAAGTACAGTTGCCAGGGCTTTGCATGTGATATTGTTAAAATGGATTCATCTGGAAATTCTGAACTTAGAGGAACATCATCTATCATGGGAGCATCTGCTAATTGATCTGCGATGGCTTGTCCTTTTATTGCTTTTCTGTCCACATACTCGATGTCAAATTCACTCAGGATCATTACCCATTTGGCTAGTCACCTAGTAAGTGTTGCTTTATTGAGAAGGTATTTCATTGGATCGATTCTTGCAACCAACTTTGTCTTATGAGTGAGCATGTAATGTCGTAATTTTTGTGAAGCAAAGACCACGGCGAGACATGCACGCTCAATTGGTGTGTAGTTTAGCTCATATCCCACCAATGTGCGACTGATATAGTATACTGCTTTTTCCTTGCCCTCAGCAATTTGTTGTGCTAAGAGTGCCCCCAGTGCTGTTGGAGTAGCTGATATGTATAGTAATAGAGGCTGATTTGGAACTGGTGGCATCAAAATTGGTGGATTCAAAAGATAATCTTTGAGTGTCTGGAAATCTTGTTGACAGTTATCATCCCATTTGAATTTGATGTTTTTATGTAGCAAGTGCTGAAAAGGATTACACTTATCTGCAAGTTGCGCTATGAATCTTCGTATGGACTGAAGTCTGCCTTGTAAAAACCAAAGTTGACTGATATTTCTTGGTGGTTACATCTCCAAGATGGCCTTGACTTTTGCTGGATCAGCTTCGATTCCTCTTTTGGATACAATGAATCCTAGGAGCTTCCCGAAGGTTACTCCAAAAACACATTTCTTGGGGTTTAATCTTACTTTGTATTTTTCCAATCGATTAAAGATGACTGAAAGTATGTCCAAATGTGTATTTTTGTCTATTGATTTGCCCAAGAGGTCATCGACATAATCTTCCATAGTTACATGCATGAGATCATGAAAGATAGTAGTCATGGCTCTTTGATATGTAGCACCTGCATTTTTTAGCCCGAAGGGCATGACATTCTAGCAAAAAGTTCCCCAAGGACAAGTGAATGATGTTTTGTGTTGATCCTCGGGCGCAATCTTTATTTGATTATAACTAGAGAATCCATCCATCAATGATAACATTTCATGACCTGCTGTGAGATCGACAATCAAGTCAATATTTGGTAATGGGAAGTCATCCTTTGGACAAGCTTTGTTGATGTCTCTGAAATCTGTACATATTCTGATGCTATGATCTGGTTTACTGATAGGCACTAAGTTGGAGATCCATTCAAGTTAATCAATTGGGCATATGAATTCGACGTCCAATAATTTCTTAAGCTCTGCTTTGACCAATAATGTGACTTGTGGATGCATCTTTCTTAATTTTTGTTTCACTGGTTTTGCCCCCGGTTTAACTGTCAAATGATGCATTACCAAATCCGGATCTAATCCAGGCATATTAGCGTATGACTAGGCAAAGTTGATTTGTCGTTCTTTGAAGAAACTTATGAATTTTGACCTTTCTAACTCCATCAACGATTGAGCCAGGAATATGTTGTGTGGAACCTCTTCTGTACCAATGTTTGTTTTGATAGTCTCCTCTACCAACATGGATGACTTTTCCTCATATGATGCTGGGAGAATGTCGAGCCTTCCATCTTTGGGTGCCTCAGAGAGGTTTTCACCCTCAGATACGTCCTTTATTTTTACTTTTTTGGGATCAGACAGTGCCACAGTGTGGTTTTCACCATAAGACCCTTGGTTTGTTCTTATTTTCACATTTTTGCGACTGGAAGGTCCGACACCCTCACCAAAATATGCCATGCTATTGAGTTCTATAGTGTATCCCGCTTTATGGTCCCCAGGGGGAAGATCATCTCGTATGCCAAGATAGTCAATAAAAGCTTCATCATCTTGGAATGTGTCAAACTTGCAGGTCCTTCATGATCCCAATCAATGAGTTGGTGGTGAACAAGGGGAAGGCCTGTAATGTCTTCAAAGTTAGCAGGGCTAAGAGTGAAGATGCAGTTATATTCAGGTATGTTAAGGTAATTATCGAGGTCATCGATGGCACTCTCCTCATCAGTCTTGATCGCGAACGAATTCAAATTATCATCACTAGTAGCACATTTTGGGACAGGTGTTCTCATCCTATGTGATTTCAACCTAGAACCTTGAGACAAGGGCTGTGTGGAATCCTCATGGGTTGTTTCTTGACCAACTTTGAATCTTTTATAAAATTCCTCCTCTTTTGTGGGTTCATCTAGCTCTCTGAATGTCTCGGTGAGCTTGTAGTCACTGGAAGATTTATCTGAACCCCATTCCCATTCGTTGGAGTCTGTGGAATAGCGACCCTCTTGTTGAATTTTGGCAGCTTTGATTTGTAAGGCTTCTTCTATCCTTTGAGTGTGGACCTTGGAAGTCAAGAAACCAAGTCCTTTCGAGCATTCCTTTTTGAAAGTCAATTCAGGTTGTAAAGGTTCAATGATGCCTTCCTTTCGTAACCCAAGAGGGCTTTTTCCATCATACCCAAATTTTTGTAGGATCTTGAAACCTTTGCCATATTTCTCACATGGTAGATTGATGTGATCTTGTGTATCATCTTCAATGTCTTTGTAAAGCATTTTGTATAAGTCTTCCTCTTCCAGTTCACCCCATCTTTGAAAGGTAGTAGGGTCCCATTTGAGTATAATGATGGATACTTGCTTGTTAGGATGTGGTCTTCCATATTCTTTTGGTGAACTCATGACTTGTTGTAAGTACATGGTCTGATTTAAAGTGTATTCCCCCATGCCCTTGTCCTGAAATTTGCCTTTAAGCTCACCTTGTTTTGATGTCGAAGGTTTCAATGACTCAGGATCAATGTATGTCGAAGAAGGAACAACTTCGCGATTACTAGGAATGATGGTCTCAGTTTTTGATATCAGGTTATTGCAGTATATGAATGGATTAGGATCACCATTAACTGTTACCTCCACTCCATTGTGAGGAAACTTAATGCATTGGTGATATGTAGATGGGACTTCCATCATTTCATGAATCCAAGGACGTCCTAGCAATATGTTATAAGTGAGATCTAGATCTAGGACTTGACAAACCACATCCTTCGTAACTGGCCCAACTCTGAGAGGTAAGGTGACTGTGCCCTTGGATGAATGCTCTTCACCATCATATGCCTTGATGGTGATTTTGTTTGTAGAATTCACAGCTTTATCAGAATATCCCAATTGTTTAATTGTGCTCAATGTACAAATGTTTAGACCAGCTCCTCCATCTTTCAGGACTCGTTTTATTTGATGTTTGTGTATGAAGGCTTCAATGTGTAGTGGTGCATTATGTGGCTGACTTACGGAAGCGTCGTCGGCTTATGTGAATGTAAGGGAATGTGGAATGGAAAGGTATCCCACCATGGCTTGAAACCGGTCCACGTTCAGATTAGTAGGAACGATAGTGTCTCTCAAGATTTTGTCAAGAATGGCCTTATGTGCGGGGGATATGCGTAGGAGTTCAAGAATGGAGATGAGTGCGGGTGTTTTTCCTAATTGTTCTACAAGGTCATACTTGATTGATGAAGATGGGGTGTTTTTGGCTGGAGCACCTTGCAAAGTGAATTTACCTTGATGGGTTGTAACATGACATTCAGAGGTAGGTTCAGAAGAAGATCCAACACCTTTTAGGACAATCTTGGGTCTCCAGGTAGAATTCTCAGGGTTTTTGTCCTTGATGATAATGGTAGAGATGTAATTGTCCATCAAAATGTGATTGATAGTTGAATCATAGTTATAGATTGCTTTGGTATAGTTGGTTTGGTCATCTGTGGCTTTAGCTTTTCCCTTGTCATGTTTTGGGAATGGTTCCTTAAACATCTCATGTTCTTGATTGGATGAGTGTCCCTCAATCTCAATGTCACCTCTATCAATGAGATCTTGTATGATGTTCTTCAGTCGATGACAATTTCCTATCTTATGACCCTTGCTCTTATGAAATTCACAATACTCATCATCATTCCACCAATTTGGTTTAACCTTTGGTTCATATGGAGGAAAATCTGGAACTGTGATTACCTTGTTTGCCACTAGCTTCTTGAAAACTAACTCAAGTGGTTCTCCCAATGGAGGGTACTTCCTTCATGATCTAGAAGTTTTTTGAGTATTCACTTGATTGTTTGTAGAGCTTGATCTGGAAAAAATGAATTTGGGTCGCACTGTGTTGGCGTCAACAACACCATCATTGACTGTGTTCTTGTTTCTATTCCAAAATCTCGGCTTGTCTTTTCCTTTAAAGTCATCTTTGTTTTCCTTGAATATCTTGATAACTCCTTGTTCAATTAGGACCTTCTCTGTTGCTAATCCTTTTTCAATGACGTCCTTGAAGGTAGACAAACAAGATTTTCTTAGATCATAGCCAATGTCTTTGTTAGCGTTTTGTGTGAACATCTCTACCATTTATTTTTGTGGAATTTCACAAGAGCATCTGCTAGCTAGATTTCTCCATCTTTGTAAAAATGATGCAAAAGACTCTCCCTCTTTTTGCTTGGTGTTGCACAAAGTAGTGACTGATATGTCTATCTCTATGTTGTAGGAGAAATGTTGGATAAATGCCTCTGCTAGGTCACCCCATGACTTAATGCCAGGTGGAAGTTGGGAGAACCATTCCATAGCTTGATCACCTAAGCTTTGTGGGAATAATCTCATCAAATATGTCTCTTCTGCTGCTACCTCAATGCAAGCTATGAAAAAATATCTTATGTGTGCCTTAGGATCCCCTTTTCCTCTATACTTATCAAACTTAGGCGTCACAAAGTGTGTAGGAAATGGAGGAATTGGAATGCTTTTGTCAAATGGATAGGGACATATGTCTCTCATTGTGTATGTTGGCTTTGGTGTATTTATGTCCTCCATTTTCTTTTGTAAGTCCTTGATTTGTTGCTCCAAATTGCTCTTAGGTGGAGATCAGCTTCTTGGACCATACCCCATGCTTGAGGCACCAATTGGAGGAGGAGCATGTTGCATATATGGATGATATTGATCATACACATGTTCATATGGAGGAGGTCTATAATGATGCTGCGTATATGGACCACTTGGTATAGATTCATGTTGAGGAACGCCATATCTATTTTGTGCATGTATACCACACTCTACAGGTATGTCATGTTCTAATGTGTTACCCCCAAATTTGACATGGGGTTTCCTTGTGTCCAAATTTTGAGCATGCATTTGAATATCCAATTGCTTTGGTGGTTGATCCTTAGCATTGGTATGTGATTGAGCATATCTTTCTGCATAAGACTTCCATAATGGTCTGCGAAGGTGAGTATCATATGCTTGACCATGTGTATGTGGGACCTCTGGTTTTTGAAACAAAGATGATGGTGATTCAGGCACCATATGTGGTCCTCTATTGCCTCCACTATTAGGCCTCCTTTGATCCATGTTGGAGTGAGTTTGTTGCAAAGGTCGATTTTCCATTATTTGAGACATGTCAAATCATGAGGTATCTTGGCTCCACTTTGTGCCATCATTTGTAAGAAGTATTGTCTATCTCTCCTCATTATTTCCTCAATCAGTCGATTGAAGCAGGGGTCCATAATGGATTCTTCCACATCTACTGAATGTACAAAAAAGTTGTCCATATTGTCATTGTGTGTATCATTGTTGTTTGTAGTGTCCATGTTCTCAACATTTGGAATGTTTCTATAGGCATCCATGTCAGGTAATGTGTTATGATCAGTATTGAAAAAGACATCATTGTCATACTCATAGACACTCATGTTTGCAGACTCTTCAGCCTCTTTAGTTTCTCTCCTAGATTTTTGAAGACGGGTTTCAACCATGAACTAGGTATTGACCGAGATGTGTGAGACTAGATGAAAAATGGAAAAAGTATGTAAGACCAAGAGTTGGATGGAATGTAAATGAATCTGAGGTGTACTTGCAATGTCCAAAGTGTAAGACCAAGTATGTATGTAGTAGAGTAGGTGTGACTTCCAAAGAGAGGATAGTTTCTCTTGATGAGGTAAGTTGACCTTGACTCTAAGTAAGACCAAATGAGACCCGAAGGTGATAGACCTTGATGAGGGACCACTTAGCAAAGTGTTGTTGTATGTAGTGTGTTGACAAAGTATGATGAGGACAAGCAAGTGACCTTTTGACTCAAGTTTAGACAAATGTGAATGTAATGTGAGGTGTAAAGCAATGATGGACTTTGTGAGACCCAAAGACAGGTTAAATGCTAAATGAACCCTAGAGAAATGACCTAGGAAGCTCAAGAATTCTGAAACTGACTGTGCTTGTTTGTTGGACTGTAACAATTTTTTTTTTCAATTCTGATCACAGACGTGCCTGTATACTTCACAGACGCGGTTATACAACACAGACATGGTTCTGTTTAACACATACATGTTTCTGAGATTTTTGTAAAGTGCACTGTTGATTCTGGAGACACAGACGCATTTCTGCCCTTCACAGATGCGGTTATACAACACAGACGCTATTATATCAAACACAGACGCGTTTATGCAAAATTTGTGCAATTTTTTTCCAATCTGTGAAGTCATTTTTGTTGTGACCAAATCTGACTGTTTGACTATTTTTCATGACAAGAGGACACGGTGTTGATGAAGACCCAATGTTTGCAAGTGTTTAGACTGACAATGACTCCAAGAAAAGTGTGTTGTTTGATGTAAAGATGTTTTTCATACCCTTGAAGACACAAAAGACACAATGTTTTGCTGTTTGGTCTTGAATGTTTGATTTGTTCAAAATAAGTCGAGCACAATTCTTATGGTTGGCCAAGACAATAGTTGTTGATCCCACATGGGGTTTCACCCCCGAGGCTACGCTATTCAGAGTGGATACTTAAATGCTTGACCTCACTGGCTCCACCCTCGACACTCACTTCTCGGGTCATCCAAGCATCAATCCCCATGAAAACTCCCCGTGGTGAACTTTGTATCTTTACTAAGAACTGTATGTGTGTGGGCCGCTACCAGAGGTCCGACCTCCTGCCCCAACAACTAGAAGGATTTGGGCTTCTGAAAAAAAAAGGTGCTAGTAAGGGCATCCGCTCGTGTGGCCATACATGCGACACTTTCAGCTCTGTAAATACAGAAGGCTCCCAGCCGGTAGGAGTTACGCCCTACAATTGATCAAATAAATTTGATCAAACAGGTTTATGGGGAGACATAGTGTCGGTATGAACTAATCAGCACACATTATTCATAGTTTTCACCATGAATACAGTTATTTATAGTGGTTTGGAAGAGGTGGTTTTTCCTCGCTACCACTTGGGTCATTCTCTTCTCACTAGTAGTCCTAATGACCACACGGGAAGACAGGCCCTCTAAAGATTAAACAAAAAGAGCCTATTACTCAAGACACAAAAGACAATGATTCAATTTTAGTGCACCAATTGAAGTGTTTGCTAATCTATTGAAAACAAGGCACACAATAAAAAAATAAAATAAAAAAATAAAAAAAAAACCTTGCCAAGGTCCTGCAACAAAGGTTTGTTAGTAGTTTGGATTGTTTGAAATAATCACCCCTTCCTGCAAGCACACAAGTTAGGTAAATTTTAAACCCAAAAGACTTTGTGAAAATAGGGGCCTTCAACAAAACGATTTTGCTTTCAAGACAAGCTGCAACAATTTCGTTAGTTAGATCTGAAAATGTTAGCTCAAAATAAACCGGATTTGAAACCTTAAATACAAGACCCAAAACTAAATCAATAAACCCCCAAAAAAATTGAAACCGATGCACACAGATGCGGTTACCTTCGACATAGACGTGACTTCCTGATGCAGACGCAGTTCTGTGAGACACAGACGCGGCTCCAGAACCCAGACGCGACTTCTGGACACAGACACGTCTAAAAACACCTCAGACGCGACTGAGGAACACAAACACGGTTTCCAAAATCTGCAAAATAAAATACTGTCGATAACATAGACGTGATTCTAGATGTCGCAGATGTGCCAAAAAATCAAAAACGCGATCCGAAAGTACGCAGACGCGAAAATATCAAAATGTTGTCGAAAATGTCAGATCTGCAACTTCAAAAACACAAAATCTGCAACAAGGATGTTAAATGCAAAAAGGGACAAGAGTCCCACTAGGCGTGCCAAAATGTATATGGTGAAAATGGATAACAATAATAATGATATTGAAAGGCTAAATGAATTCAACCACAAAACCCTAGCCTAACAACAACAAAGATCCACCATAACATATGAAGATTACCTAAGATAATGCAAATCAAATGAAATCACAAAGATTATACCATCACATGTCCAATAGGGTTTGGATCTCCATTCTTCCTATCTCCATTGATCTTGTTTGATGTGTTTGCTCTCAGATTTTATGTGCACAAGAGCTCAACAAAGAACGAAATGTGGTTGCAAGTAGGATTGCATATGCCAAGTAGTCAATTGATCAAGTAGTTAGGGTTTGATAATGAAGGAAGCATCTCCTTATATAGAAGACACTATATGAAATGGAGGGATAAGATTGAGAGGTGTAAAAGGAGGTCGGCTATGATTAGAGGGTAGGTAAAAGAAATAATAAAATAATGAAAGGGGTAGGTAGTGTATGAATTAAGAGGTGAATGACATGTGTCATGGGTAGAAAAGGCTAATGAATTAATTAAATAAATAAAGATTTATTTAATTAATAGAAGGAGTGAGATCAATTAAATAAATAAGATATTTATTTAATTTAGGAAAAGGATAATTTAAATAAATAAATGTATCTATTTAAATGAGAAATAAGGCTAGAAGAGGATAAATGAATTAATTAAATAAATAAAGATTTATTTAATTAATAGAAGAATTAAGCTTAGATAATTAAATAAATAAAAATATTAGACTGGACAATTTTGGGTGTCTACAAAGATAAAACAAGTTTTATAGGGAAACGAAAGCCAAATCCAAAAAATAATAGAGAAACAATGAGACAGTCCAGAATCAACAACTAAACAACAACAAAACAAGGGCACAACCCCACAAAGCCGTGCAACATAACTACACTAAAGCACCAAGCCATCTAGAAAAAACTTAAACAAAAGCTCCTAAAAGCTCCTGATTTTTCTCCACAAATTTTTTTTAATATCTTCCAATTCCTCCATGATGCTCCTTGTGGTGCTCTTCTCTTGGACCCTGCTCTTGGTTCTTGTATATGGACTTGTAGAAGCCTATACCTTCGGAATACTGCTAATTGGCTAAGCATTATGGATTTTCATTTTCTCATTCAGATTTTTTATGCCTTTTGCACTGTTATTCATATCTTTTTTGCTGATCTCAACCAGATTTCTGAGACTTCCTTTAATTCTTCCAAATCTTTCTCCAAGCTGGCAATTCTAGATTCATGCTTTGTTTTAATGACCTTAACATCTTCAGTTAGTTTTTGGGTCATTTTAAGGAGCTTATCTATTTTATTAGGCATTAGAATCTCAGTGAAAGTGTTGATAATTTCATAAATTTCTTGTTTGATGATGTTGATTTCATTGATCACCCACCCAAAGTACTTTTCCTGACTGGAAGTGGAATTGTCTAGTAGCATGTCAATATCCAGTTGGAAATCATGTTGAGGCAGTCTTAGATTAGGTGCTTGATTGTCTAGTTGGGCTTCATATGATTAAGAAGGAAATTAATAATATTTAGGAAATTACTTTCAAGCCATACCTTTTTATGTCCTCCTCGGAAAGTAATTTGAAGCCCAAGGTAAGCTATGTTTGACCTTTTGGGTATTGTTGACTCATCCATTATTGAATATTTTTAAATTCATTGTCAATATTCTCCAATTGGTCAATAGTAACCGTAGTTAGTGATTCATCCACATCATGATAAGTATGAGGAGAATGGGGATAAAGGATACCATTTATTGGATTAGAGGAAACACTAGCATTCTCATGGAACAATCTATGCAACCGAGGCTTCATATTCTTCTAGGGTTTAAACCTTGGGAAGCCTTAAGTTTACAACTTCTTCTCACTAGAATATTTTATGTAGGACTAATGGTAACAAAAATCATGCACAAAGGAGGGAAGTTTGAATGCAAAAACTATGATCAAGCAACACATTTTTTGTAAAAATGATCGATTAACCAATTAATTAAGAAATTTGAATTGTGATATCGAGTATTAAATGCATGTAAATACAAACATGGCATGTCTTAAAAATAATATCTAAAAACACAACCTAGAAGTCAATTTTAGAATAACAAATTATGGTTTTTATGAAATTAACCACTAGAGTTATGTAATTCAATTGTAAATAAGATCTATGAGTGCAACATTAAAATTAAAGTGCATAAAAATATGACTCAAGATAATAAATTAGAAATAAACATGTAAGGAGTTAGGTTCACCAAAATGTAATGGGGTAGAAATGAGGGTTTCACCAATTAAGATAATAAAACCACTAAATTAACCAAATTATTCCAATACATTGAAAGAGGCATGAACCTAATAGATCTAGATACAAATTAAATAAGGAAAGGGCTAAAATTATAATTAGATTCATTGGTTATTAATGGTTATCCTCTTTCTTAGTTGAATTTGAAATGTAATTGTAAAATTAGGGTAAAACAATGATTAAATGAAGTCAATGTTGGCATTGCATGAAGATTGCATTGATGAAGTATAGCACGCCGTCATTGATGTCAATTGTAACTGGAATTGAAGCTATATTGCAAACCGGTAGTGATGTTGTTAAGAAACCGGTATTGGTAAAGTAGTGAAGGAAACAGGTATCGTTATTGAAGCAGAGATTGACCGGTAACCCTAACGAGTTGATAAGAAGAACTCTAGCCGATGAAGCATGGTGAATTGGTTATGTTGATCTATGATCAAATGGTGATCGGAGATGGAGATTCCATATAAGCATGGTGCACGTGATGAGTTTCAAAGTGATTTTATGTAGTGAAGATAACCATTTATCTTGGGAATGAGCAGATGCATAGCATGAAGTGAAGAACGCGTGATGAGCTACAGGATCCAATATGTGGTGATCTAGGAGCGGTCAAAGTTGTCTAGAAAAATGTGTAGTTGATTTTTATGTAATCCAATGGTCATGGTTGAACCGATATGTTTGTAATCTCTATGAGATTTTTAGGTTTTGTGATGTGTTACCGACCTATTATATTTGTATTTAAGGTCGATGAGTTGTTTGTAATTGTGTTGGAAAATTTGGTAAAGTGTGGTAGTGTGATTGTTGCCAAACCAGAAGGAGTGTCTGTAGAATGCTGTAAAGGCAGATAGGAGCAAAAAAGGATTTGACTAAGAAAGATAGTGCTATTTCCAGATCAGCAAAGAACCTATTTTTCTCTAATCATTACAATAGTTAAATCCCTTAACTGGGTAAGCGTTAACATGATTCTTGTTTAAATCCTCTAACTAGGTGATCCATTAGCTTGGATTTGAAATCCTCCACTGAGGTTACTCTTAACAAGGTATTTCCTTTAACAGGGTATTGTAGTCAATCCCTTAACCAGGTGGTCCCTAACCAGATCTATTCTTAATAGGACATTATTGTATAAGCTTCTAACAAGGCTTGGCTCCTAACAGAGTGAACTTCATGAGTTCAAAATACTTGTGGGTATTCATCCCCACCGTGGTTTTTCCCATTTGGGTTTCCACGTGAAAAATCATTGTGTCAAGTGGTGAATGATTTGGTGGATGTTTTTTTGATATGGTTGGTATGTTAACTGGTAAATCCACCTAGATATGTTTAGATGATCGGAAGAGATCTGAAATGAGCTATTACTGATTTTAGTGAAGTGGTTTAATGTTTTGGTTAAATGGTATTTGAGATTCGGATTTGTTACACTGTATTATTGATGTTTTAAACTGGTAAATTTTGACAGTGCAGTTGCAGTTTTTGTTACACTGTCTAAACCAATTAGTTTAGCAAGTTGTTTCTAAGTTGGGATTACGTTAGGTGAAAGTTTAGTTTGTTTTATATTTACTGATTCACCCCCCCTCTCAGTAGTTGATTAGATCCTTATTGTTTCATCAAATTATCAATCCATTGTTGAAAATAGACTGCTATAGATATCCCACAGAGCCACAAACTGAGATATGGGAAAACGAAGATGTTTAAAACTCGTTCCTAGAAGTTAGACCTGACTTTTGGAGACTGGGTAGTAGAAATTTGCCCTGGTCCTTTGAATTTCTCTTTCATCGATAGTTGAATCTATTCGTTGTCATTGACTCTACTGAAATGATCGAGTATAGCTCCTACACCTATTTTCGGCATATAGAAGAGAGGGAAATATGTTGGGGATAGGGGTTTGCCTTAGTTCAAACTCTAGTTTAGGAATTAACCTTGAAATTGAAATATAGGAATTAAAATGGTTCTACAAAATGCTTTCCTTTTGAGGGAAAGGCTAGATTTGAAGTAAAAATGTTTATAATTGAAATATACCTTGATGAATTTTTGTTTGAACCTCATGGAAGGGTCTTAAGGTTTCATTTAGAATGTCATCAAAGAAGGTTGATAATGGATGCCATCTTGAATGCATAAAATTGACTTCACTTTTGCTCCAATGCTTGATGAATGATTGATTGGTTGCTCACTTGAATTAAAATAGGATCTTAATTTTGCCTCTTGAAAAAGTTAGGTTTCAAATGAGAGTGGTTGGACGCCTTTTATACTTGACCATTTAAAAGAAAGTTGAATTTTTAGAGTAGGCTAACATGGGATCCAATTTTTGATTCATTTGATATGACAATTGTGGAGACCCAAAAGGGGTCCTGATTAGGAGGACTAAGGTGCTAGGCACCCTGGTCTTGAGCTAGGACTAGGGTGCTCAACACCTTAGTCTTGAAAAATTAGGTCTCTAACATGAGGAGGAGACAATGAAGATGATGAAAATGTGATATTGATAGGTGGTGTTTGCAAAATCAGGTAAGACATCGAACATTAGAAGTCAAAGCCCCAAGGTGAGGTCTAGGTGAGGATGAAATTGTATGCGAGTACAATTTACGATGTTATAAATGCAATGTTTGGAAACCATGACTCTAAACTAAAAAAAGTTGAAAATGAAAGAAAGAGCTAAAAAATAAGGAATAAAATATTAGAAGGATGAATAGATATACATATATGGAATATAATAGTTATGAGTGTAAAGATAATGCAAGAGCATCCATGGTTCTTGGCAATTTTGCATCAACCAAAAATATTTTCCTTTCAGTTTGTTTCTTGTTTTGTAGTTTCAGTATTTCTTTCAACATTTCTTTCTGTTTGCTCATTGGATGTTGCAGAGCTGGATTTGGTTCATGGACATGTTCATCAATCTTATCCTTGGTGTGTGGGACATTTGGATTTTTTCTGGCAAGTTATCATTTCCGAAATATGGGACAGTTCTCTTTCGTGTGTATCGGACCCGCTTGGACCTATTTTCTATTGTCGATGCTTGTAGATATTTTCCATTCTTTGTGAAACCTAATTTTGTTGTTTACAATGTTCCTTGGGATGTGTCCAACCTTCCCTTAGGTCCGCACTTCATCCTTTTAATTTTATAGAGCGATCTCTTTGGCAGAGGTTGACCTTGTTTTTTTACACATTTCATCTTGTTCATCGGTATTTGTTTCATCTTGGGCCGATGCAGATCATCCTTGATCATATAAATCAATGTAATTAAGCATTTAGAGATCAATTTTAGAAGATAGAAGAAAGATCTAAGGATTAGGAGTTTCAGAGTTGGCTTGTATTCTCACTTGAGCCAATTGTCGTGATCCTTCATGTTGTTGTCATTTTGTAACAAATTTCTATAATATAATAAAATTGATTCTGCTTTTCCTCCATCACATTGTGTTGATTGTGTTGTGTTAAATTGTTGCACGATCTAAATTGTTCTCCTTGAGGATCCTCCTAACTGTGATTGTACCAAGTGGTATCAGAGTGAGATTTCATTCTAGAGATTGTGGAGTTCTATAAAATTTTGTTGTGGGGTGGTGGAATTGAGGATCCAAACCATAGCTATAGAGGACTTGTACATGAAGATGGAACGAAGAAATTCTAGAGGTGGTGGAGCAGAAATGCAGACCGTTGTGTGATGGAAATGTTGAGAGGAATTGCATCCCGATTAGAAGTTGATGCAATGGCCCAGAGATGAGGTCAACATATTGAATATGTGAGCAATGATGAAGGAGAAGTTGAGGCAGGAGAAGAAGTAGCAAATCAACTAGTGATCAATCCGAAAGAAGAGAGGTTCTTGAGGGTTTTGAGCAGAGTGAATACCAAACCATATTTTACCCCACTAGATTATGATGGCAAGTTGCATTCAGATGAATTAATGGATTGGATCTCGGAGATGGAAAATTATTTTGATTTTGAGAACACCGCGGAAGAACGGATGGTGAAATATTTTTGTACTAGGTTGAAAGGTCATGTGTCTCTTTGTTTAGTAAGTTGAAATTGAAGTTCTTGTCTAACGACTATCAAGTGAATTTCTTCTCAAAGTTGTAGAACTTGAATCAAAAGGAAACTAGTGTGAAGAAGTATATCGAAGCATTCTACAAACTGATTATTAAATCTGGACACGTCGATGATGAGGTTAAACAAGTTGCCTAATATTTGAATGGATTGAGGATGTCGATACAAGATGACCTCAGTTTGATCAAGTTGCAAAGTGTTGAAGCTTATCAATATGCCTTGAAGGGGGAAGAGAAGTTGAATAAAAGACATGAGTAGAAGTAGCGAGGTTGAGGAGGAAGATTTCAGGGAGGAAGATCCTATACCATAGGTCAAGGAACCTGCGCAGATTATAATAAAGACAAGGAAGTTAGCCAAGATGGTAGTTTGTACCAAGGAGATGACAACAAATATTACCGGAAGAAAGAAAATGAAGGTTACCAGAGTGAGGGTTATGGAAAGGAAGATAAAAGACAACAAAAGAGAGTGTTTAAAGGAACTTTCTTTAAATGCGGAGGATAAGGACATTTTGCCTTTGAATGCACGAAGACAGAGAACTGTGGAAGAGAATCCTTGGCAGAAGAAGAACCTACCGAATCAGGTAACAGACTGAAGGATGGAGAGTTGTGATGATGAGGAGGGAATTGTATCAAACCAGAGGAGAGCAAGAGCCCTTGCAGAGGAAGAATTTGTTCAACACAAGATGAAAGGTAGTTGGTAAGTGTTGTAAAGTTATAATTGACAGTGGTAGTACTGATAACCTTGTTTCGAAAGAAATGGTGACTAAGTTGAATTTAGAGAGATTGAAACACCCTAAGCCCTATAAAATAGCATGGATTCAAGATGAGCATAAGGTATTAGTAAGTGAACAATGTTTGGTAAAATTTAAGATTAGAGCTTATCATGATGAAATTTTGCGTGATATTATGCCTATGGATGTATGCCATATCTTGTTGGGTAGACCTTGGAAGTATGATAGAAAAGAGATGCATGATGGAAGAATGAATATATATACTATTATAGCTAATGGGGAGAAACATATCTTATTGCCTTTGGAAGAACTCGTGAAGGGTGAAGTTTGTACTAATGCTAGAATATGTCTAGTTAATGGAAGAAAGTTCCTAGATGGGATGAGACATGAGAATATGTTCTTTTCCTTAATTCCTAAGAAGACTGAAGTCTGGAGCCTGAAGAAGAACCACCAGAGGAGATACAAGAGTTGATGATAGAGTATGGAGACATCATTTCAGATAATGTACTTGACAGATTGCCCCCGTGAGAAGTATCAATCATTGCATGGACCTGATTCCTAGAGCTAGTTTGCCTAATAAAGCAACACACCAAATGACATTGACAAAGAATGAGGAGTTAAACAAACAAGTGTAGGAGTTTTTGAGGAAAGGTCTAGTCTAAGAGAGTTTGAGTCCTTGTGCAGTTCCAATAGTGTTAGTACCTAAGAAGAATGGAGAATGGAGGATGTGTACTAATTCTAGAGAAATAAATAAGATCACAGTAAAGTACCAATTCCTTTGCCTAGGATGGATGGCATAATGGATTGTTTTAGTGGAGCCATGTATTATACAAAGATAGAATTGAAGAGTTGATACCATCAAATCTGAATCAGAGGAGATGAGTGAAAGCCAACATTCAAGACAAACAAAGGATTGTATGAATGGTTGGTAATGTCTTTTGGACTAACTAATGCACCGAGCACTTTCATGAGATTGATGAATGAGGTATTGAAGAAATTTTTAGGTAAGTTTGTTATTGTGTACTTGGATGACATTCTGATTTTCAATAAGACAAAGGAGGAACATATGTTGCATGTAAGACAAGTTCTGCAAAGGTTGAGAGAAGAGAATTTGTTGATAAACATTAAGAAGTGCAGTTTCATGAAGGAAGAGTTAGTTTACTTGGGATTTGTGATATCTACAAATGGATTGAAGATGGATCCTGAGAAAGTAAGAGCAATTATTGATTAGCCTACACTAGAGAGCATTGGAGAGGTAAGATTGTTTCATGGATTAGCTAGTTTCTACTGGAAGTTCATCAAAAAATTTAGTTCGATTTGCAGCCCTATGATAGAAACAATGAGAGGAGATAGAAAGGATTTCAAGTGGACAACTGGAGAAAATAGGAACTTTGAGTTGTTGAAGCAAAAGGTGATAGAGCAGATTGTGATGCAAGTGGGAATGCAATTGAAGCAGTGTTGAGTCAAGAGGGAAGACCGATAGCTTATTTCAATGAGAAATTGAAGGATGGAAGGAGAAGGTATTCAATGTATGCTCATTCATTCTATGCCATAATTCAAGCATTGAAGAAACAAAGACATTATTTGTTGACTAGGGTGTTTGTGTTGTATACTGATCATCAAGCTTTGCAATATTTGAAGAGTCAATGTAAGTTGAATCAAAGACACATGAGATGGGTAGAGTATTTGCAGAGTTATACTTTTTTTTTTAAGCATAGAAGTGGGAAGTCAAATAAAGTTGTTGATGCCTTGAGAAGGAGGAATTTGTTGATAGAGATGAGAAAAAAGTATTAGTGATAGGAAGGTAGTGCAAGGTGGTTGCCAAGTGGCTAGAATGTTTACTAAATGAAAGGTTCCTGCTATTTCAAGGTGTATTCACAAAAATCAGAGTGCAAAAAGCTCAAAGGCAATCTAGAAACTCTCCTTGTTCCACCTCCCTAAGTCAAACTCTCCTTGGTTACTTAAGGGCTTCAACTCCATAGTTGTTGTCATCCTTTCAAGTGCTACAAAACTGACTTATGAAGTCAAACTCACCAAATATGTTGGATTCATGTTAGGTTAACCTATTTCAACTTGATTTGTTGGGTTTCATACTTTGCAACCTTCTTTGGCATACTCGATTTGACAAAAACCTAGTTTTGGGCCTAAAACGAGCTACTAGGAATTAGCCCTCCTTTTGGGGTTTTGTGCACACCCTACTCAAGCGATGGACTTCTAGACAAAAAGAAGTTGATATTCAGACACCCTTTTGGGAGTTCTTGAATATTTTCTAAGTCTCAGGGTCTCTTAGGCCTTCTCCATGACTATCCCCAAAATGGGTGCAAAAGGAGGGTTTGCAAGGGTTTTAATGGCAAATAATGACTAACAGGTTGGAGACCTTCAATATGGACCATACAAACTTGGTTCTACCATGTTACATGTTAGTTAAGCCACAAAAAGACAACTTTGTACCTTTCCAAGGTTAGAGAACAAGATTTCCAAAAAATTGCTCATGAGAGGTATGCAACAATGACAACTTCTCCATTCTTGTTGTCTACAAACACATCTTAGGTATGAAAACCAATTACATTTCAAAACAAGAGAACATGTCTATCATGAAAGACACACAAATATCACATTAGCCCTACACAAAAGCCATTAGGCAATTACAAACAAAGATTTGTTCACAATCAAGTCTTTTATGACTATACTTTTCTCCTTTCATTGTTTTTCCACTTTGACCTCCACTTTACCACTATCAAAAACACCTTTGAAAAGGTTTGATTGGTGCCTTTCTATCACTGCTATGTCCTTGGTTGTTTCTATTCCTTCATACCTGCTATTTGGAAGAGGAAGAATGCAATAACAACTTCATTTAAAATGCTAAAATCAGTCATAAATGACTGTGATAGCCTGCTGGGCGTTTCAACTTTGCCTCAAGGATCATTAATTGATCTTGGAAACTTACTAACCCATGGAAAATACCAAAAATAACTCCTTTTTCTTGTTTGCAATCAATTAGAAGGAGGTACAATGCCTTACAAGCTCCAATGCATGGTGGAGAGTAAGCAAGTGGAAGGAAATTAACTCTAAAATAGTGACTCACTGTCTTTTACAATATTTTCACAAAATAAACATGAAATAATCCTCCTTATGGCTTAGAAAGCCTCTTTGCCTTTACATTCAAACTTAACATCAAAACAGGTCTGATAATCTGATGATTGCATTTTCTATGGAAGAGCAAAGCATCAAACTTCTTCAAGACCCTAGCCAAATGGCACACTTGCCTAAGGCTCCATGGCCACAAAACTCCTTGCACTTGCATTCTTGAAAAAAAAACATGTATTTACATAATTTAAAAGTTGACCAACTGGTTCTTGGGAAGCCATGAACATTTCAGGACTTTAAGAAGCCAAGTTGGTCAAGCATCCTTGCCAATTTCCTAGACAAGGCAGTGAAACTGTCAAAACAAACTAATTTTACTAAAAACTCAAAACTTGATGAAATTAGATGCCACCAAAGGGAAAAGATTAAGAAAAAATAATAGAATCTTAAAATGCAAGAATAGTATGACCAAGTACAGCAGGTGTACGGGCTGCTGTTCACATGGAGTTAAAAACTAGGGAAAAACCAAGTAAAACTAGTGCAAACTTGTAAAATGCTCCATAAATCCAGAAAATCAACCATTAAAATGGTTCAAGTAGGAGAATAAATACCTCCAAAAATCATTTATCCTCCTGTACGGATAAGTACATGTCCAAGAGCACACAAATTTGACATTTTCATGTCTAAAATGACAACTTTTAATGCCTAGATGATGCAAGGTTGACCTCCAAGACTAACAATCACCTAAAAATACTTCTCACACCTAAAAACCAAGCATAAAACATGTCTAAAACCTTTTCATAACAAAAACACATCAAAAACTCACTTTTTACAACATTTTGCCAGGCAACTCCAAAACTGGCAATTTTGAGCAAAAAGAGGAAAACGGGAAACATGACCACACAATGAGTTCAAAACTCATCCAAACAACTTAGAACAACTCAAAATAAACTTAGACAAACTTTCCAACTCAAAAATAAGAAAAATTGAAAATGAAGCTAAAAATGAAGCTATGTGCTCCTGCCATACTCCCCCGGTGACAAAGAAGTCATGTGACTCCTTTGGGCAGAAAAGAAAGAGGAATACCAGCCATGTGGAAGTCACTCTTAGGTATCCAAGTGGCTTCAGAAGCTGGTTGATCTTTCCACTTGATCAAATGTTCAAGGTAGTCATGCTTTCTAGTCTTCTTGATGATTCTGGAATCAAGTACTTGTTCAGGAATGGGAGAAGAAGAAGAGGGGATAGATAGATCAGAAAGGGAATGTGAAATGTCTGAAGCTCTCTGAGTCTCTTTTGGAGGATGTCCCTTGAAAGGTACCAAATCTGCAACATTAAAGATAGGAGACAAGGAAACATCAATAGGTAAATCAATCTTATAAGCATTTGGACCATACTTAGCCAAAATCCTGCAAGGCCCTATTCTTCTCATATGTAGTTTGGTAGGAACTCCCCTTTTCTATCTGGACTTATTGAGATGCACCATCACAAAGTATCCAACTGAGAATTGGACATCCCTCTTGGAAGCATCCACCCTTGCCTTGACTCTTGCTGTGGTGTCTTGCAAAGACTACTTAACTTGTTCATGGATCTCTTTTAGAGATTGTGCCATATCCTCTGTTGTCCCACTAACATGTTGCAAGTTAGTGACATCATGTAACTCAAAAACACCTCTTGGATGCATACCATAAACAATATGAAATGGACTCTTACTAGTGGATCTATTTACACTGTCATTATGGGCAAACTCTGCTTGTGGGATGAGCTGATCCCAGCTTTGTCCATACTCCTTGGTGAGACATCTGAGTAGATTACCCAATGTTCTATTCACCACTTTTGTTTGGCCATCTGTCTGTGGATGGTAAGCTGAGACAAAAGACAAGTTAGTACCCAATTTCTTCCACAAAGTCTTCCAAAAATGACCCAAAAACTTAACATCTTTATTTGATACAATGCTAGATGGCAAACCATGTATTCTAACAACTTCTTTAAAGAAAAGGAAAGCAATATGACTAGCATCATTAGTAGTTTTGCAAGGTATAAAGTGAGCCATTTTGCTAAATTTGTCAACAACCACAAAAATAATGTCATACGCTGCTTTTGTCTTTGGTAAACCTACAACAAAATCCATACTGATGCACTCCCATGGCCTAGAAGGAATGGGAAGTGGCTGATATAAACCAGCATTAGTGCTATTACCTTTGGCCTTCTGACATAGCATGCACTGTTCAACATACCTTCTGATATCTCTCTACATCTTAGGCCAATAATAGAAGCGTTGAACCAACTCTAAGGTCTTATTGAGACCAAAATGACCACTCAGACACCCATTGTGTTTCTCTTGGATGGGATTTTCTCTCATGGAACCTTTAGGAACACATAGCTGTCATCCCCTGAATAACAAACCATTCTGCAATGTATAGTCAGCATACTCACTATGGAAATGATTCTCAAAAGCAAGACAAACTTTATAAGCAGCAGCAAAATCATCATCATCAGGATACAAATCTTGAAAGCAATCAATACCAATACTCTTAACTTGGATCTCTTGAATAGTCGGCAATCTCCTACTTAAAGCATCAACTACTTTGTTACATTGGCCTTTCTTGTGCTTAAGAGTAAAGGTATATGCTTGTAGGTACTCTACCCATTTCACATGCCTATGGTTGAGTTTATCCTGAGAATTCAAGAAACTGACTTCTTGGTTGTCTGTATACACAACAAATTCTTTAGGAAGCAAGTAATGCCTCCACTTCCTGAGTGCCTGCACCAATGCATATAACTCTAAATCATAAGATGAATAATTTTTCTTTGCATCATTCAATTTTTCACGAAAGAAATTAACTGGTCTATTATCTTGACTCAAGACTGCACCTACTGCAAGATGACTGGCATCACATTCTATAGTAAAGAGCTTATCAAAGCTAGGAAGGATTAACACTGGCTGTGTAGCAACTTTAGTTTTGAGTAACTCAAACCCCTTATTGACTGCTTCTGTCCATTGAAAATTGACCTTATAACCACCCTTTATTGTATCTAACATGGGTGCACAAATCTCACTGAAACCTCGGATAAACTTTCTGTAAAACTGGGCTAGACCATGAAAACTCCTAACTTCACTGGCTGATTGTGGGGTTGGCCAACTTGTTATGGCTGAAACTTTAGATTGATCCATCTTAAGATCTCCACGGGACACAACAAAACCAAGATAGACTAGCTCTTGCTACATAAAATCACATTTCTCAAGATTTATGGTTAACTACTCATCAAATAATCTTTACAAAACAATGGCTAAGTGTTTCAAATGCTCCTCTTTAGTCTTACTAAGAATGAGAATATCATCTAAGTAGACTACCACAAACTTACTAAGAAATTCCTGCAATACTTCATTCATTAACCTAATAAAGGTACTGGGAGCATTAGAGAGTCCAAAAGACATAACCAACCATTCATAAAGACCTTCATTTGTTTTGAAAGTAGTTTTCCACTCATCACCCTCTTTTATTCTTATCTGATGGTAACCACTCTTTAAGTCTATTTTTGTGAAATACCTTGCACCCCGTAAACAATCCATCAAATCTTCTATCCTGGGAATAGGGAACCTGTACCTTATGGTGATTTTGTTGATAGCTCTGAAGTCTGTGCATAGTCTCCATGTGCCCCCTTTCTTAGGTGCTAACACAATGGGTACGACACAAGGACTTATACTCTTTCTTATTAATCCTTGATCCAATAACTCTTGAATCTATCTAGCTACCTCTTTGTTCTATTCAGGAGTCATCTTATATGCTACTTTGTTTGGCAAAGAAGCTCCTGGTATAAAGTGAATTTGATGACTAATGACTCTAGGAGGGGGTAATGTTGCTAGTTGTCCATCACTGATGATGCCCTTAAAGTTATCAAGAATTTGCTGCACTTCTTGTGGGATCTCAACTTGTTTTTCTTTCTTCTCCTCCTTAGGTTTCACTACAAGTGCATAACCAATCCCATCTCCCTCTTTCATGGTTTGGATGAACTCTTTTTCATTGAATAATAACACTTTAGGTGCCTATGGTTTTCTATTCTCTGTCTCTTCACTAAGGGACTGGATTTTGTAGACAATACCATTCTTTTGAAAGGAATGTGTGTGTTTTTCACCATCATGGTGTGCCCTTCTGTCAAATTGCCAAGGTCTACCTAATAGTAGATGGCAAGCATCCATAGGAAGGATGTCACATAGTATCCTATCCTTGTATTCACCTATGTTGAAGTCTACCCATGCTTGTTCATTAACTAGGACATGTTGCCCCTTGTTCAACCAGGTTACCTTGTAGGGTTCACTGTGCCTCATTCTAGGTAGGTTCAATTTGCTAACTGCCTCCTCTAAGATAACGTTATCTATGGTACCTGAATCTATAACCACCTTACATACCTTGCCCAAGATTTTTCACTTTATCCTGAACAATGCTCTTCTCTAAGACACTTCACTCTTGTTAGGTTCTTGCATCAATACTCTCCTCATCATTAGACTCTCACCATCTTCGGGTGCTAGGTGCATTTCTAGAGTTCTTGTACTACTTCCTTCCTCCTGAACATAGTTCACTCTCTTTTCACCTCCATGGGAAGAAATAGGCTTTTCTGGACACCTATAAGCAGGATGACCCAATTTCTGATAGTTATAGCATTTCATTGTGGAGAAGTAAGATGCTCTACTTGGTCCACTAGATCTACCCCTTCCTGGGTTGCTTGATCCCCTACCCCTATAGTTGGGCTTGCTCTGAGAATCCCCGCTTTGCTCTATAAGCTTAAATTCCCCCTGGGACCTTTGATCTATGTGTCTTCCCCCAAAACTGCCTCGATGGCCTCGACCATCTCTGCCTCTTCCTCTACCTCTGTCATGTTGTTCTTGCTTCTTCCTACTCCTTTCCTCTACCTTGAGTGCAAGTTGATAACACTTCTGGACTATTGTAGGGCACAACAAACTCAACTTTTCCTGTATGTTCCATCTCAAGCCATTGAGATACCTAGTAACCTTGACATTTTCATCCTCTTGGATCTTTGACCTAAGGCATAGCTTCTGAAACTCATCGGTGTAGGTACTGACATCTAACTCTCTTTGCCTAAGGTTTTGCCTTTTCCTATGAAGCTATATTTCATAGTCCTCTAGAATGTAAGTCTCTCTGATTTTGGACAACATTCCCTTCCAAGTTGCTATGGGCTTTTTGCCCTCTTTCTCATGTTCATCCTGGATGAACTTCCACCATGTTAAGGCAGCTCCTCTCAACCTGGATTTAGCCACCTTCACTTTTTGGGCCTCTGTCACACCATCACATTCAAAATGGTTCTCATGCCCCTCAATCCACTCCATGACCACTTCTGGGTCCATTTTACCACTGAATAGTGGGACTCCTTCTAGTGTTCTCCCACTCATAGCCTTCAAGGCTTTCAAAAAGGGTTCATTCTCTATCACAGGGTTTGGTATAGGGGTTTCATCCTCTATAGCTAAGAGCTTACCCCTGCCTTCTGTACCCTCTATCTTATTGTTGGCTTCATCTGCCTTCACTTCTACTTCACCCAACTTCTGCTCTAGGAGGTCTAGCTTCAATTTGAGTAACCTATTTTCTTCTTCCTGGTCTTCCACTTTCTTTGCTAATTTTGCATTTGTCACCATGGTTGCCAAACTGCTACTTCTTCCCAAGTGTAACTGGGCTCTGATACCACTATGATAGCAAGGTAGTGCAAGGTGGTTGCCAAGTGGCTAGAATGTTTACTAAATGAAAGGTTCCTACTGTTTCAAGGTATATTCACCAAAATCAGAGTGCAAAAAGCTCAAAGGCAATCTAGCAACTCTCCTTGTTCCACCTCCCTAAGTCAAACTCTCCTTGGTTACTCAAGGGCTTCGACTCCATAGTTGTTGTCATCCTTTCAAGTGCTACAAAACTGACTTATGAAGTAAAACTCACCAAATATGTTGGATTCATGTTAGGTTAACCTATTTCAACTTGATTTGTTGGGTTTCATGCTTTGCAACCTTCTTTGGCATACTTGATTTGACAAAAACCCAATTTTAGGCCTAAAACGGGCTACTAGGAATTAGCCCTCCTTTTGGGGTTTTCTGCTCACCCTGCTCAAGCGATGGACTTCCAGAAAAAAATAAGTTGATATTCAGACACCCTTTTGGGAGTTCTTGAAGATTTTCTAAGTCTCAGGGTCTCTTAGGCCTTCTCCGTGACTGTCCCAAAAATGGGTGCAAAAGGAGGGTTTGCAAGGGTTTTAATGGCAAATAATGACTAACAAGTTGGAGACCTTCAATATGGACCATACAAACTTGGTTCTACCATGTTACATGTTAGTTAAGCCACAAAAAGACAACTTTGTACCTTTCCAAGGTTAGAGAACAAGATTTCCAAAAAAATGCTCATGAGAGGTATGCAAAAATGACAACTTTTCCGTTCTTGTTGTCTACAAACACATCTTAGGTATGAAAACCAATTACATTTCAAAACAAGAGAACATGTCTATCATGAAAGACACACAAATATCACATTAGCCCTGCACAAAAGCCATTAGGAAATTACAAACAAATATTTGTTCACAATCAAGTCTTTTATGACCGCACTTTTCTCCTTTCATTGTTTTTCCACTTTGACCTGCACTTTACCACTGTCAAAAACACCTTTGCAAAGGTCTGATTGGTGCCTTTCTATCACTGCTCTATCCTTGGTTGTTTCTAGTCCTTCATACCTGCTATTTGGAAGAGGAAGAATGCAATAACAACTTCATTTAAAATGCTAAAATCAGTCATAAATGATTGTGACAGCCTACTGGGCGTTTCAACTTTGCCTCAAGGATCATTAATTGATTTTGGCAACTTACTAACCCATGGACAATACCAAAAATCACTCCTTGTTCTTGTTTTCAAGCAATTAGAAGGAGGTACAATGCCTTACAAGCTCCAATGCATGGTGGAGAGTAAGCAAGTGAAAGGAAATTAACTCTAAAACAGTGACTCACTGTCTTTTACAATATTTTCACAAACTAAACATGAAATCATCTTCCTTATGGCTTAGAAAGTCTTTTTGCCTTTACATTCAAACTTAACATCAAAATAGGTCTGATAATCTGATGAGTGCATTTTCTATGGAAGAGCAAAGCATCAAACTTCTTCAAGACCCTAGCCAAATGGCACACTTGCCTAGGGCTCCATGGCCACAAAACTCCTTGCACCTGCATTCTTGAAAACAAAACATGTATTTACATAATTTAAAAGTTGACCAACTGGTTCTTGGGAAGCCATGAACATTTTAGGACTTTAAGAAGCCAAGTTGGTCAAGCATCCTTGCCAATTTCCTAGACAAGGCAGTGAAACTGTCAAAACAAACTAATTTTACTAAAAACTCAAAACTTGATGAAATTAGATGCCACCAAAGGGAAAAGCTTAAGAAAACATAATAGAATCTTAAAATGCAAGAACAGTATGGCCAAGTACAGCAGGTGTACGGACTGCTGTTCACATGGAGTTAAAAACTAGGGAAAAACCAAGTAAAACTAGTGCAAACTTGTAAAATGCTTCATAAATCCATGAAATCAACCCTTACAATGGTTCAAGCAGGAGAATAAATACCTCCACAAATTAATTATCCTTCTGTACAGACAGGTACATGTCCAAGAGCACACAAATTTGACATTTTCATGTCTAAAATGACAACTTTTAATGCCTAGATGATTTAAGGTTGACCTCCAAGACTAACAATCACCTAAAAACACTTCTCCCACCTAAAACCCAAGCATAAAACATGTCTAAAACCTTTTCAAAACAAAAACACATAAAAAACTCGCTTTTTACAACATTTTGCCAGGCAACTCCAAAACTGGCAATTTTGAGCAAAAAGAGGAAAACAGGAAACATGACCACACAATGAGTTCAAAACTCATCCAGACAACTTAGAACAACTCAAAATCAAATTAGACAAACTTTCCAATTCAAAACTAAGAAAAATCAAACCTGTGATGAAAATGAAGCTGAAAATGAAGCTAGGTGCTCCTGCACCAATTAGGTTTTAAAGAATTGAAGAACTTGTATAAGGATGACCCAATTTTGCAGAACCTTGGAGAGCTTGCATAGAACCTGTTGCGGTGGATAGGAGTAAGTGGCTAGATTATTTCCTTCAAGATGAGATGTTGTTTAGAAGAAATCAGTTGTGTATACACCAGAGCTCTATGAGAGACAATCTGATAAAGGAGAAGCATAGTGGACAAGACAACAACCTTGGTAAGTGAGAATTACTTTTGGCCTCAGATTCAGAAGGATGTTAGGAAATTTGTTCAAAGTTGTAGGCTTCGCCAACCACCAAAAGGAGGTAATTAGAATGTTGGACTATATAAGCCTTTGATAGTTCTGGAGAGACCTTGGGAGGACATAAGCATGAATTTCATACTTGGCTTACCTAAAACACAAAGAGGAAATGATTCTATATTTGTGTGGTGGATAGATTCTCAAAGATGACATATTTCATACCTTGTAGGAAGACAACAAATGTTGTGCATGTTGTTGACCTATTTTTCAAAGAAGTGGTAAGATTGCACGGATTACCTAAAAGCATAATTTCTGACAGAGATACTAATTTTGTTGGATTATTTTTGAGAATACCTTGGAAGAAGTTGAAGACAAATTTTAAGTTCAGTTCTACTTTTCACCCACAGACTAATGGACTGACAAAGGTAGTAAATAGGAGCTTGGGAAACTTGTTAAGATCCTTAGTTGCAGAGAAAACTGAAAGTTGGGACTTGATTCTTGCACATGCAAAATTTTCCTACAATAATTTAGTGAACATGAGTACCAAAAGAACACCTTTTGAGATTGTTACTGGAGTACACACTAGAGGCATATCAGAACTAAGATACATCAGTAATGAGGATAAGCAAAGTACAGAAGCATAAGAGTTCGCAGGGCATATGAATACAATGCATAATCAAGTTAAACAGCATTTGGAAGACATGAACAACGAGTATAAGGAGAAGGCAGATGAGAAGAGGAGACATAAGGAATTTGAAGTTGGAGATGAAGTGATGGTGTATCTAAGAAAAGAAAGATTCCCAGTTGGTGCCTATAATAAGTTTAAGATGAGGAAGTTTGGACCTTGTAAGATCTTGAAAAAATTCAATTCCAAAAATGCATATGAAGTGGAGTTACCAGATAGTTTGAGTATTTCGCCTATATTCAACATTGTAGACTTGTATTAGTATCATGAGGCTGAATTCAATGCAAACAATGCAACAGAATTGGAGAAGAAAATGCCCCAGAAGGTACTAGACCAGATTGAAGAGATTTTGGATAGCATAATTAGGTGTAGCACTCACAACAAGCAGTATAGAGAGTATCTTGTGAAGTGGTAAGGAAGACCAGTTGAAGATTCATCATGGATTTCTCAGGTTGATGTGGATCGTCTTGGTTTTCCTTTAGCCCCAACAAAGTGAGAGGCTCACTTTTCAATCAACCCCGGATGTCTGATGCAGGAGCATCCCTAGTTCTTGGCAATCTTGCATCAACCAAAAACCTTTTCCTTTCAGTTTGTTTCTTGTTTTGCAGTTTTAATATTTATTTTTGTTTTCTCATCGGATGTTGCGGAGTTGTATTTGGTTTGAGGACTTGTTCATCAATCTTATCCTTGGTTTGCGGGACCTTTGGATCTTTTTCCAGCAAGTTATCATTTCCGGGATACGGGGCAGTTCTCTTTCATGTGTACTAGAAATGCCTAGACCTATTTGCTATTGTCGATGCTTGCGGATCTTTTTCGTTGCTTGCGGAACTTGATTTTGTTATTTCCAACATTACTTGGCATGTGGTTGACCTTCCCTTAAGTCCACACTTCATCCTTTGGATTTTCTAGAGGGATCTCTTTGGCAAAGGCCGACCTTGTTGTTTTACACATTTCATCTTGTTCATTGGCATTTATTTCATCTTGGGTTGTTGTGGATCATCCTTGATCATATAAATCAATGTAATTAAGCATTTAGAGATCAGTTTTAGAAGATAGAAGAAAGATCTAAGGATTAGGAGTTCTGGAGTTGGCTCACATTCTTGCTTTCAAGTCGAATGTTGTATAACACACATGTTTTCTACTCAGGTCTGTGAGCCGAATTTTGTGAGCCCGCATGTTGCCGACAGTTTGTAACCAATTTCTATGATATAATAAAACTGATTCTTCTTTGTCTCCATCACATTGTGTTGATTGTGTTGTGTTAAATTGCTACACGGTCCAAATTGTTCTCCTTGAAGACCCTCCTAACCGTGACTGCACCAAAAGATTTCCTCGCCTTACTACGAAATTAGCAATTACATTTGAGTTTTTAAACAGATTGTCTAGAACAACTATGAGAACTTTCTCAAAATCCTTCAAATATGCTGACTGCCACATTTAAACCAAATTGGTCACCTAAGATTATTTGAAGAAATGTAAAACGTTTGCACTATTTCAAACCTGGATAATGTTCTTGTCAAGATTATTGATGATGCTAAATAAAAATAGTAATAATTATCAACAAAGAAAAATGGAGGAGTATAGAGGACGGGGGGAGTATAGAACAGCAAGCGAGTCACCCAATAGAAGAAGCGTCTCCCCACCATCTAGTTATTCAGTGCAATAATCATAGTAATTGCTAGGACCAAACAAATAGATACATTGCCATTTTGACAATCATAACATTTATTCAAAGAGCAGGCTTTTCTTATATCAAATTGGGATTAAGATTATTACCAATCTCGTTAAGATGGTTGACTTTCTCTCCTATTACGGAGTTCATATTATTCTATGCAGAGTTGAGGTCAGGAAGTAGCGTTATTGAAAACAAGATAAGATTCCATAGCGTGCAGACCCCAATCCATCAAAACAAAATAAGACGAAATACTTCGTTGACATTTCGATAACAATGGGATATCTAAACCCATTATAATTCTTCCAAATATTCTATGCTGGAAGACACCTAAACAGTTAAGCAGTGAAAAAATGATTTGACAGCACTCACAATTTGACTCAGACTTGCACAATTTTGTTTTCAAAACAGAAATCCACGTTTTCTCTACGCTTGAAGATCGAATGAAAGTCCAGAGAGACCGACACTTTACTAGTAATTAGCGTCAAGGCAATCTCTTTTGAATGAATCAATGTTAATGAAATTTTATTAGTAATCTTGGTGTGGATTAGGTATATATAGAGAGAGAGGGGTTGAAGAGTTATTGAAACTTATTTGTTATTTTTTTAATATAATATGAGTTGGCAGGTAGTTAATTAAAAAAAAAGTATATGGTGAAGTTCTTAATAGACAAGTCGAAGCTTTGGATTAACTATTTATTAACTTACATTAATTTTATCTATGTTTTAATGTTCAAAATTTAATATTCTAAGTCGCAACATCTTTGAAATGTACAAAACTAAAATAAAAAATTATATGAAAGTAATATCTCAGTATCTTAGCCTCATTCTCTTTATCTCTCTTGCGCTTTCTATCTCCCTCTTTCTCTTTTTGTCTATCTACTTCTCAATATCCCTCTCTCTTTAATAAAGCTTTTAAAGTAATTTGATGTAGGTGAAAGAGCATAAGTTACTCACAGGTGAAATTACTAATAACTAGGGAATCACACCTTTGTGTGCAATGGGTATATTGACAACCATTTTTATTTTTTCAAAATTATATGGCAAAGTATAGTATTTTGAGTAAAGAGTAGTGGAATGTGAATTGGAGTTTGCTTGGAATTTCCAAGAAAACAATTAGAAATAATTCCTCAAAGAGATGTTATCACATGATATGTGAAGATTGTATAGGATATGCATTCTCTTTGGCATGATAGGAAAAAAATCGAAATCTATAATCTAAAAAGTTAAAATGTATAATATACTATATTGTAAATGCATATAGTGGAAGTGGATCGATTTGTTTACATTGTAAAGAGTTGAAGAATTTGAGGTTTTTTAGAGAAATTAAAATATTGTTGTCTTGTGGAAATCAAGATGGAATTTTCTTGATGCCTTGTGCTCCTTGAATGGGATTACCTCCACCTCTTTCTTCTCTGCCCTCTTTTTTTTTTCCATAAATGTAGTTTCTAAAGAGCATCTTCTTCTTTTATTCAACAAGGATATTCATATAAGTTGACACCTACGATGGTGATACTTTTGATAAATCTTAGATTAATGATAATTATGTTTTTCTATGGTGAAAGAGAGGTGGATAACTCTATCTAGTATTTTAACTAGAACCAAACCCTTTTTCATAGAATGTTGGAATATGAAATACAAGGGTGTTATACTTGACTAAATCTTAGTCAAATATTGTCAAACAAGCTAGCTTAAAACAATGATCAATAATCACATAAACTAATAAAATATACTAATAAATAAATAGAAACTACAAGCAAGTACAAAAATGAAACTAAGACATAGAGGTGCACATGTGACAAAAAATTGGCCTAAAATAGTTGGACCAATGTGCTAGGTGCCTTGGTCTAGATATGTGTCTCAATGCAAAGTGTCAAGAATGTCCAAACTACAAGCTTTCTAAAATATAGGTCAAGATGACTAGCATATTTCAATCTTTTTCTTTCTTCTTTTTCTCTTGTAATCTCTATCTTAGTCTCTTCAATGCTTCTATACCTTCAATTTTGAATTCGAACCTATATCACAAACTACAAATGCACAAAAGAGGAGAAAAATGGTGTTGAGGCTATGCAAGTTCTTTCCCTAGTCATGCCCCCATTTTGGTGATTTGTGTGCCTCTATGGATAGTGAAGTTGGATATGAAATAAAAGTGTGTTCTCTAAATCTTTAGTGTGTTTAAGATCATGGTAACTAAATAAGTCAATAAACATATTTACAAGAGTCATACTCAAGTATCTTTAGAGTGAACCCTAGATAAGATAATAAAAGGTGATGCAAATATCCACTCAAAAATATATGAATAAATGATTGAACTTAAATAAAGGATAAAAATATATTTGAAGATACAACTCAAAAATGTAGGAATAACATGAAATCATAAGAAACCCTTAGGGAGAGGCATAAGGAAATCAACAGTTGGTCATTCCCTCTCATCTTTCAATGTTCCTTGAAGCTTACATCATGATCAATGCTAAAGCATGAACAGTTGCATAAATAATTGATGTTTCTAATTATTTCTTATATTTGTAGACCTGTGGACTCAAATTTGGTAGAGCTCTCTTATTATAAAGATTGTGTTTCCAAATTAGAAAATCTACATGCTTATATATGAGTTACAAGCTTAATGTTGATAAAAAAAAACTGACATAAAAAGTCCATATTCAAATATCAAGACCAAAATTTGAAATTTCATGACCAACACTAAAAATCTCCAAAAATTCAAGAATTTTTGTTAGGACTAGTAAGAAAATTGACAATTTTCCACCAAAATAGGCCTTGAAAAAGTGAGATGCAAGATATATTAAAGAACTAATAATGGATCTACTCCTAATATTTGAATTGATAATCATTAAATATGAAATAATGTGTCTTAAAATTTAAATTATGATAAAACCCATCTTCTTGATTTGGGGGTCAAATTCAAGGCTAGAAATGGTCCTAAAAATGCTTAAATAGGAGTGGAAACTAAAGTAAGTGCTAAGGAGAGTGTGAAATTGGGCTCGCAATCAAAGATTACAATTTATGACACTAGATTTATCCCCCACTTTAATGATCATCTGACACTACATGAATATACATGATAACGTACATGAAAGTAAGTATTAATGTAAACATGACATTCTCAAGGGTGTCAAACGAAGCCCCCAATGTAGCAATGCCTCCAATATAATATTAGGAACCATATTCTACAAAACCATTTTGTTAGTGAAATCAAAATCACTTATAATCCTTACTAAGAGTGATGAAATTCAAGGGAATATATATACCCCCTTTTACTACTTGCTTTCATGTATGTAATAATAGGGTACCATGTATACCACATTGAATTGTGAAAAGAATTGGTGACAAATACTTCCAATAGGGTCATTAGTGAAAAACTACCATATCAAAAAAAAATTAGTAAAAAAAGAGTTTAATCATGATTCCAATACAACAAACAAAATACCTATTGGAGCTCTTTAGCTCAAGTTATGGTAAGATGATTGAACTATGCTAGATTAGGGTTTAGAGAGAATTTTCCTTAAATAGTGAAAATTTTCAATTGTTAAACTATTCATCTATCGTATTCAATTTTATCTTTATTGTAGAGGGGTCCAAATTAATTATAAAGCCAAGATACTACATTAGCAAGATTATTAGCCACACTAGATAGATGTACTAAAGGAATGCATCATGAATGGCACACAGGCACATGAGGTAGGCCATAATAACTTTGCTATGTTGTTTATATTGTGATTTTTTTTATTAGGCACATGCAAATTGACCTATCTTTAACTTTGTGACTTCTCTTTTGGGTGCCTTGGTCTAGATTGGGTATCATGGTGCAATATAGGTGCCATCATCTAGATTGAAGACATGGTCTAGACTAGGTACAATGGTCTAATATAGAAACCATAGTCCTAATTGGGTGCCATGGTCCAATCAGGCTTCTAGAGGATTTTGCATGAAACTTGTTGAGAAAGCTAAGATGTTGATGATGAGATAAGAAGTACTCGGGAAATGTGCTTGCAAGCCCTTTGGGGATGCAAGAACATGCAAGTGGACACATATAGTGTACACTACATGATTATGAAAGATATATACCACTTGGTGTAGATTCGCATTTACGAGATGTAGTGCTATGGTGAGTCTACATAATGCCTACTATGAGATATACTAATGTGACACTCATGGCATTGATGGAGAGGTGCATTGTTAGGTTGTTGAGGAGATGTATTATATTTCCTAGTAAATGTAATGTGATGAGGTGAAGATAAGTGCCCCACAATGGCTTGAAATTGATCCATATGTAGGTTAGTGGGTACAAAAATTTCTTATAATGTTTTGACTAGAGTAGACTTATGCAAAGGAGATATGTGTAATATCTCAATAATGTTCATATATAGGCTTGCATTTATCCAAGCTGATCCACAAGGTCATATTGGTTCAATGAGGAAGTAGGTTTGGGCATGGTACTTGCAAGGTCACTTAACCGCGATGGGTTATTACATTGCATTAAGGGGATTTATATTTGACAACTATGATAGAGACATGATGGTCCATCTCAGTAAAATGGTTGATTGTATACTCATAGAAGATATTGGCATAATTGGAATTGGCATCAAAACAATTCTTGGGATATTTCCCTTTATTATATTTAGGTAAAGGATCCTTGAATACCACATGTTCTTCATTGGATGCACAACCTTCAAGTTCAATTGCCCATCTCAATGAGGTCCTCAAGAAGATTTTTAAGCTTATGACAATTGCTAGTCTTGTGCTCTTTGTTAACATGATATTGGATTGATACTCATCAACATTCCACCATGAAGGCTTGATTCTAGGTTCAAATGGTTTAGCTTCTAGCAAGGTAATGATCTTATTAGATATAAGATTTTATAATGTTGAATCAATAGGTTTACCCAAAGGTGTGAACTTTCTTCACAACAAGGGATTTGTTGTCCTCTAGGTATTAACTTGAATGTTCCACATACTATCTCCTAGGAATATCTTAACCATATTTGTATCTACAACCCCATCATTAACAATGTTCTTGCTCTTATTCGAAAAGTGGGGTTTTTCATTATTACTTGAATTAGGGTCATCCTTCTTATCTTTGTAGATCTTGATGGTACCTTACTCAAGGAGGATATTTTAAACAAATACACCCTTTTCAATGAATTCCTAAATATGGTCAAATATAATTTATGAAGATCAAATCCAATCGCACAGTTCAAGTTCTGAGCGAACATCTCAACCGTTTATTTTTGTGGAACATGACAAGGGAAATGACTAGCCAAACTTCTCCATATTTGTAAGAAGGATTGAAAAGGATTATTCATTACATTTCTTAGTATTACATGAAGTTGTCATGGAGACCTCATAGTCAATGTTATAGGAGAAGAATGTAATGAATTTCTTAGCCAATTCACCTCAAAACTTAATCCTAGGAAGAAATCATGAAAACCATTCTATTGTTAGATAGTTCAAATAACCAAAAGACAACTAAGAGGGGGGGGTGATTCAGTTGTCACCAGATTACCAACATTGTTACCGAAACACATAAGATCAATACCAGAATACATAAACCAATTACCAAAATAGCAGATATATCAATTTAGAACAACCAACAATTAGAGAATAAATACCATCCACATGACACCAAGATTTGTACGTGGAAAACCTGGTAAAAGGAAAAACCATGGTGGGAAGCCTAACCACAATCATATAATACATCTGCACTAAGTATATGATTACAAATTGAGGGGCCTGCACTTGTAGGAAGGCCAACAGCCTAGAGCACACTGCTCATTACAAAAGGAGTCTCACTGACTACATAAAAATCCAGACTACAACCCAGAAGGAAGAATGAACTACAAAAATAACATCTGCAATAAGTATATGATTACAAATTGAGGGGCCTGCACTTGTAGGAAGGCCAACAGGCTAGAGCACACTGCTCATTACAAAAGGAGTCTCACTAACTACATAAAAATCCAGACTACAACTCGGAAGGAAGAATGAACTACAAAAATAACATCTCCTATGCCTGAGTATAGTTCCGATTAAGCTAAATACCAGAGGACTTAATCCCCTTGCATAAACCCAAATCAATCAGTAATTATTGATCAAATCCTCTGCATAAATGATTATTACATTATTTGGTTGCATACCATATCCATTCCATTACCATATCTTGATCTACAATGAGATCTTACATATATATACAAACCCTTAACCTTAAACAATTAGGGCAGCCACTAGACACTAAACCATATTACATAATTATAAAACATGTCGACCTAAGATCAAATAAATAATATCAAACCCATAATCCATCCCGGAAACACATCGAGAAGACCAATCAACACGTTACATTAAGCTGGTCCAAAGCCTAGATAGAACAGAATAGGTCTGGTTCTAAATGCAACACCACCAATCAACCGGAACATGAACATGATAACCATCAACATCCTGAAACTCTACTATAAGTTGCACCAACGCCACTTATTCATAACATCAAAATATCTTCAATCAAGATCTGTCAGTGAAACCCTCACCGGATCAACAAATTGGGCTTACCATCATATAAGAAAGCATCTGATCACCAAATCAAAACCAATTGACTGAACATGTATTTGAGTAGCATGAGTAAAAGATCTAAGACAATCCCATAAGCTAAAGCATACCGAAGTATATCAGATCATCATGATCTTACCAACCAAAAATGAAACATCCTACTGGGATGAAAAGGATATTGATAAACAACCAAAACAACTAGTGTTGACATCAATGCAACACAAAATTAATTCCTCCAAATGTCCAATAATCTCCCCCTTTGGCATTGATGGCAACACTAGATGTGAAAAACATCCAAGTGCCAAGGAATGTCAAACAAATCTCCCACACAAGAATATAGCAATGAAGTTTTGATCCACACTCTCCCTATAGATGATATCACAGTTAAGTTTTGAAAATTTATCCCCCTAATGTATATAACCCTTAAGTTTTTCACTTGAATATCTCTCCCCCTTTGACATCAATGCCAGAGATTTGACATAAATATCAAAGAAAAATCATAAACCACTGAATCACAAGACTAACTACTCCCCCTCACTAGTAGCATCACCATATCAATATGGAATGAATAATATCTCTGATAATGCATATCGGACTGATGCCAAATAGCATCAATCATTTTTCTGTCGAAGGGGCAGAAACCCCTAATTTATCTCTGATGTACTCAAATGATTCTTTAGGCAAACGTTTAGTGAAGATATCTGCAATCTGCTCTTTAGTGTTCACATAAACCAATCTAACTTCATTTTCTTTCACCTTCTCCTTCAAAAAGTTATACTTGATAGATATGTGCTTTGTCTTAGAGTGGAATACCAGATTCTTTGATATGTCTATAGCAGCAGAGTTATCATAGTGAATAACTACCGATCCATTGCAATGCAATTTTATGTCTTTTAACATTTGCTTCATCCATAGAACTTGTGTACGGTTAGTAGCAGCATCAACACACTCATCTTCAATAGCAGATAAAGAAGTACATGACTATTTCTTGCTGATCCATGAAACAAGTTTCTTTCCAAGAAAGAAAGCTCCACCGGAAGTACTCTTTTGGTCATCAACATCACCTACCCAATCTGCATCTGTACATGCACATAAAGTAAAGTCATCATCTTTAGGGTACCATGAACCATATTCAAATGTACCTTGTAAGTATCTAAAAATCCTTTCATCGCACTCTCATGATTTTCTCTAGGATCACTTTGATATCTTGATGCAATGCAAACCACATTCATTATTGTTGGTATTATAGATGAATTGATTATGTGTTGCATTGATGTTTGTCATTGATGTCAACACTAGCTGATATGATTGGTTACCGGCATCAACAGACAAGTTTTGGTTACTGGTAGAAGATCTAGTGTTACAAGTAGATGAGACTATCTATTGGATACTTCCAACATGTTTGGATCTTTGAAATATGTTTGGTTACATATGGTACGTTCTTCTGGAGCATGTCTTGGTCAGTTGGTATGGACTTGGTAATTGGATGCTATCATACACTCTGGTAAACCCTTACCAACATTGGTTCAAGGCTTTACCGATAGAGCTTTCATTGAGGAATCTTGACAATATGCATAAGTGGTGTTGGTGCGGCTTTTAGATGGATTTTAGGATGCTGAAAAATGTTCTTTGATCATGTTTCAACTGCTTGAAGACATTTCTTTGGCATGGTGGACTCAGAATATGTCCAACACTTATCTAGGTTATGGACCGGTATCATGCTAATGTGTACTCTACACGTTACCGGGATGTTTGGGATGTTCTTTAAATTGGTTTTTATTGTTTTGTTCTTAAGTCGACATGGAAAATCATTGTAATATGGATTTATGTAATGATCTTATTATAATATCTTTTAGGTGGCCGACCTAATTGGTTTTGGCCTTAGGGTTTGTATAAATAAAAGGTAGAAACTCTTTGTAGAGTATCATGGTTGTGGAAAAGGTCATGGTCAAGGATTGTGATGTGTGAATATTGTAATATCATTTAGGAAAAGGAGTTGGTCGATCATTGGTGATCGAATTGTATTTAGAAGAGGATTTAGTCCTCCATAATTGAGCTTAATTGGGACTGTAATCAGGCATGATAGATGCTATCTCTGGCAGTTCATTTTATTGGATTGTTGTCCTTTTATCTTGAGGTGGTTTTAACCTCTATAGTCAGTGAGACTCTTTTGTAATGAGCAGTACGCTTTAGGCAGTGTGCCTTCCTGCATGTGCAGGCCCCTCATTGTAACACATACTTTCTGCAAAAGTATCATTTGACTGTGGGTAGGCTTCCCACTGTGGTTTTTCCCTTTTTGGGTTTTCCACGTACAAATCATGGTGTCATGTGATATGGTTATTTTGCATTGATTATCTATTTATTTGTTAAGTTGCATTGTTTATCGGTATTTGTTTCTACTCTACCGGTACTTAATTCGGTTAAAGGTTATTCTGTGGATTAAATGTTATAATTTATTAACAAATGATTCACCGCCCCCCTCTCAGTTGTTCACCGGTTATCCTAACAATTGGTATCAAAGATTTGGTCCTCTTTTGCAGAAGCTTAATCGCTTGAGGTAGATCCTATGGCAGCTAACGCTTCTAATCCACCGACAACTATTTTCAGAAGAGAAATTCCTAATATTGATGGAACAAACTATGGAATATGGAAGATCGGGATGGAGACTCATCTTAGATGTCTTGGCAAGGATATTTGGGAGATCACTGAGAAAGGATACAACTTATGATTCGACAGCTGGCAATCCTGCTTCTGTAGATTTGGATAATAATATTGACAATGATTGCAGAGCTAGAGAAGCCCTCTTGTGTGCACTTATTGATCAACAAATTATGGGATTGACTGGAAAATCATCAGCAAAGGTTATGTGGTATAAATTACAAACTCTAAATGAAGGTGACCCTACTGTGAAAATTGCTAAACTTGATGGTTACTGGGTAAGATAATGAAAGAATTGTTGTGTTTATGGAAAGAGTAAATGAGATTGTTATGGTAATGCAATGTTGTGGAGGATATTTGAGTGAAGATGAAATAGTTTCCAAAGTCTTGAGAGCCCTTCCATTAGCTTACAAGATGAAGGCAACTACAATTAATGAGTTGAGAACAATGGCAAACTCTTTAGTTAACAGAGACATTATGATTGGGAAATTATCTGCTTTTAAACTTGATGAATTTCGGATCTTCTGGAGTTGTAAAGTCTGAACCTAATGTTAATGCATCATCATCATCATCATCATCATCATCATCTACTGGAAAAAGTGATTGGAAAGTCCTATATGAAAAATAACTGAAAGAAATGAGGAAAGAAGATGAAGAATTTGAGAAACTTGAAGCCTTATTTGCTAGAAGAGTACCTAAAGGTCCGACATGAAGTAAGTATGAAGGAAAGCACCTTTTAAATTTTTTTCATGTAATAAGATTGGTCATTTTGCTTCTAGATGTCCTAAAAGGAATGCAAGATTTGAGGAAAGAGTTAAGAAATCATTTAAGCCTAACTAGAACAGATATCGATTCAAGAAATATAAATAATACTACATAGCGGATGAGGAAGGAGTAAGTGATGACTCTAGAGATGAACCGATAGAAGACTCTACTAGTGCATTCAGAAATGAAAAGGAATGGGTGTTCTATGCTTTAAAGGAAGATGAACAGTACTGGCTATCAAAAATGAAGAAAAAACCCTGGCAGCAAAAGTTGAAGATAAGGATGAATGGGTAATTGACAGTGGATGCTCACACCATATGAATGGAGATAAAAGAAATTGCTTTTCACTACAGGAATAAAATGGAGGTCAAGTTAGATTTGGAGATGACAAAGCATGTATGATCAGAGGTAGAGGTATTATTTCTTTGGATGGAAAGAATAACATTGATAATGTCTATTATGTAGAAGGTTTAAAGCATAATTTTTTGAGTGTTGGTCAATTGGTTGACAAGGGTTTCCAACTTCAATTTAAAGATAGAAAATACAAAATCATTAACAAAATTGGTTTGGAGATTGCAACTATTATTCAGACTGGAGGTAATATCTTTCACTTGAACACTGGTAATAAGACATGTTTGATTGCTCATATTGATGAGATTTGGTTATGGTATAAGAGGTTGTGTCATGTTAATTTTGATTGTATTGTTAAGATCAGTTCAACTAAGGTAGTTAGAGATATACCTAGGATTGTGAACCCTCCTAATTTGGCATGTAAGGAATGTCAATTAGGAAAGCAAATTAGAAGTTCTTTTAAGAGCATACATGATAAATATAATGATGTACTTGATTTGATTCACACAGACTTATGTGGTCTAGCAAGGACTGGTAGTTTTCAAGGTGATAGGTATTTCATGTTGATTTTTGATGACTATTCTAGAATGATGTGGGTGGCTTTTCATAGGGAGGTCTGAAGCCTTTGAGAAATTCAAGATCTTTAAGTTGAAGGTTGAAACAAAAGCTGAATTGAAAATCAAATGTTTCAGATCATATCATGGTGGTGAATTCACTTCTCATGAATTTAACAGTTACTGTGAGATAAATGGCATAAGGAGATAGTTATTTGCACCCCAAACTCCTCGGTAGAATGGAGTAGTGGAAAGAAAGAACAAAACTATTTTGGATGCAACAAGATCTATGATGATAACTATTTTGGATGCAGCAAGATCTATGATGATGGAAGCCAAATTGCCTCATATCTACTGGAGAGAAGTAGTGAGTACAACAGTCTACACATTCAACAGAGTTCACATCAAAGGTGAAACCGACAAGACCCCTTATGAATTATGGTTTGGAGATACACCTACTATTAAATATTTTAGAATTTTTGGAAGTAAATTCTATATCAAAAGAGATGATTCTATTGGAAAGTTTGATCCTAGATGTGATGAAGGGATATTTCTTGGTTATTCAGTTAAAAAAAAAACATATAGATGTTATAACAAAAGATTGCAGAAAATTGTGGAGAGTGTTAATGTGAAAGTGGATGAGTAGTACAGAAATTGATCAATATCAAATGACAGGGAACTGGCAGTGGAGATGATCATAACAGAACCGACAATGCTTTAATCGGTATAGGAATGTGAGACAGTTACACTGGCACAATCAGAAAATTTAACTGTGACTGCTGATCAGAGCAGTGAACCTGAAATTCAAAAGACACCAAGGTATGTAAGATTAAATCATTCCGAAGATCAAATTATTGGAGATAGGAACAAAGGAGTTATGACAAGAAGAAGACTGGCAAATGAAGAGGTATGTCTTATTTCTCAAGTTGAACCGGCAATTGTTATTGAATCTTGTAAGGATAAGCATTGGTTAAAGGCCATGGAAGATGAATTAGATCAGATTGAGAAGAATAAAACTTGGACTTTAGTTCCCCAGCCTAAAAATAATAATGTTATTGGAACTAAATGGGTTTTTAGGAATAAAATGAATGAGGATAGTCAAGTTGTAAGAAACAAGGCTAGATTGGTTTGTAAAGGATATTCTCAAATGGAAGGAATTGATTATGGTGAAAATTTTGCACTTGTAGCTAGAATTGAAGTTGTTAGACTATTTCTTGCCTATGGAGCTTATAAGAACTACAAGGTTTATCAAATGGATATCAAATGTGCATTTTTGAATGGTGAACTTGAGGAAGAAGTATACATTGAGCAATCTAATGGATTTTCACTGACAAATGATAAAGATATGGTTTGTAGATTGAAGAGAGATTTATATGGATTGAAACAGGCTCCTAGAGCATGGTATGGAAGGTTGGATAAATATCTTTTGAAGCTTGGTTTTACTAAAGGCAGTGTTGATAGTAATTTATATTATAAGATCACTGATGATGATATTCTGATTATTGGAGTATTTTTTGATGATACCATTTTTGGAGGAGAAGATAAATTGTGCATGGAATTTTTTAACAATATGAAGAATGAATTTGAAATGTCCATGATTGGTGAGATGAGATTTTTATTAGGTTTGCAGATTACTCAAATTGATAAAGGCATTTTTATCTGTCAAACTAAGGGAATTGTTGAACAAGTTTGGTATGGATAATTCAAAACCGGTAAGTACTCCTATGGTGACAAGTGAGGAATTATCTATCAAGGATACTTCTACACTAGTAAATCCGACAAGGTATAAGTCTATGATTGGTGGTCTGTTATGTTTGACTCAGACTAGACCAAATATTATGAATACAGTAAGTATTGTTTCAAGATATCAAAGCAATCCTAAAAAAAAATCATGAATGTGCAGTAAAGAGGATATTTCAGTATTTGCAAGGAACAATAGAATATGCCTTATGGTATTCTAGGAATGATGACTTTACTTTATGTGCATATACTGACTCTCATTGGGCAAGAGATACTGATGACAAGAAGAGCACTTATGGTGGAACTTTCTTTCTTGGAAATAAATTGGTTTCATGGATCAACAAAAAATAGTAATGCATTTCTTTATCTACTATTGAAGCTGAGTATGTTGCAGCAGCAACTAATTGCACTCAAGGCTTGTGGATGAAGCAAATGTTGAAGGATATCAGGGTAAATTGTAGTGAACCGGTAGTTATCTATTGTGATAACTCTGCAGCTATTGATATGTCTAAGAATCTGGTATTTCACTCTAAGACTAAGCATATATTAGTAAAGTATAACTTTTTGAAGGACAAGGTAGAAGGAAAAGACGTCAAATTGGTTTATGTGAACACTAAAGAACAGATTGTAGATATATTCACTAAACCACTATCTAAGGAATCATTTGAATACTTGAGAGATAGGTTAGGGGTTTCTGCCCCTCCGACATAAACTTGATTGATGCAGTTTGTCATTAGTACGCCATGCATTATCAAAGATGTTATTCATTTTGGTACTGATGAGTGGTGCTACTACTCAGGGGGAGTAGTTAGCTTTGAGATTCAAAGGTTTTCATTATTGCTTTGATATTTTTGTCAGATTTCTAGCATTGATGTGAAAAATAATTGGGAGAAAGATATTCATAATCCTTACAGATATCATTCACTAGGGGAGAGTTATTCAAGATATTGTTGGTTGTCTTCCACAGGGGGAGACTTGTTTGCAATGTCTTGGTACTTAGATGTTTTTTTTTTCACATCTAGTGTTGCCATCAATGCCAAAGGTGGAGATTGTTGGCATTATGGATGAATTGATTATGTGTTGCATTGATGTTTGTTATTGATGTCAACACTAGCTGATATGGTTGGTTACCAGCACCAGTAGACAGGTTTTGGTTATCGATAGAAGATCTAGTGTTACCGACAGATGAGTATCTATTGGATACTTTTGGCATGTTTGGATCTCTAGAATATGTTTGGTTACGCGTGGTACATGTTTTTGGAGCACATCTTGGTCAGTTGGTATGGACTTGGTAATCGGATACTATCATACACTCTGGTAAACCCTTAACGGCATTGGTTCAAGGCTTTACCGACAGAGCTTCCACTAAGGAATCTTGACAGTATGCATAAGTAGTGTTGGTGTGGCTTCTAGATGGATTTCAGGATGCCAAAGATGTTCTTTGATCATGCTTCGACTGCTTGAAGACAATGCTTTGGCATGGTGGACTCAGAATAGGTCTAGTACCTATCTAGGTTATGGACCGATATCATGCTAAGGTGTACTCTACACATTACCGGGATGTTTTGGGATGTTCAATGAATTGGTTATTATTGTTTTGGTCTTAAGAAGACATGGGATATCATTATAATATAGATTTATGTAATGATCTTATTGTAATATATTTTAGGTGGCCGACCTAATTAGTTTTGGCCTTAGAGTTTGTATAAATAAAAGGTAGAAACTCTTTGTAGAGTATCATGGTTGTGGAAAAGGTCATGGTCAAAGATTGTAATGTGCGAATATTGTAATATCATTCAGGAAAAGGAGTTGGTCGATCATTGGTGATCGAATTGGATTCAGAAGAAGATTTAGTCTGGCATTGAGCTTAGTCGAGACTATAATCAGGCATGATAGATGCTATCTCTGGTAGTTCACTTTATTGGATTGTTGTCCATTTATCTTGAGGTGGTTTTAACCTCTATAGTCAGTGAGTCTTTTGTAATGAGAAGTACACTCTAGGTAGTGTGCCTTCGTGCATGTGTAGGCCCCTCATTGTAACACATACTTTCTGCAGAAGTATCATCTGACTGTGGGTAGGCTTCCCACCGTTTTCCCCTTTCCAGGTTTTCCATGTACAAATCATGGTGTTATGTGGTATGGTTTTTTTGCATTGATTATCTTTTTATTTGTTAAGTTACATTGTTTACCGATATTTGTTTCTTCTTTACCAATACTTAATCTGGTTAAAGGTTATTCAGTGCATTAAATGTTATAATTTGTTAACAACTGATTCACCCCCCCTCCCTCTCAGTTGTTCACCAGTTATCCTAATAATTATGTTCGGTCTAGTCTAAGTCAAATATAGCAGACCTCCAATCATAGACTTGTATCTTGTAGGATTTACCAGAACTAATTCATCTTTCTTTGTCAATTTCTCACTTGTAACCATAGGAGTACTAACCGGTTTAGAATTATCCATACCAAATTTCTTCAACATCTCCCTAGCATACTTAGTTTGACAGATGAAAACACCTTTATCAATCTGAGTGATCTGTAAACCTAAGAAAAATTTCATTTCCCCAATCATAGACATTTTAAATTCATTCTCCATATTTTTTCAAAATTCCATGCACAACTTATATTCACCTCCAAAAATGATATCATCAACAAAGACCTCAATAATCAGGTAATCACCATCAGTGACTTTATAATATAGATTACTGCCAACATTACCTTTAGTGAAACCAACATATTCATCCAACCTTGCATACCAAGCTCTAGGTGCCTGTTTCAATCCATATAAAGCTTTCTTTAACCTGCAAACCATGTTTTTATCATTTGAAAGTGACAAGCCATTAGGTTCCTCAATATAAACTTCCTCATCAAGATCCGCAATCAAAAAAGCACACTTGACATCCATCTGATAAACCTTGTAGTTTTTATGTGTAGCATAGGCAAGAAATAATCTTACAGCTTCAATCCTAGCTACAGGTGCAAAATTTTCACCATAATCAATTCCTTCCTTCTGATAATATCTTTTACAAACCAATCTAGCTTTATTCCTCACAACTTGTCCATCTTCATTTAGTTTATTCCTAAAAATCCATTTAGTTCGAATAACATTCTTATTTTTAGGTCGGGGAACTAAAATCCATGTGTTATTCTTTTCTATCTGATCTAATTCTTCTTCCATAGCTTTCATCCAACATTCACCTTTACAAGCTTTAGTTACTGATACCCATTCAACTTGAGAAATTAAACATACCTCATTAGTTTCCAACCTTCTTATTTTCATCACTCCATTGTTCTTAACCCCAATGATTTGATCTTCTGAATGATTCAACCTTACATACCTAGGAGTCTTTTGATTCTTTGTTCCTCTTTATTGATCTTTAGTTACTGTTGAATTTTTTGATACTGACAGAGTAACTGATTCAGCATTATGTTCTAGTAAAGGTGTTACCGGTTCGGTTATCATCATTTCCACTGCCAATTCTTTCTCATAAATTCTAATTTGACTTCTATTTTTCTCATCCACCTTGACATTAGCGCTTTTCATAATTCTTTGCAATCTCTTGTTAACACATTTATATGCTTTTCTTTCATTATAATAACCAAGAAATATTCCTTCATCGCATCTAGGATCAAATTTTCCAATGAAATCGTCTCTCCTAATATAACATTTACTACCAAAGATTCTGAAGTACTTAATTGTAGGTGTATTGCCAGACCATAATTCATAAGGTGTCTTACCAATTTCTCCTTTGATATGAACTCTGTTGAATGTATAAATTATTATGCTCGTTGCTTCTCTCCAGTAGATATGAGGTATATTAGCTTACATCATCATGGTTCTAGCAGCATCCAAGATAGTTATGTTCTTTCTTTCCACAACTCCATTCTGCTGAGGTGTCCAGGGATAAGAAAATTGTCTCCTAATGCCATGCTTCTCAAAAATGTTATTAAACTCGTTAGATGTGAATTCTCCACCATGATTTGACCTTAAGCACTTAATCTTCAATCTTGTCTTAGTTTCAACTTTAGCTTTAAATATTTTAAACTTTTCAAAAGCCTCAGATTTCTCCCTTAGAAAAGTAACCCACATCATTCTAGAATAATCATCAATGATTAGCTTAAAATATCTATCACCTTGAAAAAATTTGATCCTAGCAGGACCACACAAATCAGTATGAATAAGATCAAGAACATCATTAGATTTTTCTTCTATACTCTTAAAAGAGGTTCTAGCATGTTTTCCCATTTGACAAAATTTACATACCGGATTATAGGGCTTCACAATCTTAGGTATATCTCTAACTGCCTTAGTTTAACTAATCTTTACCATGCAATCAAAATTCACATGACATAGCCTTTTATGCCAAAGCCAACTCTCATCAATTTCTGCAATCAAACATGTCTTTTCATCAGAATGTAAATAAAATATATTACTTTTTGTTTGAGTACCGGTTGCAATCTCCAATCCAGATCTATTAATGATCTTGCATTTTACATCCTTGAATTGTAATTGAAATCCCTTATCCACCAACTGTCCTACACTCAAAATATTATGCCTTAAACCTTCAACATAATAAACATTATTAGTATTGTGCTTACCGTCTAATGATATAGTTCCTTTTCCTTTGATCATGCATGCTTTGTCATCTCTCAATCTAACCAGACCGCCATCAAATTCTTGTAAAGATAGAAACTTCCTTTTATCTCCAGTCATATAATGTGAACATCCACGGTCAATTACACATTCATCCTTATCTTTAATTTTAGCAGCTAGGGCCTTTTCTTCAGGTACATTCTCTTCTAGTTCTAGATCATCTTCCTTGATGGTCAGGAACACCCATTCCTTTCCATTATCAGAACCACTAGCAGAGTCTTGTGTTGGTTCATCATAAGAATCAGTCACACCTTCCTCATCTGCAAAGTAATATGATTTATCTCCATTTTTCTTGTACTTATGCTTGTTATGATATCTAGGGTTAGGCTTAAAAGATCTTCTAGCTCTTTCTTCAAATCTTAAATTCCTTTCAGGACATCTAGATACAAAATGACCTATCTTATTACATGCAAAACATTTAAAAGGTGATTTTCCTTCATACTTACTTCCTACCGATCCTTTAGGTACTCTTCTAGCAAATAGGTCCTTAAATTTGTCATCTTCACTCTTCATATCATCCAATTCCTTTGCATACAAAGCTTTCCAAACTTGCTTGTTGGTTGATGATGTAAATGCATGAAAAGAAGGTTCAGACTTCATAGCTTCAGAAGGTCCAAATTATTCAAGCTCAAAAGAAGATAATTTCCCAACCAAGGTATCCCTATTGACAGAAGTATTTTGCATTGTTCTCAATTCATTAATTGCAGTAGCCTTCATCTTATAAGCTAGTGGTAAAGCTCTCACCTGGTAACCATCAAGTTTAGCAATCTTAATAGTAGGGTCACCTTCATTAAGAGTCTCCAACTTGTCCCATATAGCCTTTGCTGATGATTTGTTAGTAAATCCCATTATTTGTTAATCATAAAGTGCACACAAGAGGGCTTCTCTAGCTCTACAATCATTCTCAAGCTCTTTGTCCAAGTTTGCTAGAGGAGGATTGCCAGATGCCAGAAAAAAAAGGAGTAACTCCATTCTCTATGATTTCCCAAATTTCCTTACCAAGACATCTCAGATGAGTCTCCATCTGAATCTTCAATACTATGTAATTTGTTCCATCAAGCCTAGGAATTTCTCTCTGAAAGATGGTTGTAGATGAACTATATGAACTTGAATTGTTAGATGCCATAGGATCTTCCTCAAGCAGTTAAGCTTCTGTAGAGAGAACAAGAGCTCTAATACCAATTGTTAGATAGTTCAAATAACTGGAAGACAACTAAGAGGGCAGGGTGAATCAGTTGTCACTAGATTACCGGAACCTTAAGCAATTAAAACATTGTTATTGGAACACATAAGATCAATACCAGAATACATAAACTAATTACTAAAATTGTAGATATATCAATTAAGAACAACCAACAATTAGAGAATAAATACCATCCACATGACACCAATATTTGTATGTGGAAAACCCGATAAAGGGAAAAACCATGGTGGGAAGCCTACCTGTAGTCAAATAATACTTCTGCAGTAAGTGTGATTAAAACTTGAGGGGCCTACAATTGCAGGAAGGCCAACAGCCTAGAGCACACTGCTCATTACAAAAGGAGTCTCACTCACTACATAAAAATCCAGACTACAATCTGAAAGGAAGAATGAACTGCAAAAATAGCATCTCCTATGCCTGAGTATAATTTTGGTTAAGCTCAATACTAGAGGACTTAATCCTCTTGCATAAACCCAACTCAATCACCAATAATTGACCAAATCCTCTGCATGAATGATTATTACATTATTTGCTTGCATACCATATCCATTCTGTTACCATATCCTGATCTACAATGAGATCTTACATATATATACAAACCCTCAACCTTAAACAATTAGGCCGGCCACTAGAAAATAAAACATATTACATAATTATAAAACATGTCGGCCTAAGACCAAACAAGTAATATCCAACCCATAAGCCATCCCGAAAACACATCGAGAAGACCAATCAACACGTTACATTAAGTCGGTCCAAAACCTAGATAGAACATAATAGGTCTGGTTCTAAATGCAACACCACCAATCAACTGGAACACGAACATGATAAACATCAACATCTTGAAACTCTACTATAAGTTGCACCAACATTACTTATGCATAACATCAAAAGATCTTCAATTAAGCTCTATCGATGAAATCCTCACCGGATCAACAAACTAGGCTTACCAGCTTATAAGAAAGCATATGATCGCCAAATCAAAACAAGCTAACTAAACATGTATCTAAGTAGCATGAGTAGCATATCTAAGCCAATCCATGAAGCCAAAGCATAGTGGAGTATATTGGATCATCATGATCTTACCAACCAGAAACCAAACATCCTACTTGGATCAAAAGGATACCAGTAAATAGCCAAAACAGTTGTGTTGACATCAATGTAACACATAATCAATTCCTTGAAATGGCCAACATCTATAGCTTGTCCACTTAGACTATTTCCAAAGAGGTGCATTAGATAGGAATCATTGTTAGCCACCTCTATACAAGTAGTTAAGAAATTTATAATATGTTCCTTAGGATCACCTTTTCCCTTATACTTGTCAAAGTTAGGCACATCAAAATTAAGGGGAAAAGGTGGCATAGGTATAGAACTATCAAAAGAATAAGGAAAAATATTGTAAAGTGTGTAATTATTGATAGGGGTCCATATTCACATGCTAACCATTTTTTGTTGTAATTATCACAGTTGTTTTTGTAAATCCCCATTAATTTGTTCCATATATACTTAAGCCATCCCTATGCCTAAGACATTGGATGGAGGAGAAGGAATCTAACAATTGTAATGACCACTAGGATGAGGTGGAGGAACATAGTTATTATATTTATCCATAACTAGAGGTGGAGGAGGAATGTAAATATATGTAGTGACCACGAGGAGTAACATAAGTATGATATTGTTGGTACTTCTAGTAGTGTTGATTGGTATTTTGATTATTAGTGTGACTAGTATTGGAAGCATGATTTTAGTTCTAATTATTAGAAGAACCATGTTGTTGATTGGTATAGGAATGATTATGAGTTCAAGGACAATGAGGTTGACTATTGGCATGTAAATGGTTGTTCCTTCAACCACGTATGCAAAGAGTATTAACATGGGGTCTACTTTGGTCTTGTTGGGTATGTAATTGGTCATCTTGAAGGAAAATAATTAGATTTTGCAAAAGGGTTGATGATGATTCAAGCATGAGTAAATCTCCAAATTCATGTACATTAGTAACAACATCATTTTGGTTGACCTCCTTATGTTTAGACACATCAAAATCAAGAGGCAATTTGACACCACTTTGAGAAAGAACATGAAACTAACATTGCAGGTTTTGACGTAACACAACATCAAGCGTCTTATTGCACCTAGAGTCAGCCATGAAGTCTTGAATCTATCTTGGGGTTGAAGAATCACCCTTTGAACTACTGTTATAACCTTTATTTCTAAAGGACCTAGTATTATAAAACTCATCCTTGTCATAATAATAAGTATCCATGTTTTGAGATTGTTGAGCTTTTTGGGCTTCCCTTCTAAGTTTTTAGGCTTTATTTTCAACCATACAAAGGAAAGGTTTGACATAAGGGTTGAAATGGAAAGATAAAAAGAAAGATGATAGAGACTAGGTTGTGGCAAATCACTCGAATGAAGAAAGATCAAAAAATTTCTTGCAAAACCCTAGATTGAGATTCTTATAATGACAAGATTAGGACTAAGATATATAGCTACAAATAGATAGCTCAAGAAAGATATGAATTCCTAGGAGATGATAAATTCCAAGGTAACTTGACTTAACTCAAGAAAATAAGGTTGTATCCTACCATGAAAGATGATAGATCTAAGAAGAAAACCACCTAGTGATGTTGAGGTTGATGCAAGATAATGAGGACAAAAGACAACTTTTTGAACTTTGACAAGATTGGGTGCATGACGCTATGAAAGGGGAATGGCTGAAATTGGCAAAAAAGATATGGTGAAATTGATGGCTATTAAACCAAGAATCATATAGAATCAACTTGGAAACTATTAAATCTCTTTAATTATATATGTAAGATCAAATGATAGATATGTGGTTATAGAGGCTAGACATATGACAAGGTTGCTTAGATACACAATAGGATAAACCAAAGACACTATAGAATAAACCACACTTATAGTAAGTCTACTCAAAAAAATGACAGGATAAGCTAGACATGAATCAAGATAAGTCAAACACGCATCTAAATATATCAAACATGTGACACGATCTACCACAAATGCATTTCTGGTGAAAGATCTTCCTAAGTTTATTTTGAATGTTGAAATAGTAATTTCAAATCTAAATGTCTGATAATTAATTAGGCAAGAAAATACTACAAACAAGAAGATACAATGGCTTTTGATGTGCTAAATAACAATAAGGACCATATGACCTAGGCTCCTCAAAGCCCAAATTTCCATTGGAATAATTTCCTACACTAAACTTGAGAGGAGGTTAGTGCAAAACCTTTTATAGATTCTTATAACAATTGCAAAAACTTAATAGAAAAACATAAATAGCATGCATACCACAATACAATAATTTTTGTGGGGAAAACCCCACACACCAAAAGCTACCCAATATATTATTAATAAATCAATAATAGATTACAATTTAACTGCAGAGAAAGATTCTTATAGGAGTATCGGCAACCAAAGATTAAGAGGTAGCTCAATAGCTATAAGACTCTTACACACAACCTTGATCTCACGCACCTCATATATAAGAGATAGAATATATGAAACCATCAGACAATATTACAAAAACATGGGCTAAAAGTACCCAATAAAGTGGCACCCATCTTATCCCCAATACTAGATTACCTATGATATGTCAAAACACACATCAACATGTGTACTCATTTATGCGTCCAAAGTGTTTTTGTATTTCCTATTTCAAGAGACCCAAATTTCAGAGGCCATAACTTTTGAACCAAGTTTCCAATTGACAAATGATTTGTAGCACTAGAAAGCTTGCGACCTCCTCTATCAAGCTATAACTATATATGGCAATTATTGACACTTTCAGGCTACTTTGGAGCCTCTAAATCTCACAAAATTGATTTAAAAATTTTCATTTACAACTTGCAAAAACAAAAACTTCAATATCTTCAAATCTAGAAATGGTCTCATGACAAAAATTTACTAGTCTGCTTATCTAGCTAATTCAAAGCATGGGGGAAAATTTTAAACCAATTTGTGCTCAAATGAAAACTTACTAAAAATAGTAACCTTTTGTATATGCAAGGTTGAGACACCTTTTTTCTAGCACTTATCACAAAAGAAGACACACCAAACATTCTTTACACCTAAAGTCAAGGATGATTGTAGCCAACTCATGACCATACTTCTAATCTTTGTTGACTCAAATATGAAAATACCTAAAGGAGTGTTGACATTCCTGTCTTTATAAGAGAGGATGGGTAGGGGGCTCTAGGATTAAAAGCATGAGCCAATCACCCTCTTTCTAGAAGCTAATTATAAATCATATATATATATATATATATATATATATATATATATATATATATATATATATTCACTACTATATTTGGCACCAATTTTTCTGACACATGTTTGTTGAAATTTTGATGAACTATCGTCAGATTACTGACGAAATACCCAGCAAAATTTTGTCGCTTGCTTGACGTTCCTATTTTTGTTGAACTCTGGACCAAGTGTCGTTGAACAATGTTGCGAAAAAATGCGAGAGATTTTTGTCAGAATATCAGCAAAAATTTCTTTAGTCTTGTGATGAACAATTAGCACAAAACATTCGTAATTACGATGAAAAAATCATTGCACATATAGAAACTTCATCGGATATTTAAGTGGTTCTTCACAATTGCGACAATGTGGAGCGTGTCAGTTCGACGAAAATATCGTTGCACATATAGCAACATCGTCAGATGTCGATTTCGCAAGAGTCAAAAAATAAAGGATGTGAAATGGTGAATCTTTTGTTGTTTTGCATAGTCTAAATATGAAGGATGCGAAATAGCAAACCTGTCACTGTTTCACTAAGCTAAAATAACGATTTGTGAAATGATAAATACATCGCCATTTTGCAAAAGAAAAAAGTGAGGATTGTGAAATAGCGAAAAGGTTTCCATTTAAAAAGGAGGAATAAAGTGGGTTTGTGAAATGGCATCAGAACCTTTAATGGGATAGTGCACACATGTGGATCGATCCAAAAAGAATTAAATGTTGTGAATTGTTTTGAATACATTTGAATGAATTGTCTTGCGTTATTGCCTTATGGTGATCGAGAATGCTGATAAGTAGAGATATTACCTTATCATATGTACTAAAAGGCTCATATTTATATGGCTTTAATGTCGACTTGTGCAGACGAATTATCCAAATGAACTAGAACATTCAGAGGAATGATGGTAGAGATTGTGATAAATGTCAACAGTAGATGGCTGTCATAATTGTGTGTGAGGTGTTTAAATCGTGTGTGGACTTGGTGAAGTGTTGTTGGAGTGCCATTTTATCAATATCATACTGTATGCAAAGTTTTCTTGGGTGCCTTACGCATCATGGAAGCCAATTTCTCCTTCCATAGTGATAATAAATTAGTCCCATTTCTTGGACGATTCACAGACAGGAGGTTGAAAGGTTTTTTTTGTTTAAGGATGAGCACCTGTATGAGGTTGTGAAGATGTTGTTGGGAGAGTAAATTGTCCATGTAAGTCATCACTACAGAATGCACATGGAGGTATATTCATTTATTGTAGCCTAGGGTTTCTAGTTTGAGGCTGAGGTGGACAAGGTGAAAAATTCCTTGAGAGTTGTAATTGACTCAAGATATTTGTTAAACCTGGATAGAGTGTGTACTTGTGTGGTGGGAACTGTTCCTGAGGTAGGGGTGGCACCGCTACCACTCATTCGATGGGCTGATGATGATTTGAAGGCAACATGCAAAGCTCCTACTTTTCGCAGGTGGTAGGCATTCAAAACTTTCAAAAGGTTGAAGCAATGTGATGAGATTTTAGGGGTTCTTCATGAAGTGGCATGAGCAGAGGTGGGTTGAGAGTTGCAGCTGAGATCCCAGACCTCCCAAGAAATGAAGCGGCTCTCAGAATTCTATGAGGACCTGGAGTATAGGCCGCTTCTCAGTTAATCCTCCCATGGCCAGTGGAGTTTGTGTTGTTTGTTTGTATATTTTTGTTCTATGTATATTTTCTCCCCAATTCTTTATGTACATGGGGATTTCTTCTAGTAGTTTTGGTAGGTCGATTCTTCATGTAGTAGGATTCAGTTTTTGATGGGATGGTGGTTTTGAGGGTGGTTTTGGGGGTTTTTTTGGGGTGGAAGAACTCTGGTGGTTTTTCAATACCACCTATACTTACATATTTGTAATATTTTATTTCCAAGCAATACAATACATAAATTATCAATCAATATTTTTATTCCAAGCAATACAATACATAAATTATCAATTAATTATGGATCAATATTTTATTTCCAATCAATACAATAATGAATGTATTCTAACGAATAAGAAGGGTCTAACACTATGTATATTCATGTGTATACTCTATGTATTCTCTGTGTCTTCATATATACATGTGTATGCTTTGTATTTTCAAGTGTTTGCTCTATGTTTGGCTCTATATTTTTAATTAATCTAAAATATGAGAATAACAAGAGTGAACCAAAGAGGATATGAAGGTCATAGATGTTTCACGCTTCTCACCTTTGTTTGAGAAAATTAAAATCAACATTGCTTGAGGACAAGAAAATTTGGGAAGGGAAGACTATAATGTCCTTATTTTGAAATATAATTTAATAATAAATAATAATAATAAAATTAAGGATTAGAAACTGTAAACTTATTGCTTGGATTAGAAGAATAAGGCATTTACTTTATATAAATTTACATGATTTGGCATGCAGCTTATTGTACGTGTGCTAAACCAATTTTGTACCTAGAGCTAAATTTATCACTGAGATGTTGTGAATACCCAATCCACCTTTAGACTTATCTAAACTCAAGTTTGCTAATGAGATTAGACGGATTTTTATTTTTGATCTAGATTTACTTTCCAAATGAAATTAATGATAACTCTCTAATTTTGAGACCACTGATTTAAAAGCTTTCAAAACAACCATGTAACAATTGGGAATGGTGTCAAGAGTTGATTATATCATTTATATTCTATATGCCATTGATAACCATTTGCCTTTCCAATTAGAGATCCTACATTGTAAGCTTTGAATGACTTTTTGATAGTCTGAAGGTTTATTTTGAACCATGAAGAAAGGAATGCCAAAGTGATTTCAAGGTAATTATATCATTGGAAGCATAGGACCCTAGTAATATTAGCTTTTATAAGACAATTAGAGTTAAGGATGTATACCTTGGATCTAGATGAATTTATCTTTTGACCAAAATCTAATGAGTATCTTTCCAGCAATGACTTAAGAGTTGAATAGGGAGAATTGTTATACGGTACCCTAAAAGATAGTGTTGAATAGGGAGAATTGCTATAAGGCACCCTACATAAATATATTTTCACCACTATCTCATTGTATGAATCTTTCTTTAATAACTAATTTGACTATACTTGTTTATATGAGCAACCCTTAATATAATTATTAATATCTTTTAATTTTATTTTGCAGTTTTAGATCAATAAAAGTTAAAGGCCTTTGCTTCCAAAATCCGATCAACGTCTAAAATCAAAACCTTATTTAGTCATTTACCCTAGGGGACATTACAAATTTGTAAAATTAGAACCTTATTTAGTCAGAACCTTAAGGCAACCTACAAGATAGCGTTGAATACGGAGAACTACTATAAGTCACCCTACATAAATACATTTTCAACACTATCTCATTGTATGAATTTTTCTTTAATAACTAATTAGACTATACTTGTTTATGCTCTATAGCACATCATTGGGTATTTTATCTTGTAACAAAATGTTGAATTTGGAAGGAATGCAAAGTGTGGTTGTACAATCTAATGAGAAAAATTGACATAAAAAAAAATGTAAGAACCATTAAAATTTTGGGCAAACTTTGTGAAAGAGAGAGTTGTATGCCCAAGCCCATACAAGTTAGGGAATCTCATGAAGGAGATGTATGCTTGTCGACCTCATGAGAGCTAATACAAATTTTTTGCCCTAAAAATCCTTACCCACTCAATGTAAAAAAACATAGTACTTCAGTATGTGCATAAGTTGGCTCCTTGAGGCATTTATACAAGTGGTCGTGGAATTTCTGTAGTTGATTTGAGTGCTTATGCATCAAAGGACCCTGAAACTGGTGAAACAGTTCTAGAAAGTGGAGCACTAGTATTGAGTGATAGGGGTATTTATTGCATAGAAAAGTTTGACAAGATGTCAAATAATGCTCGTAGCATGTTACATAAGGTTATGAAACAACAAGAAGTGCCAATTGCAAAGGTCAGGATCATAGCGTCTCTAAATGCAAGGACACCTATTTTAGCTTGTGCCAATCCTAGCAGTTTATGCTACAGCTCGACTTTCAGTTATTGATAATATCCAACTTCCTCCAACATTTATTTCTAGGTTTGATCTGATCTACCTAGTGCTTGATAAAGTTGATGAACAAACAGATCGGTGTCTTGCAAGGCATCTTGTTGCATTGCATTATGATGAGCCTAAGGACCAAACATTGGATGCATTGGACCTCCCAACCCTCACTTCATTTATCACTTATGCAAGACAACATATACATCCTAAAATATCTGATGAGGCTATAGAGGATCTGATCTGTGGTTATGTTGAAATGCGTAGGAAGGGCAACTTCCCTTGCAGTAGCAAAAATGATATCACAACAACACCTCGTCAAATTGAAAGGTTGATAAGAATTAGTGAAGCACTAGCCCACAGTCGATTCTCTAAGTGGGTCGAAAGGTGTGATGTGGCATAATAATTCCACCTACTTGAAGTTGCACTTCAACAATTTGCCACTGATCATTCAATTGGGACCGTTGACATGGATCTTATCACTACGGGAGTTTCAGCCAGTGAAAGAATAAGACAAGCCAATCTTGTTTCATCAGTTAGGATTATTATCATGGAAAAGATGCAGGTAGGGGGATCATCAACATGTAGAACAGAGTTACTGGAGGAAATGCACAAACAGGGATCCAAGGAAGTCAACCTCAATGATATTCATAATGTAATTAAAAACCTTGTGAGCGAGGGGTTTGTTACAATCCACGAATATAATATTAAGAGAACCTAAAGGAATTTTAAGGATTGTGTACAGAACCCATACGATAATTAGTAATGGTGTATTTCATAAGATTGATATCTTAGTGCTATGAAAAACTAATTTAATATGCTCTAAGCATTATGCTATGTAGTACATCGATGGGTACTTTCTCTTGTAACAAAATGTTGAAGTTGGAAGGAATGCAAAGCGTGGTTGTACAATCTAATGACAAGAATTGACATAAAAAATAATGTAAGAACCATAAATTTTTTGGGAAAACTCTGTGAAAGAGAGAGTTGTATGCCCGATCCCATACAATTTAGGCAATATCGTGAAGGACATGTATGCCTGTGGACTCCGTGAGAGTTGATACAATTTTTCTGCCCCAAAAAGCCTTACCCACTCAATGTAAAAAAACACAGTACTTCAGTATGTGCATAAATTGGCTCCTCGAGGCATTTATACAAGTGGTCGTGGAAGTTCTACAGTTGGTTGACTGCTTATGTATCAAAGGACCCTAAAAATAGTGAAACGGTTCTTGAAAGTGGAGCACTGGCATTGAGTGATAGGGGTATTTGTTGCATAGATGAGTTTGACAAGATGTTAGATAATACTCATAGCATATTACATGAGGTTATGGAACAACAAACAATGTCAATTGCAAAGGTTGGGATCATAGCATCTCTTAATGTAAGGACATCGATTTTAGCTTGTGCCAATCCTAGTGGTTCACGCTACAACCCTAGACTTTCAATAATTGATAATATACAACTTCCTCCAACATTTATTTCTAGTCCTCCAACACTTATTTCTAGGTTTGATCTGATCTACCTAGTGCTTGATAAAGTTGATGAACAAACAGATTGAAGCCTTGCAAGGCATCTTGTTGCATTGCATTATGATGAACCTAAGGACCAAACACTAGATGCATTGGACCTCCCAACCCTCACTTTATATATCACTTATGCAAGATAACATATACATCCTCAAATATCTGATGAGGCTGCAGAGGAATTTTAAGGATGGTACAACACCCATATGATAATTAGTAACGGTGTATTTCATAAGACTGATGTCTTAGTTTTGTGACAAACTATTTTAATATTTTCTAAGCTTTATGCTCTATAGTACATCGTAGGGTACTTGCTCTTGTAACAAAATGTTGAAGTTGGAAGGAATGCAAAGCGTGGTTGTACAATCTGATGACAAAAATTGACATAAAAAAAAATGTAAGAACCATAAATTTTTTGGGCAAACTATGTGAAAGAGAGAGTTGTATGCCCAAGCTCATACAAGTTAGGCAATCTCATGAAGGAGATGTATGCCTGTTGACTCCATGAGAGCTGATACAAATTTTCTACCCCAAAAAGCCTTACCCACTCAATGTAAAAAAAATAGTACTTCAGTATGTGCATACGTTGGCTCCTCGAGGCATTTATACAAGTGATCATGGAAATTTTGCAATTGGTTTGACTGCTTATGTATCAAAGGACCCTGAAACTAGTGAAATAGTTCTATAAAGTGGAGCACTAGTACTGAGTGATAGGGATATTTGCTGCATAGAAGAGTTTAAAAAGATGTTAGATAATGCTCGTAGCATGTTACATGATGTTATGGAACAACAAACAGTGTCAATTGCAAAGGTTGAGATCATAGCATCTCTTAATGCAAGAACATTGTTTTAAGCTTGTGCCAATCCTAGAAATTCACGCTACAACCCTACACTTTCAATTATTGATAATATCCAACTTCCTCCAACATTGCTTTCCAGGTTTGATCTGATCCCCCTAGTGCTTGATAAAGTTGATGAACAAACAGATCGGTGCCTTGTAACGGATCTTGTTGCATTGCATTATGATGAGCCTAAGGACCAAACACTAGATGCATTGGACCTCCCAACCCTCACTTCATATATCACTTATGCAAGACAACATTTACATCCTAAAATAACTAATGAGGCTGCAGAGGAATTTTAAGGATGGTAGATCACCCATATGATAATTAGTAATAGTGTATTTCATAACATTGATGTCTTAGTATTATTATAAACTATTTTAATGTTCTCTGAGCATTATGCTTTGTAGTAAATTGCTGGGTACTTTCTCTTCTAACAAAATGTTGAAGTTGGAAGGAATGCAAAGCGTGGTTGTACAATCTAATGACAAAAATTGACATAAAAAAAATGTAAGAACCATAAAAATTTTGGGCAAACCTTGTGAAAGAGAGAGTGATGGTGTAATTTATTATTCATGTTGGATATTATTACACCTTACTTAAGTTTACTTAGGATAATGCATTTCATATTAGTTTGGGTATGAGACACTTGGGTGTTTGTGCCACATAGGGATAGTGTGTGTAAGACAATTTCCACCTTTTGTGGTCTTATCTTGATGTTACATTCCACATTCGGTGGGTGATCCATCTCATGTGAAATATTATATTGTTTCTCCTACCTACCACAAATATTTCCTACCTACCCTTGTTTCTTATTGAGCCACATGTCATTTTTGTGTGCTAACATATCCATATAGCCTTGCCTATATAAGCAGGCTCATATTCTTTGTATGTAACAACTATTGAACGTTTTGATCATTCATCTATTGATGAGAATACAGTTTATTCTTGTCCTATATTTTGTGTCTCTATTCTATACTTTTCATTGGGCTCTTGATATTGGCAAAATCTCACAGAGAGTTGTATGCCCGAGCCTATACAAGTTAGACAATCTCGTGAAGATGTATGCCTGTGAACTCCACGAGAGCCGATACAAATTTTCTACCTCAAAAATCCTTACCCACTCAATGTCAAAAACACAGTACCATTTCAACCATATTTAGTAAATTGGAAGGATTTTATAGTAGATTTGGCAATCAATGGGAGTTGACCAATATATAGAATGCAACACTTACAGTGGATTTGCTGGCACTTGCAAGTTTGTTCGTCCACTTTCTCCCTCCATTTTTCAATTTCCGGCTAGCTGGATGCTTTATGGGCAGCTTGGTATTTCAATTGATCCTTGCAGTAATTATGCCAATAGGGGTTTTGTTGGGATTGCCTTCTATATCGTATCCCCAATTCTTCGCTCCAGCGTGCACAAGATTCAAATAAAAATGAGCCAAATAGACCAAAAGTTCATTTTTATACTTTCAAAATAAAATTTATTATATTTCAAATTTAAAATACAATTTGGAACTAGTTATTTTCCTTCGTTTTAATTATTATGTAAACTCGAAGCACTTGAAATGTCTACAAAACACTTTATTTGAACACCTCCTAGAAGATATGAAGGCCTACAAATAATAATCTAATAATAATGCAAGTTTGGGTGCATTGTCATTGAAAACTATGGTACATGTGACAATTTAATAAGGTTATCTTCAACTTATTTTTGAAATTCTACTTTGATAAGCTCCCCCAAGGAAGTGTACATATGTTTTCGATGATTTTGGATTATTGAATATCCTTGTGGTATAACAACATGTGCTAGTTTTTTGACATTTGGAAACATTAGGATATTTTAATTTAGGTACATGTTCGGGCTCTAAATGAATATGGAGTTAGTTACCCCATCATTTTATAACATTTTATTTTAGCCCAAGTGTGTTTTTTCATTGGTTTAGTTATTATGTAATCTTTGTCTTTATTATAGTTCTCACCCAAAATGTTGGCAACAAGGGATTTCTAGATGGTGACCCCCTTATCTATAATATCATCAAAAGTGGGAACAAAATGGAATTGTAGATGAAAAGCCATTCTAGAATTAATATTTATGGTGAAAATATAGAGAATTTGTTTTTTGGTTAGGCCAAGGAAACTACCTAGAAAGGCAACTCCATAGTTTAAGGAAGAAATAAAAAATCCCCATTTTGTTGTTTTGCATTTGTATGCCCTTCCCATTTGTGGCTTGGAGATGTGTTGATCTCATTAACACATTATTCTAAGGTACTAAATATATCATTGATATTCTTCGTCATCCAGCTCATTGTTGATATCATCCGACCCAGATTCGACATTATAAGCATTGGTCATATCATCATAATAGTCATTGATATTAGTCGGAATATCGTCTAAATAGCAATGATAATTATTGTTTGTCAAAATTTTGACGAACATTGGGGACCAGTTAAAAAAAAGTGAAAATATCACATTAAATTGAAAGGTACCCGATGAAACAATAAGTTAATTCACTTTCATTGGAAAATTTCATCGGATTTTGACCTCAAATGAGTTTGTGTGTGTATGTATACACACACACACATACACACATACATACACACACACACACACACTTCCTTGCTATACTAGACCGTACACACACACGCACGATTCCTTACTATAATAGACCTTGTATGTTATGTATTCACAATGAATTCATAAATTTTTGTCATATGTCATATCACTAAACATGGAAGATCAAAATAAGATAACTTTATAATTGACAACGTAGAAAACAAGAACCACAAACATCTAAAAATTGTTAACAATGTAGTAATGAACAGTATATCAATTTAGCTTATCTCCTTTGGTGAATGAGTTCAAAACATCATTATATGCTTCTTGGTGGAGTGATTTCACTAGAAGCTATATATTTTATTCTTCAATCATTTTTATTTTTTTAACAAAACAATCAATCTCTAGATAAATGACATAAGGTTCCTCTATTTAATTTTTTTTTTGTTAATATGATTTTGTAGAAATGTTTATAACCCAAGTTGATTCTAGTTACATCTTCACCTTTATATATTAAATAAATATTCAAAAGCATGAAATTAGTTCATTCATAATTATTTAGTAATTTCGCAAAAAGTGTGTATATAAGTATCATAATATCTACTAGTCCAACTTTGACCTAATGTACAAGTTTCTAGAAAGGTAAGATATCCATTTTCATTTAAAATATTATTGTTTATTTTGAGGATTTTGATATATATTATTGTTTATGACTTAAGTATCATACAGTACCAAATTAAATATAGAGAAAAACACAATAAATTTTCAGCCTTATAACGAAGAGCTCAGGATTCCAAATGAGGCATTAGACTTTCAGCCCTCTACAATGACTTCAAACCAAAAAAAATGAAATAGGGACAATTACATTACAAAATATTTGTTTCAAATGTGAAGCATGTCTAAGCCTTGTGACGGCTATAGAATTAAGATTTGTTTACTATCCTTTAAGGAAGACTCCACTTATTTGTGTATGGACTGTTATTTAAAAGTGCAAAGCACAAGAGGGTTTCAATGTGCAAGGTATCTAAGCAAATCCCCAAGGAAGTTTCTTTCAAGGCCAAAACCATCATCTTATTCCTCGCCTACAAGAACAACATACATTATGCAAACACTCTCCATTAATAATGAGATTCCCATGGAAATGCCTCTTCCAACCTAGAGTTGTCGGGGTACGCATGTAACGATGCTAACCACAAAAGCACAAACCCTATCCAATTACACAAGTGTTTGATACCCAAATCTGATTCCAAAATGAATCATCCACATGTATACATGGTTTCCTGTCTTTGATATGCCAACTCAAAGAATTAAAAAATTTAAATAGTAATTGTGTTTTGGTTGATTGAAAATTGGATCTTCATATTTGAAGATTAAAAATTTTTCTTCAAATTGTGCTATGTAATTGTGTGTGGGAAGAGTGAAAAATTATAATTATATTTTTAGACCAAGATTTTTATTTTTGGTTGTCATTTGGAAGTTTTCTATCTGAAATTCATCACTAAAATTTAGACATGAGTAGTAAAAAATTGAGATTCATATTGCTAAATCAAGATTATACTCATAGATATTAAATTTCCATAGTTCACATGTGATGAATATTATGCTAAGAATATAACTATAAATTTTCTTTTGAAGGGTGAATAGCTCATACTTATATTTTTAACTGTAACTATGCTTTGGAAGCTGAAAATAATATTTTCATGTTCTCAAAATACATAGAAGAATCGTGCATAATCTTTTATGTCATCCTAAGTATTTGTCTAGAATTACCTTTATATTCAGTTATTGAAGACTACAATAATGATATTGATATTTAATATGTTTTTTATTAATAAATATTATTAGTTTTAATTGTAAGATTATGTTTATAATATTTGAAATCAAAATATATATAAATTAATATGTATAATGATTAAAAATAAAGTATATATAGATTATATATTTATTAATTAGAAAATTATAAATTTATATTCTTAATATTAAAAAATATTAATATAATATATATTTTAATATATTCTATTATAAATATTGGTAGAAGAATACCATCTTTTATGGATTGAATTACAATCTTCAATTTAATATAAATATTAAATAATATGTACCATCTTTAAATTGTAGTTAAGATTAGGGTTAAGGTTAGCTTAAAGATAAGGTTAAATAATACATAGCCAATTTAAAAAATGTGTACCATCTTTAAATTGTAGTTAAAATTGGGATTAAGTTTAGCTTAAAGATAAGGTTAAGGGTTGGTTAAAGTTAAGGCTTCCATTCTAAAACATAGATTAAGGGGTAGGGTTAGTACTTTAGTTCAATTAGGGTTAGAGTTACTGTTAGGATTCAAGTATAAGATTACCATGGTTCAGGGTTACAATTGAATCAAATAGAGATAGCATTAGGGTTTAATTAGGATTGGAGTTGGTGTCCCTAAGATATAAATTAGGGTTAGACGTAGTGTTAGTGTTAGGGTTCAATTAGTGTTAGAGTTAGGATTAGCATTATGATTAGACAATTATAAGGAAGAAAGAAAAAGTCTCATTACAACAATTGTCTTTGTATGTAAAAAAGATAGGTAATTGTAAATCGAATCTCTTTCGTACAATAATATCTTAATTAGAGCGGTTCATGTATAAGTGGAGATATCATGTAACGATATCTTCAAAGAAATGAGGTGGAGACAAAAAAAAGACATTTCAGCCTCTAGATAAATTGTGATTTATGTCTTACATTGTATAAATATCATATATTATATGTATAACTCCAAAACTTGTAGTATATATCACTATCTACTTTACCATTACACCTCCATTTACCATTACACCTCCATTTGATGCAAGTGCTAGTTTAATACAATAGAAAATAAAACAAATGCTTTAAATTATACAATAGTTAATGATTTAAGAGAGACTACTAGAGCTATCGCCATTGCTGTTGTCTACCTGATCTAACAGCACCTGTAGAGGCATTGGAATTTGTGGCGACGGAGCCTCCATCTTCCCTTCCAATATTTTGACAACTTCACCCATGCTTGGCCTCAGATTCTCATCGTCTTGGATGCACAGTCCCCCAACCACAGCGGCTCTTCTCACCTCTTCGATATTTGCCTCACTTGCTATCCTTGCATCCACTATGTCTCTTATGTTTCCCCTCTGAATTTGAGATGAAGCCCAGGTAGGAAAGTACAACCTGCTCTCTTCCACCCTTAAATCCAGATTTCTACGACCCGATATAATCTCCAATAACGTCATGCCAAAACTGTATACGTCCACCTTGGGAGTGATAGGAAGGCCGGAGATCCACTCAGGAGCCAAGTATCCTCGAGTTCCTCTTGTGGTTGTCAATACACGGCTGAAATCTCTGCCTACCAGCTTTGCCAACCCAAAATCAGCTAACCTGGGGTTGAAGTCGCCGTCCAGAAGAATGTTTTCAGGCTTAATATCGCAGTGAATGATCTGATCCCTGCATTCCTCATGGAGATAAACTAATCCTCGTGCAATGCCTAGTGCGATCTGAAACCGGGTCTTCCAATCCAAGACCTTCTCTGCGTCTTCCTCTTCATAGAAAAGGGAGGAATTCAGAGAGCCGTTGGGCATGTAGGCATACACCAGTAGCCTTCGAGAGCCTTCTACGCAGAATCCACAGAGCTTTACCAAATTTACATGCTGTATGCTCCCGATCGTGCTTATTTCTGCACGGAATTGCTTTTCTTGTCTTCCCGAACCCTCTAATCTTTTAACCGCCACAAGCGTGCTGTCTGGCAGTGTTCCTTTAAATACCGAACCGAATGCTCCGCTTCCTAATTTATGCCTGAAATTCCCAGTTGCAACTCGCAGCTCTTTGTAAGAGAACGTTTTGAGCATGATCGGCACGTCCTCTTCTACGCTTTCTGTCCGTACTCTTTGACGTCTCGACAGAATAAATGCGACCAAAGGGAGAGCAAAAACAACAAAGAAAGCCGCGAGTGAAGGAACTAAAATAAGGAGTACAGGGGCTTTGCTGCTTCTCTCTGATGTCGAGCGCAGCAATTCAGAAGATGCCAGCCTGACGAAGATGGATTGGTTGTCAGGTGAAACGCGCATTTTGAATAAATCCCCTAACCAGAGTCTACAGATTGGTAGGTCAGAAATAACAAAAGAAAAGGCTGTACAGGAGCAATTGTTGAGACAAGCAGTCCTGCAGTCTTCCATTGTTGATTCGTTGTTGTATGAGACAGCTTCTTCTTCAGGCAAGTATCGGTTCTTGGTTTCCAAGAAACCGTCGGTGGTGCCCGTTGTGACAGAGCATTGCAGGGATCTTCGCCGAGCAGACCCACTTGACCACCAGCCTTGAGAGTCATTCTTGGGAGAGAAACCCTCAACACAACTGCACACAGCATTGGCATTACAGAGTCCATATGCCCCGCAGATTTCATAGTCACCACATTGATCTCGGTATACCGACCACCGCAGACTCCATATACCATCATCCATCAAATAAAAAAGCTCGAATATGCCGCTCTCAGATAAAGTTAGCCGCCCAGTGAGGGTATGGTCTACCGGGTTTATGCTAAAATGGAAGTATATGCTTTCAGGAGAAATCCTCTCACAAAACATTCGGAATCTCTTCTGACCTTTCACCTGGGGAATCTTGGTAAAATATTTACCAGTCCACTCTCCACTTGAGGCATATGGAACACTGTTGTTATAGACCGATACCATCTGCGTCTTCCCTGGAGACATGTCCATTCCGTAAGAGAAAATCCCACTTGCAGGATCCACAGAACTCTTCCAGGAAGTTAGCTTCATGCCTTTCCACATCTTCATGCCAGGCAACCATGTATCTGTCGGGTGTGTGAAACTCTCCCAAACAATCTCACAATTGTTTTGGCCGTCACCAAGCATGATGAAATTACCAGGTTCGGTTATTATTGCCCGCGATCCTTTCAGGCCGATATCAGGCGACCACACTGACCGACCATTTATATCAAACAATCTGAGATGACCGTTGCTCGAAAATTTCAGAACGCCGGGCATGCCTTTGACGGGATTATCTCTGTTAGCCACCCAAACTACGACCTCTGGAGACATTGTGTACCAGATGCCGACATACCAATTATTCGTTCCTCTGGGACTGAAAAATCCCAATTCAAACGTGCCATTCTCTGATATTATGATCTGATTTCCAGCGAGCGAATCACCCAGTAGAAGCGTATCCCCACTATCTAGTGCAAATGAAGTGCAATTTTTCAGTGCAATGATTATAGTAATTGCTAGGACCAAATACTTCATGGCCATTTCGATAACCATAGCAGTTAGTCAAAGAACAAGCTTTTCTTATATCAAATTGGGATGAAGCCAATTACATGGTTGACTTTCTCTCCTATTATGAGTTCTTGGAGTCATTCAAAGCAAAGAAGAGAAGATTCCATAGCGTGCAGACACCAATCCATCAAATCAAAATAAGATCATTTCGATGACCAGATCAGCTATATTTTTATTGAACATTTTCTTATAGTTTAGTTTTTAAAAGGGTTTATTCCAGCCTATTGATATGGTTAATAAATCATCCTATTTAAAATAGAAAACAAACGGGCCAAAGTAGAGCTGTCGATCCCGTGGAAATTAGTTCAGAAATTCTTTGAGAATTTTCTGACAGCGCACAATTCATACTCGCAATTTGACTCTGACAAACGTGCAATTTGGTCTTCTGAAAGGAAATCCACGTTTTATCGACGCTTGAATATCGAATGAAAGTCAAGACAGACGGACATATTACTAGTAATTAACATTAAGGCAATCTCTTTTGAATAATTCCATGAAAATAAATTTAAGTAATTAATGTCATCCATATAATCAAACTACATAGGTTCATCTATGATTATGCATAACATCAGCCTCTAACTTGTGAAATTCTAAGTTGTGACTCTTGGCTTTTCATTGGTTGTATTTGTCAAATTGTTTAAAAGTGGATTTCTAAGTTGTGACCTTTTGTCTTCCAATTGTTGTTTCTATTTTAGTGCTTGAAAGGAGCTTGTATTTGTGCTCAAAAGGAGCTAGTATTTGAAATAAGTTTGCTCGAAAGACGCTGGTATTTGTAATAAATTTGTAATGTGGATGCTCAAATGAGAAAAAATGATTCTATGATTCTTAATACAACTAGCTTACATATATTTGATTTTAATCAAATATATATATATATATATATAATACGCCGGGAGATATCCCTATCGAGGCACCTATTAGAGTTCAGGTACATGATAAAAATAGGTGCCTCGATAAGGATATCTCTCGGCGTATTATATATATATTTGATTAAAATCAAATATATGTAAGCTAGTAGCAGTCGCGGCAACATGAGAAACAATAAAAAAAATTCAAAATAGAACTATATAATATTATATTATTAATGTGTAATATTCTTATTGCAATTATTATTATTATTTTCTATTTGTTTGTACTAAAATAAATTATATTATAATATTATTATATTATTATGTAGAGATATATGAAATTTTAAATATCTATTTAGACTATTTTATATAATATATTTGTGTTGCAATATCAAAGCAAATACTAAAATTTAAGATAATATAAAACTTTATTTAATCGCGAGTATTATGATTATGGTTAGCATTAGGGTTAAGGTTGGTGTTATGGTTAGGGTTAAGGTTTATATCATGGTTTAGGTTAGATTTATGATTAGGGTTAGGGTTATGATAATGATTAGGGTTAGCATCAACGTTAGGGTTTGGTTTTGGTTTAGGATTATGGTTAGCTTTAAGGTTTAGGATTATGATTAGCTTTAAGGTTTAGGATTACAATTAGGATTATGGTTATAGTTTAATATTAGGGTTAAATTTATGGTTAAGGTTACGGTTTAGTGTCAGGCTTACAATTATAACTAGGAGTATGGTTAGGATTACGATTTGGTTTATGGTTATGTTTTGGATTAGGGTTAAGGTTTGTATTATGGTCAGGGTTAAGGTTTATATTATGGTTAGGGTTATGATTAGGTTAGGGATTAGGGTTAGGAATATGATAATAGTTAGGGTGTATATCATGGTTAGGGTTAGCATCAAGTTCTGGTTTTGGTATAGGATCATGGTTAGGGTTAAGGTTAGGATTAGGGTTAGAATTATAATGAGGATTAGGGTTAGAATTATAATTAGGATAGTATGTGATGATAGCTATAAGAGTTAGGGTTTGGGTCACGATTAGGGTTGTTAGGGTTAGGATCTAGATTAGAGGGAGTTATAGTATTATCAATAAAATAATAGTTACAATTGGTTTTAGTTAACGATTAGAGTTATTATTGTAGGACAATGCAAAAAAACTACATAGGTTCATCCATGATTATGCATAACCTCAGCCTCTAACTAGATATCAAATTAGAGTTCAATCACACAAAATAGTAACATCGTAAATGAAAAGGTTCTAATGTCATCAAGACATCGATAGGAGTAGTCTCCATCTTGCAGTGGGCATCACAAGTTTTACGGATGAAACAAATTTTAAAAGATATTAAGGTTAAGTATGAGCATCCTATCTCCATAATATTTGATAATACAAGTTCCATCAACATATTTAAAACCCATTTATGCACTCCTAGACTTGAAGTATATTTTGATTAAGTATCATATCTTGAGGGAGCAAGTATTTGAGTAGTAAGTAAAGCTGAATTATATTGCCACAAAAGACTAGATTGTGAATATTAGCATAAAGCCTCTTTCAAAGGAGACTTTTGATTATGTGAATAAGGTGTGACTAATAAGGATGTTAGGGATATGAATCCTCAAGATTTATAAGTCACCCAAATTAATTTAGGAAAACACATAAGGGAGGAGGAAGTGGTTTGTTAGGACACTATTATAGAAAACATATATTTGTGAATGGTAAAAACAAAGCCGCTAAGAAATATTTCAAAGAGAAACAACAATAGTTTGAATATTTTGCAAAAGGTTAGATAACTCTCATTTTCTTAGTTCCAATTAGTTCTTCAAATGTATCAATTTTGATGAGAAAGAGTAAAGTAGACAATTTGTAAGAAATGAAGAGAAAGGTACAAGATCTAGATAGCTGGATTGATACATTAATACAGAAGGCCAACAAGTAGTTAGAATATGGGTATAAATATCACGAGAAAGCTTCTCTTTTAATTTAGATTATGGTGAAATTCATAGTTGATGAAAATAGAAGATGATATGTATGAGAAATGTTTGTTGTTGCTTAAGAAAATGGACAAGTTGCCATTTAAAGTTTTTGGTAGATAATAATATTTATAGCAGAGACAATAATTTTTTTATTAAAGTTATGATCAATGCCATATCCTTCAAGAGACACCTGCTAGTATGGTTTTTAGAATTTTTTTTAATATTGATGTCAAAGGGCCAATTAGCGGCCATTCTAAATGAAAAATGAAGGGTTCAATGTGTACTTAGGCATGACCCATGTCTGAGAACCAATGAGGAAGGATAAAATAATGTGAAATAAATTTAAAAATATGGAAACAATATTTTGGATGATCCCCTTGGAGCTGCCCACATTTAAGGCCATTTAAATTATTTTTATTAATTTATTGGTGCCCCTTCCAAAAGGGGCAACCTCTTAGAGAGAAACATCCATCCTTGGGCAAGGAAGTTTTAAATCTCCCAAATAAATAATATCTTGTTGTTGGTCAACCTCTTTGGAAAGACATGACCATTGGATGAAAAGGCATAATATGGGGTATAAATAGAATTCCTTTGGTGGACAAAAGGTAACATTATTCAAACATACTTTTCGATGTATGAAGGGCGGAGATAAGAGAATACTACAACAAATCTATATTATTTATATGAGTAAATTTATGAAATTAAATTTCACTCATGTTTGTGAAGATTCTATGGTGAAATTATATAATGTGTCAGTGTATGTTGTGAATATTTGGAGCAAATATAGTGCAGATTTGTATGAAGATATATTTTAGATTTGAGAGTAGTCATTGAATATTATATTGCAAATATGAGTGGAGATCTGTTGTAGATTTTATAGAAAGGTTTAAGGAAGAGTTTTTTGAATTTGTGGGTAGTTATTGAAGGTTTTCTATAGAAGATCCAAAAAAAATATTATTATTATTATATTATATTTTGAAGGTTGGTGCCTTCTATTTTGCGATATCGAGAGGTTGTTACCTCCCATTCAAAGAGATATGTGTCTCTTTCTAAGTTGGTACTCAATGGAGGGGATTGGTGTCTCTTATGGGTTGGTGCCTAGGATTTCATAGGAAGATTTGAATATAAAAAATATTTTATTGTGATTTTCTCCCACAAGGGTTTCCATGTAAATCATTTGCATCTTGTATTCTCTATTTTTAGATCTTACGAAATTTATTATTGCTTTGTGATTACTAACATTTTAATAAGTGAAAATTTGTATTATACTAATTCACCCCCACCTACTTGCTTCTCGCCTGCCCCACCACCCCCCTCGATATAAGTGTGTGTCTTTCTTCAATGGTATATGCAAAAGATATGAAAAGAGAAGGATTAAATTCATAGAATACAAAATAATATTGAATCTTTATATTTAAAATAATTAGCCATGATTTGGTAAATATGAATAAACATACTATAACATCAATTTAGGTAATTCATTAAATAATAAAGAATAATTTTTAAGAGCTCAAAAAAAATATGGATGAAAACATAACTTGAATCAACTGATGCGATTGAGATTAGAATTCAAGACTTGAACAATAGGTTGATGATATGAATAATCAATTGAAATTTTATGGTAAAATGTGTGAAGATTAAAAATCTAGATCTGATTTTATAAAGGGTCTGGATAATGAGGAGCTACCTAATTTTCTCAATAACTATTCTAAATATTAGAAGACCTAATAACTTAATTATTTCTTTCAAAAATTTAAAATTCGATGTAGAAAATATTGCTTGAGTTAATAAATATTTGGCTTCATTAATTAGTTATTGTCTTTTGAATGGGAGAGTTCTTTATTCTTCTACATAACTTGAAATCTATAGGCAAATTGCAGGACATATATGATAAAAATCTATTGTCTTTTGATGAATTGTTATAATAATTATTATATTTGCATGTGAAATATAGTGATTTAATGGTGTTTTTTTAATTATTCAAAAATTCCATAGAAGATTTTATTCACTTTTCTTGAGATTGAACATTCAATAATTTTGGTGTAGTGGTTTTAAAAATAATGCTCCCAAATTTTATGATATAAATGAATTATTAAGACAAAATAATTCATTTGCTCACTTTACTTCTCGTAATTCTATATCCTTTTTCTAATTTATTTGAAAATTAGTAGAATATATTAGTTTTTAAAAATCTAAAAACAAACAAAAATGCCTAAATTGTAAAAAAAAATTAATATATAAAATTAATCATTCAAGTAAAAAATTTAGTTTTATACATTTAAAAAAAATACAATCTCTATCCACATTTGTACACTCAGTTAACCTTGATGCCACTATGGCCTAACTATAGAGACCTTGGATACTACACATATCAAATTTGTTGTCTTTTCAAGAGAGCAGAGATAGAATATCTAACCAATGTTGCATCATGTCATTTGTACCATCAAAAAAATTTACAATAAAAGGATGGACACTAGAAAAAAGTAGAACAAAAGTTTATTTTTCCTCTAAGAGACAAAATAATTCTCAAATCTACTCCTAATACAAGGGACCTTACAAAACTCTCTCAACATAGAAAACAATATAGTTATAACCTCACGACCTCCCCACAAAATACACAAATCATAACCAATTCTAGCCAAATAGTGTAAACATAATTGATCTAAATCTCAAGAGCAATTGGTGAAGACTACAAGATACTTCTATACATTCATAAATTAATTGTCCTTAGATGGAGAAGAAACTTGCCCAATTTGAATCACAATATACTAGTTGTTCACAAACTAATGATAGTTTTTTATTAGGTAAAAAGCAGGTTTTATAGAGACTCGAAACCACAAAGTTATAATCTAAAATAAAATAAATAGTCAAAGCTCACCATAAAAGAAAAGTAGTCAAACAGACAAAAGGACAACATACCAAACAAAAAGATAGTAGAAACTAAAACTAGATAAATATTAACCTAATGACTTTAAAGTCTCAGCTATCTTAGTTTCATCTCTTGGGCCACCTTTTTTAGGTCCTGGAGCTCCTAGTTGGAGGACTTCGCCTTTCTCTTCAGGTTGGCTCTGGTTATCTTGGAGAGACAAACTCCTCCTTCTGGCCTTTTTCTCTATCACCATCAAGGTCCATGATTAGGGAACCTTGTTGGGACTTATCCAACTTATCCACCAGTGTATTCATAGTGGCCGCAAAGTTCTTGACAATTCTATGACTTTGTTTCATAATAGCATTCATAGTTTCCCTGATTTTACCAACTTCCCCTTCAAGATGCATGGTTTTTTTCTCATTTTATTTTTTCATCTTTTCCATAGTTCTTCCTAGAAACTCGGCCATGGACAGCTTCTCCTCTTCGGTCCAAACTGCCCCTTCAACCTTCCGAGGCTGCCCTTTTTGAATCAGCTCATCCAATTTGCTATCAATCACCTTGTTCTTTAGGTTAATGTCTTTAATTTCATGAAAGACCCATTTAAAAACCCTAAAGAGGTCCACTATGCTATTTCTCATGATTACCAAGACATCATCTGGAAATTCCCTATCTGGTTAAAAGTAATGGTCTTCCGTTTTGAGGTCTTTAGGAAATCTAAGCTTATTATCTCTGTAAGTGGTAGGGTGAGAAGATTGGGATCCTTCAGAGGGATTAGAGGTATCAAAGGAGTATTATGGCAATTCCTCTAAGTAAGAAACCATCTTATTCTTAGGAAGGGCCTTAACTTTCTTATTAGCTTTGGATTTGGTTTTCATAGAGAGATCTTGTTTACCCGAAGGCCTTCTCAAGGGGGGTTTTTTAGGTGTCATTTTAGAGAGGGGGTAATTTTCTCTTCCCAATCAGAATTACCCTTAGACACACTAGTTTCAATATCATACCCTTCCGATTCCGAGGTCAAAATGGGATTAGACAAGGCAGGCATATTAGCAAAGTGCTCATGAATGAGCTAAATGAGACCAACATGCAAAACAGGGAAATTCCTAGGACTTTTAAGGTGTTTTAGGATACAATGTTTAAGAGAACACAACAAATAGTAGGGGAAAGAAGCCCTGACCTTGTACTAGAAGTGGTTGAGGAGAATGAAATGGTAGTTGTAGACTCTAGTGAATCTTCCATCCACATTAATGTATTCCATTACCACCCTTAGTACCTCCCTCCAGAGCTTCTTAATGGTACTGGCATCAAAATAGATGTTTGAAACCTTGACCAATGCTTCCCTTTCCTCATTAGTTTTTGGAAATTTAACAATCACTTCATTAGAGATATTTCTATCATGAAATAACTTCATCCCCTCTATGGAAAGGCCACTAACTTCGTCGATATGACCCTCATTGATTGTCACTTTTCTTCCAGAGAGAATGAAACCTTCCACCTTCAAATTTTTGACAAAATACTTCACAATGTCAGGGTTAGTGCCATGAAGTTTATTGAGGAAAGGTTTCATCTCACTTTTATCAATTTGTTTTCACACCTTCTGGTTATTCTAGTGCTTTTCACAGCTTTTAGGCTCCACCCTCTTCCTGTGACCCCCCATTTTTCACAGACTTCTTTGTTCGTAATAACAGAGAAGATAAACTTGGCAGAAATCCTACAGTAGTACCAAGGCACCCAAAAAATGTGTCACTCCTCATGACTTGCAGAATTAATTATGGCACTATCATTGTAGTGAATGAAACAGTACCCTTCTCTGATTCACTTAATCATTTTTTGAAATGGTAATTTTTCCATGCATGACATCATATCCAAGTAAAGCTTTAACACCCACTTCTAAATCATTATAGGAGTGCCATGTCTATCGACCAGTGAGATTGACTCCTTCGTTGGCAAAATAATCAGCCACTGCATTTACTTCCCTAAATGCAAGTGAGATTTTAACATTTTGAAAGTTGGAAAGAATGGATTTGGCTTCGTCAATCCAACTTTTGATGGTCCATGAGGAGGGGGAATTACCTAGAAGGCATTAGATTATTGTTTAGAGTCTCCATCTATCCATATACTTTTGATGTTAAATTTACTAGCAAGATCAATGACTTGGAATGCTCCTATGGCTTCAGATATGTGATTGGATTGAGAGCCCAAGGGGAGTGCCACCACTAAAACAAGACAAACTAATGATAGTTATGATATGGGGACTATAATGGTTTTTGACACATTTATATTTCCCTTTGAATGAGATAATGAGCCAATTTAAGTAACAATAGGTCAAGAGCAACTATTTCCTCAATAATAAAAATTGGACCCCTCTGACTACCTTAATTCTTCCTAGTCATTCCCCACTTACAATTTTTAAATGGACAAGTGGAAATTTTAGATTGGTTGTTCTTCATCCACTTACATTGACTTAATATATTATTTTATGTTTAAAATTTATCATCCTTAGTATAACATCCTTGGAATACACTGTGTGGAGAGAGAGAGAGAGAGAGAGAGAGAGAGAGAGAGAGAGAGAGAGAGAGAGAGAGAGAGAGAGAGAGAGAGAGAGAGAGAGAGAGAGAGAGAGAGAGAGAGAGAGAGAGAGAGAGAGAGAGAGAGAGAGAAATCTCTTCAATTTATTTCATGTAGGTCAAAGATCATGGAATACTGATAGGTTCACTCTGAGATTGTCTCTTTGTCTTCCCAATTCATAAATTTAAGGAAAAAGTGAAAAATATGCTTATAGTTTACACTTATATATATTTCCTTTGTTACACTATGCCTTATATGTAATTTGCCAACAATGGATTCACAAATTTTAATCATAAATTATATCACTAATCATGGAAGACCAAAATACCTAACCCTACAATTGACTAAGTAACAAAAAAGAACCTCAAACATCTCAAAAATTAAAGAAGACTATATCAATTTACCTTGTCTACTCCAATTTGATAGAAGTAAAAAACATCAATATATGATTATTGGTGGAGTGATTCCTCTAGAAGCTACATAGTCTATTCTTCAATCTTACAAATAGTTTTTACAAAACAACATAATGTCTAGATTATTGACATAATGTTTCTCTATTTATTATTTTTTATTAAAATGTGATTTAGTAGAAATGTATATAATCTAAATTGGTTCCAATTATATTTTTGTCTTTATATATTAAATCCATATTCAAAAGTTTACAATTAGTTCATTCATAATTAGTTTTTAAGTTTTTTGATAAGTTCAAGAAAAGTGTACATATAAGTGTCTTAATATGTATTAGTTCAACTTTTACCCAACATACAAGATTCTCAAATGGTACGATGTCCATTTTGGTTTTAAAGATTATGAACTAATACCAATAATGAAATAATTTAATCTCATGTTATAGATATGATTTGTTGATACATCAGTTCAATCAATTTTTTAGAATTTTTTAAAAAGATTTAAGGCACTATTTTCTGTCTAATGGTCTTTTAAGATGGAGCATGTAATTAATTCAATCTTGTATTTATTATAGTGACAACAATGTCCATTAGTGGTTGATTAATGTGTATTATATTTAAATAACACTATACATAAGTTCACTTCAAAGTTGAAAGAAGATAATTATCTCTTGAAATAAGTTGAAAATGACATCGTACTATTATAGCATAATTTTCTTTCCAAATAATTTTGAAATGTCAAGATATTGTGGTAGTCTATTAACCATGATTATTCTTGAGACAATGTAGCACTTAATTATTAATACATGTTTATAATTATTTAAAATAAAGATTATATTGTATTAAAAAATCATATAAAATTATTTTTACATCATTATATCTAGTAAAAGTAGAAATAATGATGAAAATGATCATTAAATTAATTTAAAATGAATAATTAAAGAGAATATATGAAAAATTGCTAGAAGGTATAAAGTTTTTTTGGGATCATTACTTTAAAATAGTTTTTCACCAAACTTTTGTTGCTATTAATGTCTAAGAGTGGGAAAAGAAAGAAAATTTTCAAAACAAATAATAATTATATATTTAATTGAAGGATAGATTGTAAATTACAATAGAATCATTATTTAATAATATTTTTAATTTCTTTGTGTTTTCATACATTTATCATATTTGAAGAGAAAAAAAAAAGTATACATCCAATGATTATAAATTTAAGTGAAAGGAGGATTAAAAGTTACTCTAGATAATTAATTATTAGTTTCTACCAAGGAAGGATACTATTACATCCATTCAATTTGATGTTTCAATTAGTTTAACCAATCAAAACATAGAATTAATTTTTTTTAACTACAATTCTATAGTTTGTAATTAAATTTCTTATTTAATATTTTTAAAAAAATATTAATATTTTTTTCTATAGATTTGTGTAATACAAAAATTAAATTAACATAATAAAATAAATACTAAGAAAATCAAATAAATTAAAACATGAAAAGACACTTCAACAAATTTCACTTCACCATACTACTCGCATGAATAAAAGACTAGTTGAATCTCCATATGTACCATTATTACCCACACTATTTATTATTAATATGAGTGACAGAGAAAACTTTTGAAATAAAAAAAGATAAAAATTAATGTGCATAGTCCATCAGATCCCTGACGACCTTGAACCTCATGCATATATAGTTAAAAAAATTCCAACACATAAAAGAGAATAAAAAATTAACTTGCTGCCTATAAACTTGCTTCCAATCCACATCACTTAAAAATATGTCCTAAATATAGGTACATACTTCAATGGTGAGAACGAAAAAAAATTATTTTAAGTAAACAAAGTTGTGACAGTCTGGTTTTGAAAGAAGAGACATTTCCATGCTTAATTAGTGTAATTGTCTTTTGCAGCTTCCGTCTCCCTTACTTTTGGGGCATATTATTATTTTTAAATATAAGAATGGGCTAGTTCATTTAAAATTTAATAGATATTTAATAAAATAAATAAATATCAATTATATATATTATATATTAAATATTTATTAATTAATATTATATTAAATCTATTTATTTTTAAAAATTAATAGATATATTTTAAAATTGTACATCAGTTTTTTTTAATTTTGATTTAAATTTATACCATCATATTATAGACTCCCTGTTTTAGGTATTTAATTTTGATTAAAAAATGAAATTTTTTTATTAAATAAATCATGTGATGATATATTAATTTATTTTAAATATTTAAGTTGAAGATCAACATTTTTACTTATTTAGATTTTTTATGTTTAATATTTTTCAAAGTATGTTCTATATAAATCAAAGGTTGAAATGAAAACTCTAACTTTGATATATCATATTAATCATGTAATAAAAAAATATTTTGTATTTTTCACAATTCAAAATTTCAAATGAAAACTATAACTTTGGCGCATCATATTAATCATCCAATAAGATAAATCTTCTATATAATTGAAAGTCTGAAATGAAAACTTTGATTTTGATGCATTGTATTAATCACGCAATAATAAAAAATTGTTTCATATTTTATACAATTCAAAGTTTGAATGAAACTTGTAACTTTGTTAATATGCTTAGTCATGACAAGCAATCATTCATCTCTACCTCTACCTTCCTCTTTCACCCTCTCTCCCTCTCCCCCTCTTCTTTTTCGTATACCTTTACATCTATATCTCTTTTCCTCTCCATATCTCTTCTTCCATCTATCACTTTATATCTATCTTATTATTACTCCACCTCCTTCTATCACTATATCTCTACCTCTCTTTTTGTCTCTCCCTTTATATTTATTTATCTCTAGCATCTCTTCCTATCCCTTTCTACTCTTTACTTCTCTCTTTATCTACTTTCCTTTCTAACTATTGACAGAAACTTGACACATTGGATCTCTTATTTTAAAATACTTTCACATCTTTTTATTGTTATATTTCATCACAATAGAAATAAAAGAAATGCTTTTAAATTATACAATAGTTAATGATTTGAGAGAGACTGCTAGAGCTATCGCTATTGCTGTTGTCTACCTGAAGTAACAGCACCTGTGGAGACATTCGAATTTGTGGCGATGGAGCCTCCATCTTCCCTTCCAATATTTTCACTACTTCACTCATGCTTGGCCTCAGATTCTCTTCGTCTTGAATGCACAGTCCCCCAACCACAGCGGCTCTTCTCACCTCTTCGATATTTGCCTCACTTGCTATCCTTGCATCCACAATGTCTCTTATGTTTCCCATCTCAATTTGAGATGAAGCCCAGGTAGGAAAGTACCACCTGCTCTCTTTTACCCTTAAATCCAGATTTCTACGACCCGATATAATCTCCAACAGCGTCATGCCAAAACTGTATACGTCCACCTTGGGAGTTACAGGAAGGCCGGAGATCCACTCAGGAGCCAAGTATCCTCGAGTTCCTCTTGTGGTCGTCAATACACGGCTGAAATCTCTGCCCACCATCTTTGACAACCCAAAATCAGCTATCCTGGGGTTGAAGTCACCATCTAGAAGAATATTTTCAGGCTTAATATCGCAGTGAATGATCTGATCCCTGCATTCCTCATGGAGATAAACCAATCCTCGTGCAGTGCCCAGTGCGATCTGAAACCGGGTCTTCCAATCCAACATCCTCTCTGCTCCTTCCTCTTCATAGAAAAGGGAGGAATTTAGAGAGCCATTAGGCATGTAGGCATACACCAGTAGCCTTCGAGAGCCTTCCACGCAGAATCCACAGAGCTTTACCAAATTCACATGCTGTATTTCACCGATGGTACTTATTTCTGCACGGAATTGCTTTTCTATTCTTCCTGAACCCTCTAATCTCTTAACAGCCACAAGCGTGCTGTCTGGAAGAGTTCCTTTGAACACAGACCCGAATGCTCCACTTCCCAGCTTATGCTTGAAATTCCTAGTTGCGATTCGCAGCTCTTTGTAAGTGAACATTTTGAGCATGATTGGCACATCCTCGTCCTCTTCTACGCTTTTGTTCTGCAATCTTCGACGTTTCCACAGAATAAATGCGGCCAAGAGGACAGCTAAAACAACAAAGAAAGCCGCGACTGAAGGAAGTAAAATAAGAAGTAGAGGTGCTTTGCTGCTTCTCTCTGATGTCGAGCGCGGCAATTCAGAAGATGCTAGCCTAACGAAGATGGATCGGTTGTCAGATGAAACGCACATTTTGAATAAATCCCCGAACCAGAGTCTACAGATTGGTAGGTCAGAAATAACAAAAGCAAAGGCTGTACACGAGCAATTGTTGAGACAAGCAGTCCTGCAGTCTTCCATTGTTGGCTCGTTATTGTATGAGAGAGCTTCTTCTTCAGGCAAGTATCGGTTCTTGGTTTCCAAGAAGCCATCGGTGGTGCCCGTTGTGACAGAGCATTGCAGGGGTCTTCGCCGAGCACACCCACTTGACCGCCAACCGTGAGAGTCATTCTTGGGAGAGAAACCCTCAACACAACTGCACACATCATTCGCATTGCAGAGTCCATAAGCCCCGCAGATTTCATAATCACTGCATTGACCTCGGTGTGTCGACCACCACAGATTCCAAGTACCATCATCCATCAAGAGGTAAACTTTTATTTTGCCGTTCTCGTCTACCAGCTCCCGCGCTCTCAAGACATGTCCTGACGGGTTTACTGTATGTTGATAGTAAAATCTTGAAGGAGAAACCCTCACGAAGGAAAGTTCGTATATGTTAGGAAAATGATTGGTCTCGGGAACTTTGGTAAAATAACTCCCTGTCCACTCTCCAGTGGACCAATATGGAACACTCTTGTTATAGATCAACACCGTCTGTGTCTTTCCTGGAGACATGTCCGGTCCATAAGAGAAGAGCCCAGTTGCAGGATCCACAGAACTCTTCCAGGAAGTTATCTTCATGCCTCTCCACAGCTTCATGCCAGGCAACCATGTATCTGTCGGGTGTGTGAAACTCTCCCAAACAATCTCAGAATTGTTTTGGCCGTCACCCAGCATGATGAAATTACCAGCTTCAGTTATCATTGCCCGAGATCCTTTCAGGCCAATATCAGGCGACCACACTGAACGGCCATTTATATCAAACAATCTGAGATATCCATCGCTCGAAAAGCTCAGAACGGCGGGCATGCCTTTGACAGGATTATCTCTGTTAGCCACCCAAACTACGACCTCCGGGGACATTGTGTACCAGATGCCAACATACCAATTATTTGTTCCTCTGGGACTGAAAAATCCCAATTCAAACGTGCCGTTCTTTGATATTATGGTCTGATTTCCAGCGAGCGAATCGCCCAATAGAAGCGGATCCCCACCATCTAGTGCCAATGAAATGCAATTATTCAGTGCAATAATTATAATAATTGCTAGGATCAAATACTTCATCGCCATTTCGATAACCATAGCAATTATTGAAAGAGCAAGCTTTTCTTATATCGAAGTGAGATTAAGCCATCTGGTTAAGATGGTTGACTTTCTCTCCTATTATGGAGTTCACATTATTCTACGCGGAGTTGATGTCAGGAAGTAGCGTCTTTCAAAATAAAATAAGATTCCATGGCGTGCAGAGCAAGTATTTTACGCTGGAAGCCACAGACGCCACTCCCTCATACTCGCAATTTGACTTTGACACGCACAATTTGGTCTTGTAAACGAAAATCCACGTTTTCTCTATGCTTGAAGATCGACTTTGTCAAGACAGACGGACATATTACTAGTAATTACCGTTAAGGCAATCTCTTTTGAATGGTTCCTTGACAATGAAATTCTAAATAGCCGATAGGCTATATATGTGGGCAAAGCCCACCGGAATTCAATTCCTCACGCCGGTATTTTTTTCCGAATATTTTGCCGTTTCTTTGTTACTCGATCAATTTTTATTGGTTCACAACAAAACTGAATTACGGTGGATTACGGTGAATTATTTCGTGTGACTTTCGAAATGTTACGGTGGATTACGAATACACCATTAAAGAATACTGACATTGGCAGATGATCCCGTCGTACAATTTTTAAGTTCTCACGCCGGTAAAAACGTACCGAAAAAGACTCCTCCGTTGGTTTTGTTTTTCCTGTTCAGTTTCCTCGGTCCTTTTTATTTGTATTAGGCCTGCCTACTACACTCCTAAAGCTAAACCAGTACCGAGGGCAAAACTTACATGACACAAAAAAATTCTCGGGACTTGTACCTTTGCCGCTTAAACCTTCAAACTAGGGGAGAGAACCCAGAACGTGCCCACCCTAATTTCGCGTGCCCACGCCATGTTGACCTGGAGACCAACTTTGACCACTTGTTATGTCGATCGCTGACTTGACTTTTTTCAAAACGTTATCTTGAGTGCTGACTCGGCATAATGCCACGTGTACTATACCCATTTGTGGGAGTGGTCGAAATTATGCCACTTCGGTGTGTCGACCAGAACGTGGCTGGGCCCACCCCGTTAACCATTTAAAATATCCGTCAGTTTAGAATGGGGTTGCCACATGGCATTCTTCTACATAGCCACCCAATCCACCAACCTCTCCGTCCAAAGTTCTCGCAAGCCACTTTCAAAGTTTCTTCAAAGAGCAAGCTTTTCTTATATCAAAGTGAGATTAAGCCATCTGGTTAAGATGGTTGACTTTCTCTCCTATTATGGAGTTCACATTATTCTATGCGGAGTTGATGTCAGGAAGTAGCGTCTTTCAAAATAAAATAAGATTCCATGGCGTGCAGACCAAGTATTTTACGCTGGAAGCCACAGACGCCACTCCCTCATACTCGCAATTTGACTTTGACACGCACAATTTGGTCTTGTAAACGAAAATCCACGTTTTCTCTATGCTTGAAGATTGACTTTGTCAAGACAGACGGACATATTACTAGTAATTACTGTTAAGGCAATCTCTTTTGAATGGTTCCTTGACAATGAAATTCTAAATAGCCGATAGGCTATATATGTGGGCAAAGCCCACCGGAATTCAATTCCTCACGCCAGTATTTTTTTCCGATTATTTTGCCGTTTATTTGTTACTCGATCAATTTTTATTGGTTCACAACAAAACTGAATTACAGTGGATTACGGTGAATTATTTCGTGTGACTTTCGAAATGTTACAGTGGATTACGAATACACCATTAAAGAATACTGACATTGGCAGATGAACCCGTCGTACAATTTTTAAGTTCTCACGCCGGTAAAAATGTACCGAAAAAGACTCCTCCGTTGGTTTTGTTTTCCCTGTTCAGTTTCCTCGGTCCTTTTTATTTGTATTAGGCCTGCCTACTACACTCCTAAAGCTAAACCAGTACCGAGGGCAAAACTTACATGACACAAAAAAATTCTCGAGACTTGTACCTTTGCCGCTTAAACCTTCCAACTAGGGGAGAGAACCCAGAACGTGCCCACCCTAATTTCGCGTGCCCACGCCACGTTGACCTGGAGACCAACTTTGACCACTTGTTATGTCGATCGCTGACTTGACTTTTTTCAAAACGTTATCTTGAGTGTTGACTCGGCATAATGCCACGTGTACTATACCCATTTATGGGAGTGGTCGAAATTATGCCACTTCGGTGTGTCGACAAGAACGTGGCTGGGCCCACCTCGTTAACCATTTAAAATATCCGTCAGTTTAGAATGGGGTTGCCACATGGCATTCTTCTACATAGCCACCCAATCCACCAACCTCTCCGTACAAAGTTCTCACAAGCCACTTTCAAAGTTTCTTCAAAGAGCAAGCTTTTCTTATATCAAAGTGAGATTAAGCCATCTGGTTAAGATGGTTGACTTTCTCTCCTATTATGGAGTTCACATTATTCTATGCGGAGTTGATGTCAGGAAGTAGCGTCTTTCAAAATAAAATAAGATTCCATGGCGTGCAGACCAAGTATTTTACGCTGGAAGCCACAGACGCCACTCCCTCATACTCGCAATTTGATTTTGACACGCACAATTTGGTCTTGTCAACGAAAATCCACGTTTTCTCTATGCTTGAAGATTGACTTTGTCAAGACAGACGGACATATTACTAGTAATTACCATTAAGGCAATCTCTTTTGAATGGTTCCTTGACAATGAAATTCTAAATAGCCGATAGGCTATATATGTGGGCAAAGCACACCGGAATTCAATTCCTCACGCCAGTATTTTTTTCCGATTATTTTGCCGTTTCTTTGTTACTCGATCAATTTTTATTGGTTCACAATAAAACTGAATTACGGTGGATTACGGTGAATTATTTCGTGTGACTTTCGAAATGTTACGGTGGATTACGAATACACCATTAAAGAATACTGACATTGGCAGATGAACCCGTCGTACAATTTTTAAGTTCTCACGCCGGTAAAAGCGTACCGAAAAAGACTCCTCCGTTGGTTTTGTTTTTCCTGTTCAGTTTCCTCGGTCCTTTTTATTTGTATTAGGCCTGCCTACTACACTCCTAAAGCTAAACCAGTACCGAGGGCAAAACTTACATGACACAAAAAAATTCTCGGGACTTGTACCTTTGCCGCTTAAACCTTCCAACTAGGGGAGAGAACCCAGAACGTGCCCACCCTAATTTCGCGTGCCCACGCCACGTTGACCTGGAGACCAACTTTGACCACTTGTTATGTCGATCGCTGACTTGACTTTTTTCAAAACGTTATCTTGAGTGCTGACTCGGCATAATGCCACGTGTACTATACCCATTTGTGAGAGTGGTTGAAATTATGCCACTTCGGTGTGTCGACCAGAACGTGGCTGGGCCCACCCCATTAACCATTTAAAATATCCGTCAGTTTAGAATGGGGTTGCCACATGGCATTCTTCTACATAGCCACCCAATCCACCAACCTCTCCGTCCAAAGTTCTCGCAAGCCACTTTCAAAGTTTCTTCAAAGAGCAAGCTTTTCTTATATCAAAGTGAGATTAAGCCATCTGGTTAAGATGGTTGACTTTCTCTCCTATTATGGAGTTCACATTATTCTATGCGAAGTTGATGTCAGGAAGTAGCGTCTTTCAAAATAAAATAAGATTCCATGGCGTGCAGACCAAGTATTTTACGCTGGAAGCCACAGACGCCACTCCCTCATACTCGCAATTTGACTTTGACACGCACAATTTGGTCTTGTAAACGAAAATCCACGTTTTCTCTATGCTTGAAGATCGACTTTGTCAAGACAGACGGACATATTACTAGTAATTACCGTTAAGGCAATCTCTTTTGAATGGTTCCCTTACAATGAAATTCTAAATAGCCGATAGGCTATATATGTGGGCAAAGCCCACCGGAATTCAATTCCTCACGCCAGTATTTTTTTCCGATTATTTTGCCGTTTCTTTGTTACTCGATCAATTTTTATTGGTTCATAACAAAACTGAATTGCGGTGGATTACGGTGAATTATTTCGTGTGACTTTCGAAATGTTACGGTGGATTACGAATACACCATTAAAGAATACTGACATTGGCAGATGAACCCGTCGTACAATTTTTAAGTTCTCACGCCGGTAAAAGCGTACCGAAAAAGACTCCTCCGTTGGTTTTGTTTTTCCTGTTCAGTTTCCTCGGTCCTTTTTATTTGTATTAGGCCTGCCTACTACACTCCTAAAGCTAAACCAGTACCGAGGGCAAAACCTACATGACACAAAAAAATTCTCGGGACTTGTACCTTTGCCGCTTAAACCTTCCAACTAGGGGAGAGAACCCAGAACGTGCCCACCCTAATTTCGCGTGCCCACGCCATGTTGACCTGGAGACCAACTTTGACCACTTGTTATGTCGATCGCTGACTTGACTTTTTTCAAAACGTTATCTTGAGTGCTGACTCGGCATAATGCCACGTGTACTATACCCATTTGTGGGAGTGGTCGAAATTATGCCACTTCGGTGTGTCGACCAGAACGTGGCTGGGCCCACCCCATTAACCATTTAAAATATCCGTCAGTTTAGAATGGGGTTGCCACATGGCATTCTTCTACATAGCCACCCAATCCACCAACCTCTCCGTCCAAAGTTCTCGCAAGCCACTTTCAAAGTTTCTTCAAAGAGCAAGCTTTTCTTATATCAAAGTGAGATTAAGCCATCTGGTTAAGATGGTTGACTTTCTCTCCTATTATGGAGTTCACATTATTCTATGCGGAGTTGATGTCAGGGAGTAGCGTCTTTCAAAATAAAATAAGATTCCATGGCGTGCAGACCAAGTATTTTACGCTGGAAGCCACAAACGCCACTCCATCATACTCGCAATTTGACTTTGACACGCACAATTTGGTCTTGTAAACGAAAATCCACATTTTCTCTATGCTTGAAGATTGACTTTGTCAAGACAGACGGACATATTACTAGTAATTACCGTTAAGGCAATCTCTTTTGAATGGTTCCCTTACAATGAAATTCTAAATAGCCGATAGGCTATATATGTGGGCAAAGCCCACTGGAATTCAATTTCTCACGCCAGTATTTTTTTCCGATTATTTTGCCGTTTCTTTGTTACTCGATCAATTTTTATTGGTTCACAACAAAACTGAATTGCGGTGGATTACGGTGAATTATTTCGTGTGACTTTCGAAATGTTACAGTGGATTACGAATACACCATTAAAGAATACTGACATTGGCAGATGAACCCGTCGTACAATTTTTAAGTTCTCACGCCGGTAAAAGCGTACCGAAAAAGACTCCTCCGTTGGTTTTGTTTTTCCTGTTCAGTTTCCTCGGTCCTTTTTATTTGTATTAGGCCTGCCTACTACACTCCTAAAGCTAAACCAGTACCGAGGGAAAAACTTACATGACACAAAAAAATTCTCGGGACTTGTACCTTTGCCGCTTAAACCTTCAAACTATGGGAGAGAACCCAGAACGTGCCCACCCTAATTTCGCGTGCCCACGCCAAGTTGACCTAGAGACCAACTTTGACCACTTGTTATGTCGATCGCTGACTTGACTTTTTTCAAAACGTTATCTTGAGTGCTGACTCGGCATAATGCCACGTGTACTATACCCATTCGTGGGAGTGGTCGATATTATGCCACTTCGGTGTGTCGACCAGAATCTGGCTGGGCCCACCCCGTTAACCATTTAAAATATCCATTAGTTTAGAATGGGGTTGCCACATGGCATTCTTCTACATAGCCACCCAATCCACCAACCTCTGCGTCCAAAGTTCTCGCAAGCCACTTTCAAAGTTTCCTTGCAATGGCATTAACTATGCACCACCTCACCCTTCGTGCACCTAGCTCTTCGCGCTTTTCAACCACAGCACCATTCAATGCACCTGCCTCTTCGCATTTTAGTGCTTGTCGAAGTTTATGTTTTTTTTTCGCACTCTCTCTAGTCCTGGCTTTCAATCGTACCAAATCTTGTTCGCAATGGCACTGAAGGAATTCGAGATGGAGCTAGAACATGCACACCCTTTGCCAAGTACAAGGACTGGTTTCTTCCTTCTTTACCTGGTTTCTCGTTTTTGTTGGGGTTTCATTTTTCTAATTGTTTCCTCTGTACTTTTGTTTTATGTGGTTTTTGTAGGTTTCGATGGCGACGAGGACACGATGCCATCGATATGGGACTCAAAGTCGTCGTCCCCCTTCGATCCAGGTTAGGTTTTCTCCTCACTAAGGCCTACCGATTCCATTCACTTTGTTTTTGGCATTTTCCTTTCCTCTTTTAGGATTTTGACACTATTTTTATGTCGTCCATTATTTTGTTTTTGTGTCCAACTACGTTTGGGCAAGTCTTTGTGTTTCTGAACACTGAATAATGTGTTCATGAACACAAATACATGCAAAAAGGGAATCATAATCCTCTGTTCAAGCTCTACTGTCTTTTTAATGCTGACTTTTCAAAAAAATTGGTTTTCATTTCATGCATCACTATTAAAATTGGTGGCCTGTATTCGATTTTGACCAGCACATTGCTAAAAAAGTGGTTATAAATTTGGATTTCAAGCATCATTGTTAATGGGTTTTAAATTTTACTATTCATGTTTGAGGGTTTCAATGGTTTCGATGTTTTAATGGTTTCAATGCTTTCAGTGTTTGAATGGTTTCAAACCCTTTGAATCGTTTGCAGAGTTCAATGGTCTTTGGTTTCATATTCACTCTGCGTATGTTTTTATTTTACTGTTTTTTACATATGGGTTTCATATTTTGTTTTATTGGTTACCATCGCGAGCATCACATTGCTTTAGTGGTTTCAGGGTATTCAATTTCACTTCCATTGTTTGAGGGTTTAAAGGATTTCGGTTTCAAGCATCACTATTAATGGGTTTCAAATTTCACAGTTAATGTTTCAGGGTTTCAATGTTTTCAACGCTTGAATGGTTTCCAGAGTTGAATGGTCGAGGGTTCCAGATTAACTCTACGTATGGTTTTGTTTTAAACTATTTATGTGTATGGGTTTCATATTTTGGTTTATTGGTTACCATCTCGACCATCACATTGCTTTAATAGTTTCAGGGTATTCAATTTCACTTCCATTGTTTGAGGGTTTAAAGGATTTCGGTTTCGAGCATCACTGTTAATGGGTTTTAAATTTCACAGTTAATGTTTCAGGGTTTCAATGGTTTCAATTCTTTAATGGTTTAAATGCTTTCAATGCTTGAATGGTTTCAAACCCTTACAACACTCTTATGTAATGCTTGAATGGTTTGAGGGTTTATAGGATTCACTCTGACTGTGCACTATTTGAGGGTTTAAAGGATTCAATTGTTTCAAACCCTAACAATATAACTGGTTGAGGGTTTCTTTTTCACTATGCCTATAGTTATTTTCACTATTGATCTTAAATGGTTTCCACATAAACCCCACCTTGTAGAAGGCTTTTGGGGTTCAAATGCGAAATCTTTTGTAAATGTACAATGGCTCAAAATTTCACCGTCATATTCATACATTCTTCAGTTCCATTTCGAGAATCACATTTCCTTTCTGGTTTAAGGGTTTTCTATTTCTCCGGCATTGTTTGAGGGTTCAAAGGGCTCAATGGTTTCAAACCCTTTCCATGTTACTTGTTTAGATTCATTGAATGTACTTATTTGTTTCTTTGCTAAATAGTTGTCATGTTACTTTATGTATTGTTAACTCAATGAACGCCTAATTTCCTTTAGTGTTTTCAAAAATTGAATAACTAATACTTGCTTTCATTGGTGAGCATGTTCCTTTCTTAGTTTTATATATACTTGTCATGTTTCTTTTTTACTTGTGTACTTCCATAGTTGCCTTGTTTATTTATAAATAGTTGCCATGTTCCTTTATAAATAGTTTCCATGTTTCTCAGTGCTTGTGAACTTCCATACTTAAATACTTGCCATGTTTCTTTGTAAATAGTTGCCATGTTTCTTTTATAAACAGTAAATTGTTAAATTGAATGCATTAACTGTGAAATACAAACCCTTAAACCCTTAAACATTAACAGTGGCATTGAAACCCTTCAACCCAAGTTTGACATATCATGCATTTATGTATGCACATATATATGCATATATGTATGGACTTGTTTATGCATATATGTATGGATATTTATATTCATATATGTATGTACATGTATATGCAGATATGTATGCACATGTCTGTATTTACATGTATGTTTCTACATGACTTACAACTGAAAATGAATCCCTTCAACCCAAGTTTGACATATCATGCATTTATGTATAGACATGTATATGCATATATGTATGGACATGTATATGCATGTATATACAAATATGTGTGTACATGTATGTTTCTACATGACTTATAACTGAAAATGAAGCCCTTCAACCCAAGTTTGACATATCATGCATTTATGTATGGACATGTATATGCATATATGTATGGACTTGTTTAAGCATATATGTATAGACATGTATATGCATATATGTATGTACAAATGAAAACCTTCAATATATGGACATGTATATATATGTATGTATCTACATGTATATACATATATGTATGTGCATGTATACACATCTATGTGTACATGTGTATACATATATGTATGTAAATGTATATCCATATATGTATGTACATGTATTTCACTATATGTATGTATATTTAGAGATGTACATGCTTGTATCTACATGTATGTATTTACATCTCTGCATGTACATATTTGTATGTGCATAGGGGGACAAACCAAAACCTGGGCACCCTAACTTTGGGGGAACATGTGGCAGGCCATGTGGACCCACTCACCAACTTTTACCATTGGCCAACTAGTCTGCTGAGTTGGCCACACCAAATCAAAAAAATTGTATGTGTACATATATCAGGGGAGCAGAACTTGTAGAAATCAAAACACATTTAGAGGCGAGGGCCAGAACTTGAAAGGTCCACAAACTAATCTCTTACAAATTCCTTTTGTGCTATCCAATCCATTCACATGTAATGTGATGATTGGGAAAAGTTGTCAATAATTGGAACAAGAACCCACAGAGCTTGCACCAATTGAACAAGTACCCTGGCAGATTAAACAATAAAGTACAATCTGCACAATCAACCGTGTCTTGTCATCGCAATTTTCATAGTCCTAAACAATGAGGACATGTCGTCGTTTGAAACCTTTGTAGTCCTGAATTATGTTGCACCGAAACATTCAAATTGAATGGTCTATCCTTGTCAACCTCCATAGCCTTAAGCAAATATTAATTTCAAATAATTTTATTGTACACTTAAAAATTAAAATTTATGTTCATGTATATAAAAAATATTAATGAATAATTATTTTATTTTATTTTATTTGTATTGTTTACTTTATTTTCATTTGAACAATTATGTTACATTTGGATATATTTTTTAAGTTTACTTTTGATAAAATAACCATTCCTTATTTAATTTTTTTTTTTTAATTTTAATTTAGAAATATAATAAATATGATATACTTATATGTTATTTTGTAGTTTTTTGAGACATCAATATATTTAAAATTCGATGCCTTTATATTTAAGAAATAAAAATTGTTATATTATTATTAAATTTAGTAAAAACTTTTATAGTTGTGTAATATTTATAAAATATAGACTAATCTAATATCTAAGTTAAAGAAGGGTACAAATCAATATAAATATTTAGTTATATTACAAATAAATATCTAATTATGTAGGAAATATAACATATCATAATTTAATAACTTCCCTATAAAATAGAATAATGTTTTTGATGAAAAAATTCATAAGAAATTTAAATGTTTAAAAGATTTCATTCTCTCTCTAAATCCTAACAAAAATCAATGATAGTACAAAATGTAATGTAATGAATTAATATGAAAAAAGAAACAACATATTTGTCAAAAACCTTGAAATAAGTATATATATCACCCTTATGATCAAATCTACTCTCATAACCTCTATTATAGTTACCAACAAAGTAGTAGAATTTTGCTTGTTAAGAAAAGCAAATAAAGCCTACACAAAAAATATTGCATAAGGTTGATTAAGCCTTCGGGAAGGCAAGAAAGGTTGAGAAGGCAATAGATGTTCGGATGATGGTTGGTTTTGGGTTAGAACATTTATAACAATCTCATCCAACCCAACCAAAATTGGTTATCTATGCTCAGTCTTTATATAGAAATCATCTTGGAAGAGCTAAATTGACTTCTTCACCATCTTCATAAAGGATGCCTTAACCTCCTCCCACAGGATCCCCATCTAAGATCCCTACTTCTATAGTTACAAATACTTTAGAGGTTCAAAAGGATGACATAGATCGTGATGAAACTACAAAAATTCTATGAAAATCAAAGAACATCTTAAAAATAGGTGAAATGTTTATAAAAGCACAAAATAATTATATGTTTAATTGAAAGATAGATTATATATTATTGTGAGACCATTATTTTGTAATATGTTATCCTCCTTTTATTTCTATGGATATATCATGGAAAAAATATATTTTAAAACATGCAATGGAAGGATTGTAATTGCTGTAGACAAATATTTAATAACATTTTCACCTCTTTTTGTTGCTATAATGTATAGCAACAAAAAGACAAAAGAGATGCTTTAAATTATACAATAGTTGTTGATTTAAGAGAAGAAAGACTGCTAGAGGTATTGCTATCGTCGTTGTCTACCTGATCTAACAGCACCTCTCAAGACCTCGAAATTTGTGGTGATGGAGCCTTCATAGTCCCTTAAAATATCTTCACCACTTCACTCATGCTTGGCCTCATATTCTCATCATCTTGAATGCATAGTCCTCCAACCAAAGCGACTCTTCTCACCTCTTCGATATGTGTTTCACTTGCTATCCTTGCATCCACAATGTCTATTATGTTTCCCTTCTGAATTTGAGATGAAGCCCAATGTCTATTATGTTTCCCTTCTGAATTTGAGATGAAGCCCAGGTGGGAAAGTACCACCTCCTCTCCTCCACCCTTAAATCCAGATTTCTACGACCCGAGATAATTTCCAACAACGTCATGCCAAAACTGTATATGTCCACCTTGGGAGTGATAGGAAGGCCGAAGATCCACTCGGGAGCCAAGTATCCTGGAGTTCCTCTTGTGGTCGTCAATAAATGGCTGAAATCTCTGCCCACCATCTTTGCCAACCCAAAATCAGCTATCCTGGGGTTGAAGTCACCATCTAGAAGAATATTTCGAGGCTTAATATCGTAGTGAATGATCTGATCCCTGCATTCCTCATGGAGATAAACTAGTCCTCGTGCAGTGCCCAGTGCGATCTGAAACAGGGTCTTCCAATCCAACACCCTCTCTACACCTTCCTCTTCATAGAAAAGGCAGGAATTTAGAGAGCCATTAGGCATGTAGGCATACACCAGTAGCCTTCAAGAGCCTTCCACACAGAATCCATAGAGCTTTACCAAATTCACACGTTGTATTTAACCGATGGTACTTATTTCTGCACAGAATTGCTTTTCTATTCTTCATGAACCCTCTAATTGTTAAATTTTCTGCAAAGCAAAAATACAGATCTAGCTAGGAAAGAGAAAATTAAACTTGCAGGAGAAATCAAAATAAAGAACAAACAAAAAGAAACTCTATTAATTCATTGTGTCTTTACATTATGTGGAATGCATGGTTTATACAAAGTTAACCACCACTTTCAAGGAAGAAATTATGGAGGAAACGAAGACAGATTTGCCGTATTGAATTAACTATCGCTAGCCATTGCATGATTTACACCAGTAACACCCCCCCTTAAGGCTAACTAAGGAGAGATATGGGTCCTGGCAATAAAGCCTGATTAGGAACCCAATTACAAAGAAGAAAGAGGAAAGAGGGAAAACCTAGTGGGAACAAACCCCCCCCCCCTCCAAATTACAACTATATGAAGTGCAGAATAATATCCTTTGAGATACAAGATAAGTGTGGAAAATTGTCGAATGGTAACTGCTGCCATAGTGCTAAATGAAGAACCTCCTCAAAAGCCAAGATGATGATCAAGATCAAGAATCTGCATGAGTGCCCTCAATGACACTACTCGAACAATGATCAGATGGAAAAGAAGGCAAAACATCTAAGATTCGAAGATGTAGGTAGCACATGAATCTATACAAGTGACCCCAACGACACTACTCAACTATGCAAGAAGAAGTTGCTAGTCAAAAATACAAGTGCCAATAGTGAATTGATCAAACTTGAAACAAAATCAAGAAGCATTAGCACTAACAGTATAAAATCTCCCTCATAATATGACAAAGGAGAAACAAGACAGGTCCACTGAAATGATGTGTCACAAAGGAGAAGATGAAGGCAAGGCCCGTGAACTGAGGTTTACATTAGCTTCTATTCTTCAAAAATCTGCCTACAAATAATTTGTCCTTCCTCCTAGCTCTCAGGCTCTGATACCATGTAGAATTTTGCAACTGTACAGGGATAGATCTAGCTAAAAAATAGAAACAAAACTTGTAGACTGAAAATAGAGCAAAAACAGAGAACAAACACAGATCTGCATATAAATGAAATTCTTATCTTAAAATTACAATACAATGCTTGCATTAAATATAATTCATAACCACAGAAATGGCAGTGAAGATTTTGGAGATCATGAAGACTAACTTGATGTTCGCATTAGTTATCTTATTGCAAATAGCGCATAGAGCATGCAAATTTCATGCAATCAGAAGTTTTCCATAAGTCACAGGCTTAATGTAAGGAGGAGCATGCATCGGAAGTTATCCATAAATCATGGAGAAAAGAACTGGAGATAAGGTTGCACTAACACCCCCCCTTAAGTCTAACTAAGGAGACAAGCCTAGTGAAAAGGAAATAAAAGAGGAAAGAGGGAAAACCCAGTGGGAAGAAACCCCCCCCTCAAAATAAACACTAACTCTGCATGACACTTAATATGCTACAATGTCTTGCAACCAAAGAAGGTCTTGCAAAAAGTGGCTATTTGTGCCTTCACAAAGAAGAGAAAGAATGTCAATACAGAATGTAGCAAAATGAATGTTGTAGTAGGTTCCCTTGCAACAAATGATGCCTCTTCCTTTTGGAAGATAGAAACCTCAAGCTATTAAACTGCTAAATTCCCACTCAAGTGAAATGTATGAAGGAATCAAGATGAATGGTTCTGAAAAATACTCATGTTTCTCTAATCTGATGTCGAACTACAACTCTGTCATACAAGATTCCATAACAGTGACCATTTAAGTGTGAGATTTGTTTGGATATGAATCAAGATGTGTCAAGATAGTAGCATGGAGTGGCTAAGAGAGAACAAGAGAATCCAAACCAAAAGAAGATGCAACTTGATGTGAGATGGCATCAGAAAGAAGACATGTGTCCTCAATAATATCATCATGATCAAAGATAAATGTGTGAGAGGATGATATCTCGCTCATCAAGAGGACAAGAATGACCCTACTGAAGAGAATCCGAAGTAGCATTCGAAGAAGCCAAGATCTCTATCAAATATGTAGTTGGAGGTGATTTAACAACAATCAATATTGGAGGTGTGGAAAGAGGAGAAGCGGGAGGAGATGTCTCTATATGTAATCAAGACAATCAAGTCTCTTCCAATAAGCAATTTCCTCTTCAGTGCCATCATCATACATAGGATCATCATTATTATCAAGGGAGAGAAGCATGTCTTCATCTAGAAATGGAGGTTCATTGGGATCTCCATACATTTCCCATATAGTGGCCCAAAGAGTGCGAGGGCACTCAATGTGTGATAGAGCCCATGATGTATGCTTCCCAATAGTTAAACCAATTAGTCCTAAGACATGATCATTTCTACTTTCCCATGCAGATTTGTGCCAACAAGTACTTGGTTTGGGAATAAGTCCATATAAATGAGGCAAAAGATGAATCCAACGACAATGCTTTAGGATTCCATTATGCCGAGACTTGTAATCTCCTTCTTCCAAAAAGATGACAGATGGATGATATCTAATTCCCATTTTAGACTAGACTACCCCCTTTTAGAACTTTATTTCAGTTCATTTTTAATACAAAAACACTAACAGATACCCCAAAGCAATGAGAATTCCATTCTAAAAGAGCTCAGATCTTCAATACGTGCAAAAAAAAAAAATGTTCTAGCTCTGATATAATGTTAAATTTTCTGCAAAGCAAAAATACAGATCTAGCTAAGAAAGAGAAAACAAAAATTGCAGAAGAAATCAGAATAAAGAACAAAGGAAAATAAACTCTATTAATTCATTGTGTCTTTACATTATGTAGAATGCATGATTTATACAAATTTAACCACCGCTTTCAAGGAAGAAATTACAGAAGATGATAATGAAAGAGGTGAAGCATGAAAAATAACTAGTATTGTTCCCTTTGTTAGCCTTAGGCTAACATCATGCAATCATTAGTGATGCCCATGAATCACAGAGAAGATTGCAAGAAACTTGAATTAACTATCGCTAACCATTGCATGATTTACACCGCTAACACTAATCTCTTAACCGCCGCAAGCGTGCTGTCTGGAAGAGTTCCTTTGAACACAGACCCGAATGCTCCACTTCCCAGCTTATGCTTGAAATTCCTAGTTGCGATTCACAGCTCTTTGTAAGTGAACATTTTGAGCATGATTGGCACATCCTCGTCCTCTTCTACGCTTTTTTTCTGCAATCTTCGACGTTTCCACAGAATAAATGCGGCCAAGAGGGCAGCTAAAACAACAAAGAAAGCCGTGACTGAAGGAAGTAAAATAAGAAGTAGAGGGGCTTTGCTGCTTCTCTCTAATGTCGAGTGCGGCAACTCAGAAGCTGCCAGCCTGATGAAGATGGATTGGTTGTCAGATGAAACGCGCATTTTGAATAAGTCCCCGAACCAGAGTCTACAGGTTGGTGGGTCATAAAAAACGAAAGCAAATGCTGTACAGGAGCAATTGTTGAGACAGTCAGTCCTGCAGCCTTCCATTGTTGGCTCGTTGTTGTATGAGACAGCTTCTTCTTCAGGCAAGTATCGGTTCTTCGTTTCCAAGAAGCCGTCGGTGGTGCCCGTTGTGACAGAGCATTGCAGGGATCTTCGCCGAGCACACCCACTTGACCACCAACCTTGAGAGTCATTTTTGGGAGAGAAACCCTCGATACAACTGCACACATCACTCGCATTACAGGGTCCATATGCCCCGCAGATTTCATAGTCACTGCATTGACCTCGATATGTCGACCATACCTCAGTCCAAGTACCATCATCCATCCAGAGGTAAACTTTTAATTCGCCATTCTCATTTAACAGGGTCCGTCCTGTCAGGATATGTCCTGTCGGGATATATCCTGTCGGGATTACTCTAAATTGACAGTATAATCTTGAAGGAGAAACGCTCACACAAGACGTTTCCAATATCTTAGTAGCATTTTTCCCCTCCGGAATGTTGGTAAAATAACTCCCAGTCCACTCTCCACTGGACCAATATGGAACACTGTTGTTATAGGTCATCACCAACTGCGTCTTTCTTGAAGAGATGTCCATTCCATAAGAGAAGAGCCCACTTCCAGGATCCACAGAGCTCTTCCACGAAGTTAGCTTCATGCCATTCCACATATTCATGCCTGGCAACCATGTATCTCCCGGATGAGCATAATGAAATTTCCAGATTCGGTTATAATTGCCCGCGATCCTGTCAGACCAATATCAGGTGACCACACTGACCGGCCCTGCCTATCAAACAGTCTGAGATGACTGTCACTCGAAAAGTTCAGGACGCAGGGCATGCCTTTGACAGGGTTATCTCTGTTAGCCACCCAAACTACGACCTTCTGTAAGATTGGCGCGTTCCAGATGCCAACATACCAGTTATTCGTTCTTCTTGGACTGAAAAATCCCAATTCAAACGAGCCATTGTTTGATATTATGGTCTGATTTGCAGCGAGCGAATCCCCCAGTAGAAGGGTATCCCCGTCATCTAGTGCAAATGAAGTGCAATTATTCAGTGCAATAATCATAGTAATTGCTAGGACCATATACTCCATCGCCATTTCGATAACCATAGCAATTATTCAAAGAGCAGGCTTTTCTTATATAAAATTGGGATTCAGATAATTACCCATCTCGTTAAGATGATTGACTTTCTCTGCTATTATTATATGTGGAATTGACGTCAGTAAGTAGCGTCATTCAAAACAAAATAAGATTCCATAGCGTGCAGACACGAAACCATCAAAACAAAATAAGACTATTTCGATAACCATAGCAGCTGTATTTTTCGAATATAAATAGGAAACGGGATGAATTTAATAGAACATTTGATTATAGTTTAGTTTTAAAAAGGGTTTACTCCAGCCTTTTATTATGGTTTATAAATCTTTCGAATTAAAATAGAAAACAATCACATTACGAAATGAACGAACACGGCCAAAGCAGTTCCCTGGATCCCGCGGAAAAATTCCATCATTCTCGCAATTTGATTCTGACGCGCAATTTGGTCTTCTAAAAGACAATGCACGTTTTCTCTCGCTTGAAGATCGAATGAAAGTAAAGACAGACGGACATATTACTAGAAATTTCACTAACGTGAAAGCGATCTTTTTTGAAGGGTTCCATGAAAATTGTACAATTTAAGTTGGTCTAGTGGTGAATGTGTTCTTGAAAAAGAGATCACAAGTTTAAATTTGACAGGAGTAAGGTGTGTATGTCTCATTTGTAGTGCAGTTAGGTACCTTCCGTAAGGAGTACGAGGTAGTCCTACATTGCTCAAAACTCATCTATAGACCCATATACAGATTGCTGACATCGTGGACTATAAAAGCTTCTTTCCTTTCCTTTCCTTTCTGAAATAGATGATTTGTTTCTTTAAAATTAATAATTGAATTCATAAGAATCAATGCAAGACAATTGAAATGCTTCATATTTTTATCTTTTTTCCTTCTTGCTAATTGTATGTGCAAAGTGTGAAGAACTTAGAGAGGAATGGATATATAATGTTATCAACTCTTTTCCCATACAACCATACACAAATACCCCAACTATTTGCTAAGGGCAAATTTGTTTGCTCTGACACCTTTGTAGAGGACACACATCTCTACTCCCACTTATTGTTACCGTTCGTAAAGAAAAAATTGCAGCTGAAAGGCAAGCATCTCCATCCTATTTACCAACTAGTCATATCCTACCATAAGTTCTCATTTATTATTTCCATCTATTGAAATGATGTAAGTGGGGTAGGTTGTCTAATGTCGTAAATTCTCGAGAGATATATAGAACTTGGCATGACCTTTTGCATCCAATATAGATAAATACTATTCCCACCTATATACAAACAAGTGTTATGTATGCCACCATCGAATGGATATTTCATGCATAGATGTCTTATACTTCAACTCTCACTTACCTAGCAGTCTTATAAATATGTTGTTTTTCACTTGTTACTCCTCTACATATTGTTTGTAGCTTTACATTTTCGAATAGTATGTTCTAGAATAGTTAGACTATACATACTTCATCTACCGTTTGAAGTACTTTTGAGCATTTTATTTTATATTTCCTTTCACAATAATGTGTAGTCTTTTGAAGATGAAATATTTTGAACTTTTTTAATTTACTATCAATATGTCACCTTTGAAATACTTCATAATCTTTTTGCTACAAAATGGTTTACACAAATCGTATCTTTGACAGTGATTGAATCAATTTTGCTTTAATGTCGCTATGTTTTATTAAGATAAGTGTGTTTTTGACATGGCCTAAATTCTCTTAAAAAAAAAAAATAGTTACCCAAACGGTAACAAAATTTAGGACTAGATAACGTTTGAAACAAACTTAGGCACCTTCACAACTTTCTTCCTTCTTTGAACTACTATCCAACCAAAGTTGTCTTCTAAGCTTGAAGACTCAAGTAAAGGGTAAGAGAAAAACCCTTTAGAAGACCCAACTAGGGGTACTACACTAAGAGAAGAAGGGAGGACAGAAAAAAAATTGTGAGGTAGAAGAATAACTTGAGAAACAACAATTTTATCAATAGTAATAAACTTAGTCCAACAATTAGCTATATGAGAAACAAAAAAATCTTTAAAACCAACATTTATCGAAGCAATAAAGAGATAATCATAGCGAACTGAAGCATGATAAGATGGTCTAGAAGCCTCTCAATCACTTGATTCATTTTGGAATACCATAATATTTTGGTGAAGAGAATCAATCCACCAAGAAGAAGACTTGTGAGATCCATGGGAACAACTAGAGGCTAGATGTCCCATAGAAAAGAAGTGTCTACACTGAAAATGAATGCCCTAATAATCAACTAATTATGTCCAAGAATGATCATGCACTTATAATACAACCTCACCAGGAAGAGATTTTGACAAATCAACATCAACCAATATTCAAGAAAAGGAAGTATGATAGAAGCTGGAGGTAATGGGATCCACCATTATAAATCTACCCAAATCATTCCCTCAAAAATTTGAGGATGAAAACATACATTAAGCTCAATTTATGCAATTGAGATTGGAATTCAAGACCTTGGACAAAAGAGTAAATGATATGAATAATCAATTGGACTTTTCTAATAAAATTTGTATTTATCAATTGGACTTTTCTAGTAAAATATGTGAAGATTCAAAATCTAGAGCTGATTTCCTAAAGGGTCCAGATAATTAGAAGCAATCCAATTGTCTTGTTGACTACTTGGAATATGAGAAGAAGACCCAATAGTATTGATTTCAATCAAAATTTTAAAATTTAAATAATTTTTGACATCAAGCCATATTGGCAATTCATTTTGATAAAATACTCTCTCACTAATTATTCTTTTGTAATGTAATAAATTGATAAAAGTGGGCCTCACTCAATGAATAAAGATGCCCCCTATTTCTAGACAGTTAATTGGTATTTCTTTTAGTTTCAAATGTCATGCATAATGTGTGTAAACTCATGCATGTGTTTGTTGCCTAAAACTTTAGTTTAGTTATTTTTACGATTATTTTATAGTTTAGGATAAATTCATGAGCTCTTTACAAGTGTTATTTTAGACTAACTACATCTTTTCTTTTCTCTATAATATAGAAGATCGAATATTGTAAAAGTGGTTGTCACTTTTGATACTGAAATCATTGTTAGACAATGTTTTAATTTGATTTGCAATGCTTGGAGAAAAAGATTGGAGGAAGTGATTGAAACTTTGATGTAGAAAATATTGTTAGAGTTAATAAATATTTCGCTTCATTCATCAGTTTATTGTCTTTGAAACAATAGAGTGATTTATTATTCTATATTTTGAAATCTATGGGAAACTTGAGAACATATATGTTGAAGATCTATTATTTCTCGATGAATTGTTATTACAATCATTATGTTTGCATGTGAAATATAATGAATTAATAGTGCTTTGTTTTAATTATTGATAAAATTCTTTTGGAGATTTCATTCACTTTTTTTTAGACTGGACATTCATTAATTTTGGTATAGTGGGTTTAAAATTAATGCTCACAAATTTTATGATATAAAGATTGAAATCATTGAGATTAAATAATTCACTTGTTCACTTTACTCCTCATAATTCTATCTCCTTTTTGTTATTTATTTGAAAATTAGTAGGATATATTAGAATGTAAAAATCTAGAAAACAAACAAAAAAATGTCTAAATTGTAAAACAAAAAAACATATAAAAAAAAAATCATTCAAGGAATTAGTTTTCCATTTAAAAAAAAAATACAAAATCCCTTGAGAAAACAATCCACATTAGTACACTAAGTTATCCTTAACACTATTGTGACCCAACTAGAGAAACCTTGGAGACTACACATCTCAAATCTATTATCTTTTCAAGAAAGGTGAAATAGAATATCTCACTTGTGTTGTATCATGCCATTTGGACCACCAACAATATTGACACTAAAGGAGGGACACTATACAAAACTAGAAAAAAAAAATCTTTTTTCTCTAAAAGAAAAATAATAATTCTCAAATCTACTCCTGATAACAAGGACATTGTAGAACTCTCTCAATATATACAATAATATAGCGATTAAGGGAAGAGTAGGGGAGAATCATCAAATCTTGTGGCCTCCCCACACAATACTCAAATCATAACAAACTCCATGGCAAAATAGTGTAAACATAGTTTATCTAAATCTTAAGAGAAATTGGTGAAAATTGCATGCGATACTTCCATACATTCATAATTTGATTGTCCATAGATGGAGAAGATGGCCAATCTTGCCCAAGATAAATCACAATAAGATAGTTCTTCACAAACTAATGATATTTATTATATGGTGACTATACTAGTTATAGACACATTCATATTTCCCTTTGAAAAAGATAATGAACCAATTTAAGCAATGATAGGTTAAGAGAAACTATTTCCTCAAGAATAAAAATTAGACCACTTTGACTACCTCAATTCCTCTAGTAATTCTCCGCTTAAAAGTTTTAAATGGACAAGTGGTAGTTTTAGATTGATCATTCTTCATCCACTTACATTAACTTATATATTATCAAATGTTTTAAAATTATTATCGTAAGTTTTGATTAGATAAGCACAGAAAGGTGCCTAGACTCATTACAAATCCATCATTAAGAGAAATGGATCAAATCCTCACCAAAAGTGAGATTAGTCAAGAAACAAAATCAAAGTGTAAAAATCACAACAAAATAAACAAAATACGTAAGAACCTAGAACAAGTGACTATTCTACTGATTCCTATTACTAAATAAATTTACGTCTTTCACCACTCGTAATTCCTCCTACACCAAGTTCATATGCTCCTCAAAATAGATATACTTGGGTCCCAAATCCTCAATTGTTGCATTGATCTAGACTGGGAGTTAGGTAAATCCATCAAATCTATTTTTTTACCTATCTTGAAGTAGGAGGCTACTATGAGTCACAAGCACTACTTCCTCCCTCCTTTTCTTCTCCTTCATCTTTCATCATCTGAACTCCTATTGCAAAAATTTATATAGTTAAGGTTGTGATCTTCATTGAATCCTTGTATTAATCAACCATCTCTTTGATGTTGCTCATGAGGACCTCTTGGTTTTGTTTCAGCTTAGCCCCTTCAACTTCAAGCTGGGGGTTTTTATCCTCTTTATTGAGATTTTTTATTTCCTTTGCAATAGCATGCCATTTCTCAAAGTTTTTATGCATTTATTTGGTTTTCTCCAAGGCCTTTCTATCAATTTCTTCATTTGGTCATTCTTGAGCTTTCTCAAACATCTCTTTTTCTAAAATCTATATTTTGTGTTTATCTTGGTGGATTTGTGCCAATTTTCCATTTAGAAAGCTTCATATAAGTGTTAAAGGCATGGTAGATTTGTTTAGTTTTCTGTTTGAGCTTAATGAAAAGGATGCATTATGTTTGGGTTGGTTTAAAAATTTATTATCCTAAGTTATATGTGTGTGTGTGTGTGTGTGTGTGTGTGTGTGTGTGTGTGTGTGTGTGTGTGTGTGTGTGTGTGTGTGTGTGCATATATATATATGTAGCATCCTAAAATTGCGACACTTGCAATTTCGACTGCATTTCGGTCTTCACGATGGCGACGCAACACGCAACCTGAATGGAGACCCTGAAACTTGCTCACGACACTGAAAACTGCATTTTTCAAGCACCCTGGCCTGAACCTCCTTGCACCCTGCTGTCCCGGGAGGTGGGACCAGAGCGCCCAGCGCCCTGGTCCCCAGGACCATGGCGCCCAGCGCCCTGGTCCCTGGGTCCTATTTTGGGCCCGGTCTCCTAAGGGGTCTCGGGTCTTTTTGTTTGCAAATTGGAAATTAACTTTCCTGGTCGGCCTAAGGTCGGGAAAATCAGTCTATCAGCCCTAAATGACAAGTATATAAACTACATTTTTCTCTCTCATTTGGCATGAAGAGGATATGTGTACAAAGTGTGGAAATTATACTCAAGCATTCAAGCATTCAAGCATTCCTTCTAAGTCTCCATTCAAGGCTAAGTGTTGCATTCAAGACAAGGATTCAACCATTGAAGAGGAGATCACATACTACATGCTACATACAACATATTACTACAACATACAACATACAACATCTAAATCTTCGCACATAAGGATACAAACATCCTTAGAACAAGGTATTAGTACTTGTTTTACATACATTTACATTTACAGCACTTGCTCATTTCTTGGTTAATTCCAAAACCGGGGTTTGACCTAAAGGCAAACCCCTAATCCCTAACCCCCCAATCGTCTTCGCTTTTCTGTGTGTAGGTTGCAGGTATGCGGCTGAAATTGAAGATCTGGAATCCTTGTGCAGAGACGAACAGATCCCCCTTCGTTTTGCGGATTTTTCGGAGGACCGTGGCGCCGGGCGCCATCGTCCTGACAACTTTTGCTCAAATTTGCAAGACAACGCCGTATCGACATTTTACTGCTAATTCCAGGTCCGCAGCTTCATCCTATAACCCGAACTCAGTTTATAAGCGAATCTTTATCACTTTTTATGCATGCTTAGCTTAATTCTCCTATCAACATTCTTTACGAAAGAGGGTAGCCTTGCTTTCCTAACCCTTGAAATTCATTTAGCATCCAATCTTACATTGTGTGGGATTGGATCTTATGAGTTTCAACCCCTCTTTTGAATGTAAAGTCTCTCCCCTAAGTGAAAAACCATCAAATCCTAGCGAACCTCCCTTCTCTCTCCTCGGAGTCGGAAGAGGGGAGAACAACTAGGGTTCGATCGCGATTTTTCCGCTTTACATTTTGGTGAACCCGACGTGAACATCCTTTCTGATTTTTCATGCTTAGATCTGAAAAAAAAAATTTGATTACATTTCCATGTTTGATCTTTTGCAAAATTTTAGAGGTGATTGCATAAAAACCCTAAATTTTCTTTTTTGTAATTGAACCTGCGAAATGTCTAAATGTTAATGCCTGTTTCAGATCTGTCCTTCTATTACAAATATATCTCCAAATCAGTTGTAACTTTGGATTCCGCAATAAAATCACAATATCTTTCATCCCTGAAAATTTGGAAAAAAGTTGCGAGGACCGTGGCGCCGAGTGCCATCGTCCTCGACATTTTTTCCGAAATTTTGAGAGCGAGATCTTACTGTATTTTCCTGCTAAAATCCAGAATTTTGGCTGATTTTATCAATTTTAACACCTTCAAAATAACAGTCAAAGTTGGTCTTGTGATTGCTTGGATTAAGGCTTCTAAACATTTAAAAATCATTGAAATTGAAATTTTGTGTCAAAATTGTGTTCTTACTGTCCTAAATCTGAAAAGTGTGTTATTATTCATTAAAAATTTCAGTGCTTTATTCAAATTCTTGCATTTTGTGACTTTTGAAATTAAGTGCTTAATTACAACAACTTTAATTTCCACTTTCAAAATTGAATTTTGCGTGAAATTGAGTCAATTTTTGAATTTCAAAATTTGCATTGCTCTTGACATTCCCTCTAAAATCATAAAATTCAAAATTTCAGTTTCCCTCTCTTTTTCAAAATTCAAATTTTGCATTTTTCGACAATCTTGGTAGGGTTCAATTTTGAGATTACAACTTTAATTTGGCCTATCTACGGATCGTAAAATCACTCAATTTTTTCAGATTGGCTTTAAAATCATCATACCTTTCATCCCTGCAAATTTCGAAAAAAGTTGCAAGGACCGTGTTGCACTCCGAGCGCCACGGTCCTGGACATTTTTTCCGAAATTTCGGGAGACTGTTGTGATTGCATTTAACAGCTTAAATCTAGAAGATTGGCTGATTTTACTGAAAATTGCTACCTCTAAAATCAAAATTTTCTCTCCTTCTCTAGTGCATGAGTTTTACAACAATAAGCCCTACTTACACTATTCCCGTTAGACGAAGCCGTAGAATTAAGTCTTTCCAAGGTTTAACTACTGAGGAGATGGAACCTAATTTGAATAGCCTTTTTAACGAGGACATGGGTAATTCCTCTAATCCTCCTAATGATGAAGAAGCTCTCCATGAGGTTTCTGAAGAACAACTTTCGAAATTGGATAACCAATTTGACTATTTTCGACAATGGATGTCTCGAGAATACCCTGATAGTCAAGCTCTTCCTTTAATTGAGGGTCTAAAACGTATGCTTCAAAGAGATAAGAATGGAATTGATATTTTGCGTGGTATTGCACACATCGTGGATTCGAATGTGATGCCTATGAAGAGTTGTGCTGAAAATTTGGGTTATACACAACCTCCTACTCAAGTCAATCATTCTATTCCTTTGACAACTCCTATTGCTAGTATACCTACCTTTACATCAAACATCATGGCTACCTCTATACAAGACATTCCTCCCATGATTACTAGTCATGGGGGCAACCCTTCTTCTTCAATTAACCCTATTCCTTCATTCAATCCGATTTCTTCATTCGTCCCTTCAATGAGTGTTCCTATTACATCTCCACAAATGAACATGACGCAAGGGGGCAATTCATTTAATCATTCCATTCCTCCTTGTAGTGTTCCTCCTGTCCAATCATCTCCTATGACTAATTATCATAGGGTCCCACCACCTTACTCTCTACCTTCTTTCAATAACATAACACCTCCATCTCAATCTAACACATCCAATATGAACTCTTCGACCGAAGCGACCATTAACAATCTTGCACAAACTGTCTCTTCTTTACAGCAACAAATTGCCTCTATGAATCAATCTAAGTTTAGTGTGCCCACATTTGATGTTGCGAGCCCACTTTCTCTTGACATTGTTCGAGCTATCCCTCCTAAACATGTTGAAATCCCGCATTTGGAACTTTATAATGGTAAAGGAGATCCTCTAACACATGTTAAGACTTTTCAAACAATATGTACCGATTTTGCTTATGACCAAAGGTTGCTTGCAAAACTATTCACGAGAACATTAAGAGACAAAGCCCTACAATGGTATTGCTCGTTGCCTTCTTATTCTATTACTTCTTTCGAACAACTTGCAAATGCTTTCATTCAACAATTTCAAAACAATATAAGTCCTAAAGTTACTTTGATTGATTTAATGCATTGTAAACAAGGTGTTAAAGAAAAAGTGACTGATTTCATTGGTAGATATAAGCATTTGTATGCTCAAATTTCTTTTCCAGTGCCTGACAATGATATTCAAAGAATCTTTATTTCTAATTTACAAAAAGATATTCGAGACAAACTTCTGTTTTCTGAGTTTACTTCTTTCCAACAGTTGTGCGCCACTCTTCACAATTATCAACTGACTGTGAGTCAAATGGAACAATCACATCCTATGGCTCCGAGTGATAAGGGTGATAGCAGTCAACAACCATTTGGAAAGTTTAAACCGAACAGAGATTCCATCAAATTCAATGAAAACATCATCAACAACAATGTGAATGCAGCATCAGGTGTGCCTCCTATTTCTAAATTTTTCAAGAAAGAAAGAAAGTATACTCCTTTGAATGAATCATTGCATAGTATTATGAATAAGTTATTGGAACAAAATGTGCTTACTCTTCCTCCTATAAGACAAATTGATCCTGCAAAGATTACTTCACCTTATTTTGATAACAAAGCTTTTTGTCAATTTCATCGTCAGCCTGGGCATGATACTGAAAAATGTTTTTCTTTAAAGGGTAAAATTCAAGATTTGATTGATAACAATACTATCTCTGTTTCTGGAGTGAATGATAAAGGCAACACCTCTGTAGCTCCTCCTAACCAAAATCTTCAGATTTTCACTGATCCATTGCCTTCTCATACCTCTAATGCAATTGAGGCTAATGATTCCTCTCTCTCATCTGATGGTCTTGTGTCTATGACTCCGAATGTGATTAACTTTGTAGAGCAGCAAGAAATCCCTAAAGAACCTTCCATCACATTTGATTCCAGTGAAACCATTAGGGCACCTGATGGTCCTTTATACATAGTTGCAAAAGTTAAGAATACACCTTGCCGTGGAGTGCTTATTGACCCTTCGTGCATGGTTAATGTTATTACTCAAGAATTTCTTTTTACTTTGCAATTGAATCAAGTGATATATGACAAAACAGATGTGATTGTGAAATTATTTGATGCATTTTCTTCTCCTGCAATTGGTTCTATTACATTGCCTATTGAGGTCCATAACAAATCTCTTGATGTGAACTTTGCTATTATTCCATCTTCCGAACAATTTCGTGTGAAGCTTGGCTATCCTTGGCTATCTTCCATGAAAGCTATTGCTTCTCCTATTCATAAGTGTTTGAAATTTCCCCATAATGGTGAAGTTGTTACTGTCAATCATAGTCTCTTTAAACCAGCTGAAAGAACCTCTAGTGTTCCTATTGATTACTTTTGGCCTAAACAATTCCAATCTCTTTCTCCGTGAAGTGATCATCTTTTCAAATCTTATCAAAAGTGGAAAACAGATATGATCCTATCTCTAAGTGAACCTAGAGCACCTAAACTTGATATTCCTATCATTCTTGAGAAGGAAGTTCTTCCTTTGATAGATAAAACTAATGTCTTTCCTCAAGAAGATTCTCAACCCATCCCTATGGATGTGACTATGTCTATACCTAATTTAAACTTCCTAAGAGTAGACCTATACCTCCTCGTCATGATGGACTTGGTCTTCTCCCTAAACCAAAAATTCCTCCTTTGTATGGAGCAGTTCCTCCTCCTTCTTTTTATAGAGAGAAGAGACCTTCTTCTTCTCCTATTATTCAGCCTAAGAGACCACAACCTAAACACCCAAGTGCTAAGGATGAGAACATTCCTCCTCCTCAGTCTTCTCCACTTCCTACTAAGACTAGACGAAATCGTTCTGCACGTGAACGCCGACGAAAGCGTCATCTTAGAGCTCAAACAGCTGCTTCTCAAACTTTACAATCTCCAAAAACACCTTCAACAAGCATTATTCCATTTTCTCCTCAACCGGACATTGAGCCTAAATCTCCTAAACATAAGATGCATGATGGTCTTGATCCGGTGCGAGTTAAAGATCCTATTTTTATAAATCTTGATGATGATATAGATGAAAATGTTATTCATGATGAAAATGTTACTCCTCTTGCTTCTGATAGTGAATATGAACTTGTTGATGTTGATAACCATTTATCTAATGAATTTTCTAAAGCACTTATCCTAGCTCCTAGACAAGAACAACGTGGCTCGGAACATGAACATAGCCCTTGTTTGGATCTTGTGATAGCTCCATCTGCTGTGTTGGATGTTCCTCCTCTAGCGTGTTCCCTGCCTTCCCGAAACATTGATCAGCAAGATCGGGGGGTAGATGACATGCTAGAATAGTTACATTAGCATAGCAGATTCTCTCCTCCTCTCTTGTGTTACTTCTTCTATATGTTATTCTCATTCTTCTATTTGTTGTCCTTAGTGTTGTCTACTTGAGGACGATGCAAAGCATTGAGATCTCTCGATCTCTCTCATGTTGACTCAAAAGACACATGTGTTCCCTTCTTCTAGGTGACCTTCCTTGATTGGGGAATGAATAACAATTATGCATACATACATATGATAGATATACATGAATTATCATACAGCATACTGACCCCGAGGAAAGCAAAGTCACCTTGTGCTTTGTGTTTTGTGTCTATTATCCTTGGGTTTATCTCACACTTGGGGGCTAAATCCTTGCGATAACGTGCTCCTTTCCTTTCTCATTCTTATATGTATCACTACCTTAAAGCAATCACCCCCGGTGAGGCGTGTGCGATCGCTTTAACGTAGGGGGGCATACATCCCGTTCATATCTTTTCAAGATACTTGAAAATTACTTGGCAAATTTAGCCTTGCCTTGAAAATTTTTGATATCTTTTTTGCATGACTCATAGTGAGGGAGCCTTACTACTGACAGTCATGGTTCTTCCTCGCTATCTTCCCTTTTACTTTATCAATCGAATTCGTAAGATCCTTAGTCCACTGGGGGCTTGGTGTATCTTGCCTCCTTGACGTGGTGAAAGTCTTTCAATGTTGTTTCCTTGTACTTTACTGGAAGTATGAGCATACATACTCCCGCTAAAGTGGGGGCTAAATGTAGCATCCTAAAATTGCGACACTTGCAATTTCGACTGCATTTCGGTCTTCACGATGGCGACGCAACACGCAACCTGAATGGAGACCCTGAAACTTGCTCACGACACTGAAAACTGCATTTTTCAAGCACCCTGGCCTGAACCTCCTTGCACCCTGCTGTCCCGGGAGGTGGGACCAGAGCGCCCAGCGCCCTGGTCCCTGGGTCCTATTTTGGGCCCGGTCTCCTAAGGGGTCTCGGGTCTTTTTGTTTGCAAATTGGAAATTAACTTTCCTGGTTGGCCTAAGGTCGGGAAAATCAGTCTATCAGCCCTAAATGACAAGTATATAAACTACATTTTTCTCTCTCATTTGGCATGAAGAAGATATGTGTACAAAGCGTGGAAATTATACTCAAGTATTCAAGCATTCAAGCATTCCTTCTAAGTCTCCATTCAAGGCTAAGTGTTGCATTCAAGACAAGGATTCAACCATTGAAGAGGAGATCACATACTACATGCTACATACAACATATTACTACAACATACAACATACAACATCTAAATCTTCGCACATAAGGATACAAACATCCTTAGAACAAGGTATTAGTACTTGTTTTACATACATTTACATTTACAGCACTTGCTCATTTCTTGGTTAATTCCAAAACCGGGGTTTGACCTAAAGGCAAACCCCTAATCCCTAACCCCCCAATCGTCTTCACTTTTCTGTGTGTAGGTTGCAGGTACGCGGCTGAAATTGAAGATCTGGAATCCTTGTGTAGAGAAGAATAGATCCCCCTTCGTTTCGCGGATTTTTCGGAGGACCGTGGCGTCGGGCGCCATCGTCCTGACAACTTTTGCTCAAATTTGCAGGACAGCGCCGTATCGACATTTTACTGCTAATTCCAGGTCCGCAGCTTCATCCTATAACCCGAACTCAGTTTATAAGCGAATCTTTATCACTTTTTATGCATGCTTAGCTTAATTCTCCTATCAACATTCTTTACGAAAGAGGGTAGCCTTGCTTTCCTAACCCTTGAAATTCATTTAGCATCCAATCTTACATTGTGTGGGATTGGATCTTATGAGTTTCAACCCCTCTTTTGAATGTAAAGTCTCTCCCCTAAGTGAAAAACCATCGAATCCTAGCGAACCTCCCTTCTCTCTCCTCGGAGTCGGAAGAGGGGAGAACAACTAGGGTTCGATCGCGATTTTTCCGCTTTACAATATATATATATATATATCTGTGTGTGTGTGTGTATACATATACAAATACACATACACATATACATATACAGATACATATATATACATATACATTTACACACACACACACACACACACACACACACACACATAATCTCTTAAAGATATTTAATGTAGGTCAATTATCATGAACTACTCATAGAGGTTCACCTTGATATTGTCTCTTTGTCTTCCCAATTCATAAAATTTAGAAATAAGAGGAAAACTATGTTTATAATTTTCATCATAAGTGATATCACTAATTATGAAAGACCAAAAATACCTGACCCTATAATTGAAAAAGTAACAAAGAAGAACCTCAAACATCCCCCCTCAGCATCTGGAAGTGTTCAAGAGCCTATCTACAGTAATAGCATCCACCATCTAACAAAACCCTCTATAATAGAGGTGTGAACAAGGGAGCACCCATGAAGGCAAAAGGAAGAAACCATACCAAATCTAGCTTGCCAAAAAGAGGAAAACCCACCTAGCCTTTATAAGGGAAGCCCCCTTTAAATAAAAAGAGTAGACTACATCCAGCCCTAAAATAGCAGCCACTAAATAAAAGGAGAGCAAAGGAATGACCTTCCCCAACACAAAATCATCCAATCCCAACATCAAAACGATAGAAAAAAGGCCGAAAATGCCCACAACTTCTCTGGTTGCAACAAACTTGATTGCAAAATCCTCCCCTCCATCCTCCACCAAACCAACACCTAAGGCAAGCAACCCAAATTGCAACCTAGGTTGGAGAACAAATGGAGAAGATGTAGGGAAAGAAGCATCTTACCTAAGGATAGAAAGGAACCCTACCAAAGCCCCCGCATGGACCAGGAGACACACACAAAAAAGGGTAGCAACCCTAACACCCAACAAAGTTGAAGCCAAGCAAACAATCCCAATAGGGCCTCTAGCGGGGCAGGCCCTACAAGAACCCAATGCCAATCTTCAACAGCCACCAATAACCAAAACCCATAAATGGTTTGTCCCCCAACGTAGCCAAGAGAAATCCAAAGCCCACACAACATCCACTGAGGGTACTTGAAACACCCAAAAATCCCACCACACCAAATACAAGAACAACCAAGCAGTACCCCCACCATCTCCCTCTGAGTTTCCCCTTGCAACACCACCAAAAACATTAGGTATTCCACTCCCACCTCCTCTCATTTTGATATTATTTGTGGATACATCAATTCATTCAATTTTTTAAAAAAATTAAGATTTAAGGCACCATTTTTTGTCTAGTCATTTTTTAGATGGAACATGTGATTAAGCCAGTCTTGTCTTTATTATATTGACAATAATGTCTATTAGTTTTTTATTAAGGAGTATTATATTTAGGTAACACTATACATAAACACTTCAAAGTTGTAAAAAGATAATTATCTCTTGAAATAAGTTGAAAATGGCATGGTAATATAGAATCATAATTAGCTTTCCAAATAAGTTTGAAATGTCAAGGTATTGTGGTAGTCTATTAGCCATGATGTTTTTCAAGACAATGTAACACTTAAGGCTTAATACATGCCTACAATTACTCAAAACAAAGATTATATTATATCAAAAAATCATATAAATTTATTTTTACCCCATTACATCGAGTGAAAGTAAAAATAATGATAAAATCAATCACTAAATTAAATTATAGTGAACAATAAAGGATAATATATATAAATTTTCTAGAAGGTTCAAAAGTTTTTTTGGGATCATTATTTAAAATAGGTTCACCATCCTTTTGTTTCTGTTGGTGTAAATAATTATTCATCTTGGATATTATTACACTTACTTAAGTTTACTTAGGAAATGCATTTCATAGTAGTTTGGGTATGAGACACTTGGGTGTTTGTGCCACATTGGGATAGTGTGTGTAGGAGAAATTCCACCTTTTATGGTGTTGATCTTGTTGTTACACTCCACATTCAGTGGGTGATCCACCTCATGTGGACTATTATATTATTTCTCCTACCTACCCACACCTATTTCCTACCTACCCTTGTTTCTTATTGAGCCACATGTCATGTTTGTGTGCTCACATATCCCTAGCCTTGCCTATATAAGCAAGCTCATCTACATTGTATGTAATTTTGATATTATTGATCATTTTCTATTGATGAGAATACAGTTTATTCTTGTCCTATATTGTGTCTCTATTTTGTACATTTCATTGAGCTCTTGATCTTGGCAAAATCTCACATGGTATCAGAGCCATTGGGGCTTCATTGATTCATCTTGAAGAGGCATTATTGCGACATCAAGAGGCAGATCTGAGGAGCAGCATCTTTTGGAGGCATCCTAGACCAGATCTGACCTCGTCATTGCATTCAAGTGGCCGTTTCCATGAATTTTGGTTATAAAGTCGGCCTATTTTGGTGAGAAAATTTTTTTCGCCAATTTTGCAATTATTGTATGAATTTCGAAAAAAAATTTATATTTTTCGAAAAATTAAAAAAAAAAATTTCGTCAAAATTTTTCGAAAAAAAATTAAATTTGAAAAAATTTCAAAAAAAAAAAAAATTCAAAAAAAAAAATTTCAAAAAAAAAATATTATTTTGGGGGTCCGCAGACCCCCCCGTACTCGCAACACGTAGGCGTACCTGCTGTCGAAGCATACCTGTCCACGCTGCCGCGCCATGTACCCGCAGATCGCCACACCCCGCCTGCTGCTAAGACCTGCCGCCACTACCCGCAGGTCCCCGCCGATCTCCGCCTTCCGTAGGCCGCCACCGGCCCCCTCAGCCACTCTCACCGGCTGCCTCGGCTCCCGACCATCGCCGGCCCCCTCGGCACCAGGCCTGCCGGTCTCTCCCGTCTCCGACAGCGCTTCCTTCTGCCGACAATTTTAAACTGGCGACCCGCATCTGCCACGTGGCAGGCGGCCACTGGCCCGCGGACAAACCTGTACGCACAGTCATCCGCCACGTCAACTGCCACACAGAGCTGACGCAGACCACCCAGTCAGCCATCTGTACGGTACAGCAGCTTAGTCACCTGCCCAGTCAGCATTCCGTACAGTACGGACGCCCAGTCAGCAGGGAGGCGAAGTTTTTGAGACGGCTAGACAGGCATCAAATTTAACCCCGCAGTTTGCTGACGTCATCATTTTTCAAAATTTTTGTAGGCCCCTCTCATTGAGCTTTTTGATTTTGCAGTTCAACTTCAAATGGCCATAACTTGCTCATTTTTGCTCCTTTTTGGGTGCAATTTTGTCCAATCCCCTTTTTGCAACTTTCAGGTCTCCGTTCAGGCTCATACGAACTCCTTTTCAGGTGCCATTTTTTTTGAAAGTGCGTTATTTTTTGTCTACTCTCAGAATATGCTATCAGTTTGCAGAAATTGTGGGTAGAAATTGTACTTTCATCATATGGTCTTATTTGGCCAATTTGGCAATTGTATTGCATAGATCTATCTTCTGATCTTTTGCTTCGTAGTTCTTAGCCTATTGGGGTAGTTGTAAAACAAAATCAGAAGTCCACCTTGCCACTATTTGCAAGTGGCCTATTGTACACGCACTACATATAAAGTGCCAAAATCATCATTTTGGGGGGGGTACTTTGATTGAGTGAATTTGGGGGGGTGTCTCTTGTGCTTTTGTGCTCTTGTGTTCCTTCCTTTTTGCTGCTATGGGTTCTTCTAAGTTTCCTCTCTTAACTCCTCATAATTATGCTACTTGGAAAATTGATGCATGGAGTAAAGTTATGGAAAAAGGACTCACTCATTACATTGATGGAACTATTGTTGCTCCCGTTGATCCTAAGGTTGATCTAGTTGGTCACTTGGATTGGCTCACTAAAAATATCATGGCAATTGGTACCTTAAGAAAGTATGTATCAAAGAATCTCATTTTTCATATTGAGAAGTGTACTCTAATCAAGGATGCTTGGCAAAAGTTTCAAGACTTGTATGGTCAAGTTGATGAGATTAGGGGATATCAAATTGATAGTGATCTCACCATGTTAGATCCCAAGAACTTTGATACTATACAAGATTATGTCACTAAGGCAAATGAGTTGAGGGCACAACTCAAAGATTGTGGCATTGATAAAAAGGATACTCAATTGATATTCAACTTGACAGGCAAGCTTCCACAAGAATATGCAGCATTTGTTTCTAGTTTCCAAACCCATAGGATGACAATGGGTTCAAGCTACACAATGCCTACATTTGATGCTTTCAATGAAATGTTGATGATGGAAAAAACTAAGTTGATAAGCATGGGCATTCTTAAGGCTTCTAAGTCTCAAGCATTAGTGGCAAATCAAGGGAACAAAGGAAATCAAGGAAAGGACAACTCAAACAAGAAGAAATGGCAATCAAAGCCTAAAGAAAAAGCACCATCTTCTCCACAACAAGGGGATTCATCCTCTTCCAAGAGACATAATTCACCAAAGAGGGAGAGACCTACTTGTGCTTATTGTAAAAAGATTGGTCATGAGGAGCATCGTTGCCATTCTAAGAAGATTGATGAGCTTACACATATCATCAAAAAGCATAACATTGATTTGCCTAAAGTCTACAAGAAGGATGATTCATCAACTTCCACTTCCTCACATTCAAAAGGAAAAGGGCAAGCATTCATGGCTTCTACAAGTGGGAAGACTCACTCTTTTGGAACAAGAAAAGGAAAAGCTCTATGTGCTACTATCAGTCATGATTCAGAGAGATGGCTTCTAGATTCAGGGGCTTCTCATCATATGGCATCTTCGCAGTCTATGTTCTCTACATTTGAGCATTGCACCATGCCACAGATTTTGATGGGCAATCATACATACATGGATGTGATTGGGAAAGGATCTATTGACATTGGGGATAACTCCTTCAATGATGTGTTGTGTGTACCTCACTTGACAAACAATCTCCTTTCTATCTATCAAATCACACATGGCGCAACTAAGAGAGTTGTGGAGTTCACACCTGACTTAGTTTTCATTAGAGACTTGGAGACTAGAGCTATCATTGCGACTGGGGTGGTTGATCATGCATCTCGGTTATACTCCTTTTCAGATTTTGTTGATGATGATGATTTCACATTTGATGATTCTACACATGATGATCACACTTCTTGTGATGGTTCAGATTTTGAGGAGAACTTTGGGCACTTGAACATGGGGATTCTCACATGTGACCCCATTCTTGAGCCTTGTATTTCATCTCCTCATATTGATATCACATCACCTATTGCACCTGATGATGCAGATAGTGCGACAGTTTTGCCTTCATGTGATTCAGTGCAGTAGGATATTCATTGTCTTCCAGCTTCAGATTCATGGGATGATTACTTGACAGACATTGCAGGTTTATTTGTGGAATCCTACATTACAGATTTGGGAGACATCATTGATGACATTCTTCTTCTCTTTGATGAAGGTGATCCTTCTTCGATTGTTGCGAGGGAACACTCTGACCCTCTTGTTCATTCTCTACATGATCATTCTTTCGAGGTTGACATGATTGTGGATACTTATGTACAGCAGTTGGGGGAGGTCTCTTTATGTTTTGAGGAGACATGTGAGTCTTTGGGACATGTTCTACATCCATCTCCACTAGATCTTGGAGTGCCTTTTTCAGCCGTGTGGCATAGTTTACCACCTTTGGAGGGGGTATCTTTCAGCATCGACATGGGGACACTTGAACAGTTTTCAGAGATTCCTTTCATCATGAGTTTTCTTCATACATCTTCCCTTCATGATTGGGGAGACTTCATGGATACACCTTTGGTTTTGTTTCTCCTAAGGGGAGGAATGTTGTTCGACATTCGTGGAGCAATTTCTTCATACATCGAGCTTCTATCATTGGTGCAGATTCCACATTGAGGGGGGGCTTTCTAGCTTCTCTTCTTCTCTCATATGGGGGGGACTTTTTCCTCACATGGGGTTTTGTCCTTCACATACTTCTATGAGAGTTCTCTTGTATGTTTCATCTCTCTTTTGGGGGAGGGTTTTTTCCCATTGGGTTTTTCTCTCTTTCCCCACTTTGTGAGAGTTTTCATTGCATTGGTTTTCAGGCATTTGCATTTGTACATGGGTTCCTAACATGGCCTAGTAGCCGGGACCCATCTTGCATTCCTTAGTTGCATTGTAGACTTAAGTGCATTCCCCTAAGTTGCACTTAAAAAGGGGTGTTGGTGTAAATAATTATTCATCTTGGATATTATTACACTTACTTAAGTTTACTTAGGAAATGTATTTCATAGTAGTTTGGGTATGAGACACTTGGGTGTTTGTGCCACATTGGGATAGTGTTTGTAGGAGAAATTCCACCTTTTATGGTGTTGATCTTGTTGTTACACTCCACATTCAGTGGGTGATCCACCTCATGTGGACTATTATATTATTTCTCCTACCTACCCACATCTATTTCCTACCTACCCTTGTTTCTTATTGAGCCATGTGTCATGTTTGTGTGCTCACATATCCCTAGCCTTGCCTATATAAGCAAGCTCATCTACATTGTATGTAATTTTGATATTATTGATCATTTTCTATTGATGAGAATACAGTTTATTCTTGTCCTATATTGTGTCTCTATTTTGTACATTTCATTGAGCTCTTGATCTTGGCAAATCTCACAGTTTCTATTAATGCCTAAGGGTGGCAGGAGAAACAAAAGTTAAAGAACACACAATAAATATTTATTTAATTGAAAGATATATTGTGAGTTATTGTAGGACAATTATTGAATAATATCTTCATCCTTTTTTATTGCTATTGATATATCATAATATAATATAAAAGAAGTATGTTAAAACATCCAATGATTATAAATTTTAATGGAAGGAAAAGAATTATTTATATAGAGATCATCTTGGATAACATTGATCAAGATGAAACAAATTAAATTCTATGAAAATTAGAAGAGCATCTTAAAAAATGGTGACATATTTAAAAGAGCACAATGGTTATATATTTAATTGAAGGATGAGTTGTAAGTCAATGTAGGACCATTATTTTATAATAGTTTCACCCTCTTTTTATTTTTATCAATATATCATAATAAAAAACAAGTATGTGTATATATATTAAAACACGCAAGGATTATAGATTCAAGTGAAAGAAGGATTGTAAATTGCCCTCAAACAATTAATTAAGAAAAAAAAAGAGAATCTTTTATAATGATATCTAAAATCATTTTCATCCTTTCAAAAAGTTCCAAATTTTATACGTTGGGAGATACTTGAATCATAATTTCAAACGTCACTTCATCATAGTCACAGTTTGACTTTGACACACGAACAATTTGGTCTTCCAAATGAAAATCCATGTTTTCTCTATGCTTGAAGATTGAATTAAGTCAAGACAAACAAAGATATTACTAGTAATTAACATGACAACAATCTCTTCTAAATGGTTGCATTAAATAAAAATTGTATTAACAATTAGTATTTGTATCTATAGGAGATCCAAGGATACATCAATAGGAAATAAAAGGTAAAATTTAACTGAAGATCAACTACAAAGGATAGGATCCATTGTGGAAATGAAATTAAAGGAAACAAACAAAATATTACCTAATAAAAGAAGGTAGTAATGATCTTTTATTGTGATATAAATGTCCTAATTTCACATTTATTCTACCTTGAAGTTCATTAATATATTAATCGATACACATTAGAAGCCAATGTATTTGTTTGCACTCTAGGTGGTGATTAAGGACAATATTAGAGAAATCATGGCATGTAAATTTGGATGGTGATTAATACCATAATTTCCTCTATATCAACTCTAATACAAATGGATACAAAAGAGGATGTTGTAGCACATTTATAATAAATATCACTTGAATGATGAATCAATCTACCAAGTCTTTTCTTGAAGCATATTCATTCTAAAAATTGGAGCCATATATAAACCCCTGACCTGCTACAAATTTAAAAATTGAAGCTAGGTATAGATGTGGACAAAATTATAATACCACCAAATGACGCTCTTACATGGGATTTTTGCATTGCATGCCAAGCATACTTCATGGCTAAGCAACAAAATTGGTACAATTGTCCTAGATGAATGTCACTTTATCACCACATCAAATGTCAGGGTTAAGAATTTCATAACCATAGGCTTTTCCATTTCTATATAATAGGAAAATTTAAAGAATGAATTTTTTCTTAATCCCTAAGGGTTGTAAATTATCAATGAACAATGAAAAAATTATTGAAATGCGTATTTCAATATATTGTGTGAGTCTAACCATACACTTATGTTAGGGTTTCAAGCAGATCCGTAGCAAATATGAACTAACAATTATATGCAGATTTAAATACAAAAGATAAAGAAATAAAATAGGACACAGATAACATGGAGATTTAACATGGTTCACCCAGAATGGGTTATGTCCACCATACACAGCCATCCAATCTTTTTATTATCTAGAAAAAATAGTACATAAACCTCTCAATGCCTTAAGCATCCCAGCCGCTTATAACATGCGTTTTTAGGGCAACAAACAAATTCAGCCTTTTTAGGGTTTTATTACAATGTCAATTTTCATCAACAAAAAATGTGTTGAGTGTACAGTACTTTGCTGATCAGTCACCACATATCAACAATCTCCCACTTGGAGACTGATACTAGATGAAACCACTGTACTTGCAGCATCCGTTGGATAAAACACTTGGACTTGACTGGTATAAATTCCACAATTATCAGTCAAGAAGACCAATAGGAACTGATGAAGAAATCAACTCCTCCTGTGGAACTGTCTTCGTAAACATATCGACAGGATTCTCACTTGTGTGAATCTTTGCAAGCCGTAACTGACCCTCCTCCAAAACAGTTTGGATGAAGTGGTACCTGAGCTGAATGTACTTTGTCCTTGAATGAAAAGAAGAGTTCTTCGCAAGATGAATGGCACTTTGGCTATCAGTATACAATGGGTGATCCTGTATTTGACCCAATTCCTCCTTAAAACATTGTAACCAAATCATCTCCTTGTTGGCTTCTGTAGCAGCAAAATACTCAGCTTCTGTGGTTGAAAGTGCAACAACCTTTTGCAGCCTAGAAATCCAACTGACTATTGTTCCCCCTATAGTAAAAACATACCCTGTAGTACTCCTTCGTGAATCAATATCACCTGCCAGATCAAAGTCAACAAATCCACTCAGAGCAGCATTAGATCCTTTGAAACATAATGCCTTCATAGTGGCTCCTTTCAAATATTGAAGAATCCATTTCATAGCATTACAATGTTCCATACCCAGATTACTCATAAACCTGCTCACAACTCCCACTACATGTGCAATATCTGGCCTTGTGCAAACCATTGCATACATCAGACTGCCAACAGCTGATGAATACGGGATGTTATAAATTTTATTTACTTCTTCCTATGCCTTTGGGCACATCTCCTTAGTCAATTTGAAATGACTAGCCAAAGGTGTATTGACTGCTTTTGCATCCTACATGTTAAATCTTTTCAAAACCTTCTTTATATACTCACTTTGGGATAAATTCAAGGTTCTATTTTTCCTATCCTGTGTAATCCTCATACCGAGAATTTGCTTAGCTGCACCCAAATCCTTCATAGCAAATGACCTGGCTAATTTTTGTTTAAGATCATTAATATGTTGCATGTTAGACCCAACAACAAGCATGACACCAACATAAAGCAATAGGATAATATAACTGCCATTATCCAATCTCTTAAAATATACACAATGATCAAAATGACATCTATTATAACTATGTTCAGCCATGAAACTATCAAATTTTAAATACCATTGTCGAGGTGCTTTCTTTAGGCCATACAAACTTTTCTTCAACCTACACACCAAGTTCTCCTTACCTTTGACCTCATATCCCTATGGTTACAACATGTAAATTGCCTCCTCCAAACATCCATGGAGAAAAGTTGTTTTGACATCTAATTGTTCAAGATGTAAATCATCTGCAGCCACAAGACTAAGTACAGTTCTAATTGAAGTCATTTTTATAACTGGAGAAAATATTTCATCATAATCTATACCCTTTTTTTATGCAAAACCTTTTACCACAAGTCTGACCTTATATCTTTTTTGACCTCCTTCCTCCTCCTTCAGCCGATAAACCCATTTGTTAGGCAAGGCTCTCTTTTTTGCAAGTAAAGGGACTAAGTCCCAAGTCTTATTTTTCATCAAGGAATCCATCTCCTCTTTCATCCTAGCTCCCATTGTTGTTTGGCATCCACCTACATTGCTTCTTCATATTCTTCTGGTCCACCAGAATCAATTAATAAATAGAATACAAAGAAGGAGAAAATCTTTCAGGGGGTCTACTTGACCTCGTAGAACATCTAACACTTGTAGGAGTTTGTGGGACAATCTGTAGTTGCTAAGCATTAGGTACTTGTGCCATTTCATTTTCAGGAATCTCATCCAACACCACATATTCTTGTTTGTCTTGTTCATGCTTCTTTTCCTGTATTTGTTCTTTATACATAACCTTCTCATTGAATATAATATCTCTACTTCTAATTATTTTCTTATTTTCAAAATCCCATAACCAATAGCCTTATTCATCTATCCCATATCCAATGAAGGTACATTTCTGAGATTTAGCATCAAGCTTGGTTCTGTTTTCTTTATCAACATGGACAAAAGCTTCACAACCAAAGGTTTTCAGAAAAGAATAATTTACCTTTTTACCAGTCCATGCCTCCTCTGGAATACCACCATCTAAAGGGGTTGAAGGTCCTCTATTTATAAAATAGATAGTAGTATGTACAACATCTACCCAAAAATGTAAGGGCAATCCAGCATGCAATCTCATGTTCCTCGCGTGTTCCATGATATTCCTATTCATTCTCTTTGACACACCATTTTCTCGTGGAGTTCCTGGAACTGTCTTCTGCTTTTGAATCCCATTTAAGGAGCAATAATCTTCAAATGCTTTGCTGCAATACTCACCTCCATTATCCAATCTGAGACACTTCAACCTTTTTCCTATCTCATTCTCAACCAAAGCTTTCCATTTCTTAAAAGTTTCAAAAACATCTGATTTTTGTTTTAGGAAATATACCCATGTTTTTCTGGTTGATTCATCAATAAAAATAACATAATAACAAGAGCCACCAAGAGATGATACATGAGCCGGTCCCCATACATCTAAATGCACAAGCTCTAACTTCTCACTCTTCTTCTCTTTCCCAACCTTGAGAAATCTGACCCCGGCAAGAATACGTGCTAAGTGTACAGTACTTTGCTGATCAGTCACCACATATCAACAACTTATCTTGTAACAAAACTAGGAAATACATTTAATTCATGCACAAGTCCTTAAAAACCTATTCAATTATTAATGCAATATATAAAATATTAAGAAATATATTTATTAACAAATTAAAAATATTAATCATAAGCATTTAACAAATTAATGATGTAAGAAAATTTAACAGCCAATTGAGGGAAGAAGAAGTTCAACATTATGATTTATATTCATTTGATTCCATCCAAAGAAATAAAGCTAATCTCAAAATAGTGTGCCAAAGCATAAGTGTTTTCTCTCCATTACAAATTGTAAAACTCTAAATCAAAAAGAGGGAAAATGTTTGCAAACAAAAAAGGTCTTGCATTCTTAGTGATACATTTTCATGATTGAATTAAAATGAGGAGAATGAGAAAAGAATATGTGATGGAAAAAGATGGAAGAAACTATCTTTTATTTTTGCAAGTAGAGAATTCCATTTAGAGGTAAATTTGATAGTCACATTTTACTTTTGAAATTCATGTTACATTTTATTTCCGAATTTGGTTATTTAACACCAAATGACACTTGATATCTCAACAGAAAAAATTTAGGTCTATGGTCTCAACTCCCTATTAAACACACTCCAAGATAGAGAGGGGAGGTGAATTAGTCTTGAGAAACTCTCAACTTTTATACCACAGATCAAATATCAAATTATCCTTAATCTTAATAGCAACAATAAAAGATATAACAATTGTGATGCTAAAAATGTTGTAAATAGAGAGGCATACACATATAATGAGATAATAAAACATAATGGAAAGATTAATTGAAAACTAAATTAAAGATGCAAACCATAAGCCTTCCTTGAAATTTCCCTTTTTCTTCTATTCTTGAGGACCTTGAAGGAGTTGGATTGATTGGCTCTCAGTGAAGCAATGACCTCCAAAGTGGCAATCAAGAGTTGAGTAGTACTTGATCATGATTGATTATGCAAATGATATGAAATGCATGATCTAACAAACTAGATTAACATCCTATGATTAATCCAAAAGTCTAATTACTAGATAATTGAGATGCAAAATTTCCTGTAGTAATGATGCTAAAAATATGAATGCAATGGATCCTTATTGCTCCAAAATGGGGGATATTTATAGGATTTCCAAGGCCAAAGCTAAGGTGGTAGGAATCAACGGTCCAAATCTAATCTAAAGATATCAAGGGCCAATATTGAGGAAGTTGGAGAAGAGGTTGGAGGAAGGGACACTTGTCATCTCTGTGGTGACAAGTGTCAAGGAGCCTTGCTCATGAGAGGGCAAGTGTCCAAGGGAGGAGACATGTGGAAAAAGTGCCATGTGTCTCAAGGGGAGAATATCCACACCATAGGAGATTAGGATAAGGAGGTTAGAATGTGCAAGATAGGATAGGGTTAGGTGGAATGGGTTAGGTTAGGGGATGGTTAGGTTAGGTGGTTAAAAGTTAGGAGGCATGTGGGGAATTTGAATTTAAAAATTCAAATAATAGGAAAAGGCTAATTAACTTTCAACAAACCATAAATTGATTTGTTTTAATTAATTAGGGGATTAGAAGAAATGAATTTAATGGGGGCATTAATCAATTTGGATTAATTAATCAAAAGGAACTATTAAGATGAACCTATTAAATAAATCCTTAGATTTATTAATAAGTAGATGAAAGGGATTTAATCAAATTGTTAATGAATTCAATTAAATTGGGAAGGGGGGGTAATTAAATAATTTTTTATTTAATTAATTATCTTTAGACCATTTTTAGGTGAATACATTTTGCCCCTCTTTGAAGCGAGGTGTGATGACGCATTGATTCAAAGAATAATCTCAATGTGATGATGTTGATGTGATATTGGTTTGATAGGATGCCCCAACCATTGATTGTTAAATTGTGGTACAATGATGCCCCCTCGGGAGATCAATTGAGATAATTGAGCTTTGAAGTGTGTGATTTTTGTGAAATTGATATCTCGATTAGAAATGATTTGATTTTTGCAACTGTGGTTGATGAAAGTGCGAGTTCTACAATCACAACGATGCGGTTCTTGATGATTGATATAGCTTGATTGATTAGATTGATAAGATCAAGATTTAGTCTGGTTTCAGGAATGATACCTCCTGTATAAGACAAAGATGACCAAAGCATCTAGATTTAGGAACAATATATCATGTATAAGACTTGATCAGAATGTCTGGTTCTAGGAAAGATACATCTTGTGTAAGACATGAAAGAATAGATTTAGATGCGATCGATTAATAGAATTGATAATATTGATTGGATAAATAACTGACTGTTTGTTGATATCATGTTGCAGGAAGATTCATATATGCTGATGTAGGTTCCTATTTGAGGGGGTAGCATAAGATTTGCATCAGGTCGACAATATTTGGAGAGATGAGTCATCGTTCTGATTGTGTATGCACCTATGATGATACATTGATGATTCCTGCAATAGATTTGGCCTTGGATAAGATGAGCTTTTGTGATCCCATGCAAAATGAAATGCAAATCTGCTTTAAAAATGCAAATGCAAAATGAAATGCAATGCAGCGATCAAACCGGTCATGTGGTCATTGCCTTGTTTCATCATGGAGACTTAAAATTGTGGGAAGTGAGTTCAAACATCAATGGTATAATTGAGCCATGATGACCCGAGCACTACTTTCCTGGATTTTGATATGGCAAGTTAGCACAAGCATCAAGGTATAATTAAACCAAGATGACCTGAGTGTTGCTTGCGTAAAACAGACAGTATTAATCATTTCTATATGCAAGTCCGAAATGTCTTCTATGATACTTTGATGATCATGTCCCAAGACAACTTTGCACATATTAACGATTAATTTATAGATAGTAGACAAGAAAAATATCATGTTCCTTCCTTGTTCCTCTAGTCAAAGACATCCTGGAGTCACTCAGAAATCATGATAGTGAAAAATCAAGATAAAATAGTTGAACCATTATTGTCAAAGTGTTAAAATAATGAGTCAAGATATATCATCCATTGATATGTGTTTGTCATGTTTAGACTGATATGTGATAGTTGATGGTTGACAATGTGATCTTATGTTCAATGTTGGATGTGTCTCAGTTTTTCGCTTGACAAGTGTTTTCTAGTTGTTGTTCTACTTGTTTGATTAAGCTTAAAACGATGAAAAGTTTTTTCCCCCGGCTAGGTTTAGGATTTTGCCCCCAGCCTAGAAACAAATTCATTATGATATACCCAATGATCTAAACCATGACAAGAAATCACCTGCAATTTTTGCATATGTACAAAGGCTTTATGATGGATATGAACAGCATTGACAGAAAATGAATGCAAGCGAAAGGATGCATGAACCAATAGATGGAAGAGCTAGCTGATAGATAGCACCTATTCGCCAGGTTTTCACCATCTGTTTTTATTGCACTTTTTCTCATATTTGATTTTTTTGTATTTTTTTTTAATTTTTCACTGTTTTTGTATTTTTTGCTTTTTCACTATTTTTTGGATTTTTCTACTTTTTCATTGTTTTTGGATTTTTCTGCTTTTTCACTGTTTTTGGATTTTTCTTCTTTTTCACTATTTTTTTATTTTTATGCTTTTTCAGACATAAAACTTCTTCAAATGCATGTTATTGATGGGTTACTCAAGCTGATCCTCATCCTATATTGATAGCTGATATTCTCCTAACCCAAATACTGTTGTGACCACAAACGGACCTAACCAGTTTGGTTCAAACTTTCCTTTCTTTTCTGGATTTGAATGGTTTCATGGATTTTCCTTTAGTACTGGTTCCCCAATTTGAAAGACTCATGGTTTGACCTTGTGATTATAACTTCAAAACATTCTTTGTTGATATACCTTTAAATGATCAAAGGCATTTTGTATTCGTTCATTGATGGGGTGGGGCCTGGGATAGACTAGCCTAGTCTATGCTCTTGGATCCTTCCCTTGGATCACCTAGTGTTCTCTTCACACCCTAGGGTCTCTAGGACTTCCCTTTCTTGAGGAATCCCCTGACCTTTCCCAATCCACCCACCAATGAGTTGCAATGTTGCTCCTAAGGTGTCACTTACTCATAAGACTCAAAACCCCTTACTATGGCTAATAAGGGCTTGGCTTGTCCTACTGCTTCCTAGGTCCTAGCAAGGTTAGGACAGGTCTTAAACCATGTTTAACATCCATCCATGTGCCCCCAAGAAGTTGCAACCTTCATCCCTCCTACCGATTCCACCATTTTGCTCATTTCCTACAAAATAGGGCTACAAGGAAGAGCCCCTATTAGGTCTCCAATCCGGACTTTTAGGGCTCTCTCTTGCAAATGATGCACAAACTACCCAAACTCCCAAAATGGACTACCATTCATTTGGAAAGGGCTCAAGTATTTCTCTGGTTTTGGTCCTCCAAGTGGTCATACAGGTCCTTGGACGAATTTTGGGGTTTTTAAGGGTTTTGTGAGGGTTTTTATGGTCTGCCTGGGTCACAGTGTATGTTTTGTGTTTTAGCCACCTTGTCTAGATTTTTGGAGGCTCCTCCTTCACACCAATAGTTATTCACACACTCCTCTACACCTCCTCCAAAGGGTGCACTCTCCTCTGACCAGCCTTGCTCTCTCGGACCTCTGCACCAACAACCATTCCTAACCGGGCACTGTCCAGTCTCACCTAGGAGTGACTAAATGGTTGGTTTCCCTGCATCTTCAAAGGCCCTACTTGCATTGAATTATATTACAAGGTCTTCACTTCCATTCCCCATGGTTTCATGGTGGCTCCACGGTGGAGAATGGAATGCTAACCCATTAGTACAAAACTGTCCCAAAACTGGGCAGTGACAGTGTATTTTACAAACTATTTACAAAAGGACTTAAACTTGCACCACACACACTATCTAATTGCCCAAAAATTAAATATCAAACACTACACAAAGCTTTCCACATAGTTTAGTCTTCAGATCAAACCATTAACATGCTCGGTTGCTTCATTCAAACTGACTGATAACCAACAAGATAGTCACAGTCAAGCTTTCCTTACTTGGGTCGTAGAACAATGATTAACCCCCCATATTTTAGGGTTTGAAACATCTTATACTACCTAGACCTCAGTCGGTGTGCCAAAATTAGGGCTCTCCATGCTCAATAAGGGTCTTTGACCTTTTGGGTGGAAAAGTTGCTTGACAACTTTTAAAAGTTGTCATGCAACTTTTGCATCTTTTGAGCAACTTTGTCATTGTTGCTTTTCATGACTCCTAGGCCTATTTTGGGCTATCCTAAAGATAGAAACATGCCAATAAGGCCTAACACACATCCAAGGCACACTCAACCTCTCCTGCACAAGAAATCACAACAAAAACACTAAGGACCTAAAACTAGGACCTAGTCAAGAACAAATAAGCTCATGGCTCTTATTACATATACAATGGCTTCAAAAGAAGCATAACACCAACAACAAAAAAGGAGGAAGAGCTGGGAAGGGTTCTCCTACACCATACTCCCCCTCTGCACACAACTAAGAAATAGAAGAAGAGATGAGAGTTGGGTCTATGCCAAGTGTCTTGAACCTGCTCTCTTCAACCCAGGTAGCTTCACACTCAGGCTGACCTGCCCACTTCACCAAGTGTTCCATGTAGACTTGGTTTCTGGTGGACTTCTTTACTCTAGATTCCAAGATCTCCTCTGCTATAGGCTTCTTCACCTGTGGTAAGACATTAACATCTAGGTCCTACAACACCTTGGCTTGGTTCTCCTTTTGTCCTACTATTTCACCCTTGTACATGATCAGGTCAGCTACATTAAAGACCGGTGAAATGGCTAAGTCTAAAGGAAGTTCAACCTTATAGGCATTCTCACCATATTTTGCCAGAATTCTACAAGGTCCTACCCTCTTCATTTGCAGTTTGGTAGGCTTACCACTTTGCATCCTAGCTTTTCTCAAATGGACCATCACATAGTAACCCACCTTGAACTAAACCTCTCTCCTTTTCTCATCCATTTTGGCCTTTAGTTTTTGAGTGGATTCAAGGATGGCTTTCTTGACTTGCTCTTGAACTTCCTTGATGGTTTGAGTGAAGTCCTCCGCTTGCCCACTCTTCATCTCCATGGAACTAAGTTCCCTGAGTTCACACACTCCTCTTGGATGTCTACCATAGACAACCTCAAAAGGACTTCTTCTAGTGGTCCTATTTACATTGTCATTATATGCATACTTTGCTTGAGGAATGACTAGGTCCCATGTCTGCCCATATTCCTTAGTCAAACACCTCAACAAGTTGCCTAACACCCTATTGGTGACTTCAGTTTGACCATCAGTTTGTGGATGGTAAGCTGAGCTAAATGAGAGGTTAGTTCCAAGTCTCCTCCATAATGTTTGCCAAAAATGGCCCATGAACTTGTTGTCCCTATCTGAAACAATGCTTAAAGGGAGTCCATGAATCCTAACAATCTCCTTAAAGAAGAGATGTGCAACATAGCTAGCATCATGTGTAGTCTTACATGGAATGAAATGGCTCATCTTGGAAAATCTATCTACTACCACATAGATAGTGTCCATACCTGTCTTTGTCTTGGGAAGTCCTACTACAAAGTCCATGCTTATGCATTCTCAAGGCCTATTAGGGACCGGCAATGGTTGATAGAGACCAGCATTTCTTGATCCTCCTTTTGCTCTTTGACACACACCACATTGCTCCACATACCTCTTCACATCTCTTGGCAACTTAGGCCAATGGTAGTACCTTTGTACTAAGTCCAAGGTTTTGTTGACTCTGAAGTGTCCACTTAAACTACCATTGTATTTCTCTTGGATGAGGTTCTCCCTCATGGATCCTCTTGGTACACACAACTGATTACCTTTGAACAAGAGACCATTTTGGAGAGTGTAATCTGCATACTCACCATGGAAATGGTTCTCAAACTCTTTGAAAACCTTGTAAGTTGATGAGAAGTCTTCATCTCCTTCATATAGGTCCTTGAAACCTTCTATTCCCATGCTCTGCAACTGTAGTTCTTGAACTGTCAACAACTTCCTGCTTAATGCATCTGCCACCTTATTGAGTTGCCCCTTCTTATGCTTGATGGTGAAGGTGAAGGATTGGAGGTATTCCATACATTTCAAATGCCTATTGCTAAGCTTCTCTTGAGTGTTAATGTAACTCAATGCCTGGTTGTCTGTGAGCACCACAAATTCCTTTGGAAGTAGGTAATGCCTCCATTTCTTTAGAGACTGCACTAATGCATACAACTCTAGGTCATAGGCTGAGTACTTCTTCTTTGCTTCATTAAGCTTCTCACTGAAAAATTCCACAGGTCTTCCCTCTTGACTCAATACACCCCCTACTACAATTCCACTTGCATCACACTCCAATGTGAATAGCTTATCAAAAGTAGGTAAGAGAAGGATAGGTTTTGTGGCTACTTCTTTCTTCAACAATTGAAATGCTTTGTCATCCTACTCAGTCCATTTAAACTTAGTTTTAAGGCCTCCTTTTATGGTGTCAAGGACTGGTGCACATATGCCATTGAAGTTCCTCACAAACTTCCTATAGAATTGGGCTAAACCATGGAAACTCCTAACTTCTGTCCCAATTCTAGGTGCAGGCCAATTCAAGATTGCCTCCACTTTGCTTGGATCCATCTTCAAGGTTCCTTTAGACATCACAAATCCTAAGTAGACCAGCTCTTACTTCAAGAAGTCGCACTTCTCTAGGTTGATGGATAATTTTTCCTCATGCAACCTCTCTAAGACTAACCTCAAATGCTCAAGGTGCTCCTCTTTGGTTCTGCTATAGATGAGAATGTCATCTAGGTACACCACCACAAACCTACCTGTGAAGTCTTTTAACACCTCATTCATCAACCTCATGAAGGTTCTTGGGGCATTGGTGAGTCCAAATGGCATCACAAGCCATTCATACAACCCTTTTGTGGTCTTGAAAGCAGTCTTCCACTCATCTCCCTCCTTGATTCTAATCTAGTGATAACCACTTTTAAGGTCCAACTTGGTAAAATACATAGCACCTCCTAAACAATCCATCAAATCCTCTATTCTAGGAATAGGAAACCTATACCTTATGGTGATCCTATTTATTGCCCTTGAGTCAGTGCAAAGTCTCCACTTGCCTCCCTTCTTTGATGCTAGCACTACTGGGACTGCACATGAGCTGATGCTCTTCTTAATCAGTCCTTGTTCCAATAACTCCTCCACTTGCCTTGCTACCTCCTTTTTTTGATCAGGTGTGAGCTTATATGCAGCTTTGTTAGGTAGGGATGCACCGGGAACAAAGTCTATTTGATGGCTTATAGACCTTCTTGGTGGGAGTGTTGCAGGTGCTCCATCACTCACTATGTCCTGATACTCTTGCAACATTTGCTTCACCTCCTTGGGTACTTCTGCTTGCAATTTGTCTTCTTCCTCCTTTGGTTTCACAAAGATGGCACACTTCACTATCTCCTCCTCATGTAGCAATTTTAAGAACTCATTACCACTAGCCAATAAGACACTAGGTGTTCTTGAAGTTCCCTCTTCATTCTCTGTCAAAGACTAAATCTTGAAGGTCTTGTCATCCTTCTTGAAAGAAATGGAGTTCTCTCCTCCATCATAGATCATCTTTCTATCAAATTACCAGGGTCTTCCTAGCAACAGATGACAAGCATCCATAGGCAACACATCAAAAAGGATCTTATCCTTATATCCTCCAATAGAAAACTCTACCCAAGTCTGTTCATTGACAAGCACACTTTGTCCTTTGTTCAACCAAGTCAACTTGTAAGGGCTAGTGTGGGGTATTCTTGTGAGTTTCAACTTCCTAACTACCTATTTTGATATGATGTTGTCATTTGAGCCTGAATCGACTATCACCTTGCAAACTTTACCAAGAACTTTGCATCTCACCCTAAACAGTGCTCTCCTATGCTTAGGTTCATTCTTGACTAGCTGTCTTATCAAAATCCTATTGAACATCAGATTCTCACCAATTTTTGATTCAATCTGGTCCACATCCATTGTCTTGCTACTTGAAGAGTCTTCATGTGCATAAGCAACCCTCTTTCCACTGTTTGATGTTGTAGGCTTGTCAGGGCATCTATATGTCGGGTGTCCCAATTGTCCACAGTTGTAACACTTCATAGTTGCAAAGTAGGAGTTACCTCTGCCGGTACCTCTACCCCTACTTGGACCACCTTGTGCACCTCTTCCCCTAGAATGGCCCCCTCTGAGATTGGTTTCACTGCCATGTTCAGTCAACTTGGCTTCTCCTTGGTTCCTCTGCTCATTTGCCTTGCTTTGGTAAACACCTTGGTGATTCATTTATTCTCTACCTCTGCCTTTACCCCTATTATTGGAGTCTCCTTTCCTTTTGTTCCTCTCTTCCACCTTGACAACAAGCTGATGACATTTTTGAATAGTAGTAGGAGTCCATAGGCTTATCTCCTCTTGAATGTTCCACTTTAGGCCACTTAGATACCTAGCCACCTTAATAGATTCATCTTCTTGGACTTTGGATCTAAGACAAAGTTTTTGAAATTCTTCGGTGTAGGAGGTCACCTCAAGGTCTTTTTCCTTCAAACCCTATCTCTCCTTATGAAGTTGAACTTCATAATCCTCTGGTAAGTAATTCTCCTTGATCTTACTCACCATGGCCTTCCAATTGGCAATAGGTAGTTTCCCCATGCTAACTCTCTCTTCTTGCAGGTACTTCCACCATGTCAAATTTGCTCCCCTTAATCTTGATTTGGCAACCTTAACCTTTTGAGCCTCTATCACTTCCTCACACTCAAAGTGGTTTTCCATGCCCTCAATCCATTCCATGATAGTGTCAATGTCCATCCTTCCACTGAAATGTGGCAATCCTTCAAAAGCTTTGGTGTTCAAAGCCTTAATAGCCTTCACAAAAGGTTCTTCATTAAACAAGGGATCTGGTTCAAGTATAATGTCATCTATGTCAATGGTTTTCTTGCTTTTATCTTTGGTGTCTTCACCCCAAGGTCCTTGTGTCCTCTGATCCACCACTTCTTTCAGTTTATCCCTTATCTCGCTCATAGCTTCCTCAAGGAGTTTATTCTTCTCCTTCTGCTCTTCTACCTCCCTACACAACTCTGCATTAGTGACCATTGTGCTTTCCCCTATTGATTCAATAGTATATAGAGACATACACAGTGCAACAAATCTTTAACCTGCTCTGATACCAATCTGATGGGATGGGGTCTGGGATAGACTAGCCTAGTCTATGCTCTTGGATCCTTCCCTTGGATCACCTAGTGTTCTCTTCACACCCTAGGGTCTCTAGGACTTCCCTTTCTTGAGGAATCCCCCGACCTTACCCAATCCACCCACCAATGAGTTACAATGCTGCTCCTAAGGTCTCACCTACTCATGAGACTCAAAACCCCTTACTATGGCTAATAAGGGCTTGGCTTGTCCTACTACTTCCTAGGTCCTAGCAAGGTTAAGATAGGTCTTAAACCATGTTTTAAATCCATCCATTTGCCCCAAAGAAGTTGCAACCTTCATCCCTCCTACCGATTCCACCATTTTGCTCATTTCCTACAAGATAGGGCTATAAGGAAGAGCCCCTATTAGGCCTCCAATCCGGACTTTTAGGGTTGTCTCTTGCAAACGATGCACAAACTACCCAAACTCCCAAAATGGACTACCATTCATTTGGCAAGGGCTCAAGGATTTCTCTAGTTTTGGGCCTCCAAGTGGCCGTACAGGGCCTTGGGCAAATTTTGGGGTTTTTAAGGGTTTTGTGAGGGTTTTTTATGGTCTGCCTAGGTCACAGTGTATGTTTTGTGTTTTAGCCACCTTGTCTAGATTGGTGGAGGCTCCTCCTTCACACCAGTGGTGCTTCACACACTCCTCTACACCTCCTCCAAAGGGTGCACTCTCCTCTGACCAACCTTGCTCTCTTGGACCTCTGCACCAACAACCATTCCTAACGGGCACTATCCAGTCTCGCCTAGGAGTTGCTAAATGGTTGGCTTCCTTGCATCTTCAAAGGCCCTACTTGCATTGCATTATATTACAAGGTCTTTACTTCCATTCCCCATGGTTTCATGTTGGCTCCACAATGGAGAATGGAATGCTAACCCATTACTACAAAACTGTCCCAAAACTGGGCACTGACAGTGTATTTTATAAACTATTTACAAAAGGACTTAAACCTGCACCATACACACTATCTAATTGCCCAAAAATTAAAGATCAAACACTACACAAATCTTTCCACATAGTTTAGTCTTTAGATCAAACCATTAACTTGCTCGGTTGCTTTATTCAAACTGACTGGCAACCAACAAGACAGTCACAGTCAAGCTTTCCTTACTTGGGTCGTACAACAATGATTAACCCCCCATATTTTAGGGTTTGAAACATCTTATACTACCCAGACCTCAGTTGGTGTGCCAAAATTAGGGCTCTCCACGCTCAATAAGGGTCTTTGACCTTTTGGGTGGAAAAGTTGCTTGACAACTTTAAAAGTTGTCGTGCAACTTTTGCATCTTTTGAGCAACTTTGCCATTGTTGCTTTTCATGACTCCTAGGCCTATTTTGGGCTATCCTAAGGATAGCAACATGCCAATAAGGCCTAACACACATCCAAGGCACACTCAACCTCTCCTGCACAAGAAATCACAACAAAAACACTAAGGACCTAAAACTAGGACCTAGTCAAGAACAAATGAGCTCATGGCTCTTATTGCATATACAATGGCTTCAAAAGAAGCATAACACCAACAAAACAAAGAAGGAGGAAGAACTTGGAAGGGTTCTCCTGTACCATTCATGGATCAATTCTAACTCTTGCAATCTAGATACTCATTGTTCTTCATCTGGGATAAGACCTTTTAATGATACTCATAGAGAAGGTATCTCTACTTCTATTGGCAGTATTGCTTTTGATCCATAAACAAGAGAGAAAGGTGTGGCACCTATGGGTGTGCAGATACTAGTACGGTAAGCCCATAGAGTAGGATTCAATTGAATATGCCAATCTCTGCCAGCATCATTCACTGTCTTTTTGAGGATTTTCAAAATAGTTTTGTTTGATGCTTCTACTTTCCCATTTCCTTGTGGATAGTAGGGTGTGGAAAATGTGTGTTGGATCTTGAATTTCTCACATAGTTCTTGGACATCCTGATTCTTGAACGGTTGCCCATTATCAGTGATAATGGTCATGGGTATTCCATAGTGACATATGATGTAGTTCAAGATAAATGAAACAATTTGTTTCCTGTGATATTTGTGAGAGATACGGTCTCAATCCATTTTGTGAAATATTCTGTAGCTACAAGGATGAATTTGTGACCATTCGATGATGAAGGATTTATCTTTCCTACTAGATCAAGACCCCATTAGTAGAAAGGCCAAGATGTTTCCAAAGCATGAAGTTCTTATGTTGGTGTTGTTGGTATTTTGGTATGGTTTTGTTATTGATGTCAACACCTACTAAAACACTAGCACTTTGGAGATCCAACAGCATTCACCGGTAAGCAAGTAACTATTGTACAATTACTGGTATATGGTTCACTGGCAGGATATAATGATCATTAGCACTTGGAATGATATGGAAGACATCTGGTAATGTCGAAGACATTGTATGGACACTTTGTTTTGAAGAATAAATCATTGGTATATTCATATTTGCATATTTGCTTTTACCGGCAAATAGGTCCAGGGTTACCTAGGGTTACACAGGTAGGTTTATCTTTTCAGATTAGCATGGCACGCTATGGAGAAGAATAATTATTGTTGTAAATGCTTTAAGCCAACATGTTTAATCGGTTATTGTATCAGATATTATATTGTTTGTAAAATGCTTTTATTGTAATATCTTGTAGAGCCAACCTACTAAAATTGGTCTTAGGTTATGGTATAAATGTAAGATCTTAATTATAAGATCAAGTGTGGAATGCGAAGAAGGTATATTGTGAAGAGATATGCGAGATTAAGTAGAGCTATACACGAAGACATGATTTGAAGGTGAAGCTAGGGTTTTGTGAAGGCATATTAGCATTACACCGGTACTAAATCCACCATATGAAGATGCTATTTAGAGTAGTACATTCTTATTGGATTTAACCATCCAAATTGTAGTTAGTGTGACTCCCATTTGTGTTTGAGCAGTGAGTTCTAGGCACTTGGCCTTTCTGCATGTGCAGACCTCATTTATGTACACTTACTATTTGTAGTAGTATCATCTGATTGTGGGTAAGGTTTCCCACCATGGTTTTTCCCCTTACAGGGTTTCCACATACAAATATTAGTGTTATGTGTTGTGGATGACTTTGTGTTTATATTTCATGCATTAATCTTTACCGGTATAGCAATTAATTGTTAACACTGTCTACCAACATACTTAACTGGTTTACTAGTATTAAGCATTAAGTTGGTTAAGTTGTTTTTGGTTTGAATTTATTTGACAACTGATTCCCCCCCCCCTCTCAGTTGTCTCTAGGACCTAACAATTGGTATCAGAGCCAAGTCCTCTTTTCTAGAAGTTTAACAACTTGAGGAGATCTAATGGCTACTAATTATTTCAGAAAGGACAGTCCTAAACTTGATGGAACCAACTATGGGATACGGAAGATCGGAATGGAAATACATCTGAATTGCATTGGAAAGGACATCTGGGATATTACAAAGAATGGTTATATTGTTGCTACTCCAGGTCAACCTGCTCCACCTAACTTGACAAAAGATGAAGAAAATGATTGCAAAGCAAGAGAAGCACTTTTGAGCGCATTATCAGATCAGCAAATCATGGGACTATCAGATAGGTCTACTACTAAAGCTATTTGGGATCATTTGGAAACACTAAATGAAGGAGATTCCACAGTCAAAATTGTAAAACTTGAAAGCTTTCGAGTCAGGTATGAACATCTGAAAATGGAAGAAGATGAAAGGATTTCTGCTTTTATGGAAAGAGTAAATGAAATTGTTTTGGGTATTAAATTTTGTGGAGGAACCTTAAGTGAGGATGAAATTGTTTCAAAAGTTTTAAGAGGATTGCCACCGGCATACAAAATGAAGGTTACTACTATAAATGAATTAAGAACAATGCCTAATACATCAGTAACTAGGGATACACTGATTGGAAAACTTTCAGCTTTTGAAATTGAGGAATTTGGTCCTGTTGCTACTATAAAGACAGATTTGGCCTTTAAAGCATCAACATCATCCACTCCATCATTTGACAAATCAGATTGGAAAGCCTTTTATGCAAGAGAACTTGAAGAAACTAGGAATGAGAATGAAGAACTTGAAGAACTTGAAGCACTATTTGCAAGGAAAATGCCTAAAGGTCCAATTGGGAGTAAGTATGAAGGTAAAGCACCTTTTAAATGTTTTAATTGCAATAAGATTGGTCACATGGCTTCAAGATGCCATGATAGACATGCTAGACTAAGAGAAGAAGCTAGAAGGACATACAAGCCTAATCCTAAATATCAGAGATACAGTTTTAAGAAGAACAAAGACAAATCTTGTTACATTGTTGATGAAGGTGTGACTAATGATTCTAAACAGGATCTGATAGACAATGGATGGGTTTTTGTTGCTCTAATAGAAGATCAACCGACACCTACTGCTCAACCGGTAGAACAAGCCCTAGTAGCTAAAATTGAAGTAAAGGATGAATGGATCATTGACTCAGGATGCTCACATCATATGACAGGAGACAAAGGTAAATTCTTGAACTTTCAAGAATACAATGGAGATTTAGTAAGATTTGGAGATGACAAAGTCAGTTCAATCAAAGGTAAGGGTATAATATCTCTTGATAGTAAGCATAACACTGACAATGTCTACTATGTTGAAGGTTTAAAGCATAATCTTTTAAGTGTTGGTCAATTAGTTGAGAAAGGATTTCAGTTACAATTCAAAAATGGAAAATGCAAAATCATGAATAGAATTGGTTTAGAAATTGCAACCGGTAATCAGACTAGAGGTAATATCTTTCATTTGAATAACAGTGAAAAGACATGCTTGATTGCACATATAGATGAAAGTTGGTTATGGCATAAGAGACTCTATCATATAAACTTTGATTGCATGGTAAAGATCAGTACTACTAAGGCAGTTAGAGATCTACCTAAAATTGTGAAACCTCATAATACAATATGTAAGGAATGTCAATTTGGAAAACAGGTTAGAGCTAGTTTCAAAAGTATTCCAGAAAAATCCAATAATGCTCTTGATTTGATTCACACTAATTTATGTGGTCCAGCTAGAACTAAAAGCTTACAATGTGATAGATATTTCATGCTAATTATTGATGATTATTCTAGAATGTGTTGGGTTACTTTTCCCAGAGAAAAATCAGAAGCACTTGGAAAGTTCAAACTGTTCAAAGCAATGGTTCAAAATGAAACCGGTAAGAAAACCAAATTTTTAAGATCAGATCAAGGAGGAGAATTCACATCTAAAGACTTTAATACATTCTATGAAGTGAATGGAAACAGAAGATAGCTATCAACACCTCGGACACCTCAGCAAAATGGAGTTGTTGAAAGGAAAAATAGAACTATCTTGGATGCAACAAGAACTATGTTATCAGAAGAAAATTTACCACATGTTTATTGGAGAGAAGCAGTAAGCACAGCAGTCTATACATTTAACAAAGTTCACATCAAAGGTGAAACCGGTAAGACCCCTCATGAACTATGGTTTGGTATTACTCCTACTCTTAAATATTTTAGAATATTTGGAAGTAAATGTTACATTAGAAGAGATGAGTATATTGGAAAATTTGATCCTAGAAGTGATGAAGGAATATTTTTAGGGTATTCATCTAAGAGAAAAGCATATAGATGTTTTAACAAGAGATTGCAGAAAATTGTTGAAAGCACAAATGTAAAGATTGATGAACAATTCAGAAGAACTTCAAGGTACATAGATTCTGAACTGACAACAAAAATTCTAATAAATGAACCTACACTGAATCCACCGGTATAGAGTGAAGATCCAGTTACACTGGTATCATCTGAAAATTCCACTGTGACTGAAGAACAACAACAAACAAAGACACCCCAATACGTAAGATTGAATCATTCTGAAGATCAGATAATTGGAAATAAATACAAAGGAGTTATGACTAGAGGAAGATTGGAAAATGAAGAGGTATGTCTTATTTCTCAAATTGAACCATCATCAATTAATGAGGCATGTGAAGATAAGTATTGGACTAAAGCTATGGAAGAAGAATTAGAACAAATTGAGAAAAACAATAACTGGACACTAGTTCCCCAGCCTAAAGATAAAAATGTAATTGGAACCAAATGGGTATTTAGAAACAAACTTAATGAAGATGGTAAAGTTATCAAAAATAAAGCAAGACTAGTGTGTAAGGGATATTCTCAAAAGGAAGGAATTGACTACAATGAAACCTTTGCACTGGTAGCTAGAATTGAGGCTATTAGATTATTCTTGGCATTTGCAGCACATAAGAACTACAAATTATATCAGATGGATATCAAATGTGCATTTCTAAATGGAGATCTTGAGGAAGAAGTGTACATTGAACAACCTAATGGATTTTCTTTGACAGATGACAAAGATATGGTTTGCAGGTTAAGGAAAGCTTTATATGGATTGAAGCAAGCTCCAAGAGCTTGGTATGCAAGATTGGATAAGTATCTTTTGAAGATTGGTTTTTCTAAAGGTAGTGCTGACAGTAACTTATACTATAAAGTGACTAATGATGACATCTTGGCTATTGAAGTTTTTGTTGATGATATAGTATTTGGAGGAGAAGATGGATTGTGTAAAGACTTTTCTATCAAAATGAAGCAAGAATTTGAAATGTCTATGATTGGTGAAGTAAGATTCTTCTTAGGATTGCAGATTTCACAGACTAAAAAGGGTATATTTTTGAGTCAATCAAAATACTTAAAAGAGTTGCTTAAAAAATTTGGAATGGAGAACTCTAAACCAGTAAGCAGACCTATGACAACAAATGACAACTTATCACAAAGGGATGAATCTACACCTATGAATCCAACTAGGTACAAATCTATGATAGGAGGTTTACTATATTTGACACAAGCTAGACCTGATATTATGAATGCAGTATGTATTGTTTCAAGATTTCAGAGTAATCCTAGAGAAAATCATGAATCAGTAGTAAAAAGGATTTTCTGGTACTTACAAGGCACCCCAAATCTTGGATTATGGTATCCTCGAGATGAAAATTTTGATCTATGTGCATACACAGATGCAAATTGGGCAGGAGACATTGATGATAGGAAAAACACCACAAGAGGAGCATTTTTTCTTGGAAACAGATTAGTTTCTTGGCTGAGTAAGAAATAGAGTTGTACATCTTTATCAACAGCAGAATCAGAATATGTTGCAGCAGCAACTAACTATACACAGTTACTTTGGCTTAAACAAATGTTGAAATATTTGAAGGTAAAATGCAAGGAACCTATAACTATCTATTGTGACAACACTGCAACAATTAATATATCTAAAATTCCGGTATTACATTCTAGAACAAAACATGTTTCTATCAAACTAAATTTTCTAATGGAAAAAGTTGAAGCAAAAGAAATACAACTGGTTTATGTGAATACTAAAGAACAACTTGCAGATATTTTCACCAAACCTTTGCCTAAGGAGACTTTTGAGTATCTCAGAGAATAGCTTGGGTTCATACCCCCACCGGTAGATACTTAGAGAGTTGATGTCTGTCATCAACCGACAGAATTAACAGAGACATATTCTTACTCCGGCTTTGATGAGGAAGCTACTTCTCAAGGGGAGTAGTTGGTATAATAAAACTGGTTGGTATTTTGTATGTAACAATTGGTATATTGTAACTTTGGCATTTGATGTCAAAGGGGGAGAGATATCTATGGAAAAACACATTATCCTTATTATCTTTGAGTAAAGATTGGTATGGAGAAACTTTGGAAATCACATGTTGCTCCCAGGGGGAGAGATTGTTATTTAGGAAAGATTTTGATTTTTGGATATGATCTCTTCGGAGATTGTTGGTCTTTGATACTTGGCATTTCTATTTTGGCACTTTGATGGTTTTTCAATCTTGTGTTGCCATCAATGCCAAAGGGGGAGATTGTTGGTATTTTGGTATGGTTTTGTCATTGATGTCAACACCTACTAAAACACTAGCACTTTGGAGATCCAGCAGCATTCACCGAAAAGCAAGTAACTATTGTACAATTACTAGTATATGGTTCATCAACATGATATAATGATCACCGGCACTTGGAATGATATGGAAGACACCTAGTAATGTTGAATACATCATATGGACACTTTGTTTTGAAGAATAAATCATTGGTATATTCATATTTGCATATTTGCTTTTACCGACAAATAGGCCTAGGGTTACCTAGGGTTACACCAGCAAGTTTATCTTTTCCAGATCAGCATGGCATGCTATGGAGATGAATAATTATTGTTGTAAATGCTTTAAGCTGACATGTTTAATCAGTTATTGCATCAGATATTATATTATTTTTAAAATGCTTTTATTTTAATATCTTGTAGAGCCGACCTACTAAAATTGGTCTTAGGTTATGGTATAAATGTAAGATCTTAATTATAAGATCAAGTGTGGAATACGAAGAAGGTATATTGTGAAGAGATATGCGAGATTAAGCAAAGCTATACATGAAGACATCATTTGAAGGTGAAGCTAGGGTTTTGTGAAGGCATATCAGCATTACACCGGTACTGAATCCAGCATATGAAGATGCTATTTCAAGTAGTACATTCTTATTGGATTTAACCATCCAAATTGTAGTCAATGTGACTCCCATTTGTGTTTGATAAGTGAGCTCTAGATGCTTGGCCTTTCTGCATGTGCAGACCCCATTTATGTACACTTACTATCTACATGTAATTGTGGGTAAGGTTTCCCACCGTGGTTTTTCACCTTACAAGGTTTCCACGTACAAATATTAGTTTTATGTGTTGTGGATGACTTTGTGTTTATATTTCATGCATTAATCTTTACCGGTATAGCAATTAACTGTTAACATTGTCTACCGGCATACTTAACTAGTTTACTGGTATTAAGCATTAAGCTGGTTAAGTTGTTTTTGGTTTGAATTTATTTGACAACTGATTCACCCCCCCCCCTCTCAGTTGTCTCCGGGACCTAACAAGTGCATGAATCAAATTCCCATGGATCTGACATTGTTTGCATGTTTTAGCTATCTGAAAATAATCTCGTTCCATAGTTGGCCAATAATAGCCCAAGCGTATGAGTTTTTTTGAAAGGGTAAGACCACTTGAATGAGAGCCACAAATACCATATGGACTTCATTTAAGGCCTTCTCAGATTCTTCTTGTTTGGTACATCTTAAAAGAGTACTGTCTAGACCTAACTTAAACAGGGTATCTGCGATAAGACTATAATGGGAGGATTTGCGAATAAAGTTTCTCTTTTGATTTTTCAACAAATAGGGAGGTAGGGTGTTATCTTTTAGGTATGTACAAGTTTGGCCATAGTGGGAGGAATCATTTCCAACAAGGTGACAAATAGTTTAGGAATCGAGACAATTATGAGCAGGGTAAAATAACTCTTCCACCAAGAATTCATAATGCTCTTGATTTTCCTGTGTCTGAAGTAGAGAAGAAAGTGTTGCCATGGCATCTGTTGCTTTGTTGTCATTCCTTGGAATTTGCTCAAAATTTATTTCTACAAAATACTTCTTGAAATCATCTACCACCTTTTTGTAAGGCATTAGTTTGTCATCCTTTGTTTGGTAATCATCATTAATTTGATTGATGAAAAGCTGAGAGTCTCCAAAGACTTGGAGTTGTGTAATGTTTCATTCTATATCCATTTTATACCTATAACCAAAGCTTCATATTCTGATGTGTTGTTGGTGCATTGAAAGCTTAATTTATACACCTTTAGAATTGTATGACATTGTGGTGTGATGAATAGAATTCTTTCTCTTGATCCATGTTGTGTCCCATTATTGATGCCTTCTCCTAGACTAATATTCGGGTGAGGTATTATAAGATTTGGATCTAACCCTGGAATGTCTGCATATGACCAGGTAAAATTGATTTACCATCTTTTGAAGGCTTCCAAATATTTATTCCCTTCATGTTTTGATAGAGAGATTGCTGGATGTAGGTCAATTGTGCCAATGGTAACTGCCTATGTTGTTTCTATCATCTTAGATGACCTCTCTTGATAGTATTCAAGTAAGGTGTCAAACCTCCCATCTTTTGGCACCTCGAGGAGGTTTTCACCGTTAGATGCATCCTTTCTTTTTACTTTTTCCAGGTCTAGTGTTGCCAATAAATGGTTTTCAGTAGTAGACCTAATATTGTTTTCTTTATTTTCATTTTTGCAACTAGGAGATTTGGCACCCACGTGACTCAAAGATACGTTAGCAAAATCCCTGGTGGAATTTGTTGTCGGTTCGATTTCATTAAGATATAAGGATATGGCATGGTCATTAGGAAAGGTATCAATGGTGTTATGTCTTTCATTTTCCTAGTCCATAAGTTCAGGATGGATTAAGGGTAAAGGATCCTCAAGGTGAATTGTTTCAAAGATATTAGGGGTCATGATAGATCTATGTCAGGGCTTTCAATATGCATTTCTATGTCTAGAATGATACTCTCATCAAAATGAGCTCACACAAGTAGCTCCTGATTATCCTCGATTAAGTCCAAGTCAACTGAATGTGATCCTGATTCAAGTGGGCTAGTTCCTAAGTTTGTCTTGCATACGCATGAACTAGATCGACATCTACATCTACTTCTTCCCTTTCAATTTCAAGTTGCTCTTGTTTGTTTTTCCATGATAGTGAATATTCTCCATTCCCTCGATCTCTTAGATGAAATTTTTTTTCCATGCTTGACAGAATTGATGCAAATGATTGTTCCTTGGATTGTGTACTTGAAGATGTTTCCTCTCTGTTATGTGGAATAATTACTTCTTGAGCTGGTTTTAGATTACTATAGTACTGGAATGGATTTGAGTCTACTGAGATCGTGATTTCCTGCCCATTGTATGGAAATTTCAAGCACTGATGACATGTTGATGGAATGGCTTGTATGTCATGTATCCATGGTCTTCCCAAGAGTATGTTGTATGGTAAGTCCAAGTCTAGAACTTGGCATGTTGTCTCTTTTTGCAAAGGTCCCACTCTGATGGGTAATGTCACAATTTCTTTAGAGGAATGCTCTCCCTCATCATATCTTTTGAATGTGATCTTTTTGGGGGGATCAACTATATCTTTTGAATAACCTAGAGCATGGACAAGACTCAATGAGAAAATGTTTAAGTCATCTCCCCCATCTACTAGGACACGTTTAATGAGTGTTCTATGAATGAGGACTTCAATTTGCAAGGGAGCATTATGGGAATGTTGCAAGGAATTAATGCTTAGATATGAAGGAGATGGGCTTTGAATAGGATCCTCTGAAATAGGTTTGATGGCCATTATGGATATCCCTTGGGGAACTTCATCCTTGGGTGTATTATTTGGTGAGGATGCTATGGAAGGTTCTTGCAAGTTTTTAAGAGGTGTAGGAATAGATGCCTTTGGAGAGTGAATTTTCTTATGGGGGGATGAGCCATTCCTAGACATAGGTGTGCGATATTGATCTTCCTCAACAAAATCCTTTAGGGATCTCTTTAAGAGTTGCATAAGAGAACCACCTTTCTTTGGAGATGCATTTGAATCCTTAAGAGGTTTTGACATAGTTGGATTTTGATTTTGGACTTGTTTGATTTCTCTGATATGTTGATATGTTATGTCTTCTTCTTGTATTTTTCTTTGGTATTCCATGTTTCTATGCTCTTCATCTATTTTGAATGTTTCTATTTCTGTTGCAAGGATTCAATTGTCTAAAAGGTATTTCGATAAGTGACCAACTATCAAGGTAGGTGTGATAGAGTGATATGACATGAAAAGATAATTCAAGTATTTGTAGATTTGTAAGTTTTTCGATCTTAGTTTGGAGTGCAATGATGATGATTTTGATAAAACCAAGTCCAATAGGAATGATATATCCTACGATGTGGGACAAGATTATCCTGATCAAACATTGCAATTTCGTGATAGGGAATGATAGATCCTGATGAGAAACTATGTTTGAACGATCAGTTTATCAAAGAAAATGTGAAGTTGCACTTTAAGGTGTTAGATCTTTAAACTTGTTTGAGGTGAATACTTGAAAACCTTTAGTGTATCTAGTCTTGAATCTATTTTGACAAAAGATAACCTTATTTCATGACCCAAGAAGATGACCTAGTCTCTATGTTTGACTATCTGAGAAATGGGTTGTTTTTGTTTTTTGATTTTGGTGCAGTTTACCAGAAACGCTGACAAAATGACCAGAATCATTGCTATACTGACTAGAAACGCTAACAAACTTACCAGAAATGCTACTATACTAACTAGGAACGCTGCTATATTGACCAAAAATGTTGAGAAATAGACCAAAAACACTATTTTGCAATGCAGTGGCTCTAAAGTTGAAAATAATGATGTGTTGACTCAAAAAATTGAGTGTTTGAACTTAGGAGATTGCAATTTTGACCCAACTTTGTGATTTTCAAACTCAGAGAACTGATAGTTAGACCTAGCAAGTACAAACTAGGAGATCTAATGTTGCAACATGAGAAATTTGATATTCAACTCAAAAGAGTTGTCGATTAGACCAAGGGAGCTAACATTTAGACCAAGGGAGTGACTGTTTAGACTAAGAACTTTGTTGTTTAGACAAGGAACTCTGTTGTTTAGACCAGAAACTCTGATGTGCTCAACCTTGGAGAGTTAATGTTGAAATATGAGAAAGGTAACATTCATACCAAGAGAGTTGACATTTAGACCAGAAGAGCGACTGTTTGGACCGTAGGTGCGACTATTTGGACTAAAAGTGCACCTGTTTGGACCGTAGGAGTGACTGTTTGGACCGTATGTGTGACTATCTGGACCGTATGTATGACTTTTTGGACCGAAAGAGCTAATCTATTGTGAAACTTGTAAATTTGACAATTTGAGGTTTGAGTTTGCATTTTTTGTTGTATTTCAATGGATGATATCTTGACTGGACTGAAAGTGCGACTATTTAGACTGTAGGTGCGACTGTTTGGACCATATGTGTGACTGTTTGGACCATAGGTGCAACTGTTTCGACCATATGTGTGACTGTTTGGACTGAAAGAGCTAATCTGCTGTGAAACTTATAAATTTGACAATTTGAGGTCTGAGTTTGCAATTTTTGTTGTATTCAATGGATGATATCTTGGCTTGACTAAAAGTGCGACTATTTGGATTGTAGGTGCAATTGTTTGGACCACAGGTGTGACTTTTTGGACTGTATGTGCAACTGATTGGACTGTAGGTGTGACTATTTGAACTGTATGTGCGACTGTTTGGACCGTAGGTGCGACTGTTTGAACTAAAAGAGCTAATATGTTGTGAAACTTTTAAATTTGACAATTTGAGGTTTGAGTTTGCAATTTTTGTTGTATTTCAATGGATGATATCTTGACTTGACTTACAAACACAGAATTTAGATTGTATTTTTGTCCCAAAGGACACATAAAGTGTATGTTCAAGAAGCTTTAAAGAAAGCCCAAGTTTTCATGGGTTTTGAACAATTGAAAACACATCATTCAGTCTATCCTAAGGAGATTGGCTTCATTATTAGTTCTTAGCCCACACTTGGTACCCTGTCAGCTCACACAGCCTTGTCACCCCTTAAAGGGCGCCTATGTTTTTGCCTTTGCGAGAGCTAGTGGAGTCTCATTATGAGCCTAGCAATAAGGTCTCAAAAGGGGAGTTCACACATATGTTCAAGAGGGACATATGGTGAGTATCTTAAGGAGAGATTCTTCCCCCTACATGCACTAAGAATTTAATAATGTTCGGAGGTAAACCAGGTAGCTTCTAAATCTAATTGGAACTAGTAAGGGATCTGTTCGGCACGTCAAGGTATAAACTCAATTAAGAGGTCTCCCAGCCTTGAAAACCAAGGTTTGATATACCCAAAGATACGGAGGAGAGCTACTCCCGAGCACTGTCATTGACTTGATTTTCATCAAATCATGTTTATTTTATAGTAGGTTGGAATACTTGGCGTTAGTCATTCCCACTTGGGTCGTTTCCCTCTCACCGGCCTTAATGGCTTTGGCCTTATAGGCACCTTAGGAGGGAAAGCTTGCTAAAGATATGCACTATTGAAAGGAAAAGATGAGTCTATCTTTCTGATCACCTAAGAAAGGTGAGAGCATACTCGCCTATCATCAAAACACATAAGACATGTTTGTTCATTTCCATTGCAATTAGTCTATGTACCTAATTTAACAAAAATAAGTGCAAAATCCCATGGCTGCAAACAAAGTTAGTAGTTGCATTCTTTGATGGTGAAATGGTTTATGCCTCTAGTCTCTCACAATAAAATGAGTACCTGCAAAACCAACAATCTACAAATTAGGTTCAGGAAAATGACAGTCCAGAAGCAGAAATAAGGAATGAAAAATAAAACATTTGCAAAATCAATAAAAAATTGAAAACATCATCCAATTGACCAAGAACACCATCATATGTGCCAAGAACGCTGCCAAATGGACCCAAAATTCTACTCTGCACACCAGAAATGCTATTCTACACACCAAAAACGTTGTTCTGCACACCAGAAACGTTGTTAAACAAATTGAAAACATTGTCAAATATACCAAAAACACCACAAGACATACCAAAAATGCTAAAGTACAGACTGAAAGCGCTAAAGTATAGAAAAATATGAAAACAGAGTTGAGAAGTCTCCCAAAAATGCCATTTGAGGTGTCGGAACGCTACAAAAGAGGCCAAGAACACAATTCGAGAGCTTGAGAGAGCTAATCTGCACACCGAAAGAGCTAATCAGCCTATCAATAAAATTTCTTGCAAGAAAACTTATTAAAGATCAAAGGGGCTAGGCCCCATGGTGGGCGCCAATTAATGTGATGCTAAAAATGTGGTAAATAGAGAGGCATACACATATAATGAGACAATAAAACATAATGGAAAGCTAAATTGAAAACTAAATTAAGATGCAAACCATAAGCCTTCCTTGAAATGTCTCATTTTCCTCTATTCTTGAGGACCTTGAAGGTGTTGGATTGATTGGCTCTCAACGAAGCAATCACCTCCAAAGTGGCAACTCAAGAGTTGAGTAGCTGCTTGATCATGATTGATTATGCAAATGATATGAAATACATGATCTAAGAAACTAGATTAACATGCTATAGTTAATCCAAAAGTCTAATTACTAGATAATTGAAATGCAAAATTGCCTATAGTAATGATGCTAAAAATATGAATGCAAGGGATCCTTATTGCTCCAAAATGGGGGATATTTATAGGATTTCCAAGGCCAAAGCTAAGGTGGCAAGAATCAACGATCCAGATTTGATCTGAAGATATCAGAGGCCAAGATTGAGGAAGTTGGAGAAGAGGTTGGAGGAAGGGACACTTATCATCTATGTGGTGACAAGTGTCAAGGAGCCTTGCTCATGAGAGGGCAAGTGTTCAAGGGAGGAGACATGTGGCAAAAGTGCCATGTGTCTCAATTGGAGAATATCCACACCATAGGAGGTTAGGATAAGGAGGTTAGAATGTGCAAGATAGGATAGGGTTAGTTAAACCCAGGGCTAGGTGGAATGGGTTAGGTTAGGGGATGGTTAGGTTAGGTGGTTAAAAGTTAGGAGGCATTTGGGGAATTTGAATAAAAATTCAAATAATAGGAAAATGATAATTAACTTTCAACAACTCATAAATTGATTTGTTTTAATTAATTAGGGGATTAGAAGAAATGAATTTATTGGGGGGGGATTAATCAATTTGGATTAATTAATCAAAGGGAACTATTGAGATGAACCTATTAAATAAATCCTTAGATTTATTAATAAGTAGATGAAAGGGATTTAATCAAATTGCTAATGAATTCAATTAAATAGGGAAGGGAGGTAATTAAATAATTGTTTTCTTAATTAATTATCTTCAGACCATTTTTAGGTTTATACAACAATGAACAACATGCACAAGAGAACACCATATTTACATGGAAAACCCAAAAAGGGAAAAATCATAGTGAGAGATAACTTACAATATATGAACAAGATTACAATATTTGTTTTAGGCTCACTATATACAGTAAAAAAATGGAATGAAAAAAGTATTGTAAAACAAACAAAGATCCAACCAAATAAAACCCTAATTCTACAATTAAGAATCCACCATACACCAATGAAGAACCTAAAACATGCAAAATACCAAAAACATGCAAAATACCAAAAACATGCAAAATACCAAAAACATGAAAAATTATATCATTCACAAGCTTAGTAGGGTTTAGTGTCCATTTTTTCTTATCTCCATTGATCTTGTGTGATGTGATTTCTCTCAGAAAATTTATTGTGTGCACAAGAGCTCAACAAAGAATGAATTGTGGTTATGTAGTCGCTTGATCACATGAAGCTGATTGATCGCATTTATTGGATAGACACATTAGTTAGGGTCCTGAAAGGATGAAGGAATCTTCTTATATAGAAGACACCTTAGAAAATGGAGGGATAAGATTAAGAGATGAGAGGATAAATTGTTGGCTAAGATTAAAGGGTAGGTAGAGGAAATAATGAAATATAAAGGGGTAGTTAGAGGAAAATTAAAAGATAAATTTGACAAGTGTCATGAAGGGAAAAATCTAATTAATTAATTAAATAAATAAAGATCTATTTAATTAATAAGTGAATGGGACCAATTAAATAAATAAAATATTTATTTAATTTAGGGAAAGGATAATTTAAATAAATAAAAAATATTTATTTAAACAGAGAAAGGCTAGAAGAGGATAAGTGAATTAATTAAATAAATAAAAATCTATTCAATTAATAGAAGGCGGGATAAAATAATTAAATAAATAAAAATATTTATTTAATTATGATAGGACAATTTTAGGTGTCTACATTTTTCCCCTCTTTGAAACAATGCAGCATGTTGCATTGACTCAACAAAAATAAGATAAACTGATACAAATTTTGCCCTAGGATGTGAGTGATATGCCCCCTTAAGAGATTGGATGAAAAAAATTCGAAAAAAAATCATAGACAATATCTCGAAAAAGAAAGAAAGTCTAAAAGGGGATAAGAATAGGATGACAAGGTTACACAGGTGAAAAATGGACTCAAAAGGGGTCAACGGGTGGTAAAATAGTGGTTGGAGGCAAGAACAACCAATTAGGGTTCCACAGCCTATATAGAGAGGCCAAGGGGGAAAAAATCCTCATTTGCATCCATAGCACTTGAGAGATCAGATCAAGGAGCACTTAGAGAGCTTAGGAGAGTAGTTAGTAGTCAAGAGATCATGGTTGTCAAATTGCATCGATTTGATCGAATTTGATAGTTTGAGTGGCCTATAGACATGGGTGAGTCAATATGTACCTCAAACTTGCTCAGTCATTTAGAATTTAATGCACATTTATTAGGATAGGAAGTAAGGCTAGACAAAAAACCAGAAGCGGTCCTTTGTTGTTTGATCACATCTCTAAGGTTCGGTTAGGGTGCATTTTTTATATGAATCTGTGGATTGATTGAAGTCTTCCTTGTAGAGATATAAGTTGACTGATATTCTTCGATACTAATTTTTGTTGCAACAGTTTGACAATACCTTTCTTTTGTAATCCAAGAGGGCCTTTTCTATCATATCTCATATTTTGTAACTTAAAGCCTTTTCCATAATTCTTACATGGTATTGTGATGTGGTCTTGATTAGATTCTTCTTCAAGTTCCTTATAAAGCATTTTGTAAATGCCCTCTTCTTACATCTTGCCATTTTATAATAAATGTGGATACTTGCTTTGAGGGATGTGGTCGTCCATAATTATTAAGAGAATCCATTAGTTGTCTTAGATACATGGTTTGATTCAAGTTGTATTCTCTCATTCCTTTGTCCTTAAACTTTCCTTTAAGCTCTTCTTAATTTCATGTGGAATCTTTCAATTATTTTGGATCAACATATGTTAAAGATGGAGTTGCCTCTCTATTGATTGGAACTATTGTTTATATTCTTGGTCACAATATATGAATGGGTTTGGATCACCTTTGACTATTACTTTGACTCCATTATGTGGGAACTTAATACATTGGTGATATGTTGATGGTACTGCTCTCATTTCATGTATCCATGGACATCCCAAAAGTATGTTATATGTAAGATCAAGATCAAGGACTTGGCAAACCACATCCTTTGTTAATGGTTGAACGCTAAGAGGTAGGGTGATTGTTCCTTTAGATGAGTTTTCTTCATCATCATATGCCTTTATGGTGATCTTATTTCTTGAATTCACAGCTTGTTCAGAGTATCCCAATTGTATGATAGTTTTCAATGTACATATATTAAGACCTCCATCTATCAAGACACATTTGATGCAACTTTTATGATGGAGAAAGGCTTCAATATGGAGTGGTGAATTGTGTGGTTGACATGGAGATGTGTCATTGGCTTCTATGAATGTAAGGAAATGCAAAGTGGAAAGGTATCCCACCTTGGCTTGAAACTGGTCCACATTCAGATCAGTGGGAACGGATGCCTCTCTGAAGATCTTGTCTAGAATAGCCTTATGTGAGGGTGAAATGTGTAAAATCTCAAGGATGGAGATAAGGGCTAGTGTCTTCCCTAACTTGTCTACAATTTCATACTCATTCTTGGTGGATGATGAAGCTATTGCCTTGGATGGAACACCTTGTAAAGTAACTTTACCCCTTCGAGTTGTGACATTGCATTCAGGGGTTTTTCATCAAATGATGAAGATTATGATCCAATACCTTTCAAAATAACTTTACCCATTTGAGTAGAATCTTTAGAGGTTTTTTCCTTGATAATTATAGTAGACACATGGTTGTCCATTTCTGAAATATGGTAAATGGTATAGTCATAGGTTGCAGTAGTATAATTGGCATTGCTATCTATCTTAGGGGCTTTTCCCTTATCATGTTTAGGGAATGGTTCCTTAAACATCACATGTTCTTCATTGGAAGTGTGACCATAAAATTCTATTGTGCCATTGCCAATGAGATCTTGGATGAGATTCTTCAATATGTGATACTTGCTAGTCTTATACCCCTTTCTCTTGTGATAGTTACAAAACTCATTATCATTCCACCATGTAGGCTTTATCTTAGGTTCAAATGGTTGATTGTCTAGAAATGTAATAAGCTTGTTTACAACCAATTTCTTTAATGAGGTTTCAATTGGCTCTCCCAATGGAGTGTATTTTCTTGAAGGTCTTGATGGCCTTTGAGAATTCACTTGATAATTAGAATTAGAAGAGATTGCCCAGATGAAAGTTAACTTCAATTTTACCACATTTGCATCTACTACCCCACCATTGATAGTATTCTTGTTTTTGCTCCAAAAGTGGGGTTTATCTTTCCCATTTGAATCATCCTCATTGTCCTTAAATAGTTTTGATGCAGTAGCATCCCCAGTTCATAGCAATCTTGCATCAACCAAAAATATTTCCTTTTTGTTTTGCTTTTTGTTTCCAATTTCAGCATTTATTTCTGTGTTTCCCGGATTTGGCTCATCAGAACCTGTGGAGTTAGATTATTCTTGAAGACTTGATCATCTTCCTTATTCCCAAATTGTGGAGCATTTGGATCATTTTCCAGCAAGTTATCGCTACCGGTTTTTGAGATAGTTTTATGTTACCTGTTGCCTGGACCTATTTGCATTAGTGATCTATTAGATCCTTTCCATAGCTTGTGGAGCCCTGACTATTGATTTTGATGTTCCTTGGTGTATGGTCGAACTTTCCCCGTGATCTACACTTCATCCTTTGTATTTTCTAGAGGAATTTCTTTGGTGGAGGTCGACCTTGTTGGTTTTACATGTTAGGTCTTGTTCTTCGGGTTTTGATCCCTTTCTAGGCCGACCAAATTCCCTTGGATCATATAAATCATTGTAATTGAGCACTAGAATGTAATCAAAGGAGTTAGATAGAGCATACAAGATATATCTTAAGATTTGAGGTCTCAATGGTGACTTGTTATGTATTTTGAGCATGTTTTAGCAGGCCTGTGAGCTGGTTACTGTAACCCAGTTGTTATCGGTTGGTTGTAATCAGTTTTCATGATATAATTCAATCTATTATGCATTGCCTCCATCATGTCCTTGTGTTTTCATTGTGTTTACTCTTGCTGACCGGTCTGGATTGATCTCTTTGAGGTCCCTCCTAGTCGATGATTGCTTCAAGTGGTATCAGAGCGATCTTTCCTTTTGGAGATTGCGTTGTCCTGAGAAAAAAAATTATAGGGTGGTGGACTATGGATCTGATGTACAACTATAGAGGACTCGCATAAAGATGGTGCGAAGAGGAACTAGGAATGGTGGAGCGCGTGGGAATGCAGACCCTGTTGTGATGGAAATGTTGCGAGGAATAGCAGCCCGGTTGAAAGTCATTGAGACAGACCAGAGAAGAGGCCAACATATTGAAGATGTAAGTGAAGATGAAGGAGAAGAAGCCCTGGTGGAACAAGTAAACCCACCGACAATTGATCTGGATGAGAAAAGGTTTTTGAGGGTTTTGAGTAGGGAAAATACTAAACCTCATTTTACCCCACCGGAATATGATGGAAAGTTGGATTCAGATGAATTGATAGATTGGATCTCGGAGCTAGAGAAATATTTTGATTTTGAAAACATTGCAAAAGAAAGGAAGGTGAAATATGCATGTACCCGGTTGAAAGGTCATGCATCTCTTTGGTGGGAGAATTTGCAGGTTGATAGACAGAGAAGAGGTAAAGAGAAGATCAAGACATGGGATCGGATGGTTGCTAAGTTGAAATAAAAATTTATGCCAGCTGATTATCAAGTAAATCTATTCCAGAAGTTGTAGAATTTGAGAGAGAAGTAATCTAGTGTGAAGGAGTACACTGAAGCATTTTACAAGTTGAATATCAGATCTGGACATGTTGATGATGAAGTTGAATAAGTTGCAAGATATTTGAATGGATTGTGAGTGTCTATACAAGATGAACTTAGTTTGATCAAATTGTAGAGTGTTGAAGAATCTTACCAGTATGCCCTGAAAGTAGAAGAGAAGCTAAACAAAAGACATGATCAGAGGCAGAGAGGCAGAGGTGGAAGGTTTTCCGGAGGAAGATTTCAAGGAGGAAGAGGATATACATGTTGGATAACAAATTTGTCATGTCTTAATTTTATGATGATTGACTTGTATTACCCTTAATTATTGAAAGACAAATTGAACCAACAGTTGGGTAAATTAATGAATAATTCACCCTCTACATAAGGGTGCAGCTTCTTGTATGATATCCAATGATTTATTTTTTATTTTTTTAAAATATACACAAATTCTAACTTCACTTTTAACCAGAAAGTGAGTAAAGGCATTCACATTCATAAGTCAAAACCACATCAATGCTACAAAGATAAATATTATGTATGTAAACTCACAAATTTACAACCAAAATAGCTTCACTTATCAGAAAATTTCCTCTTCAAATGGATCGGATCGAGTCTCACTCATGTCTCTCTGGACAAGGGGAATTGGGACATCCATGCAAAATTAATAATAGACCTACTTATTAAATTCATTCACAAACTTATGAAAGTGGAATTACCAAAGAAGCAACAGATGTTTCATAAATGAATATATCCCAATAGAGATTTTTTGTTCACATTCAAACACACAGATTTGAAATCTGCACAATATGTATCATTCTATTCACTGATAAAATGTCTTCCTTGAAAATTCAACACATTCAAAAGAAAACAAAGTCTGCTAATCTATCACCACCAAAATTTCTCGGACCTTATCAAAGTCAAGTAAATTAGCTTTTATAGCCACAACCTGGCTAACAGTTCATACAGGAAACACGGAAAACAAACCATTTCCACCCCGCGAATATAGAGAAACTAGTGTTTAAACAAAAAAATAAAACTGCTTTCACAACTAAGAATTGAAAAGAGACATCACAACATAGAACATTCTTAAGTAATTTTGATAACTACTTTCTTCTTCCAATATGTGTAAGCAACAACAAAGTGTTGAATGATTTCACTATGGGGCAGCCCCACGTGTTTCATTATTTGCTTCCATACTTCCTTCTCGCGGCGTATTTGCACTACTTCATCTGAATGCTCATCAAGGTTCTGAATGCACAAGAAAAGAAGGGATTATGTTTTAGACATGAGGCTTAAGTCATTTGAAACCAAGCCCTTGGATTCTTTGGTGGTTTATGTTCTCTTCTAATGACCCTATTATGACCTCAACTATTTCTAGAGTTTTTCCATCATCTTTTAAAACACTTCAAACCAATGCAACTAAGCTCATTATGCATGGAAGATACCAATTTTGCAAGTTGAATCACTAATTTGCTAGATTCTTCATATGCCTATCTCACCAACAAATTTCTCCATTCTACATTTCATTAGCATACTACAGAATATTGTTATCCAAAGCAAGAACTGGCTTCTCTGACAAGAAATTCATTACACCATACTTATGTACTTCTCTCATCTGAGCTTCCCTTTTCACCCACTCATCTTCTTCATTATTCCATTTTACAATTTCATTCTCCATTTCCTTTGTTACCGTGTTTGTATCATCGTGAACCTTACTCAGATTCATAAAATATTTTCCTCCTGCTTTCTGAATTTTGTCCAGCCAATCCACAACAAAGTCTATCATTAATCTACATTTTTGAATTTGCTCAATTGTTTTTTGATTGACAGGGGACTTAGGTAGGATTTTGAGAAATGGGCTGTGAATTAGGATTATTGATGGCCTCAATGTATTCTACCATGCTTCTCATTATCTCTTTCATTTTAGACTTATCTTTTTCATCCTTCCAAGATCTTTTCAGCATCCTCTTGGTTAAAAATTCCAAATGTAATGCATCTGTTGCACGAGTTCCTTCCCCTAAGTTCACCTTTTCCACCATGACATTTTTACTTGTTAGATCAGCCATAGTTTCATCAGTTTTTGGCCAAGCAATCTCCGCAGTCCAATTACCTGTATCTTCACCAAAATTAATTTTTGATACAGTCTTTATCCTTTTGGCTTTGGAAACCTTTCCAAGGACATTTAGTGACCATATCCTTGACTGGGATAGATACTAGAACAATGCTCCTTTTCTTACTAGCTAATGTGCTCTCCAACCATGTTGGCCTTGGGGTTGTGAGAGATTTGTCTGAACCAGTCTCTGCCTCCTTTTGATCCCTCACTACTAAGGTAGTGACCACATTCAAGGATTCACCTACCTATTGACTGTTACCCTCATCATCTAAATCTTGTACTCCCACATTTGGATTTGAAGAATAAATATCCATCTCAGGTGTGATCTCAAGGTCAATTACTGTATCAACAAGGGAATATTTTCTTCTTCTCTTAGTTCTAGAACGAGTGATTCTACATGTTGTTAAATCTTCTTTTCTCGATACCCTTTCTATTACCCGCTCACCCCTCTCCTTTTTCTTGGAAGGACCTTGAAAGAGGATTCTGGACTGCAAAAACAGAGGTCAAGTCACCATGCGTAGCATCCAACACTTGCTTAATTATTAAATGGGCAACTATGAGAAATGATTTTTAAAAAAAACTCAAGTAAGGGTGAGATAATTGCTCACATGATTCATTCAAGATTAATTGACTACTTATTTGTGCCTTCTTACTCCGAAAAGACCCTTTCCTAACATCTCATTAATTATTCAGCTTATTCCTTCCTCTCCATGATTACCATGCAATATAGTACACCTCACAACTTATTATCTTAGGTTCCATTTAAATTTTGAATATTGTTTTTTTTTAAACACCCGCCAACATGATGCTTTCCTTTTTCGCTTGAAGTTGCATTCATCTGACATTGAACCTTGAACCATGGACCTCTTCAATGGTGGTTCAAGGGTTTAGGTTTGACAAAACCAAAATGGTCTACCAATGAACCAACATAAGAATATACAACAGACCTTGCTAAAGACAAGAATTTGGACCAAATTCCACTCTCACACATATTGAACCTTGAACCTTGAACTTTCTTCAAAGATGATTCAAAGGTTCAAGTTCAAAGACCCACTAGACAAAACTTTACTAAAGACATGACCACAGAGTGACAAGACCACTTGAACCTGAACTTTGTACCTTGGATGAGTTCAATAGAAAGGTTCGAGTTCAAAGAATTTATGACCTGACATATAACTAAACTTTACACAAGGCTTCACTCTAAAGAACACTGTCAATAATTGTTCAACTTAGCAATTAATAATTAAGGGAGGGTAACATCGGCTTTGACTGGGGACTGGGACTGTAAAGGACTAGGAAGGGACTCAGAATCTCTGGTTTTGCACTAAAAGAAAGATAAAGATCTAGAACAAACTAAACAAAACATAACAAAACCGACACTGAAACTGACAACTACTCTACAAAGCTACACTAAAAGATGCAAGGGACACCTGCTTACAATTTGTAAAGCTTGAGATCCTTCCCATTGTAAGACAGGGGAAGATTTGTACCATCTAAATAAGAGAGTCTGAAAGTATTTGGTCCTTTGACTTCGTGGATGAGAACGACCCTTTCTATAATGAATCGAATTTACTGTGTGCTCCTTTGGGCTCCCTCATTTTATCCCAGAGTAAAACTTTATCTCCCAACATAAATTTCCTTGCTCGAGCCCTGCAATCAAAAATCTTTTTGACCCACTGTTGATGTTTTGTAATATGATCCACCAGCTTTTCTATTTCTTCTTCAATCTTGGCCAAATGCATAACTCTTTTCTCCAATGCATCCTGAAAATACACATCCTAAACTACTGTTTGCAATTTTGAAGTTTCTAACTCCAGAGGAAGTGAGAGTTGAGCTCCAACTCCATACACAAGCTCAAAAGGTGACATTCTAATTGCTTATTTTGGTGATGTTCCATCTGCCCATAGAGCTTCATACAACTTCTTGTGCCAATCTTTTGAATTTTCACTCACCAACTTTTTCATGATGTTAATCAAATTCTTGTTACTGGACTCTGCTTGACCATTTCCATGTGGGTAATAGTCTGAAGAATGAGCCAAATAAATTCCATGATCATAACAAAACAAAGAAATTTCAGCAGAGGAAAAGCTTGTGGCATTATCAATCACTATTTTTAGAGGTATTCTGAAGTGGACTAGGATATTCTCCTTCAAGAACTGACACACCACCTCTGAGGTTGTCCTTCTGACAGGAGCAGATTCTACCAATTTAGTGAAATAATTAGTGGTTGTATGAATATATTTATGTCCAGCACTGGAAGAAGGTGATAATGGACCTATGAAATCTAAACCCCATTGTTTGAAAGGTTCTTCTATAACCACCGGTCTGAGAGTTAAAGCGGCGAGTTGTGGCTTTCCTATGAATAACTTGCATTTCTCACAATTGGTAACCCAGACATATGCATCTTTAAATATTCCAGGCTAGTAATAACAATTTCTTAATATCTTGTAAGCAATGACAGTGGAAGAGAAATGACCACCACAAGCATCATCATAAAAAAATTTCAACAAGGCCTCCCGATGTGCTCTGTCCACACATCGGAGGAAAGTGGCATACAACCCCTTTTTATATAACATACTTGGCTACTTTTAATCTCAAGTTTTGTTTCTCTCTAGGAGACAAATGTGTAGGACACTCTCCATAGGTCAAATAGAAGGCTACATTAGTGAACCAAGAATAATGCAGGCCTGCAAAAAAAGCTAGTGGCAACTCATCTTCAACTCCATTTTTACTTTTTGCAATCAACTTACATAAGCCTTGGCCTCTTACTAGCTTTGCTGGTTTGATACCCAGATTGAACTCTTGTATCTTTGAAACCCACATTTCCCTATTATTCATTACAGTGTCTTTTTGCATCAAGATACTCTTCACAGCAGAATGGGGTACGTAAACTATTGCATGGGAATGGAGAATGTAATGTCTAAAATGTTTCACATCTTTTACTACTACAAATGCTTATTTTTCCATCAATGAATACTTTAATTCATTCTTTTTCAATGGTATGCTCATGAATGCTATAGGAACTTCCACATCCTCCATTTTTTTGCAACAAGATTCTTGACATGATGTGCTCAATGGCGTAACAATAATTAATAAAGTCCTTTTTAAAGTCTAGATTAATAAGCATGGGGGCCTGTGCAATGGCCTCTTTTATTGCTTCAAACACTTTCTTACCATCTTCATTCCATTTTAACACCTACTTCTCACTCATTATATTCACTATATACCTAGTGGTCTCTGCAAAATCTAGGACAAACCTTCTCAGAAAATTCACCTGTCCAAAGAAGGACCTGACTCCATTTCTATTAGATGGTAGACTTAGCTGCTAGATTGCCTTCACCCTTTCAGGATCCACTTTGACACCCTCTTTGGAAACAATGTGACCAAGTAATTTGCCTTTAGTAACCCCTAACACTAACTTCTTCAAATTCTAAGACACTCCATGCTCTTGGCATCTCTGCAATACTTGCCTTAAGTCTCTTAGGTGATTTTTTCTCCTCTTTGAAAAGACAATTAAATTGTCAAGGTATATATAAATTATTTTATCTTTCAGGTGACTGAAAGACAAGTCCATAGCTCTCTGGAAGGTTGCTCTAGCATTTATCAGGCCAAATGGCATCCTGGTGTATGCGAAGGTACCCTAGGGAGTGATGAAATTTTTCTTGTGCTAAGCTTTTTCTGAGACACTAATCTGGTTATAACCAGAAAAGACATCAAGCATTGACATCATTTCTGAACCTGAGACCATTTGTAGAATATGATCCATAGCAGGTAGTGGATAATTATCTTTCAGGTTGGCTTGATTCAAATTCCTAAAGTCCACACAAATTCTTATCTCCCCATTTTTCTTACGAAGTAGGACTATTTTGGCTATCCAAGTGTAATGATGGATATGGTATATGATTCTAGCCTTCAAAATTTAGTCTACCTTGTTAAAGATGGCCTCGGATACCTTGGGATAAAAGTTCCTAAGTTTCTACCAGAAAGGGCTTGTTCCAGGCTTCAAATGAATATGGTGTTGAAATTTTCCTTCCCTGAAGTTATTCAAGTCATCATAGCACTAGGAAAAAACATCTTTGTATTCCAACAGGATACTTATGAACCTTTTCTTCTCTACAGGTGTGCAACATTTTCCTAAGTTAACATACTCAGGATCCTCCTCAGTTCCAATATTAACTCTTTTAGAGCCACCAGCATCCTAAACTATAGGAATTTTCGCATCCTTCTTCTTACTAAAGGCATCATGATGATCAAAGAAATGTTCTTAGGAGACTAACCCTTTAGGAATCTTATTTCTTTTTAGTTGTATTACCTCATCATTTGTCTCTTGACTCAGTTCCGAAGAAAACTCCTTGCACACATCTTCTAGTCCTTTAAAGAAAGTAGCAGTGAACATTTATGTGCAATGCAAAAAGTTCTTGATTTGCTTGTCATTTTCAAAGATGCCAAAATTATCAATTATCAAGTACACTCAGTCGATATATTAATTCCACTCGGTAGGTATCATCTGTGAACTTAGGATGAGGAACCAAAAGGGAAGCTGATATTGCCAAAGAATCAGCTTTAGAATTCTGCTCTCTGGAAATGGCCTCGATAGAAAAAGCATCAAAACCTTCAATCTCATCCCACACTTTATTCTGGTAGTGCCTCAACCTCTCATTCTTTGCATTGAATAACCCTCTAACTTGTTTCATAATCAACTCCGCATCTCCCTTGACTTGAAACAACTGCACTCCCAACTTCTTTGCCTCGGCCAATCCCAATAATAGGGTTTCATACTCAGCAGTATTATTTGTATTCTTAAACTCCAACTTAAAAGAGAAATGAATATGTTTGCCAGAGGGAGGAATGAGAACTACCCCAGCTCCAGAGCCTAACACTGAGAAACTTCCTTTTAACTCCATCAACCATAGATCCTTGGGTGCCTTAGGCTGAGACAAATTTCTTGCAACCTCATTGTCAGATAAAATCATATAATTCCCGAATTCGCATTCATGGTACAATATTTGTGCCTTCGGATCATTAGAAGGGAAAATGGTGAACTTGGACTTAGCTTCTGGTGGTAAGATAACCTGTTGTTTCCCTATGGGGATAATGGCCTGAGACCAATCCATTTTAATTTCTCATTCTAGGTCTTTACAAAAAATGTGACTAAGCAGCACATGTCATAACTCACAGGAATGTTAGCCACTAGAATAGTCAACTTAACTCTTTTATCAGGATGAGAAACAAGGGCTACTTGGGAATCTTTAATCTATCCTAACAAGGATATCTGTTTGGAGTCCATGGAATAGAACCTACCAAATTTTTTAGTCAAGGATAATCCTAGGGCCTTGGCTATGGCAGACAACATGATATTATTTGAGGCACTAGAATCTATAATACAATTATTCAATTTGTGTCCATTTATGAATAGAGACAAAAATTTCAAGGGAAGCTTCAAGAGTAGCAGGGTAAGTTGGCACTTCTTCTTTTGAGAGGGAAGTGAAGTTAGTTTATTGTTGTGTGACTTCAACTTGTACATAAGCATCATTTCCTTTCACAAACTTAACCAAATTATCAAGTTCCTTAGGGTTCAATTTTAGATATTCTGCTAGTGTAATTTGAATCCAAGAGGATTTACAAAATTCAACAATATCAAATGAGCCTCAGACTCTAAAAATTTCAATAAATGGGTCTCTTGAGATCTGAAATCATTATAATGAAACCGGGAAATGATTTCCTTACCTTTGGGTTTCACAACAGAAGATGAAGGAGCACCTTGAGATTTGACATTCTGTTGATTTCTGGTCAACACAGCATAGGAAGGATCCTCCAAGGTAACCAAAATATCACCTCCTCTTTCTGAATTGGACTCATACTCTAGGAAGTGGATTCTAGAGTTGCCAGGTTGCCTGGGGGATTCTCCTTCACTTGATTCTAGTTGTGCCTCCTTTAAACCAACTAGTTGGGCATAACGTACCATCTCTGGGAAAGAACTTCCATCATGATCATCAGTAAGATGAAAGATACACATGTTGGCTTTCGATGGAGGTGCCTCAATTGCTAGTCTTTGTTGTGTAGGAGACAACTGTAAAGTTCTACTTCTGACTCCTATTAATTGATTAGGGGCTTTCCTTGGGATATCTGGATAAGTCTGCGGATAACAAGTGTTCATTTTTGCTAGTTACCTCTTCAAGATTATCATATCTTTCATTAATATCTGAATAACAGGATCAGATGAGGTTGATGCTTGTGTCGTAGAAGTTTGAACTTCTCTTTTCCACTTTCCTACAGTAATTCAATCATCCTCCAATTCAACAGCCATAATTTTCATATCAGCTAAGGTTGCCACTCTTTGCCTATGGATCAGGAAACTAATCTCAGAAGGCATAGCATTAATGAAGAAGCATTTCAAATTATCATCAGAAGGCTTTTGGTTTGCTGGAATTTTATGTACAATTTTGTCAAACTTAGCCACAAAGTCTCTCATAGATTCAAGGATCTATTTTTTTAACTGCACTAATTGGGCTAAAAGAGAATGTTTCATCTTCAGCTAATTTGAACCTAGCCTCGAACCTAGTTTTAAGATCTTGCCAATTCGTAATGGCACCATTTGGTAAATGATAAAACCAATCTGTTTCTATCTCAATCAATGTTTGTACAAACAATCTCACAGCCACATCTTCATGTTGAACAGCCAAAACACCACAAGCAACATTAAATGCATTCAAATGTTCATCTGTTGAGATGATTCCATCACCACTAAATTTAGGCAAATGATCTCTTGCTCCTTTAGGTAAAGGATTTAGATTTGCCCCTAGGGAAAGTGGTCCTACAATAGGGCCCCAGGAATTGTTGACAGCCATAGGTAAAATGATATTTAGAGGAGTGGGGTTGATTATATTAGGAAAAGCAACACCACGTAAAGTTAGGGCTTGACAAATGAGAGATATAGGAGGTGTAGAAGAGGGAGATAGGGGTCTACTCTTGGCTTTTATTTTAAATGTCAAGGGGATTGAAAAGTTGGAATTTTGAAATTCCTTGAAACATAGAATCAATCACTCCTTAACGTCTTTGAGATCGCGTGTACCTCCTTAAATCTAGTCTACTTATGATTCACTATTCACTTGAACAAAAAGAGGAAATCGGGCCTTTCAGAAAACAACCTTACTTTCCTTCTAATTCAGCCTCCAATCTTATCATTTGACTCCCCAGCAAAGTCGCCAAAAATATTTTGGTTAACATATGTGTCTTGTCTTAATTTTATGATGACCAACTCGTGTTACCCTTATTTGTTGAAACACAATTTGAACCAACAGTTGGGTAAATTAATGAATAATTCACACTCTGGATAAGGGTGCAGCTTCTCATATGATATTCAATGATTTCATTTTCTTTTCTTTTTTTAAATACACAAATTATAACTTCACTTTTAACCAAAAAGTGAGTAAAGGCATTCACATCCATAAGTCAACACCACATGAATGCTATGAAGATAAATATTACATATGTAAACTCACAGACTTACAACCATAATAGCTTCAATCCTCAAAAAAATTCCTCCTAACATGGATCTGATCGAGTCTCGCTCATGTCTCACAGGACAAGGGGAATCAGAACATCCATGCAAAATTACCAATATACCTACTTATTAAATTCATTCACAAACTTATGAAAGTGGAATTACCAAAGAAGCAACAAATGTTGCATAAACAAATATATCCCAACAGATATTTTGTGTTCACATTCAAACACACAAATTTGAAAGTTGTAGAATAAGTATCATTCTATTCATTGATAAAATGTCTTCCTTGAAAATTCAACACATTCAAAAGAAAACAAATTATGTTAATCTATCACCACCAAAATTTCTCAGACCTTATCAAAATCAAGTAAATCATTTTTTATAGCCACAACCTGGCTAACAGTTCATATGGGAAACAAGGAAAACAAACCATTTCCACCTCGTGAATCCAGAGAAACTAGTGTTTAAACAGAAAAATAAAACTTCCTTCACAACTAACATTTGAAAAGAAACATCACAACATAGAACATTCCTAAGCAATTTTGATAAATTATTTCTTCTTCCAATCCGCATAAGAAACGGTAAAGTGTTGAATGATTGCACTATGTGGTAGCCCCACGTGTGTCATTCTTTTCTTCCATACTTCCTTCTCGTAGCGTATTTGCGTTACTTTATCTGAATGCTCATCTAGATTTTGAATGCACAAGAAAAGAAGGGATTTTGTTTTAGACATGAGGCTCAATTCCTTTGAAACCAAGCCCTTGGCTTCTTTGATGTGGTTGATTTTCTCTTCTAACGACCCTATTATGACCTCAACTATTTCTAGAGTTTTTCCATCATCTCTTAAACACTTCAAACCAATGCAACAAAACTCATTGTGCATGGAAGATACCAATTCTGCAAGTTGATTCACTAATTTGGCAAATTATTCATACGCCTGTCTCGGCAAAAAATTTCTCCATTCCACATTCGGTTGGCATACGTACAAAATATTGTCTTCCAAGGCAGGAACTAGCTTCTCTGACAATAACTTCATTACACCTTATTTTTGTACTTCTCTCATCTGAGCTTCCCTTTTCACCCACTTAGCTTCTTCAATCTTCCATTTTATAATTTCATTCTCCAATTCCTTTGTTACTGTGTTTGCATCATCGTGAACCTTACTTTGATCCACAAAATATTTCCCTCCTGCTTTCTGAATTTTGTCCAGCCAATACACAACAACGTCTATCATTAATCTGATTTTTTTTATTTTCTCAATTGTTTTTGATTGACAAGGGACTTAGGGTCAAAAGATGTAGGAGTTTGAGAAATGGGCTGTGGGTTAGGATTATTGATGGCCTCAATGTATTATGCCATGCTCCTCATTATCTCTTTCACTTTAGACATCTTTTTCATCCTTCCAGGATCTTTTCAGCATCTTCTTGTTTGAAATTTCCTAATGTAATGCATCTGCTGCGTGAGTTCCTGCTCCTAAGTTCACCTTTTCCATCGTGAAATATTTACTTGTTGGATCAGCCATAGTTTCATCATTTTTTGGGTGGGAAATCTCTGTAGTCCAATTACCTGTATCTTCATCAAAATCAATTTTTAAGAGTCTTTAACCTTTTGGCTTTGGAAACCTTTCCCAAACATTTACTGACCATATCCTCGACCGAGATAGATACTAGAAAAACATTCCTTTTCTCACTAGCTAATGTGTTCTCCAACCATGTTGGCCCTAGGGTTGTGAGAGATTTGTCTGAACTAGTCTTTGACTCCTTTTGATCTCTCACTACTCAGATAGTGACCACATTCAAGGCTTCACCTACCTGTTGACTATCACCCTCATCATCTAAATCATGTACTCCCACATTTGGATTTGAAGAATAAATATCCATCTCGGGTGTGGTCTCAAGGTCAATTACTGTATCAATAGGGGAAGATTTTCTTCTGCTATTAGTTCTAGAATGAGTGATTCTACCTATTGTTAAATCTTCTTTTCTCTGTACCCTTTCTATTACCCGCTCACCCCTCTCCATTTTCCTGGAAGGACCTTGAAAGAGGATTCTGGACTTCAAAAACAGAGGTCAAGTCACCATGTGTAGCGTTCAACACTTGCTTAGTTGAAAAAATGGGCAAATACGAGAAATGATTTTAAAAAAAACTCACGGGCGATATAATTGTTCACACGATTCATTCAAGATTAATTTGACTACTTATTTGTGCCTTCTTACTATGAAAAGACCCTTTCCTAACTTCTCATTAATTATCCGGCTTATTCCTTCCTCTCCATGATTACCATGCAATATAGTACTCCTCATAGCTTATTATCTCAGGTTATCTTTAAATTTGGAATATTCTTTTTTTCAAAACACCCACCAGCGTGATTCTTTCCTTTTCCTCTTGAAGCTGCATTCATCCAGCATTGAACCTCAAACCATGGACCTCTTCAATGGTGGTTCAAGGGTTCAAGTTCGACAAAACCAAAATGGTCTACTGACGAACAAACATAAGAATATACAATGGACATTGTTGAAGACGAGACTTCAAACCAAATTCCACTCTCACACATATTGAACCTTGAACCTTGAACTTTCTTCAAAGATGATTCAAAGGTTCAAGTTCAAAGACCCACCCGACAAAACTTTACTAAAGACATGATCACATAGTGACAAGACCGCTAGAAGCTGAACTTTATACCTTGGACAAGTTCAATAGAAAGGTTCAAGTTCAAAGAATCTATGACCCGACATATAACTAAACTTTACATAAGGCTTCACTCTAAAGAACACTGCCAAGAATCATTCAACTTAACAATTGAGAATTAAGGTAGGGTAACAATAACGAAGGTAGAGGAACCTATATAGATCAGAATAAAGACAAGGTAGTGAACAAAGAAGATAATTCATACCGGAAAGATGATAGAAATTTCTATCGAAACAGAGAACCAAATGGCTACCAAAATGAGAATTTTGGAAAAGATGACAGAAGACAAGACAAGAGAGTGTTTAGAGGAACTTTCAATAAGTGAGGAGGAGAAGGACATCCTGCTTTCAAATGTAAGAAGATAGAGAATACCGGAAGAATAGCAGTAGTGGAAGAAAACCCCACCGGATCAGATAATAAACAGGAAGATGTAGAACTATTGATGATGAGGAGAGCTTTGTGTCATACTGAGAGAGATGAAGAGCCCTTGTAGAGGAATAATTTGTTCAAGACTAGATGTAAGGTATCCGGTAAGTGTTGTAAATTTTTCATTGATAGTGGTAGTTCAGATAATCCTTTTTTAGAAGAGATGGTGAATAAGTTGAATTTGGAAATATTGAAACACCCTAAGCCTTATCAGATGGAATGGATTCAAGATGATCATAAGTTGTTAGTAAGTGAGAATTGTTTGGTGAAATTAAAAATTGGGAATTATCATGATGAAGTCTCGTGTGATATTATGCCTATGGATATTTGTCACATTTTGTTGGGTAGACCTTGGCAATTTAATAGACAGGTAATACATGATGGGAGGAAAAATACATACACTATTATGGCCAATGGGATGAAGAAAACCTTGTTTCCCTTGGAGGAACCTTGGAAGAGTGAAGTCTATACAAATGCTAGAATCTGTTTGGTGGATGGAAGGAAATTCCTAGATGGATTGAAACATGAGAATATGTGTTTTTCCTTAGTTCCTAAGAAGACTGAGAATCTGAAGCATGAAGAAGAACAATCAGAAGAGATAAAGTATTTGTTGACAAAATATGAAGATATCAATTCACATAATGTGCCTAATGGATTACCACCTATGAGAAGTATCAGTCATTGCATGGCCCTGGTTCCCGAAGCTAGTTTACCTAACAAAGTTGCACACCGGATGACATCGGTAGAGAATGAAGAGTTGAATTGGCAAGTGCGGGAATTGTTGAAGAAAGGTTTGATCAGAGAAAGTCTGAGCCCTTGTGCAGTACTAGCAGTATTAGCACCTAAGAAGAATAGAGAATGGAGAATGTGTATCGATTCCAGAGCAATAAACAAGATCATGGTGAAATACCAGTTTCCTTTGTCTAGGATGGATGACATAATGGACTATTTGAGCAGAGCCAAATACTTTACAAAGATAGAATTGAAGAGTGGATATCATCAGATTAGGATCAGAGAAGGAGATGAGTGGAAGATAGCATTCAAGACAAATAAAGGATTGTATGAATGGTTGGTGATGTCTTTTGGGTTAACTAATGCATCGAGTAATTTCATGAGGCTAATGAATGACGTATTAAAGAAATTTTTGGGTAAGTTTGCTATTGTATATTTGGATGACATTATGATTTTTAGTAAGACAAAAGAGGAGCATTTGTTGCATTTGAGACAAGTTTTGCAGAGGTTGAGAGAAGGAAAGTTGTTGATAAATATTAAGAAGTGTACTTTCATGAAGGATGACTTAGTCTACTTGGGATATGTGATATCTGAGGATGGTTTAAAGATGGACCCTAAGAAAGTAAAAGCAATTGATGAGTGGCCTACACTGGAAAGTATTGGAGAGGTAAGATCATTTCATGGGTTGGCTAGTTTCTACTGAAAGTTCATCAAAAAATTATTTCAGTTTGTAACCCTATGACTGAGACAATGAGGGGAGATAGAAAGGAGTTCAAGTGGACCACTGAAGGAAACAAAATTTTTGAACTGTTGAAGCAGAAAGTGACTGAGCAGCCTATGTTGGCTTTACTAGATTTAAATAAAGTATTTCAAGTGGATTCTGATGCAAGTGGAATAGAAATAGGAGCAGTCCTGAGTCAGGAAGGGAGAGTAGTAGCTTATTTCAGAGAGAAACTGAATGATGCCTGGAGGAGATATTTAGTGTATGATCAATAATTTTATGCCATAGTTCAAGCCTTGAAGAAGTGAAGACATTACCTATTTCCTAAGGATTTTGTGATGTATACGGATCATCAAGCTTTGCAGTATTTGAACAACTAGAGTAAGTTGAATCAAAGACATATGAGATGGGTAGAATTTTTGCAAAGTTACACCTTTGTGTTGAAGCATAGAAGTGGGAAATCTAACAAATTTGTGGATGCATTGAGTAGGAGAAGGAATTTGCTGACAGAGATGAGAGTAACAATATTATGATTTGAGGAATTCAAGACCTTGTATGATGATGACCCGGATTTTGCAGAACCTTGGAGAGCATGTAGAAAATCAGTTATGGTAGATAGAAGCAAGTGTTTGGATTACTTTATTCAAGATGGGATGTTATTCATAGGAATACAATTATGCGTACCTAAGAGTTCTATGAGGGAGAATCTGATAAAGGAGAAACATAGTGGAGGATTAGCCAAACACTTTGGTGTTGACAAAACAGTAGCATTGGTGAGTGAGCATTACTTTTGGCCCTAGATTCATAAGGATGTTAGGAAATATGTTCAAAGTTATAGAGTTTGTCAAGTTGCAAAGGGTAGTATTCAAAAAGTGGGATTGTATAAACCTTTGACAATACCGGTAAGACCTTGGGAGGATATAAGCATGGATTTCATACTTGGATTGCCTAAAACACAGAGAGGGGATGATTCTATATTTGTGGTAGTGGAGAGATTCTTGAAGATGACTCATTTCATACCTTGTAAGAAAAAATCAAATGCATTACATATAGCAGACCTATTTTCAAGGAAGTAGTGAGATTACATGGATTACCTAAGAGAATAGTTCTAGATAGAGACACTAAGTTTATTGGTTATTTTTGGAGAACACTTTGGAAGAAGGTGAAGACAAATTTGAAGTTTAGTTCTACTTTTCACCCACAGACTGATGGATAGATAGAAGTAGTTAACCAAAGCTTGGGAAATTTGTTGAGATGTTTAGTTGGAGACAAAACCAGAAGTTGGTATTTGATTCTTGCACAAGCAAAGTTTGCATACAATAATTCAATAAACAGGAGTACCGGAAGGACACCTTTAAAGAATTTTACCAGATGACGCCCTAGAGGTATATCAGAATTAAGAGATATTAGTAGTGAAGACCAAAGAAGTTCAAAAGCAAAAGAATTTGCAAATCACATGAAGGACTTACATATTCAAGTTAAGCAACATTTGGAGGACATGAACAACAAGTATAAGGATAAATAAAATGAGAAGAGAAGACATAAGGAATTTGAAGTTGGTGATGAAGTGATGGTGTATCTAAGAAAACAAAGATTACTAGTTGGAACTTATACCAAGTTGTAGATGAGAAATTTTGGACCTTGTAGAATTTTGAGAAAGTTCAGTTCCAGAAATGCATATGAAGTGGAGTTACCGGATAGTTTGAGTATTTCCCCTGTGTTTAATATTGTAGATATTCATCAGTATCATGAACCAAAATTCAGTGAGGATAGTATTGTAGACTTGGAGAAATAGTTACCTCGAAAGGAACCGAATCAGATTGAAGACATTTTGGACAGTAGGATTAGGCATAGTACCCGAAGCAATCAGTATAAGGAGTATCTTGTGAAGTGGAAGGACAAACTAGTTGAAGATTCATCTTGGATTTCTTAGGAAGAGGTAGACTGCCTTGGTTTTCCTCTGACCCTAGCAAAGTGAGAGACTCACTTTTTTCAACAACCCCGGATGTCTGATGCAAGAGCATCCCCGGTTCATAGCAATCTTGCATCAACCAAAAATATTTCCTTTCTATTTTGCTTGATGTTTGCAGTTTCAACATTTATTTCTATGTTTCCTAGATTTGAATCATTGAAACCTGTGGAGATGGATTCTTCTTGAAGACTTGATCATCTTCCTTATTCCTAAACCGTGGAGCATTTGGATCATTTTCCAGCAAGTTATCACTACCGATTTTCGAGACAGTTTTTTATTACCAGTTGCTTGGACCTATTTGCATTGATGATCTACCGAATCCTTTCTATATCTTGCAGAGTCCTAAGCATTGATTCCAATGTTACTTGGCATGTGGCCGACCTTTTCCCATGATCTACACTTCATCCTTTGGATTTTTCGAAGGAATTTCTTTGCTAGAGGCCGACCTTGTTGGTTTTACACATTAGGTCTTGTTCTTTGGGTTTTGATCTCTTTCTGGGCTGACCGGATCCCCTTGGATCATATAAATCATTGTAATTGAGCATTAGAATGTAATCAAAGGAGTTAGACAGAGCATACAAGATATATCTTAAGATTTGAGGTCTCGGTGGTGACCTACTCTGTATTTTGAGCATGTTTTAGCAGGCCTGTGAGCTAGTTACTGTAACCTGGTTGTTACTAGTTGGTTGTAATCAATTTTCATGATATAATTCAATTTGTTATGCATTGCCTCCATCATGTCCTTGTGTTTCCATTGTGTTTACTCTTGATGACTAGTCTGGACTGATCTCTTTGAAGTCCCTCCTAGCTAGTGATTGCTTCAAGTTTGATTGTACCTTGTTCAATAAGTACTTTCTCAACTGCTAGTCCTTTCTCAATAAGATCTTTGAAAGTGGATAAACAAGATTTTCTAATTTCATATCCAATATCCTTATTCACATTTTGAGTGAACATTTTAACCATTTATTTTTTATGGAATATAACAAGAGCAATGACTACCTAAACTTCTCCATCACTGTAAGAATGATGCAAAGGACTCTCCATTTTTTTGCTTGGTATTACATAAGGTATTCACTGACACATCCATTTCAATTTTGTATGAGAATTGTTGTATTAAATCTTCTACTAGTTCACCCCATGACATGATCCTAGACAAAAGTTGTGAAAACCATTCCATGGCTTGTCCACTTAAGCTTTGTGGAAATAATCTCATCAAATAAGATTCTTCTCTTGCTACCTCTATGCAAGCCATGAAAAACTCTCTAATGTGTGTCTTGTGATCTCCCTTTCCTCTATACTTATCAAATCTTGGTGTCATAAAATGAGGAGGAAAAGGAGGCATTGGTATGCTTTATCATTTGGATCTAAGAATGAATGTATTTCCTTGTGTAGTCCTTTGTTGGTGCATGCATATCTGCCATCTATTTTTGCAAATCCTTACTTTTTTATTGTAAGTCATTACTAGGTGGTGTTTTCTCTCTTTGAGGTATTCCCATGCCTAAGCCACCTAGTGGAAGAGGAGGGATATAATGCATGTAGGGATGATATTGGTCATAGATATGCTCATATGGAGAAGGAACATAATTTTAGCTACCATATGGTCCACTTGGTATGGTACTATAATGAGGAGCACTAGGCCTAGGATGATCAAGTATGTATCATCAAAATGAGGATGATGAGTATTATAATTATGATCTTAATTATTGTCCCCAAATCTAACATGGGGCCATCTTGTGTCATGATCATGTGTGTTCCCTTGGGTATGGATGTATGTATTGGTATTCCTTCACCCTTGGATAGGATGACCATAGGGTTGTTCATGAGTATATCTAGTAAAATTGCTATAGGCATGAGCATCTTTGGGTTTTTGAAATAAGGATGAGGGTGACTCAGGTACGAGATGTTCTCTCCTATTACCACCATCATTACCACTAGGATTTGCATTGGCTTGATTAACTTGATTGGGATCCTCTTCCACAATTTATGACACATCAAAGTCATGGGGTAATCTTGCACCACTTTGCATAAACATTTGCACAAGGTATTGATGATCTCTTCTCATTATTTCCTCAATCATCCTATTAAACCCTGCATCAGATATAGTGTCTTGAATGTCTACAGAAGTAATGGACTCATTTTCATTGTCATTGTTAATTTCTGATGGATTACTATTGTAGACACCTAAAATTATCATGTTTAATTAAATAAATATTTTTATTTATTTATTTATTTTATCCTAAGTCTTCTATTAATTAAATAAATCTCTATTTATTTAATTAACTCATTTATCCTCTTCTATCTGTTTTCTCATTTTAAAAAAATATTTAAATTATCTATCTCCTAAATTAAATAATATTTTTATTTATTTCATTGGTCCCACTTCCTCTATTAATTAAATAAATATTAATTTATTTAATTAATTCATTAAAGATTTTTCCTCTGTGACACATGTCATTTATCTCTTAATTTTCCTCTACATACCCCCTTCATTATTCTATTATTTCTTCTACCTACCCTTTAATCCTAGCTGGCCATTAATTTCTTTCACCTCTTAATCTTATCCCTCCATTTTCTAAAGCATCTTCTATATAAGAGGATTATCTCATCATTATCAACCCTAATCAATATTATGCAATCAAGCCTTCTTGCGATCAAGCGACTTCACAACCACAATCCATTTTTTGTTGAGCTCTTGTGCACATACAAAAATCTGAGAGCAAATATATCAAACAAGATCAATGGAGATCTAGGAGACAATGGAGATTGAAACCCTACTTGGCATGTGAATGTTGTTATTTTGTTGATTTGCTTGTTCTTAGGTGTCTTCATTGGTGTATGGTGAATGTTTGGTTATAGAACTAGGGTTTGTTGTGGTTGGATCTTTGTGGTTTTACAATAGCTTATCATCATCATTTTTCACCGTATACATTTTGGCACGCCTAGTGGGACTTTTGTCCATTTTATTTTTAACATTTTGTTTGTAGATTTAGTTTTTTTGCAAAGTTGCAGGTCAAATTTGCGACAAATCTAATTTATTGTGTGTCTATGACTGTTCTTTCTGCATCTATGTTCCGATTTTGTGTCTGTGATCTTTGTTTTGGCGTCTGTATTTTTTTGTCAATTATGCAGGTCTCAAATCCTAAAATCGCATTTGTGCATTATATTATCACGTTTGTGATCAAAAACTGTGTCTGCATTGGATATTTCCACATTTTTGTCTTTTATGTCTGTCGCAAGTGTAGGTTTCCCGAAATCATGTCTATGTCTTATCATATTGTGTCTCTACCCAAAAATTGCGTCTGAGTTGCTTGTTATTGCATCTATGTACAGGTCTTATTTTGCAGGTTTTAGATCTCAAAATCAGATCTGTGTTTGATATTTTTGCGTCTGTGTTCGAAAAGTGCATCTGTGTTCGATATAACAACATTTTTTATTTTTAGTTTTTCATTATCTCTTTCATTTTAGGGTTTTTCGATTTGGTTTTGGCCTAACCCCCTTGTTTGGACTAACGAAAAGGTGTAGTTGTCTTGAAAAGGAGAATACATCATATTTCAAAGGCCTCCTTTCACATTTGGACCTGGATTTCTAAAATTTACCTAACTAGTGTGCTTGCAAGTGGGGTTAATTTATGAAAATTACTAATCATTTGTTGGAGGGGTAATCTAGGTGTGTGTTTTTTATTTTTTAGTCTAATTAGGGTTACATATTTTTCATTTGGGGTTAGATAACTTGTTTTAAGTGTTTCATGCATTATGCACATTTTATGTTTATAACCCTAGAGGTGATAACAAAAGTATCCTCTCCCCTCGCCTTCCATTGGACCTTGGGTGTAAGAGAAATTGTTATCATCTTCTATTTAGGTAAGAGGCTTGTCTCTTGGGTAGCACATAAGGCCAAGTGAGAGAGCATGACCCAAGTGGGACTTCTTATTCCCACTATATAAATTAATATGTTAAGAAAAAGCCGCAACAACTTGGTGCATTTTGCACATTTTATGTTTATAAACCTAGAGGTGATAACAAAAGTATCCTCTCCCCTTGCCTTCCATTGGACCTTGGGTGTAAGAGAAATTGTTATCTTCTATTTAGGTAGGAGGACATGTCTTCCGAGTAGCCCATAAGGCCAAGTGAGAGAGCATGACCCAAGTGGTACTTCTTCTACCTACTATATAAATTAATATGTTAGGCGAAATTCACGACGACTTCGTGCATTTTGCATATTTTATGTTTATAACCCTAGAGGTGATAACAAAAGTATCCTCTCCCCTCGCCTTCCATTGGAACTTGGGTGTAAGAGAAATTATTATCATCTTCTATTTAGGTAGGAGGGTCTATCTCCTAGGTATCCCATATGGCCAAGTGAGAGAGCATGACCCAAGCGGTACTTCTTTTGCCCGCTATATAAATTAATATGCTAGCTGAAAGCCACAACGACTTGGTTCATTTTACACATTTTATGTTTATAACCCTAGAGGTGATAACAAAAGTATCCTCTCCCCTCGCCTTCCATTAGACCTTGGGTGTAAGAGAAATTGTAAGCATCTTCTATTTAGGTAGGAGGGCTTGTCTCCCAGGGAGCCCATAAGCCCCAATGAGAGAGAATGACCCAAAATCCTTAAATTTGATGGTTCAAGGAGTGTGGATCATACCCCGTAGATACCCCTCATGTACCCTTTCATGTTGAGATAGGAATCCCTCATTTTATCTTTGGTCTTTGAGGTAAGAGAATCTGGTATGCCAAAGAAGTGAGTGTCCTGGTGGGGGAGCCAATGCTACCAAAATCTCTAGTTGTCTACTTGTTTGTGGTATTTTATTGTTGTGGGGGCCCCATTGAATGGTTTCTTTTTCCAAACTAATTTGTGCATGTTTCCAAGTGTCTTCAATTTTTGTTATACTAGTATAAATCTTTTGAACATACACAAAAACATTTTGGACAAAAACACCTTCAAACATTGTGTCTTCATTATTTGTTGCATTTTCTTGCCACAAAAACATTCAACATCAAGATTTGGTCACATTCAACAACTTCATATTTGGACAAACTCAGAAATTTTCTCAGAAACCATGTATGTGTCAGTTTAAACTACGTTTATGTTGGGAAATCGTGTCTGTGCAAGGAAGAATCATGTTTTGTATTAAAAGAGAAAAACATTGTCAGTAACAACAAGAAATCGAGTATGTGACATATAGAATCACGTTTGTGAAATTAAACCATGTCTATGTTTCTTAAAACTATGTCTGGGTTGGGAAATTGTGTTTGTGTAGAACAGCTCCGCGTTTGTGTTTCAGAACAAAATTTTATAAAAGTTCAGAAGAGAAAACATCCTTAGGTTTTGAGATTTGAAGAGCTTCTAAGGCATTTCATATAGGGATTCATCATTTTCAATCAACTAGTCTTGGTCACATATTTCTCCATCATTTGCCTTCATTTGCAGTCCCTTATTCACATTTTCCAAACTAGAGTCAAAAGGTTGCTTTGTTGTCCTCGTCATATCTTGCAAAGCTACTACAACATACAATTAGGTGGTTCCTATATCAAATTTATCATCTTAGGGTCCCACTTGGTCCTCTTTAGTCAAGGTCAACTTACCTCATCAAGAGATCTATCATCTCTTTGAAAGCCACTCCTTACTTTAGATCACACATATCTTGGACTTACATTTTTGGACATTGCAAGATAACCCTAGATTCTTCCCATCTCATATCCTTTTTTGGTATTCTATAGTCTACACATTTTCTTCCATCTCTTAACATGAAGAGAAGCCGAAGAAGCTCTAAGATCTCTTAACATGAGTACCTATGAGTTTGATGGAGATAAATTTTACAACCCATTTGAGAGTCGTAGTAATATGCTAGACAATGACAATGAGAACAACAATGATAATGACAATGCATCTATCACTTTCGTAGACATTGAAGAGACTATCATGGAACCAAGATTCAATATAATGATTGAGGAAATCATAAGAAGAGATAGAAAATACTTCTTTCAAGTCATGGAACAAAATGGAATGAAGATGCCTTGTGACTTTGATGTATCACAAATTTTAGAAGAGGATCCCAATCAAATGGTTCAAAAAAATGCAAATCCTATAATGGTGGTAATAGGTGAGAACATTTTGTGCCTGAGTCACCTTCATCCTTATTTGAAAAACCTTAAGTTTCCAATACCCATACTCACACCATCTTTTCTAATAACTCTCATGAACAACCCTGCAATAATCCTTTCCCATGGAGAATAAATCCTAATACACATGCTCAAGATAATACCCAAGATCATACCAATACATACAATTACACTCAAGGGAACATTCAAAATCATGACACAAGGAGACCCCGTGTCAGATTTGGGGGAAATATCCAAGATAATTCTTATGATACATCATATCCTCATGGTCATGACATATATCAACCTAGACCTAGTGCTCCTCATTACAATACCATGCCAAGTGGTCCATATGCTAGCTATAATTATGTCCCTCCTCCATGGTGCAGGAGCACCTAATAGGCCTTCATGCCTCAACGAGGCCAAGTTTGAATATTTCAAGTTTTAGTAGGTGGAGATTAATTAATAAGGTCAAAAATAACCATTCTTGATGTATTAAAGGTCCTTGTGGCCATTAGATGGTGTTTTGAATCCTAATGAAGTCATGTAGTCAAAAATGTCAAAAATTGTCCAAAATTGTCATTATATTGAAAATGTGTATCAGTGGGTCAAATATGAGGTTCCATGGTGTGTAAAGGGTCTTATAGACCTATTTGAACCTATTTGTACTAGTTTTAAAGCATGAGGATCCTAGGTTGATTCTTTGATCAACATTAGGAAAGTTGTCAATATTGTCAAAAAAATTGTTAAAGCAACTTTTTTCTATTTATGTGGGTAATTAGGTGTTAGTTGGTAGAAAAAAGTTCAAAAGTAAGTTATAGTAATTTGGGGAATGAGTAATACTATATATACATCTTTCCCATCAATCCATGGATCGATTGGGCAATGTAATGAAGTATTTCCAATAAATTTGTGAGTTTACTCTACAAATTTCTTGAGTTTTTTGGAAAACAGTTTGCTATTTTGAGTTTCTTATTGCTTTAATATATTATTTGAAGAGGAAAATAAATTAGTCATGATAGAGGAGTGAACCCTCTACATTTTCCTTTTTGTTTAATTTGATTTCATTCTAATTTTAAAAAAGGTATAGAAATTTTAATAAAAACTATCAAAACCCTAGTTTAGGGTAACCCGTGACAGTCATAAATATGTTTGGGGTCATTTCCACGTTGACAATTCCACTAATAAATTTGGCCTAAAATTCCGATGGAGAAGGTATATTGTGACCAAATTTGAATTTTTTTGAAAAATTACCCGCATTCGTCGGAAGTCCGATGATAATTCAACATCTAGTTTCAACAGAGAAGGAATTGTCAATGACATTTGTGTTTTTTTACAAAAAGTGCCCGCGTTCGTAAAAATTTCGACGGCTGTGGGCATTACATAAAAAAAAAAGAACAAGACATTTCAAACATTATTCTCACCTCTTTCCATTCTCACGTTGCCACCCCCAATAGCGCAATAATGGGCGGGCTTGGCTTAAACATACATTCCCGCCCAGAATCAAACCCCATGGAACAAATAGGTTTCCATCGACATAGTCGTGTTTATTTCTAGTGTACTCCCTACCTGTGCCAATATGGGAGCTTTTGGACAGGTAGACATCCATAAAACCATAACATAAGGGCTTATTACCCACGCCCCTACAATTCTATGGGATCCAACAACAGAGCCCTACAATTCTATGGGGCCACAGTTGGAGGAGCAACAGTAGGAACCATCGATGAGGCAAGTGAACCCTTTGACCAATTAATGCCTCCAAGCAATTTTGGCTCATGGAATAGGGTTTGCAAAAATGGGAGCTTTGCAAAAATGGGAGCAATGTCGGCTCATGGAATAGGGTGTGCAATTAGAAAGTGTAAAGCTCTGTCAACATCCCCCAGCCTATGCAAAGATGGGAGCTTTGGAATAGGGTGTGGACGTCCATGCCTCCAAAAAATTGCTCCCATAGAACACTTGATTACAGGATATGAATAGAATGGGTTTGTGGGAAAGGATTTAGAGACTTTCAATTAAATGTGAATGTCGGGTATAAAGCTTTGCTAGTATCCTCTCGGCTTGTGCTAAATTGGAATTTTTGGAACAAGGTATGAACATCTATCATAGGATAAATAATAGAGGAATTTTGTCACATGTTGTAGCTGCAATTGCTAGGGTACATATTTTAAAGATGTTTTATATCATAGATAATTGTAGTTAAAATTCAATGTACCAACTATTGAAGAATATCTGAGATTAAGAAGGGTTATCTTAAATGATGAAAAGCTTAGGTTGAAATTTATGAAATTTTTATTTTGTCAATGTTTATTATGTCTGAGATTTGTCATGCTATTAAATTGTAATCATCTATATTCAAGCTAAAGTTATCATTTTAAAGTTAGATAATTTTTAATCATTTAAGTATGTTTATAATGATTTCTTATATCATTTCTCTTGTCATCATATGACAACTCTTCATTTTTAGTGTGGTTTTTCCTTCCACTACCATTCCATTCTATTCCCTCTTACTTCTCACCCTCTTACTTCTCACCCTCTTTAGACATCCTATTCTTCCTATGTTTCTCATACCACATCCAAACCTTCAATATAGTATGGGTTTCCTTCACAAGCTCTCCTACTAGTTACAGTTCCCTTCACTAGCTCACCTACTAGTTGCAAAACAACATCATGACAATATCATTCCTGGTTATAATTGACATAAATGACAATATAATAGTTCATTAATGTAATCTTCATGCAAATGCCAACACATCTAACATATAATATTAAATTTTTGAACTCATGGGGACTTCTTTTAGTACCACATTAACTGCTAAAATAAAATATTTACCATAAAGGAGCAAGAAAATAATTAAGGAATAGATCTGAATTCAAGAAAAAAATCAATTACCCAATCATTTTTTTTAAAACAAACAAGCTGCTATATAAATCTTAGAATCAACATTCCAATGTCTATTTATTTTTTAAAATTTGAATATCGTATTCCCAACTGATGTCTATTTTCATGAAACTATTCCTTTAGGCAAGCAAAAAAATCCTGAAAAAACTACACAAGGCTTAAACCATTATTCATAGCCCCTAGAAAATCTCTTCATTACCAAAAAAAACCTATTCATACTTGAAAACATTATTCACACATGCCTAAGACATTGATCACAACATCAAATAATATTCATAGTGTAAATAAACACTATCCATGTTTAAACTATTGTTCATAGATTCATTTAACCTCAAAAATTACTCTAGAAGCTCTTGAGTCCAAATTTATTGTTCTCTATACGAATTATGGGGTTTGAAATCTATTTAGTATGATTGTGAGCTCTTTTTTATACTAGTATACATTGATTATACCCTTATGTGTAAAACTCAGAAAAATTAAACAAAACATTTGTAGAACTAGAATTTTGATGCCATGTTAGAGTTATGATCTTCAATACTTTCTCTTAGACAAGAGATAAAATTAAAAAACCACATGATTACTACAATAATTTATTTTCTTATTAAAAATATAAATAATTACATTAGATATAAAGAAAAGAAATGATGAAAATCATTTGTGTCTTAAATAATGAGATCAACATCTAAAAGTGGGAAAATAATATCCTAATTATGACTCCCTAATCAGTATAAGATACTATTTCCAATATTATACTAAGGATAAATATTCAAAAAGTATAATAATTACACTAATACATATATCACTCTCATATAATATTTTTGATAGGAAATTTAAATCAAATCATGCAATCATATTTTAATGGATACCTAGTAGAGTATGAACCAATAGTAGAACTAGTAGGCTAAGTAGTATTATCTGGATTATCATTCATCTTGATTGTGAATCAATCTACAAGAAATAATAGCCAAGAATAAGTTAATGTATTATTCAAATTTATAATTTAACACCTCATTTTTCAAAGATACGAAAAATATCAAAAGAAGATTGTAATACCTTTTCTCAAAAAAATAGTTTAATGGAATATTTCGGTAGTCAACTACCTATACTCTTGTCTCCATGGTTTTCCTCAAATCCTTCTTGTGAATCAGTACCTATGTCCACTACTAAAATCGAAGAAAAAATATACAAATTCATGAATATAGGCTTAATCCTTATTAAAAGGGCTAACTAAATTTAGGCAAATTTTATCTTTAAACAATAAAAAATCATATAATTGTAGAAGAACTATGTTTCCTAGTAATGTGGAATTTTTAATATTATTTTTAACACGTTTGTAATAAGGAATTCCAAAAGTTGCATCAAGAAACATTTCCGTTTAGTGATTGTGAGGCATGAAGGATGAAATAACTTGAATAACTTGCCACCGTATACAACCAATAACATGGGAGATAGTAGCTATCATGTACATTGAAGAAAATAATTAACACAAGTACACATAAGGAAAGAAGCTGCAATATTCTAGGAAAGATATTACATGTTCCAAGAGAAAAAAATTGTGGCAAGAAATAATAGAGGTGATAAAAAAGAAAACCCAAACTAGTGAAATTGGTATGTAGGTGATATTTTCCACAACAACTCAAATTGTGATAATGCTATCAGGATTCAATTGTGTAGTTTTTGAGTCAAACACATTGAACCATGATTCCTGAGTAGTGGTTCACAAGAGCCCATCTCTCATGAGAATGAAGAGAACACTTAGCACTCAGTGCATCTAGGTGATGCTCATAGTGGTGAAGCATTGGGACTTCTGAGGAGGTCACCCATCCTAGGAGGTTAAGAGCACTTGAGTAGGAGTAGTACTGGGATGGGTGACCTCCAAAGAAATCCTAATGTATCAACTTTGTGAGAATCACATAGATGCAACAAGTGCTAAGTGTTTCATTCATTCTCATGAGAGATGGGTTCTTGTGAACCACTACTCATGATTCATGGTTTAATGAGTTTGACTCAAAAACTACACAGTTGAATCTTGATAGCAATATCATAATTTGACTTGCTATGGAAAATATGTCCTAATTATCATTTGATGAGCTTAAGGGGCTCTATAATGAAGTAGTTTGATCAGCTTAAGAAAAGAATGGATACTATGCTTGTAGCTCTAATTTTATTATATTAAATATGTGTTTCTTATGGACATAGAGATTGAATTTAATAATATGGAAAAGAACCAATAAAAAATTAATAAACAAATAAAATAAGGAGCAAATGAAACCCTCTTCATTGCCTCTTGATGCTCTTAAGCACAAAAATCCAACTTCTAACTCTTGTTGTCTACCAATAATGTAAGAGAAATAGGATTTTCCCTCCATATATATGAAATCAACGAAGCTTTCATCTTTATGCTCCAAAAATGAATAAGAGATTAACTTTCAAGAATCCTAATGCCATCGTATTTGTAGAAGGTACTTTCACATGGGTTGCAAAGAAAAATCAAAATATTTTTTAGTTGAGGTATTAGAAATAGTTAATTAATCTTGGTCTAGTAAAATAGTATTGTAATAATCTATTACATATTAAAGAATCTTTCTATATTTATGTAGTATGCATGGAACATTGTTGAATTCACATAATGTGGTGGTTTTTAACTATTCTATCTTATTATTGGTAATAATCAGTGATGTGGTATTTTGGTGCAATTTATATTTGCATTCTTTGGGTGGTATATAGTGTGATAATCACCATGAAAATCAAGCATCATTATTAGAAGGTATCTCTTAAGAACAAATCAACTCACGGATACAAGATTGATTTAATCCTTCACTTCTAATGAAATAGTTGCCTCAAGGTTCCTTAAGTTAGTTTTGGGTAATAGTAATTTTGTTAATCATGTCCCCTACATTAGAAAGCTTGCATATGGGAGGCTTTCATATTGATTGGCAGTATTTATCCCCATTGTATCTTAGAGTGTAGAGATTATATGTTTTCTATATCCTACACATTTGAAGATATGAATATATTGAAGTTTAAGGAAGAAGTGGTGATAAATATGAAAGAAAATTATTAGTGACATCTGATGTTAAGAGTCATTCAATTCCTTTAGGATTTTTAACTATAAACAATGAGTAATTGAAACTAGTACATTGTAAGTTGCTATTTCTTCATAATTTTTATGTAATTGTATGGTAGGTGTTGACTATTTTCATGGTGATTCATAATAAGTGGTAAGTAGATGTCTCTAGCATCTCCACAATTCTATTACTTTTTAGATATAAGATCCATAGAGCTTGGCATAGGAAGGATTTATTTCATGAAATGGGTTCCATTACTTGATCCCATCATTGGTAGTGTCTTGATAAATGTAATGTAGAACCCCAATGCAATAGAGGTTGAATACCTAGTGGATTGTAATGTGGTCTAGTGAATTCAAGATTTTGGAATTATTGAGTTTTTTTTTGTTTTTTTTCAATAAAAGTGGATTATTCCACTAAACATTTTTATTAATATTTTTTTATTTTTTTACACAGGATTCAAAGAGCATACCAGAGGAAAGAACCCTGGGAAGAAAACCTCTGGTCACAGCCCATAAAATAAACCTATAGTATCTAACGGATCAATTTATACACCCCGCCCAAAACCACATACAAAATGCAGTCATAACACATATAATATCAGTTTTGCATAGAGCCCATATGACAATTTGCCAAAAAAACCCATCAGATAATTTTCAAATGTAGACTCCATAGCTACTATCAATGGAAGAAGACAAAATTTTCCAAATCCCTGGGCCAAATCCAATGAGCCAAAAACCTTCCTACCAAAAAAGAAAGTATCAAAAAACCTTTGGAAAAACACTATTATATCAAATACCATGAGCTCGAACTCTTCTCACAACGAACATGAACACTTGAAATGAAAGGGGAAAGCGTGAATAATTATCATCATAAAATTTTACATCGACGTTACTCAAGAAAATCATATGACTATTGCTGCAAACCTTCCCATACTCTAGAAGGAATTTCCTCAAAACCCACCTCTCACTGATTAGCATTGCTATCAATGGCTAAATTTTCCGAATAATCTACAATCTTATTAACTTCTCTGTAACAATGGGATACCAAGAAAGATTCAAACAATTCTATCTTTTGTAAAATGGGATCAAGTATATATTGCAAATTCCAACAATTCGATTTCTTTTTCATAACACATTGAATAATCACCATAGAATCACCTTCAATTATTAAGTCCTTAATTCCCAGAGAGATTGCCATATCCAATCCAAAAGACAAAGCATGAAATTCCGCATAATTGTTAGTTTTAAAACCAATAGCATGACACTTAGCTCAAATTAAATTTGCATTGTGATCATAAATTACCATGCCTACCCCATCTGGCCCAAGGTTACCACAAGAGGCCCCATCAAAATTTAGTTTAAATTGCCCCTACGAAGGAGGTTTCCATCTAGCAGAGCATCTCTTACCTATTGCATCATTCTTTTTTAAAATGGAACCATGAGAGGGTAAAACTGACAGCTGCTTCCAAACTCTAGTAACTCTACTATCCCAGTGTGAAAAAGAAGTAAGATTTTCCAAATTCTTATAAATAAATGACAAAGCAACCTCAGAGATTGAAGACTCAATTTTTAATAGAACCTCAGACACAGGGGACCTTGTTTTTTTAAATATCCTGTTGTTTCTCTCTGGCCAAACATTCTAAATCATAATAGATGGAGATATGATCCAAAGGCATGCATAAAAAGATGAGGCAAACATAAAGGGCCAAGATCTAAAATGGGAAATGAGATCCTTACCAATAACAAAGGATATATTTAACTTCTCAAACAACCACTGCCAACATTCATAAGTATAATCACAATGTAGGAATAGGTGTGAAGAAGATTCCAAATTTTTGTTTTAAAGGACACAAGGGAAAACAACAGTAATACCAAGCCTGTCTAGTCTCATACCTGTAAGGACTCTGTCCTAAACTGCCAATCAAGCAAAGGCTCCAGCTTTGGGAAGACAAGTTGAATGCAAAAACAACTTATAAGGCCAAGAAGATAAATCTTTAGCAACCATAAGAGAGTTGTAACCATCTTTAATAGTGTACTTACGAGAAATATTCTTTGTTCAAATAAGTTCATCCTTAGAATCAGAAAGAAATACAATTCTATCCCCCAAAATCTTTTCAAAATCTAATTTCATGCTTTGATCAACATCTAAGAAATCAATCAACTTCCATCTAGCTAGCTTAAGGGGTCCACTAGTCACAATTTCAAAATAATCTGCTACAAAAACACCCCAAAGGGAGGAAAGAATAGTGATTAGAGGAGACCAATCCCTAATATTCACCAAAGGTGTGTGTCCATTCCATACTTCTTCCCAGAATCTGACATTTCTACCATTATGAACAATCCATGAGAGATGAGGCAAAATAACTAATCTACATTTACAAAGGAAATTCCAAATAGCAGAACCTGAAGGCAAATTTGAGACTTTAAAAATGTACTCTCTTGGTCCATTATTTAAATATTTGGCAAACATAATATGTGCCCATAAGGAGCGAGGCGTGTCATATAATTTCCAAACCAACTTAGCACCTAAGGCTAAATTCTGATTCTCTAGACTCTGAATTCCTGTTCCCCCAAGTTCCTTAGGCAAACATACCTTATCCCATGCAACTAAAGGGACTTTCTTCTTGCCATCTTTATTATTGTTCCAAAGAAAATCTCTAGGAGTATCCTATAAACTGATAATGGCTACTTTTGAAGACTTCAAAACAGACATGAGATGTATGGGAACAACATTTAAAACAGACTTGATGAGAACAATTTTACCCGCCAAAGTTAACCATCTATGATTCCATGAGAGAATTCTTTTAGAAATGACCAAAATAATCTTATCCCAAAAACCAATCTTATCCTATTTAACAAACAAAGGAATCCCAAGGTAAGTACATGGAAGATTTCTAGTCTCAAATCCCCAAAAGGATTGCAACCTATGATGAACTAGTTGTGATGTATTAAGGAAAAAAATCTTTGATTTATCACCATTCACTTTCTGACCAGAAAATGATGCATAATTTTGTATTATTCCTTTAATCACTTTTGCCTCAACTAACGAAGCATGTCCAAATAATAGAGTATCATCTACAAAGAGACAATGAGAAATACTTTGGGGAATATTTTGAATCCTTATACCTTTCCAAAGCCCCCCCACTTTAGCAGCCCTAATAGCCCAACTAAAGGTTTCAGCTAGGAGAATAAACAAAAAGGGAGAAAGGGGATCTCCCTGTCTCAAACCCCTAGAGGAAGTGAAATAACCACAAGGAGAACCATTAATTAAAACCGAGAATCTTGCAGAAGAAATACATGTACAAATCCATTTGACCCAAGCCTTGGAAAAACCTAACTTCTCAAGAACAACACATAAAGCCCCCCACTCTACTCTATCATAAGCCTTCATCATGTCTAGTTAAGTATCATGGTCGGGGTTCTTTGGGTGGAAATAGAATGCAGCACCTCATGTGCTACAATTGCACCCTTTGTCATCTCCCTTCTGGGAACAAAACCACCTTGCTCCAATGAAATGATCCTAGGTAGAATTTTTGCCAACCTAAGGGAAATTGCCTTCGTAAATATCTTATTCAAAGTGTTACATAAAGCAATGGGGCGGAAGTCAGCAAAAGTCTTAGTATCCTCTTTTTTAGGAATAATTGCAATCATTGTAGTATTAAGTTCTTTTAAAATGGACATATTTCTCCTAGATTCCTCGAGAGCCAATAAAACATCATAAAAAATAAAGGAGTAAAACCATCTAGTCTCGGGGCTTTATCTAAATTCATGGCAAAGACAACACTCTTAACTTCTTCTAAGGAAAAGGGAGACATCAACATCTTATTGTCTTCCAAAGATACTAAAGGAGGAATATTAGAAATAATATTATTACTGAGATTTCCATTTTTTGAAGATAATAATGACTTAAAAAACCTAACTACCTCGGAAGCAATGTCCTTTGGCTCTATCAATAAATTCTCATTCTAACACTGAATACAAGATATCCTATTCTTACATCTTTTAATCTTAGTTGAAGAATGAAAAAAAATTGTGTTCCTGTCACCATCTGAAAGCCATAACTCTCTAGATTTCTGTCTTCAATAGATTTCCTCTCTAGCTAACACCTCCTCAAGCAATTTTAGTAACTTCAATTCATCAAAAACTTGTGGCACCATACCATGTTGAAGCACATGAGTATTAAAACACTCAATCGTATCTAGAATCCTTTGTTTCTCCTAAAAAATGTGATTAAAATGCGAGATATTCCATTCCCAAATATTCAATTTCAAATAACTTAACTTCTTAGCAATCTGAAACATACAGGACCCAGAACAAAAAGGAGTAGAATTCCACCATTTCATAAGTAGAGGCAAAAAGGAAGAATCTCTAAACCACATGGGCTCAAATTTAAATGGAGACTTAAAAGAAGCCCTATCCTCAATAACTAAAAGGGAAATTGGAAAATGATCAGAACTTGAGACTGGTAGAATAGAGGAAAAGAATTCAAAATCTAAATCAATCCAATTCTCAGGTAACAAAAACCAATCTAATCTCTCAGCAATCTGAGAAAAATTCCTTCTCATGTTTGTCCATGTGAAAATCCCATTCTGAGACTTACAATCAAAAAGGCTCATATCATAAATGAAATCCCCAAAGTCATCCATAATCCTTTTATTAGGGAAAACACCTCCTCTTTTCTCATCTAAATCAGTGATAACATTAAAATCACCCCCGAAGGTAATAAAGGAACCATGTTTTAAGGGAGAAGAAATCCTCTTTAATTCACCCCATAACTTACTCTTCCCTTGAATTCTTGATGGAGCATAAATGTTAAAAAGCCAGAATTTAACCTTCAAAACCTTGATTATAACTAAATCCAACATCCAATTTGTAGTAGATGCCACTAACTGTACCTCAATATTATAATTATTCCAAAGTAGTGCCAAACCTCCTGAAGCACCACAAGCCAAAGAAGAAAGAAAATTACACCTTCTCCAAGATGAAAAAACCAAATCAGTAGACTCCTTTGACAACTTTGTTTCTTGCAACATAAAAATATCACACTTAATTAAGGCCATTTGGGACTTAATTAAGCATCTCTTGTTAGGGGCATTTAAGCCCCTAACATTCCAAGAAATAATTCTCATTGTCCTTGAGGGGAGGCCGAAGCTCCCCTCTCCCTATTAATCGGAGAATTTTCGCTTTCCCCAAAGCAATCTTGCAAATTACCTTTCACAGCCCCTGATCTTGTCATAGGTGGACTAGTCACGAATCTTTTACTCCTCTTTCTTTTTACACTTATAGGAGTTAGGCATGTTTTCTTAGGCCTACCAAGAGAGACTGAATGCCTCCCTTGCCCACCAACAGGAGAAAGGGACAAAGTCTTTTGAATTCCAGCATCAATTTCCATTTGAGTCTTAAGATTATTTGGAGGCCTACCTCTCCTAGGAGAAACCACCAATGGTGAAAAAACCAGAGTTGTTTGGATAATTGGTAAACTCTTGCATGACTTTGGAGAAGCCAGGATAAATGGATTATCTTCAAAACCCAACTCTGTTGTAGCTAAAACCGCAAAAGGATTAGCAAATGCAGAAATTGGGAGGGTCAAGTTTATAGCCCCCCAAATCATTCTCAATTGAACAAACAACTCTATCAGTAATACCCTCATCCATTTGATGTGCATGATTGTTAAGAATATCATGTACTTGTTGAACCAGATTCTCATCTGGCATAATAACAGGGAAATCCTCTAATGGATTACTATTCCCTAAGGAAGATTTATTAGCCATATTAATTTCAACATTCAGAGGGGAATTATTAGACACCAATTTTTAATATCCTGAACTAAAGAAGCATCATTAGGAAAACCTATGGTAGGTACCCGTTTAATAGTTTCCATATCAACCACTGCATTTTTATCTAAATTCACATTTTTTGAAGAATCCAAAACCTCCTTTTGAGTGCATGAAGACAAATTTTCATCCTTACCCTTTGTGTGATTATTTGGCATCTTAGGGCAATCTATCATCAATGGATGATCTACTCCATTCATCAGTGGATTACCATCCACTATACCCCCGTTATTAGAAAATATCTTCAGTAAAGATGAAAGTGAGACTGGACCCGAAGTGTGATCATTTGGTTTCCCAGAACTATGACACAATGGATTATTTTCAAGATTAATGTGACCTATTTCTACCAATTTATGCGAAGAGACGTTTCCACATCCTTCAATCGAAGGTCTCGCCGCCAAACTATCTTTATTAATGGATTTAGGGACAAAGTCAACAACTTGCTGGTTTTTCTTAAAATCCATAAGTAAAGGAGCATCCAAAAGTAAAGGAGACTTAAGAAGCTCTGTATCTAATTTCTCAATTGACTGGTGCCAAATATCATCATGAGACTTGATATTACAAGTACGGGGGCAAACATTGTTAGGGTTAATAAGAACACAAATTTTTACCAGAACCTCCCCCTCCACAAAGTCCATTTTAGATGTTAAAAAAGTTCCAATAGTATTTCCAATTTTATCAAGAACATCTGGATCCATAAATTCAAAAGGAAGTTTAGGTAAACCAAACCACAAAGGAATAAGTTTCGAACTAGACCAAGAAGGAACAAAAAAAGGTTTCCAAGCCGCAATTGAAATTAAATGTTTTCCAAACCAATGATGTGAAGTTCTTAATACCTCATCTCTGAAAGAAGGAGAATCAAAGACAATAATTGAAAATAATGCATATCCCTCCATCTTTTCTGCAATTTATGATAAAGCTTTAACAAACTAATTTGATCACCCCAAATTTCCCCAGAAATAGCATTCGTATGCAAACAATTCTCTTTCTTATCGACATAGGAACCTAAAAGATTGATACAAGGGATAGGAGCCCAAACCTGTGATGAAGAAACCTCAAGCAAAATAGGATCAGAAGGTATCTTACTTACCTTTTCCGGACTAGCTTCCTTGAGGTTCACATTCTTTATAATAGCCTATTATGGTCTTTTGTTCTATTATGGATGTAATCTTTATATTGTATTCATTTCATGGGAAATGTTCCTAATAGAATCTGTAATTAATTAATCTAGAGAAAGATAACACTAAAGAAAGAAATCTAATCATCGCCTTTCTTTTTAATTAAAAAAATTGAGATAAAAGACCAATTAGGGAGAATTAAGACATAATATTCTATCATGCAATGTTGGATACATTAATGATAGCAAATAACAACTAAATTAGTTAGACATCTTGAATAAAAGTTCTGATTAGAAGGCCCTTATCTTCAAACCCATCACTATATGAAGAAACTAATAAAGGATTTATGATCAAGTAAAATTCTATTTTCTATCACACTTTATGATAGTTTTAAAAAAATATACATAAAATAATTCATCATTGTAACATATTGATTATGTGACTTAACTAGTTCCTATTCAAAAAGGTCACAATAGAATGTTTTGAATTAGTCTAAAGACTAATTGGGACAGGGTCCAAACCCTTATATAACAACCAACTAAGTAAAAAAAGGATCTCACAAGTAGTGAGAAAACCAAAACTAAAAAAGAGAAAACCCTTATTGAAAGAGATGCTTTTGATTGAAGCATCAAACTGGCAAGAAAAAGGGTCCTAATCGTACATTAGATTAAAAAATTTCAGATCAAAGGCGTTTAGGTAAGAACCCCAAACCAAATTCCAAAAAAAGAAACTTAGGCCAAGACAAAATTAGCTAAGGGAATAGACAACAAGCATCTGAACCTTTCCATTAAAATCATTTTGTGCATACCCTACAATCATACCATTCCATAAATCGACATTTCTTGGAGGCATTTAGTCAAACAATTCACATACCTCATTGATGCTTCCAGATTTTGCATAAATGTCTATCAAAGCATTTTCAACTGATAAAAACTCCTAGAGAATTTGTGATTCTAAGATTACACTCAATAAGAACCCTCCCTTTACCTTGGAACACATTCTCATTCCTTCTCTTCCAAAGAAACCAAAGAATTTCAATAGACAATAAAATCCAAAAATAGTTAGACTTTTTACTCAGATTGCAGACATACCTGACAATAATTTCAAACCATGAGAATTTATCAACAATATTCCCACCTAAAATGTTATAACAATTAGCAATCATGAATTTTCTCATGATTAATATCTTCCATGGTTCATTCTCTTCTAAAGTCTTGCAATCCATTTGATTTCTAAGACAATACCTTGTTGCCTGAAGTCTTTGATCCCCAATCCACCTAAGTCCTTACTCAAGCAACACTATTTCCATTTAACAACGTGCATCCTTTTTTAACCTATTCCATCTAACCATAAAATTGCATCAACAATAATGTTGTGGGTCCGACAGCTTGGTCGTCGATGCATGAAAGCATTGAACGAGTTCTACTTTAAAAAATTACATAAAACATTTTTAATTTATTTGATTGAGTCTTATTTGAAAAAAATATTATCAATGATGTTTCCTTTCTCCAAGAATTGGATCTAGGATCTTTCCGTCAAATAATATGTAATGTCCAACGACTAAATCTTATCTTTACATATGCTTATTTTATTTAATCATCTGAGCTTGAATTATAATTTATATCTGTGTGAAAGTAGAAGATACAAGTTGAAGAGTAGTGTGCAAGTAAATTTCATAAAAGAAAGCAAGCAGGCGTTATCTTGAATGACATGGAAACAAGTTCATCAGCTGCCCAGAAGAGAGCAATTGGAGAAAACAAGAGGAAAGTGTTAAAGGGTGATAAATACATAGAGAGTATGCAATACAAATAAACAATGTCTGGAGTGTGTGATGTGACGTCTCTAATTTATGTCTAGAGGGACTAACTAGTTTTGGAGTTCCTGGGAAACCTATTGGGCCACACTTGGAGGAAATAAATGTGTTCATGCAAGAGCCACCTTTTTTCTATTACGAGAATGTTGCTTTTGCACCGAAGGATATTTGGAAGACAATATTTGAATTTTTCTATAGTGATGGAACCAAAGTTGGTGGACTACTTTTCAACTTCCAGAAGACCAAGAGATTATGTACACAATCTCCCAATAGAAGGGCAATTTCAAGAATTACCTCTCCCCTCCATGAATATTCAGGAAGAACTTCCTCATACAAAGGACTATTGGCCTCAATGGGATCAAAGAAAAAAATTGAATTTCGTAGACTCTAGACAATGTGGTGGTGTCCTTCGTGAAGAACTTTGTACTATAATTGAAAATTCATGAGGAAAATTGCAAGATAGTGAACAAAAATACATTCTTGAAAAGTGTAAAGAATGGAACTTGGTTTGGGTGGGGCCAAGTCAGGTGGCTCCTTTAGATGTTGACGAGATAGAAATTATATTAGGATTTGAAAAAGATCACACTCATGGAACTTCTTGTGTGACTGATTGGTTGCATTATTTGGGTAATGCATTCTAAATAGATACAATTGCATACCATTTATCTGTCTTGAAAGCATTTTATCATGATGGCATTAAAGTTCTTTCTCTATTTTCCGGTATTGGTGGAGCAGAGGTTACTTTGCATCAACCTGGGATACATTTAAGTTGTTTTGTATCTATGGAAATATGTGAAAATAATAGGCTTGTCCTTAATAGTTGGTGGACAAAAACCCAATAGAAAGGTAGGTTGATTCAGAGGGAGGATGTCCAAGATTTGAATACAGAAGTATTGGAGTTTTTTATTAGAGTTTTTGAAGTTGTCTTGAACTAGAGTTTCCATTGCTGCATTTGAACTCTTTTAACACTTCAAACTTTGCCTTATGTGATTTGCCTTCTTACTCTATTGTAGAGGATGTCAATCTCAATCCCTTAATGCCATTATCTTCTCTTCAGTTTTACTAACTAGAAGACTGCCACAGACTGAATGAGAGAAGGAGGACAATTTTTCTTTACTATATTTTTAATGCATGTCAGATTCCTTCCTTCCTAAGTAAAATGGTTTACCAAAGCTCAGGTTGCCAGCAACTCTCCACATTTTCTACAACTTGCCATTGTTGCTTCTCAATGAGAGGCAAATGATCTAGGAGGATCTGACACTTTGATGGATTTGAATGAAATGGTAGTACTTCATTACATATATTTCTTCAACACTACCTTTAGCACATTGCCTTCGACAATGACAATGTTGCAATGTGAACACGTGTTTTAGGCAATGTGCTAAAGGTAGTGGTGAAGAAATATATGTAATGAAGTACTACCATTTCATTCAAATCCATAAAAGTGTTCGATCCTCCTAGGTCATTTCCCTCTCCTTGAGAAGCAACAATGGCAAGTTGAAGAAAATGTGGAGAGTTGCTAGCAACCTGACCTTTGGTAAACCATTTTCCTTAGGAACGAATTTGACATGCATTAAAAATCTAGTAAAGAAAAATTGTCCTCCTTCTCTCATTCAGTCTAAGGCAATCTTCTAGTCAGCAACACTGAAGAGGAGATAATGGCATTAAGGGATTGAGATTGGCATCCTCTACAACAGAGTAAGAAGGTAAATCATGTAAGGCAAACCTTGAAGTATTAAAAGAGTTCAAATGTAGCAATGGCAACTCTAGTTCAAGACGGCTTCAAAAAATCTAATAAAAAACTCCAATACTTCTGTATTCAAATCTTGGACATCTTCCCTATGAATCAACCTACCTGTCTGTTGGGTTTTTGTCCACCAACTATTAAGGACAATCATGTTCTTTTCACATATTTCTATAGATATAACACAGCTTAAGTGTATCCCAGGTTGATACAAAGTAACCTCTGCTCCACCAATATTAGAAAATAGAGAAAGAACTTTAATGCCATTAGGATAAAATGCTTTCAAGACAGATAAATGGTATGCAACTGTATCTATTTGGAATGCATTACCCAAATAGTGCAATCGATCAATCGCACAAGAAGTTCCACAAGTGTGATCTTTTTCAAATCCAAATATAATTTCTATCTCGTCAACCTCTAGAGGAGCCACTTGACCTAGCCCCACCCAAACCAAGATCCATTCTTCACACTTTTCAAGAATGTATTTCTGCTCACTATCTTGCAATTTCCCTCATGAATTTTCAATTATAGTATAGAGTTCTTCACGAAGGACACCACCACATCATCTAGAGTCTATGCAATTCAATTTTTTTCTTTGATCCCATGAAGGACAATAGTCCTTTGTCCGAGGAAGTGCTTCCTGAATAGTCATGGGGGGGAGAGGTAATTATTGAAATCACCCTTCTATTGGGAGTTTGTGTACATAACCTCTTGGTCTTCTGGAAGCTGAAAAGTACTTTGAGTCCACCAACTCTGGTTCCACACTATAGAAATTTTTGGATATTGTCTTCCAAATATCCTTCAGTGCAAAAGCATCATTCTCATAATAGAAAAAAGGTGGCCCTTGCATGAACACATTGATTTCCTCCAAGCGTGGCCCAATAGGTTTCCTAAGAACTCCAAAACCAGTTACTCCCTCCGGACATAAATTAGAGACGTCACATCGCACACTCCAAATATTGTTTGTTTGTATTGCATATTCTCTATGTATTTATCACCCTTTAACACTTCCCTCTTCTATTCTCCAATTGCTCTCTTCAGGGCAGCTGATGAGCTTGTTTCCATGTCATTCAAGATAATGCATGCTTGCTTTCTTTTATGAAATTTACTTGCACACGACTCTTCAGCTTGTATCTTCTACTTCTGCATAGATATAAATTATAATTCAAGCTCAGATGATTAAATAAAATAAGCATATGTAAAGAAAATATTCAGTCATTGGATGTTACATATTATCTGACAAAAATATCCTAGATCCAATTCTTGGAGAAAGGAAACATCATTGATAATCTTTTTTTCAAATAAGACTCAATCAAATAAATTAAAAATGTTTTATGTAATTTTTAAAATTAGAACTCATTCAATGCTTTCATGCACTGACGGCCAAGCCTTTGGACCCACGGCATCTGATCCCATCGGAATTCCAATGACAACTAAAGAAACATTCAACAAGGATGTCGTATGTCTAACGTCATTTCCTTGTCAGACGGTTGTCGATGCATGGTAGTGGGGGAGCATCGGAATTCTGACTGTAATCCATCGATATTTTTGGTTGGAAGAGAAAACATAGTAGCTGTCGAAAGAGTTCATGGTGTCGTCATAATTCCAACACTCAATGGCATCGTCGAGAAGCCCAACAAGGAGTTTTCGACAGTTACATTTGTCGGCAATCCGACATGTTGTAGTCTGATTTTTGACAAAGGGCCACCAGAAATTAGCCTCAAATGTACTAGTGCTCCATGCCAAAGTGTGGAATGATCCTATATATCATGTATTTTTTTTATAAGTTTCTTGCAAGGTTCCATGAAGGGGTTTAGACATGCTAGATTGGAGACAAAGTCTGATTTTATACCTTGGACTATGGATAGTAGTAAATTATTGATTATTTGAAGGTGTTCCAATGCAAGGAGGGTCTTGGGAGACTAGTAGAAGATTTTGGGGGATATGGAAAAGTGTCCCAACTATGCTAAAAGGGTTGTCAAGGCCAGATAACCAAGATAATAAAGAAAGACTATGATTGTCCTAAGGACACTACTTAAGATTGTGACAATGCAGCAGTGATTTGGAGTAATCCAAAGTTGAAAGGGTTAAAAAGGGAGTTTTTGTGTGTATGGAGTGAAAGGAAGAAGAAGAAGAGACCCCTACCATCATCATTAGTTTTATAAAGTGTTTTGAGGAAGAGTGGTCATGGAAGGAGTGACTATCCTAAGTGCTTGAGACTATCACAAAAAGATAGTGTTGTAGCAATAGGGTACTTTTATGACCTTTTGGGAGGTTGGGAGAGTAAAGAACCATGGTTGCACCTGTTGGAAAGTCCTTGTAATAGTATCAAGGGATTCACTTTCTTGAAGGCACCTACTTCATGATGTGAGTTGATTGAGGGTTGATTTGTGTGAGTAAGGTTTGAGGGTGTTGGTGGTGATAGACTATTAGAGAGTTTGGATTGGGATTCAGTCATGTTGGTTTATCCTATTGGAATGTATGTCAATGGCTGGGTGAGTGTTGATGAGAAAGGGTGTACCTTTGGTATTTTGAAACCTTGTGAGTGCTGGTAACTTTGTGAGGGATCTTGTGGGGTTTTGAAGGGTTGCTACCTAATTGGATAGGTGAGTTGGGAGAAAGATCTCCCCTAATTGGTTGTTTGTTTGGATCCTCTGCATCACTCCATATGAACACATCTATGATCAATATCATCCATACATTCATTATATCCCTCCTCCTCCACCCAATGGCTCGAGTATGGGACTAACTCAAAGAGAAAAGACACCACCCAAGAATGACTTGCAACAACAAATCAAGGATTTGCAAAAATAAATGGCTGACATGAATACACCAAAGCAAGAGTATACAATGATAGACATATGTCCTTATCCATTTTATAGAAGTGTTCCAATGCCTCCATTTCCTCCATATTTTGTGACACAAAAATTTGATAAGTATAGAGGCAAAGGAGATCCTAAGGCACACATAAGAGATTTTTTCATATCATGTATTGAGGTAGCCAACAAAGAAACATATTTGATGAGATTGTTCCCACAAAGCTTAGGTGGACAAGCTATGGAATGGTTCTCTCAACTTCCACCTGGAATCAAGTCATGGAGTGATCTAGTAGAAGCTTTCATACAACATTTAAACAAATGTGTTAGTGACTACTTTGTGCAACACCAAATAGAAAAATGGGGAGTCCTTTGCTTTAATTTTACAGTGATAGAGAGGTCTTGCTAGTCGATGCTCTTGTTGTATCCCACAAAAACAAAAGGTAAAAATGTTCACTCAAAATGTCAACAAGGATATTGGATATGAACTAAGAAAATATTGTTTGTCTACCTCCAAGGAAGTCATATAAAAGGGATTGGAAACTGATAAAGTCTTTATTGAACAAGACACCATTAAGCTATTCAAAGAGAACAAAGAGGAATCAAATGGGAAAGACAAACCCCACTTTTGGGACAAGAACAAGAACAAAGTCAATGATGGGGTAGTAGACACAAATGTTGTAAAACCAAAGTGACTTTCCCCCATGCAATTTCATCCAATTCAAACAATCAGGTGAACACTCAAAGGCCATCAAAGCCTCAAAGAAAATACACTCCATTGGGAGAGACAATTGAGACAGCATTCAATAAATTGGTTGCAAACAAGCTTATAACACTACCAAATGATCCACCTTATGAACCAAAAGTAAAACCTACATGGTGGAATGATGATGAGTATTGTGAGTATAACAAGAGAAAAGGACATACCACTAGTAATTGTCGTAGATTGAAGAATGTTATACAAGATCTTATTAACAAATGTGACATAGAATTTGATGGTCATACCTCCAATGAAGAACATGCGATATTTAAGGAGCCATTTCATAAACATGATAAAGGAAAATCCAAAGAAGGTAATAAAGCTAACTATGCTAAGATGCCCTATGATTATAATTCCATCATTAACCACATCTCAATGGACAATTATGTTTCTACCATTATCATAAAGGACAAAACTCCCAAAGGTTCTACCCAAAGGAGTAAATTTGTTTTGAAAGGCATTGAACCATCCTCTTCACCATCTAATGACAAAACCTCTGAATGTAATGTCACAACCCATCAAGGTAAAGTCACCTTTCAAGGTGTTCCACCTAATACATGGCCTCATCATCTGCCAAAAATTAGTATGACCATATAGACCAATTAGAGAAGACACCCGCCCTCATTTCCATCCATGAGCTCTTGTGTATATCCTCTTAACATAAGGCTATTCTTGACAAAACCTTTAGAGAAACCTTTGTACCCATTGATCTGAACATGGATCGGTTTCAAGCCATGGTGGGATATCTTTCGACTCCACATTGCCTTACATTCACAAAAGTCAATGATGTATCTGTATGCCAACCACACAATGCACCTCTCCACATTGAATCCTTTCTCCATAAAAGTCATATCAAATGAGTCTTGATAGATGGAGGAGCAGGTCTAGACATTTGTACATTGAATACTATTTAACAATTGGGATACTCTGAACAAACTATGAATTCAAATAATAAGATCGCCATTAAATCATATGATGACAAAGAACATTCATCCAAGGGAATAGTCACCTTACCTCTAAGAATTGGGCCAGTCATGAAGGATGTGGTTTGTCAAGTCCTTGATCTAGATATCACATATAATATACTTTGGGGATGTCCATGGATGCATGAAATGAGAGCAGTACCATCAACATATCATCAATGTATCAAATTTCCTCACAATGGAGCTGAAGTGACAATAAAAGGTGATCCAAACCTATTCATATATTGCAATAACCTGTGACCAAAACCAGAAATAAAAGTTCCAGTCAATCGACAGGCAACTCCATCTTCAACATATCTTGATCTAGAATCATTGAAAGCTTCTACATCAAAGGAAGCAGAGCTCAAAGAAAAATTCAAGGTTGAAAACATGGGATGTGGTGACTATATTTTTCATGTTGATCAACTCCCACTATCTCCTAAGACATTTAGTCAATAGGAAAAACCTACAAGAAATTTGCAAAATCAAGAGGTGTGAACCACCTAGTGTTGTGGCTAGTAATTCTGAATGTAAATCTCCTCTAGTGGTGGAAGTAGCTCTTGATATCAATAGTCCTAAGAGTGGTTCCAATGAAGAATATATTGAATATATCACCATCCCTCTTGAGAACTCATATAGCCTTACCATTTCATCTACTCATTCTATTTCCACACCACCCTTAGACTTGGATCAACAAGAATCACAAAATCCCTTACTTATTGGGGATCAAAAATCAAGACAAATCAAAATAAAAAGTTATTAGACTCTGCAAAAATCAAAATCAAGGATAAAAATCCGATGAAGAAAAAATAACAAGAGTTGATTTCCCCTAATACTAAAATAACTGGGGGCAAAAGTTATAAAATTTCAAGTCAAAAGGTATACTTGTTGATCCTAAGTCTCCATCATGCCATGCTACTTTCACTTCTTTTCACAATCATAAACCTTCATCACTCATCCACTTGTTCCACACATCCATTCCCTTTTGGTGATACATCACATCAATGGACCTTTAATGGAACATCCTTGAGGGACTTTGTTGTCAGAGATGCCCAAACTTCTTTAGGTGACACACATATGGGTGAATGTAGTTCACACACTAGTAATTCTACCTTAGTTCCTTTATCAAGGAAGACAATCAATGGAGAAATGCATCATTCAATCAAGGAATGTCGAAGCTACAATAATAAGGTAAAGCCTCACACATTTGAGGTGGGTGACTTAGTGCTTAGAGATAATCATAATAATTAGCAAGATAGAGGAAAAAAGGGTAAGTTAGAACCAAATTGGCTTGACCCTTACGTCATCATAGCAGTCTATGGATCAGGTGCATCTCAGCTCTCAACACCAGATGGAGAACCTTTGGAGGATCCGATCAATAGCATGCACCTTCGCAAGTTTTACATAGTTTTTCAGAGTATCCTAATATCAAAAATACAAAAAAAATCATAAAAATAAAAAAATTGTTACTTGGCGAAAACTTGGCAAACAAGCATCTTGTGACACAAAAAATTTGAAAAATCAAAAAAAGTAAAGAGAAATAAATTTTTCCAATGGTGAAAACCACTTCAGTGGCACCCTAGGAAAGTACCATGGTGAAAACCAAGTTATCGGCGCCATGTGTAGAGACATTTCACCTCCCACCTTCAGGATTCAATCTCATCCTTTCACTATGCACACACTCACAGCCTATCATCCCATAATAAATTTATTTACCCATTCTCATCATGGCTTATTATTGATTTACCTAAGATTGGTTAGCCATTCATAATAAACCCCTTTTCACCCTTTCCTTCCATAATAAATCAAGTCCAAACTGTAACTGGGGCAAAATCCTAAATCTAGTGATGGAAGTGGAACCCTGAGTATCACATATTTTGAGGAGTATCATTTTTTTCATTCCTCCTTATGTTCACACACAATTCGCAATAAAAGGTCATTTGCATCGTCGATCCATAATAAATTTTTGTTCTTCTCCTCAATAAAGGTTTTAGTTTCATGGATTCAGTTAGTTTCAGATAAGACGCAATTAGTAGTGAGCTTTCAACAAATCAATTTTTATAGCAGACTTTAGCAACAAGGTTTTTCAGCATTATTTTTCCTTTATCAGGAAAACAACCTTGTGACCAAATCAAAAATGTTAACATATGTGGATAGAAATGCAAATAACTTGAGGATTTCATTAAATGTTGGTGTCAATTCTTGATTTTTTATTTTTTTTATCTTTTGGTGACATGTCTTTTAGCTTTTCTGGGGTTTCTCTGACTAGAGATACTATCTCCAGGATATCTTTGACTAGAAAGGCAAGGATGGGGTATGTTCACCTATTTTGTTGTCTGTGGATTGTCTCTTAGTAATGCTATGGCTTGTCCAAGGATATGAGGAAGTTGTGAGTCTAGTATGAACTGAGGCATTCCTTGTTTGTGATTGATCTCCATGCAAATGGGTACAATGGCTTTCTTTGTCAAACATATACCTAGATTGTCATAACCTAAATTTCCATAATAAAGCTCAATGATGATAATAGCACAATAATCTCTTTCACTTCCATATCTTCTACCTTCCATCCCCCTTTTCTAATGTCCCTTCATGGGTCCATGTAGCCTACTATCATATGACTGAGTATAATGACACACCAAAAAGATCTACATTTCATATAGCTTTCACCTACATCATTACATGTTAGCACATCATACACATGCATATAGACATCAGGATAGCATCACATCCTACACACACCACCAATTAGCATCTAATGTAAGCATTTGCATTCTCATTTAAAACATAAAATGACAAAAATATACACCATGAATCTCATCATGTAATAAATGATAAACATGCATTCGTCTACATTTAGCACATATCACATTTTCATCATGCATAGTATACATATAAATCCAGAAAAGAACAAAAATATATTTCATTTCATCATGTACATATTTGTATCCATATCATAATCATCATAATAATACATGTATATATATTGCATCATCATATATAATCGTCGCAAGGATGGATGATCTCATATATATATATATATATCAAAAATATCAGTGTCATGATACAATGATGTCAAAATATCATATGGCTACAAAATCACCCGAAGGTGTCTATATCATCATACAGAAACTGATAAAAAATGGGAACCCAGAGAGCTATGATGAACTCCCTCCCTCAGAGCTGTTTGGTCTCAACAGAATTTGAGCACTCAAAGTACCTGCCCTGTTGAAATGTGGCAACTGATTAGTAAAGTATTGTACACTCAGCACGTATCCTCGCTGGGGTCCAGGGCCGGGCCGGGCCCCGGGCAGGGGTTCGGCGCGGCAGCCCCCGAGAATTTTATTTTATTTTTTTGCCATTTTTTTTGTTGATGAAAACTGACATTGTAATAAAACCCTAAAAAAGGCCGACTTTGTTTGTTGCCCTAAAAACGCATGTTATAAGCGGCTGGGATACTTAAGGCATTGGAAGGTTGATGTACTTTTTTTGCTGGATAATAAGAAACATTGGACGGTTGTGTATGGTGGACGTTACCCATTCTGGGTGAACCACGTTAAATCTCTGTGTTATCTGTGTCCTGTTTTATTTCTTTATCTTTTGTATTTAAATCTGCATATAATTGTTAGTTCATATTTGCTTCGGATCTGCTTGAAACCCTAACAATTGGTATCAGAGCGAGGTTTTCTGTAAATTGGCAGGACTTTCAGATTTGAGTGGGAGCAATGGAGGATTCCAAATTCAAGGTCGAAAAGTTTAACGGCCAGAATTATCAGTTATGGAAAATGCAGATGGAGGATTACCTGTATAAAAAAGGATTTGTGGTGGCCATTGGAAGGAAAGGCAAAGAAACCGACCACAATATCAGATAAAGAGTGGGACATTTTAGATAGAAAGGCACTGGGATCCATTCGATTGTGCCTTGCGGCGTCTGTAGCATTCAATATAACAGAAGCAAAAATGACTGTAGATTTGATGGCAACATTGGCTAAGCTGTATGAGAAACCCTCGGCTTCGAATAAGGTATTTCTTATGAAGCATTTGTTTAATTTGAAAATGAGTGAGGGAGGATCTGTAGCGGAGCACTTAAATGAATTTAATACAATTACCAGTCAATTGTCTTCGGTAAAAATTACCTTTGCAGAAGAGGTTAGGGATCTCTTGATTTTATGTTCTTTGCCAGAAAGATAGAATAGCTTGGTTATGGCTGTAAGTAACTCTATCTCTGGTAAAAATACTTTGGTATTTGATGATATTGTTGGTGTTATCCTAAGCGAGGAAATGCGAAGGAAAAGCACAGGTGAGACTCCAACATCATCGGGTAGTGTTTTGAATGTGGAGAACAGAGGAAGATCAAAGGAAAGAGGAAAAGGCCCTGGAAATGAGAAGTCACAAGGGAAGTCAAAGAAAGGACGCTCTCAATCTAGAGGAAAGAAAGATTGCTGGTACTGCAGAAAGCCTGGTCATCTAAAGAAAGATTGTTGGTCTCAGAAAAACAAAGAAGGAGACAAAAATGAAAATGACAGTAAGGAAGCTAATATTGCAAGTAATATTTTACAAGATGCTTTAATCTTATGTTTGGATAATGTTAATGATTCCTGGGTAATAGATTCTGGGGCTTCATTTCATGCTACACCCCATAGAAAATATTTTCTAGATTATGTTCAAGGTGATTTTGGACAAGTATATTTGGGTGATGATGAGCCCTGTCAAATTTTTGGAAAAGGAAAGATAAAGATCAAGTTGCAGAATGGTAATGACTAGTTTCTGCAGGAGGTAAGACATGTTCCTAATTTAAGAAGAAATTTAATTTCTGCACGGCAACTAGGTAGTGAAGGTTGCATAGTTACCTTCTCAGATAGTATGTGGAAGGTCACTAAAGGATCATTAGTAGTAGCTAAAGGTGCAAAGGTAGGCACATTATATATGTGTACTGGTAACACTTACTCTACCTTAGCTGCTACAGATAAAGTTACTGCAGGGACAACAACAATAAATGTTGCAAGAACAGATTCGATAATGTGGCACCATAGGCTTGGGCACATGAGTGAGAAAGGGATGAAAATCCTTCACTCCAAAAATCTATTGCCAGGACTAAAGAATATTGATTTAGAGCTCTGTGAAAACTGTGTTTATGGTAAACAGAAAAGAGTCAGATTTCTCAAGGTTGGGAAAGAGAAGAAGAGTGAGAAGTTAGAGCTTGTACATTCAGATGTATGGGGACCGGCTCAAGTATCATCTCTTGGTGGCTCTTGTTATTATGTTATTTTTATTGATGACTCAACCAGAAAAACATGGGTATATTTCCTAAAACAAAAATCAGATGTTTTTGAAACTTTTAAGAAATGGAAAGCTTTGGTTGAGAATGAGACAGGAAAAAAGTTGAAGTGTCTCAGATCGGATAATGGAGGTGAGTATTGCAGCAAAGCATTTGAAGATTACTGTTCCTTAAATGGGATTCGAAAGCAGAAGACAGTTCCAGGAACTCCACAGGAAAATGGTGTGTCAGAGAGAATGAATAGGACCATCATGGAACGTGCGAGGAGCATGAGATTGCATGCTGGATTGCCCTTACATTTTTGGGCAGATGTTGTACATACTGCTGTCTATTTGATAAATAGAGGACCTTCAACCACTTTGGATGGTGGTATTCCAGAGGAGGCATGGATTGGTAAAAAGGTAAATTATTATTTTCTAAAAACTTTTGGTTGCGAAGCTTTTGTCCATGTTGATAAAGAAAACAGAACCAAGCTTGATGCTAAATCTCAGAAATGTACCTTCATTGGATATGGGATAGATGAATATGGCTATCGGTTATGGGATTTTGAAAATAAGAAAATAATTAGAAGTAGAGATGTTATATTCAATGAGAAGGTTATGTATAAAGAACAGATGTAGGAAAAGAAGCATGAACAGGACAAACAAGAATATGTGGTGTTGGATGAGATTCCTGAAAATGAAATGCCACAGGTACCTGATGCTCAACAACAACAGATTGTCCCACAAACTCCTGCAAGTGTTAGACGTTCTATGAGGACAAGTAGACCCCCTGAAAGATTTTCTCCTTCTTTGTATTCTATTTTATTAACAGATTCTAGTGAACCAGAAGAATATGAAGAAGCAATGCAGGTGGATGCCAAACAACAGTGGCAGCTAGGCATGAAAGAGGAGATGGACTCCCTGATGAAAAATAAGACTTGGGACTTAGTTCCTTTACCTGCAGAAAAAAGAGTCTTGCCTAACAAATGGGTTTATCGACTGAAGGAGGAGGAAGGAGGTCAAAAAAGATATAAGGCCAGACTTGTGGTAAAAGGTTTTGCATAGAAAAAGGGTATAGATTATGATGAAATATTTTCTCCAGTTGTAAAAATGACTTCAATTAGAACTGTACTTAGTCTTGTGGCTACAGATGATTTACATCTTGAACAATTAGATGTCAAAACATCTTTTCTCCATGGAGATTTGGAGGAAGAAATTTACATGTTGCAACCACAGGGATATGAGGTCAAAGGTAAGGAGAACTTGGTGTGCAGGTTGAAGAAAAGTTTGTATGGCCTAAAGCAAGCACCCCGACAATGGTATTTAAAATTTGATAGTTTCATGGCTGAACACGGTTATCATAGATGTCATTCTGATCATTGTGTATATTTTAAGATATTTGATAATGGTAGTTATATTATCCTGTTGCTTTATGTTGATGACATGCTTGTTGCTGGGTCTAACATGCAACATATAAATGATCTTAAATAGAAATTAGCTAGGTCATTTGCTATGAAGGATTTGGGTGCAGCTAAGCAAATTCTCGGTATGAGGATTACACGAGACAGGAAAAATAGAACTTTGAATTTGTCCCAAAGTGAGTATATAAAGAAGGTGTTGAAAAGATTTAACATGCAGGATGCAAAAGCAGTTAGTACACCTTTGGCTAGTCATTTCAAATTGACTAAGGAGATGTGCCCAAAGGCACAGGAAGAGGTTAATAAAATGTCTAACATCCCATATTCATCGGCTGTTGGTAGTCAGATGTATGCAATGGTATGCACAAGGTTAGATATTACACATGCAGTAGGAGTTGTGAGCAAGTTTATGAGTAATCCGGGTATGGAACATTGGAATGCTGTGAAATGGATTCTTCGGTATTTGAAAGGAACTACTATGAAGGCATTATGTTTCAAAGGATCTAATGCTGCTCTAAGTGGATTTGTTGACTCTGATCTGGTGGGTGATATTGATTCACGGAGGAGTACTACAGGGTATGTTTTTACTATAGGGGGAACTACAGTCAGTTGGATTTCTAGGCTGCAAAAGGTAGTTGCACTTTCAACCACTGAAGCTGAGTATGTTGCTGCTACAGAAGCCAGCAAAGAGATGATTTGGTTGCAATGTTTTCTGAAGGAATTGGGTCAGACACAAGAGGATAGCCCATTGTATACTGATAGCCAGAGTGCCATTCATCTTGTGAAGAACTCTGCTTTTCATTCAAGGACAAAGCACATTCAGCTCAGGTACCACTTCATCCGGACTATTTTGGAGGAGGGTCAGTTACGGCTTGAGAAGATTCACACAAGTGAGAATCCTGCCGATATGTTCAAAAAGGCAGTTCCACAGGAGAAGTTGATTTCTTCATCAGTTTCTATTGGTCTTCTTGATTGATAATTGTGGAATTTATACCAGTCAAGTCCTAGTGTTTTATCCAGCAGATGTTGCATGTACAGTGGTGTCGTGTAGTATCAGTCTCCAAGTGGGAGATTGTTCGGTGTGGAGCCTGATCAATCTCCAAGTGGGAGATTGTTGAAATGTGGTGACTGATCAGAAAAGTATTGTACACTCAACACGTATCCTCACCAGGGTCCGGGGCCGGGCCGGGCCCCGGGCAGGGGTTCAGGGGCGGCAGCCCCCGAGAAATTTTTTTTTTTGTTTTTGCCATTTTTTTTGTTGATGAAAACTGACGTTGTAATAAAACCCTAAAAAAGGTTGACTTTGTTTGTTGCCCTAAAAATGCATGTTATAAGCGGTTGGGATGCTTCAGGCATTGGAAGGTTGATGTACTTTTTTTGCTGGATAATAAGAAAGATTGGACAGCTGTGTATGGTGGACGTAACCCATTCTGGGTGAACCACGTTAAATCTTTGTGTTATCTGTGTCCTGTTTTATTTCTTTATCTTTTGTATTTAAATCTACATATAATTGTTAGTTCATATTTCCTTTGGATCTGCTTGAAACCCTAACATGCCCCTGGATCTCCTTGGTTGTCCCCTCTTCCTCCCATTGGTGCGAGTGGACCCATGACCCCACCACTAGATGCTTCTCTCCCATCCCTTCATGTAGTGGTAGAGTGTGAAGGTCTCCTGTAGCTCCCTACCCTCAACTCTGGAGGTACCACACCATAATATAGGTTCCTCTAGTATGCTATCTCATCCCCTACCTGAAGGTAGAAGGTAAACCCTGATGTTGTGTCTCCTATCATTGTAGCCCTAGCCACCCTCGGTGTCTCAGTAGCCATTTATCTCTATATGGAATCATCCCTCTCTTGCTGCATATCTCCTAGTTGTCACCTCAATCGATTCACATCTCTCTCAAGATCATCAATCTCATAGACCTGCCCCTATGTGATCTCTCATAGCATGAGTAGCTCAACCTCCTCCTCATCGGCCCTTGGGCTCCCTCTACCTAATCTCTCTGTTGTGGAGCATCTTGTCCCCACCCACCATGTACCTATACCTATCCACAAATTTGTAGGACCTTTCCTCTTCTACCCCTAGGTGGCCTCGATGGTCTGCCTCCCTCTCCACCTCCCTATCCTGCATCCCCACCTCCCTATACACCCTCTTCTCTCCCTCCATTTCTATGTCCCCCTCTACCTTGGACCATCATCCTGACTCCCCCCCTCTCCTTTGTCTCCTCTGTCGACCTCTGCCTCCATCCTCATCATCATTATCCTCCTCTACAGGTGGTATGGGCTCACTTGGATCTGTGAGCCTAGGGAACGAATGGGCTGCAAAATATGTCATGTACTCATCATCCATCCTAGCATCAATAACATTTGGTAGCATATCCCAAGGCATAGGCACAATTTTCTCAAACTGTGTAACCACTGCATCATATGAAAAAATAGGCCCCTAATGGACTTTCTCTCTAACTATCTGAGCAAACTCACTCGAACCCCATGGCATACGTTGATGTCTGCCAAACTAATTGCATACCCTATTGATCAAATGTCTGTCCAAAATATATGGAGTCTTCCCTATTAGATATGTGTTGTAGAAATAGTATGTTAACTCCCTATCATCTTCCTCCTAGGCCTCATAGTCAAAATAAGGCCTGTATATCACACTATCAATTTCATCAATCACCTACCGCCAGTACTCTACCTTCCTAATATGTGGTTAGTAAATGATCATGCTATACAAATGTACATATAATTTTTTGTGTCCTCTAAACCTGAAATGTATCGGCCTAGTCACAACAATATACTCATAAGCCCACACCTGCAGAAGTGTCACCCCACATCCTAACCTGCAGTCACTAAGGTAAACAAACTAGTGTAACTCATGATACAAATGAGTTGGAATGCATGGCCCCCATGCGAATCTCCTTCTCTAAATGAGTAGGATCTCCAATGTCCTCCCCCATCTGATATCTAACATGTGTAGCCTTGTCGGGACATAAGAACCTATTGATCATTCCTCCCACCATAGCTACAAATCTCTATCCACTAGAGTACATAACCTCCCAGCTCAAATGTTCTGGTCTCAACTCTAGATCTGGGTCTCCAAAAACTTGTCTAAATGTGTACCTATCTCCCTCCTGGTCATATGTACTACGAGATCCCCATGGATTGGCACATGTAGTATCCTGTAGACATCCTCTAAAGTGACTGACATCTCACCAATCAGCAAATGAAACGTGCAAGTCTCTGAGTTCCATCTCTCTGAAAGAGAAATCAATAGTCTTGTGTTCATCCTGATCTCTAGCATATGCAGCATATGTCTCAATCCCATCGCATCATTATCAGCATGCTCCAGGAAGGTCAACTCTGGTCGTGATTGTTGAGTCACTGGAAATCTCTCTTGTGACTCTAGCTAGGGCAAGTACTCCTGCATCTAGTCAAATCAATCATGTCAATCCTAGTGGTACTCATTTTATCACATAGTGCTACTCCTATCCTAGTGCTTATGTTTATCGCATGGTGTTGCATCCTATCAGTGTATATGTTTATCACATTGCACTTGATCTTATTTTTACTAGAGCACTTGCCGGATTTTATCAATCTGCGACTTATCTTATATTTAGCTTAGCAAACCTACCTATTTAGAGCACCTGTTAAATGATTCCTCTCAACAGCTTATCCAATTAGCAATGTATGTTAAACACGGAATTCTCAATTCTAGCCTATCTTTCAATTTATCTTCCTAGGGCTATTTGAGTGTTTCCTCTCAGCTAACATATCTAGTTGACAGTGTGTGTTCATCACAAAACTCTTGATTTCAGCCTAATTAGACATAAACCTATTTGTGCTACGCAGACACGATTTTAACCTATGCAGATGCAATTTCAACCTATGCATACATGCTTTTGCAATGTAAACATTCATGTTCATCACAAACGTGATCATGTTCAACCTGCACGTGCTTTTCTATCGCAGACATGCCTATTCATCATAGACGCATGCAAACTAGACCTAGATGCATTAAGACCTAATTTACCGCTTTCGTGTTTTTGCTAAACTACTCTAAAATGCATTAAATGAAACAATAAATGTAGAAATGTACAAAGCAAGGTCGAGGTACGTACCGGCTCACCCATGTCATCTAGTCTCTGGAATCATCAGACGTGATCAAAACTATGAATCCTCTCTACCATCTCTCCTACTTTTTTGACTACTCTCTAAGCTCTAAGTGTTGGCAATTGACACTCATCTGGTGATTTTTGGTAGTTATCATCGGCCGGAAACTCTTCTTGGAGATTTGATTCAGCAGTTGTAATTTCTCTTACCTGAAAGCAAGAGTTAACCAGTAGGCAGTTAACCAATAATTTAGGGCTATCTCAATAATGTTTTGGTCCAAAAATATTTCTGATGATTGCGGTGATTTTGGTGGTTGATTTCATGTTCTCAGTGAATGGGAAGATCCTTAGGAAGTGTGTGATCATACTTCTTTTGTCTGGTGCTATGTTTTGTTCAAGATTGAAGCCGACTTGAAGATACACATTACAGTTCTTTGAAGCCGACTTGGAGGAGATTATTTTCTTAAGACAGGATATATAAGATCAAATTTGAGATTAGTTTTTGGGGTATTATAGTGGTGGCGATCCATTTTGGTGTGATTAAGTACAGTTTCCTATGTGCATTTGGTTCACAAATAATTTGGTGGCTGATTGAGGTAGAAACAGAGTATTTGCAGAGTGGGGACAGTCAGAGATCTAGTGCTTAACCGGAACTCATTCATGCATTATTAGATGCTACTTCAGAGTTCATTTTATTTTATTTTCTCATTGTAATCAAATTGTAAGTTAGTGAGACTTCCCTGAGGGTTGTAGCCTTTTGGGAAATATCTTTTGAGCAGTGAGCTCTAGACAATGTGCTTGAATGCAAGTGCTTTCCCCATTTATGTAATTGTAGACACCTAAAATTGTCCTGTCTAATCAAGTAAATATTTTTATTTATTTAATTATTTTATCCTAAGTCTTATACTAATTAAATAAATATTTATTTATTTAATTAATTCATTTATCCTCTTCTAGCCTTATTTCTCATTTAAATAAATACTTTTATTTATTTAAATAGTCATTTTCTTAAATAAAATAAATACTTTATTTATTTAATTGATCCCACTTCCTCTATTAATAAAATAAATCTTTATTTATTTAATTAATTCATTAGCCTTTTCTACCTATGACAGATGTCATTCATCTCTTAATTCCTATACTACCTACCCTCTCATTATTTTCTTATTTTCTCTACCTACCGTCTAATCCTAGCCGACCATTTATCTTTTACACCTCTTAATCTTATCCCTCCATTTCCTAAAGTGTCTTCTATATAAGGAGATGCTTCCTTCATTATCAATCCTCTAAAGCTCCTAGATTAATATTTTAACTTTCATATGCGATCAAGCCTACTTGCAACCACATTTTCGTTCTTTGTTGAGCTCTTGTGCACACATAAAATCTAAGAGCAAATATATCAAGCAAGATCAATGGAGATAGGAAGAATGGAGGTTCAAACCCTATTAGACATGTGATGGTATCATCTTTGTGATTTTGTTGATTTGCATTTGTCTTAGGTAATCTTCATATGTTATGGTGGATCTTTGTTGTTGTTAGGCTAGGGTTTTTGTGGTTGGATCTATCCAGTCTTTCAATATTGTTGTTTCCATTTTTACCATAAACATTTTGGCACGCCCGATGGGACATGGATTTTTGTTAGATCTATGTTTTTTGCAGATTTTTCTAACCCTACATTTCTTTTTTGTAAAACAATTTGGAGAATAACCTTGTGCAACTAAGGTTTTAGACACAAATTTAAGATCTTGGAGAGATTTGATCTTATCTCAGAAATGGCTTATATTTTTTGCATCACATTTTGTTTGCAGGTTTGGTACAGTATCAAGAGCTTGCAATCCAAAATTCAGATTTTTTGGAGCACATTTGAATTTTCTATGAATTTTTTATGAATTTTCATACAAACTTAATTTTGAGAGCAAGTAAGCGAATTTTTCGGATTTTCTTATATTTTTGGAAATCTCTCTAATTTATACACAGGATCTATTATTTGTAATTTTAATTTTGATTCCAAATAATTCCTAAAAAATTGGATCTTTAAAAATTAGGCTTTTGCATTATTTTGCTCATATCTCACAAATTGCTTGGTATTTTTCTAGGAATTGTTTCATGCAAGTCTGGAATGCTATCAAGAGTTTCCAGTAAAAAATTCAGATTTTTTGGATCAATGTTGCATTTTCTATAAATTAATTTTTGAAGAAAATCAGAAACTTTTTTGGATTTTCTTACATTTCTAGAAATGTCTTGAAATTTTGCAAGGGCTCTGTTTTTTATGATTCAAAAGAACTCATGGAAAATAAGATCTTTGAAGTTGTCAAAAAACGTATTTTTGAAGGCCCCTATTTCACAAAGTGTTTTGGAATTTTGTTAAAATAAACCTAACTTGTTTGTTTATAGGAAAGGGTAATCATTTGAAACAACCCAAACTACTAAAAAATCTTTATTGCAGGATCTTGGCAAGGGTTTTCTTTTGATTTTTCATTATGTGCCTTGTTTTCATATATTAGCAAACACTTCAATTGGTGCACTAAAATTGAACCAATGTCTTTTGTGTTTTGGGCAATAGGCTCTTTTGTGTTTATCTTTAGAGGGCCTACCTCCCCATGTGGTCATTAGGACTACTAGTGAGGAGGGAACGACCCAAGTGGTAGTGAGGAAAACCCACCTCTTTTGAACCACTATAAATAATTGTATCCATGGTGAAAGCCATGGGTAATGTGTGTTGATTAGTTCACGCTAACACTATGTCTCCCCATAAACCCATTTGATCAAATTTATTTGATCAGTAGTAGGGCATAACCCCTACCGGCTAGGAGCCTTCTATATTTACAGAGCTGAAAGTATCGCATATATGGCCACATGAGTGGATGCCCTTACTAGCACCTTTTTATTTTATAAATCCAAAATCCTTTTAGCTGTTGGGGCAGGAGGTCGGACCTCTGGAGCGACCCACACACATACGGTTCTTAGTAGAGATACAAAGTTCGCCACGGGGAGTTTTCATGGGGACTGGTGCTTGGCTGCCCCAGAGAAGTGAGTGTTGAGGGTGGAGTCAACGGGGTCAAGAATCTAAGTATCTGCTTTGAATAGCATAGCCTCAGGGAAAACCCCATGTGGGATCAACAACTATTGTCCTGGACAACCATAAGAATTGTGCTTGTCTTCTTTTAAACATTCAAGATGAAACATCAAAACATTGTGTCTTTTGTGTCTTTAAGTGTATGCAAAACATTTTTACATCAAACAACACATTTTTTTTTGAGTCATTTTGAGTCTAGACACTTGTAAACATTGAGTCCTCATCAACATTGTGTCCTCTTGTCATGAAAAATGGTCAAAAATTTGGGCACAACAACAACTTTACAAATTGGAAAAATTGCACTCAAATTATGGAAACACGTCTGTGTCTGACAGAAACACATCCGTGTCCTGTAACCGTGTCTGTGTAGGATAGAAAAGCGTATGTGTTATCATAACAAAACTACATTCACAAGATTCTCATAAACACATCTGTGCAGTGTCTAATCATGTTTGTGTTGGGTAACCGCGTCTGTGAGGTATATAGGCACGTCTGTGTTCAGTATTGGTAAAAACTTACAATTCAGAAAACAAGAGAAATCAATTTCAAAATTCTTGAGCTTCCTAGGTTATTTCTTTTGGTTTTCATCTAGAATTCAACCTATTTCTAGGTCTCACAAAGTTCATCATTTCTTTACACTTGCATTACATTCACATTTGACTAAACTTGAGTCAAAAGGTCACTTGCTTGTCATCCTCTTACTTTGTCAACACAATACATACAACAATATTTTTCTAAGTGGTCCCTCATCAAGGTCTATCACCTTTGGGTCTCATTTGGTCTTAATTAGAGTCAAGGTCAACTTACCTCATCAAGAGATCTGTCATCTCTTTGGAAGCCACACCTACTCTACTACATACATACTTCATCTTACACTTTGGAAATTGCAAGTGCACCTCAGATTCATTTGCATTCCATCCAACTCTTGGTCTTCCATACTTTTTCCATTTTCATCTAGTCTCACACATCTTGGTCAAGATCTAGTTCACGATTGAAACCCGTTCCCAAAAATGTAGGAGGGAAGCTAAAGAGGCTCAAGAGTTTGGAAACATGAGTGGCTATGAGTATGACAATGATATCTTTTTCAAATCTAATCATACCACATTACCTAACATGGACATATATAGAAACATTCAGAATGTTGAGAACATGGATAATACAAACAACAATGATGCACACAATGATAATGTGGACAACATTTCAGTATATTCAGTAGAAGTGGAAGACTCTATTATGGATCCCCATTTTAATAGATTGGTTGAGGAAATCATGAGAATAAATAGACAATATTTCTTACAAGTGATGGTACAAAGTGGAGCTAATATACGTCATGATTTTGACATGTCTCAAATAGTGGTAAATTGACCTATGCAAGAAACTCAACTCAACATGGATCAAAGGAGGCCTAATAGTGGAGGTACTAGAGGACCATGTTTCATGCCTGAGTCACCCTCATCTTTGTTTCAAAAACCTAAGGTCCCAGATACACATGGTCAAGCTTATGATACTCATGAAAGAGCATCTCATGAACAACTCCATCAATGCAGACCATTATGGAAGCCTTATGCAAATAAATACACTCAATTGCATACCAATGCTAAGGACCAACCTCCAAAACAATTGGATATCCAAAGGCATGATCAAAATTTGGAGACAAGAAAACCTCATGTCAAATTTGCGAGCACTAGACAAGAACAAACTCATGACATGCCTATAGAATATGATACACATGGACAAATAAGATATTCCATTCCTCATTATGACTCTATACTAGGTGGTTCCTATATGCAGTATCATTATAGACCTCCTCCATATGAACATGTTTATGATCAATACCATCCATGCATGCAGTATCCTCCTTCTCCACCCAGTGGCTTAGGCATGGGATATGGTCCAAGAAGTCGATCTCCACCTAAGAACAATTTGGAACAGCAAATAAAGGACTTACAAAATAAAATGAAGGACATTAATACACCAAAGCCAGCTTACACAATGAGAGACATATGTCCCTATCCATTTGACAAAAGAATTACAATGCCTCCATTTCCAACACACTTCGTAACACCTAAGTTTGATAAGTACAGAGGCAAGGGATACCCTAAGGTACATATAAGATAGTTTTTCACACCTTGCATTGAGGTAGCAGTAGAAGAAACATACTTGATGAGACTATTCCCACAAAGCTTAGGTGATCAATCTATGAAATGGTTCTCCCAAATTCCACCTAGAATTAAGTCATGGGGTGATCTAGCAAAAGTTTTTATCCAACATTTCTCAAACAAAATAGAGACAGATATATCAATCACCACTTTGTGCAACACCAAACAAAAGGATGGGGAGTCAGTTTCATCATTCCTGTAAAGATAGAGGAATTTAGCCAACAGGGGCTCTTGTGAATTCCACAAAAAAAAATGATAGAGATGTTCACACAGAATGTCCACGGAGAAATTGGTTATGACAAGAAAATCTTGTTTGTCCACTTTCAAGGATGTCATTGAGAAAGGCTTAGCAATAGAGAAGGTCTTAATTGAACAAGGAGTCATTAAGATATTCAAAGAAAACAAAGAGGACTTTAAAGGAAAAGACAAGCCACGATTTTGAAACAAGAACAAGAACATAGTAAATGATGGTATTGTCAATGCTAACATAGTAAGACCCAAAATCATTCTTTTTGGATCAAGTTCTACAAAAAACCAAGTGAATACTCAAACAACTTCCAAACTATGAAGGAAATATACCCCATTGGGAGAACCACTTGAATCAACTTTCAAGAAGCTAGTGGTAAACAAGATAATAAAAATTCCAAACAATCCTCCATATGAGCCGAAGCTCAAACCAAATTGGTGGAATGATGATGAGTACTGTGAATATCACAAGAGAAAGGGACATAAAATAGGAAATTATCATCAGCTGAAAAACATTATAAAAGATCTTATTGATAGAAGTGACATTGAGATCGAAGGACATACATCCAATCAAGAACATGAGATGTTTAAGGAACCTTTCCCTAAAACATGGCAAGGGAAAAGACAAAGCCATAGATGAGAAAGCCAACTATACAAAAGCATCCTATAACTATGATTCAACTATTAATCACATTTCAATGGACAATTATGTCTCTACCATTATCATAAAGGATAAAACACCTGAAATTTCTACCCAAAGACCCAAAGTTGTCATAAAAGGAATTGGACCTTCTTCTGAATCTACCTCTAAATGTAATGTCACAACTCGATGAGGTAAGGTCACTTTGCAAGGTTCTCCAGCTAAAACCACTACTTCCCTAGCAACCAAACTTGAGTATAATCTGGTAGAACAGATAGGGAGGATGCCTACACTTATCTCCATCCTTGACCTTTTACGCATATCCCTCGCACATAAAGCCATCCTTGATAAAGCTTTGAGAGAAACCTTTGTCCCCACTGATCTGAACATGGACCAGTTTCAAGCCATGGTGGGATACCTTTCTGTTCCACATTCTCTTACATTCATCGAAGCTAATGACACCTTTGTAAGCCAACCACATAATGCACCTTTACATATTGAATCCTTCCTACACAAACATCGAATAAAATGAGTCATGATAGATGGAGGAGCGGGTCTCAATATATGTAATGTAAACACAATAATAAAATTGGGATATTCAGATAAAGATGTGAATGCTACAATCAAAATTACCATCAAGGCATATGATGATGAGGAGCACTCATCCAAAGGAATAGTCACTTTACCTCTCAGAGTTTAGCCAATTACAAAGGATGTGGTTTTTCAATATCTTGATCTAGATCTCACATACAACATACTCTTGGGATGCACATAGATTCATGAAATGAGAGTTTTTCCCTCAACATATCATCGATGTATCAAGTTCCCACACAATGGAGTTGAAGTGACCATCAAAGCTGATCCAAACCCATTGATATATTGCAACAATCTGCAACGTAGATCAAAAATAACAATCCCTGTCAATTGAGAGGCTATTCCTTCATCATCATATGTTGATCCAGAATTCTTAAAAGCTTCTACATCCAAACAAGCAGAGCTCAAAGAAAAATTCAAGGTTAAAGACCTGGGATGTGGTGAGTATATCTTTCATGTTGATCAACTCCCACTATCTCCTAAGGTATTCAGTCAACATGAACAACCTGCAAAAAAATTGTAATATCAAGGAATTGTGTGTGAACCACCTAGTGTTGTAGCTACTAAGTCCAAATGCAAATCTCCTCTAGTGGTGTAAGAAACTCTTGATATCAATAGTCCTAAGAGTGGTTCCAACAAAGAATCTATTGAGTGTATCATCGGCCCTCTTGAGAACTCACATAGCCTTACCATTTCATCCACTCATTCCATTTCCACTCCGTTCCCTGACTTGGATCAACAAGAATCACAAAATCCCTTACTAATTGGGGATCACAAATCAAGCTATGAAAAGAAAAATCTAAAAGTCAAAAATAAAGAAAATTCCTTTAGTCCAAATCAAAATCAAAAGCTATTGGACTCTGCAAAAATCAAAGTCAAGGATAAAAATCCTATGAAAGAAAAAGAGCAAGAGATGATCTCCCCTAATATCAAAATAACTGGGGGCAAAAGTTCTACAATTTAAAGTCAAAAATAATACTTGTTGATCCTAAGTCTCCATCATGTCATGATACTTTCACTTCTTTTCGCAATCATAAGCCTTCATCACTCATCCACTTGTTTCGCACATCCTTTCCCTTCTGGTGATACATCATGGACCTTTAATTGAGCTTCCTTTAAGGACTTTGTTATCATGGATGCCCAAACTTCTTTAGGTGACTCACATATGGGCCTACGTAGTTCACACACTAGTAATTCTATCTCAGTTCCTTTATCAAGGAAGATAGTTACTCTAGCTACATATCATTCTTTCAAGGAACATTGCAACTATAACCACAAAGTAAAGCCTTGCACATTTGAGGTGGGTGAGGGTGACTTAGTTCTCAAAGAAAATCCTAAGAATCAGCAAGATAGTCAGAAGAAGGACAAGTTCAAAACAAATTGGCTCGGTCCTTACGTCATCACAACAGTCTATGGGTTAGGTGCATATCAGCTTTCGACACTAGACAAAGAACCTTTGGAAGATCCAGTCAACAACATGCACCTTCGTAGGTTTTACACATGGCTCTTTAGAATATCCTAATTCAAAAATACAAAAAAATATCAAAAATAAAAAAATAAAAAATATCAAAAAATATCAAAAATACAAAAAAAATCATAAACATAAAAATCGTTACTTGGTGAAAACCTGGCAAACAGGCGCCTTGTGACACAAAAAAAAAATTGGAAAAAAAGAGAAATAAATTCGTCCAACGATGAAAACCACTTTGGTGGCACCCTGGGAAAGTACCATGGTGAAAACCAGGTTACCAGCACCATGTGTAGAGACATTGCTCCTCCCTCCTTCAAGCTTCAATCTCATCTTTTCACTTTGCACACACTCACAACCTATCCATTCATAATAAACTTACCCATTCCCATCATGGCTTGTTATTGATCTTCCTAAGATTGGGTAGCCATTCATAATAATCCCTCATTTTCACCCCTTTCCATCCATAATAAATCAGCTCCTATTTGTGGCTAAGGCAAATCCTAAGTCTAGTGATGGGTGTGGAACTAAGAGCATCACACGTTCCAAGGAGTAAAATTTCTTCTAGTTTTCTCCAGTCTATTCGTGCACAATCCACAATAAAGCAACACTTGCATCTTCAATCTGCAATAAATTTTTGTCTTCTCCACAATAAAGTATCAGTTTCATGGATTCAATCAGTTTCAGATGAGACACGGCAACAATTGGCTTCAACAAATCAAATCTTTCAACAGACTCAGACAACATTATGGTTCAGTGCTATCTATCCTTTTGTGAATGAAAACATTGTGACCACAATCAAATAGACTTATACAAGTGACAAGAGACACTAAACTTGAAGACTACAATGGATGTTGGTGTCGAGTCTTGGTTTTCTTTTGATTTTATCTTTTGGTGACATGTATTTTAGCTTTTTCGGGATGTCTCTGACTAGAGATTTTATCTCCAGGATGTCTTTGACTAGAAAGGCAAGGATGGGGTATCGTCACCTATTTTTCTTTAATGTCTGTGGATTGTCTCTTAGTAATGCTTTGACTTGTCCATGGATATGAGGACACTGTGAGTCTAGTATGAACTAGGGAATTCTTTGTTTGTGATTGTCTGATCTCCATGCAAATGGGTACAATTACTTTCTGGGTTGAACATATATCTGGATTGTCATAACCTATTTTCCATAATAAATCTCAATGATGATAATAGTACAAGAAGCTCTTTCACTTCCATATCTTCTATCTTCCATCCCCCTTTCTTGATTGACCTCCATCACCTTTCTTGAGTCTGTGTAGCCAGCTATCACATGACTGAGTATAATGACACACCAAAAATATTTGCATTTCATGTAGTTTGCACATGCATTACCACATATTAGCATTTTAGATATCACAATTGCACCATATCCTGCACACAACACATGTTAGCACATTTTACATTCTCATCATGTAAATAGTTATTTGCATTATCATATTCATTTGTGTTTCATACATTCACATTTACATCGTGCATGTCATATAAAACATAAAAAGAACAAAAATATATTGCATTCCATCATGTACATATTTGCATCCATATCATAAGCATCATCATACATCACATAGAATCAACATCACATAGGTACACATGCATATAGTTGCCACAAGGATGAATCATCTCATATATATATCATAATCATAAGTGTCATGATACAATGATGTCAAAATCATATGGCTATACAATCACCCGAAGGTGTCTACATCGTCATTCAAAAATGGTACAAAAACTAATACATAGGGAGCCCTCTAAGGCTATGATTAACTCCCTCCCTTGGAGCAAGCTAGCCTCGATGGAGTCTGAGCCCTAGAAGGACCTGCCCCAAGATCATCTCTCCTACCCCCTCTATCCGGTGGTGGTGGAGGACCCATGACCCCACCACTAGATGCATGTCTCCTATCTCTCCCTCCAGTGGTCGTCATAGTCCATGATGGTCTCTAAAAGCTCCTAGCTCGTTGATTTGGTATAACCACTCCATAGTATAGGTCTCTCCAATAGGCTATCTCCCCCCCTACCCATAGAACATAGGCATATCTGGCTCCTATGTCCTCTGCTACCTTCCTGCCTTCCCTCAGTGTTGTCTCAGCCTCCATATAGTGTTGAATAGCCTGATCTCTCTCCCACTCAGTGTCCCTCAGCTATCTCCTGAGGCTGGCCCCATCCCTCTCTAGATCTTGGATCTCATTTTCATGTCCCTAGTAGATCTTCTTCAAGGATAGTATCTCATCCTCCTCCTCCCCTCTCCCCTCAGCCTGTCCTTGTGGCTGCTCCTATCCTTGTCCCTGGCCTTGTGCCTATCTGGGAACCTATCTTGTTGGCACCTATAATGGAAATCCACCTCTACCCCTCACTACATGCATCTGTCTCTCCTCTCCTCCATCTCTCCTCTAAGCCACTCTCCTCTTTGCCACTGCACCCCACCTCTGTTGTCGACCTCTACCTCCACCATCCCCACTATCATCTCTACCATCCCCACCATCACCCTCTATTAACTCCCCTAGATTTATCAGTCCTGGAAATGGATGCTCTACCTAATATGCACTATACTCCACATCCATCCCTTCATCCTCCACATCTACCCAAATATCCTAAGGCATGGGAATAATCTCCAACATCTATGTCACAGCCTGATCATAAGACAATAATGGCCCTAAATGCGTCTGATCCTTCACTATCCATGCATACATCCCAGAGCCCCGTGGCATCCATTGTATCCTACCAACTACCTACATACTCTATCAATCAACTGCTACTCAATAACATATGGTGTCTGCCCAATCAGATACCTACTCCTAAATACATCTGGAAGCTCCACTGCGTCATCCTCCCACTCCTCACAATCTTGATAAGGCCTCCATACCACACTGTATATCTCATCTATCGCTCAACACCAATACTCTAGCCTCCCAATCTGTGGTTGAGAAGTAATCATATCATACATATGCAAAAAATTGTGCCCCTATCCCCTGCCTCTAAAGTGTACCGGTCATGTCACCGGAAGATGCTCATATGCCCATACTTGCAGCAATGTCACTCTACACCCCAATCCTATTGATCCATGATACACAAACTAATGCAGCTCATAATACAAGTGTGCCAACAAACACGTTCCCCATGCAATCCTGGTGTGCTCAATCACCAACATCTCCAGTGTCCTCCCCCATCCCACAACCAACCCTCATGTCGCCCTATCGAGACATAGGAATCCACTGATAACTCCTATGAGCACTGTTGGTAGTGCTAATCTTGTAGTTGTCATGGCATCTCAAGCAACATATCTTGCCCTCATCTCCAGTCTTGGATCCTGGAACACTCGTCTTAGTGCATCCATATCTCCCTCTCAATCATAAGGAACTAACTCCCTAATGATCGGTATCCTCAGTATCCTGTATATATCCTCTAAGGTGACTGTCATCTCACCCATCAGAAAATGAAAAGTGCATTTTTCTAAGTGCCATCTCTCAGCTAATGCAGTCAGCAATCCCATGTTCGCCCAAAACTCAGGCACATACATAATGTATCACAAGCCTGTGGCCTTCACTGCTGCTCTATCCTCGAGTGTCAGCTCTGGTTGTAAACTTTGAGTCGAAGGGAATATCTCCCCATGACTCCAGCATAGGTAGCTCATCTTGTAGTCAAGCAAATCAACTGTGTCAATCCTAGTGGTACTCCATGTTCATCATAAAGTGTTGCTTTTTTATCCTAGTGCTTATATCTATCATATGGTACTCCATCCTAGTGGTACTCCCTATTCATCACAAAGTGTTGCTTTTATTTTATCTTTTAGGGAACCTACTTGAGTGTATCCTCTTGAGTAGCTTATCCAATTGACAATGTATGTTCTATAATAGAATTGTCAATTTCACCCTAATCTAATTGACAACATATGTTCTATCATAGAATTGTCAATTTCTATGGTACTCCCTGTTCATCACAAAGTGCCTCGCTCTATCCTATCCTAGGGTCTCTTCTTGAGTGTATTCTCTTGAGTATTTTCTTGATTGGCAATGTATGTTCTATCACAGAATTTTCAATCCTAGCCCTATTTGTTATCCTAGTCTTCCCTAGAGAACCTGCTTGAGTGTATCCTCTCAACATCTTATCTAATCGACAGTGTATGTTTATCACAAAACTATTGATTCGACCTTGAAGATATAAATGTGCATTCATGATACAAATGCTCTTACATACTACACAGATGTTTCTGCATTTCACAAACATGCCTAAAACACACAGACGTGCCTCTATTCTGCACAGGCGCACCTGCCCTGCACAGGCGCGCTTGCTTTTCACAAAGGCACTCACATCTGACATAGACACTTTTGAAACCATAGACACAGTTGCATTCTACATAGATGCACCTAACCTACCCAAATGCAACTGGCACCAAGGCAGACACGCCTTAACATTTTTTTCCCCCGCTTGACAGTTTCTACAACATACCTAATATACATTTATTGATCTACCTAACATGCATTTATGACAAAAATTGATGAACCAAGGTGCAAGGAGGTTTTGTGGTACTCAATGGCTCTCCTACATCTGTTGGCCTCTGATATCGATGAACAGGATTGAATCTGTGCACCAATGCCATCGTTGTTGACTGCTAACTGCTCTCTGCTTTCTCTGCACTCTAATCTCTTAGGTGTGTGGATGACAATGAGGATGTTTTCCCTTGTAGTCTATCTTATAGACTACCCTAGCCCTTGTTTCCCAAGTCAGTATTATTTATCTCGTGACTCTATCACTCTATCCTATCTTGTCAATCCTTTCTAGCCTTTCTTTCTTATCAAGAGATTGTCTGTGATCTTTTTAGACAAAATTCATCCAATCTCTCGAGGAGGCATATCATTCCTGTCATGGGACAGCTTTGTATCAGTTTATCTTATCTTCTTTGAAACAACGTGACAAGTTGCATTGTCTCAAAGAGGGGCAAAATGTAGACACCTAAAATTGTCATGTCTAATTAAGTAAATATTTTTATTTATTTAATTAGTTTATCCTAAGTCTTATATTAATTAAATAAATCTTTATTTATTTAATTAATTCATTTATCCTCTTCTAGCCTTATTTTTCATTTAAATAAATACTTTTATTTATTTAAAGTCATTTTCCTAAATTAAATAAATACTTTTATTTATTTAATTGATCCCACTTCCTCTATTAATAAAAATAAATATTTATTTAATTAATTAATTCATTACCCTTTTCTACTTATGGCACATGTCATTCATCTCTTAATTCCTACACTACCTACCCTCTCATTATTTTCTTATTTTCTCTACCTACCCTCTAATCCTAACCGACCATTTATCTTTTACCTCTTAATCTTATCCCTTCATTTCCTAAAGTGTCTTCTATATAAGGAGATGCTTCCTTCAGTATCAATCCTCTGAAGCTCCTAGATTAGCATTCGAACTTTCATATGCGATCAAGCCTACTTGCAACCACAATTCCATTCTTTGTTGAGCTCTTATGCACACAAAAAATCTGAGAGCAAATATATCAAGCAAGATCAATGGAGATAGGAAGAATGGAGATTCAAACCCTATTAGACATGTGATGGTATCATCTTTGTGATTTTGTTGATTTGCATTTGTCCTAGGTAATCTTCATATGTTATGGTGGATCTTTGTTGTTGTTAGGCTAGGGTTTTTGTGGTTGAATCTATTTAGTCTTTCAATATTGTTGTTTCTATTTTTATCATAAACAATAATATTTATGCTCATGGCCATAGTATATGAATATTGTGGGTTCCAGAGCCACCTTGTTTTTTCCCTTTCCGGGTTTCCACGTAAAAATTATGGTGTTTTCGATCTCTAGTTTATTTATTGCTTGCGTAGGTTCTGTATTGTTATACATTGCTAACCAGTGGATAAATAATAAGCTCATGGATTTGATTTTTGGCAGATCAATGATTCACCCCCCCCTCTCAATGATCCCTGATTCTAACAATAGGTGGTATGATCTCCTGGATGTTGTGGATGCAAATGAGATTTTTTTCCTTGTGGCTTGTACATATAGGTTGTTTAGCCCTAATATCCCATGTTAGTCTCTTTTTCTCGTGTAACCGTGTCACCCTATCTTGTCAGTCTCTTCTAGCCTTTCTTTCTTATTGAGAGATTGTCTGCACTATTTCCATCCAATCTCTCGTGGGGGCATATCATTCCCGTCTTGGAGCAACTTTATATAAGTTTATCTTCTTTGAGCCAATGCGAGAGGATGCATTGTCTCAAAGAGGGGCAAAATGTAGACACCTAAAATTGTCTTGTTTAATTACAAAAAATATATCCATTTATTTAATTATTTTATCCTAAGTCTTCTATTAATTAAATAAATCTTTATTTATTTAATTAACTCATTTATCATCTTCTATCCATTTTCTCATTTAAATAAATATTTTTATTTATTTAAATTATCTTTCTCCTAAATTAAATAAATATTTGTATTTATTTAGTTGGTCCTGTAGTCACATAAATTTGTCCAATTAATTAAATGGATATTTACTATTTAATTGATTATGTAACCATCAATAATCAGTTAATTAAATTAATATTTAATTAATTCATCCTCAACCCCCTTCTCTTATTAATTAAATAAACTATTCAATTTATTGAAATTAATCCATTAAAACAAATTCACAATCAATTAAATGAATAAATCATATTTATTTAATTTAAACCCCTTTCCTCTTTTAAATAAATAATTTTAAAAAAAAAATTAATCCCTAAACTACCCCCCACTTGCATTCTCCTACAAATGCAAGTTGCAACCACAATTGAAATAAATTAATGTTATTTTAATTAAAATCTTATTTTCCCTCACCCACCAAACCCACTTGCAACTTCTAGACTCTTCTAACCACTGTCTAAGTTCTTCTAACCACTCCTAATTAGCCTAATCCATCTCCTAAATATTGTCACATTCCTAAGCAACTTGAAGTCACTTCTCAAAGCCTCCAAAGTCTTTGAAAAGCATTTAATGCTTTTATGTGTTCAACAAGCTAACCCCTAAAGTCTTCCAAACCACTAATGGCTCTTACATAACCATTTATGGTTAACTCAACTCACCCACATGGTTAGAGACTTTACCTCTAACTCAACCCTCATTTGACTCATGGGTCTCTTCAAGCATTTATTGCTTTGACCATGGTTATCCCCACTAACTCTTGCACAAGATTTTATCTATTGGATAAAGGCATTATTTATTGGATAAAGGCATTATTTATTGGATAATGGTTTTATTCATTCAACTCAACATTAACCTTACCTCCCAAGTTAACCTTCAAGTCATGTCAAGCATTTAATGCTTCTTCCCTCTCCTCTCAACCCATCTCATGATGACATTTGTCACCCTGGGATTGGGTTGAAATCCCTCACATGGATCATAAACCCATCAATCCTAGCCCTTGTTTAGATTACTCAATCTCAACCATCCATTGCTCCATTTTTCCTATAAATAGAGCTCATTTCTTCATAATCTAGATCCTGAAATCTTGTATGCATCTAAGTTATAGTGAATTTTAGAGAGCATTTTAACATAATCTACATTTTGTCTTTTGGCTAAAATTAACATTAGTTAATTAAATAACATCTCATATTTATCTTGTTTTACACTTGCATTTGCATAATTAATCATTTTCAATCTTGAATCCCATAAGACATCCAGAATAGTGCAAAAAGCTACTGAGAGCTACAGTCATTTGGAACTTGGAGAGGAGAGGAACAAGGGAGGAGCAGCTACAAGCATGTTGGAGGGCATTTGGGGATGTTCCATTGCATTCCTTCATTTTGTTAAGCTTTCCATTTTATGTTTGGTATCTCTCTTGATATGCTTTCTTAGGATAGTCTTTCATTTATGATTTCCGACACTAACACTAATGTTTGAATTGCTCCTTGTGTTTTGTATGTCTTCCTAACATCCTTTTTGCAGAGCATCATTTGGTGAAAAAAGGATGACACAAGCCCTTGCAGCCTGAGTTGAAACACAAAGATAACACTGGATTAGGCTTTCAAAAAGAATCTATTCCTAAGCTCAAATACAAAGGTAAACCCAACAAACCCATGTATCAAATAGTTACTCCAAGGAGGTCCTCCTTGATTATCTTTGCGGCATCAACAAAATCCACTGCATCAACAAGACTGATAATCAAATAAGCAGCATCACTCACACCCTCTGCACCGACAAAATTGATAATCCCATCAGTAGGAGAAGCAGTAGCACCCACAACATCAATAAACCCCATAACTCTATCAGCAGCATTAGTACCGTTGGCAGCCTCAATAGCACTAATAATTCTCTCAGAAGTAGTAGTAGCACCCGCAACACCAATACTGCCAGTAGAAGATTCAACAATACCAATAATCCTACCAACAGCACCAAGAGAATCAACAATTCCTATCATCCTACCAGTAGCACCAACAATCCCACCTATTAAAGTGCATACACCCATAACAAATACATTCTTAATACAAAGGATACCCTAGACTGGTACAGTAATAGGATGTTAGAAAGTGATTCAGAGACCGACTCCCATGAGTGGGAATTTGATAGTAGTGAATCTAAATACTTCAGATGAGGAAGACATATCACCACCCCCACCTTGTAAGGATATCCCAGTTTATGAGGAGGCGGGGATTAAAACCTTTTGGGCTCATGAGCAAGAAGCACCTTCCATGGGTCCTACATCAAATCTGACAACAGAACCTAACAAGGAGAGTACCATCGATGAACTTCACTCATCTATCTTAACCCTCACTGATGCATCCCATGAACTTAACCTGATCGATGAGGTAATTCCCATTATCCATCATGAACTCATCGAATGGAACCAACCTAATCCCCCATACCTTGACCAATTCCAAAATGATGAGGTAATCATTGAATTTTTGGAATTACGGGATAACATACCAAGCGAGGATCACAAAGTTGGATTCACCATCGAACTTAATACACAACATACTTTGGGGCGGATACCAAACCTTTCATCTACAAAAATATCACAATAAAACATGGATCTTCCAGTGAAAACCACACTGTGGCAATGTTTTATCCCAAAAAAGTAAAAAGAAAGAGTGTATCCAATGGTGAAAAATTCTCTAAGGTGCCCATGGATGAAAGGTTTGACATCCTCCCCTCTAGTACAAATCAAGAGAGATTGACAATGCTAATCGAGGAAATGAAAGAATTCAATGTGGGGACCCCTGAGACTCCTCACCAAATACATTTGGCATCTCTGCTCACTCCAGAGGAATAGCCAAATTTGTAGAATTCTTCCAGAAGTGTCAAATCAACTTTGCATGGTCTTATGCAAACATGCCTAGCCTAGATTCTAATTTAGTCATGCATCACCTCACCGTGGTAGAAGGAGCTAAACCAGTAAAACAAAATCTTAGAAAGATGCACCCATGGATTATTGCGCTTGTCAAAGAAAAACTCAAAAATCTCTTAGATGTTGGTTTCATCTGACCAATCGATTATGTAGATTGGATCTCCAACATTGTACCTATCGGCAAACTAAATGGGGGCATCTGTATCTATACTAACTTTAGATATTTGAACAAATCATTCCCTAAGGATGACTTCCCCTTACCCAACATCGACATGATTGTCAATATCATAGCAGGACATGTCATGCTTTCTCTTATGGATGGCTTTTCAAGGTACAACTAGATCAAGATTGCTCCAAAAGATCAACATAAAATTGCTTTTACATGCCCATGGGGAGCCTATTGTTGGAATGTGATGCCATTTGGTCTGAAAAATGTAAGAGAAACCTATCAAAGAGCAATGAAAACCATCTTTCATGACCTAATGCACACTATAATGGACGATTATGTCGATGATTTAGCTAGTAAATCATTAACAAGAGAAGGTCATCTAGCAATACTAGGTCAAATCTTTGACAAATTAGAGCAATATCATGTACGACTTAATCCAAAGATATGTGTCTTTGGGGTGACCTCCAAGAAGCTCCTAGGATACATTGTCTCAAGCAAAGGCATTGAAGTAGATCCAGCAAAAGTCAAAGCAATCATGGACATGCCACCTCTTAAGAACATCAGTTAGTTAAGGACACTACAAGGGTGCCTACAATCAATTTGGAGATTCATTGCACAACTGGAAAACAAGTGTCATCCCTTCATGCATCTGTTACAAAAAAATATCCACTTTCAATGGGATACTAAGTGCCAGCAAGCATTCCAAATGCTTAAAGATTACCTGATGAATACATCGTTGCTAATGTTGGCATATGTGTAGAGTGTGATGACATGATGATATTGTATGTTGTCATTGATGTCAATATGCTGAAGTATGAACCAGTATATTGAAGTAAGCAAACTGGCAAGAGAACTGATATGATGATGTGAATCGGTATATGTGAAAAAGTGAAGTGGTATGTTGAAGTATGAACCGGTATGTTGGAATGTGAACCAGTATATGGAAAGTTTTGTATCGAGGTTTCATTTGGTATGACTACCTGTTGGTAGTCTCAGCTTCAAGGTTTCTAGTTGATGTATTCTAAGTCTGTGTGATTCGACCAATGACATCCTGTGATGAGTTAGCATGAAGAAGATTGATCCTATCTACCTTGGGAATGTGTGAAGTCTCAGTAAATGGTGGAGAGTGCGTGATGGGTTATCAGCTTCCAGAAGCATAAAGAATGAATGATGAAGAACGTCTTGAGATCTGTTCTAGATTATTTTACTCTATGCAATGAGATTAAACGGTCAAGATTGGACTGATTGTATTGTTAACCCACATGATTAGGGTTTAGGGTTTATGCTACTGACCTAATTGTTGTCTATAAGGTCGATGATGATTTGCATTGTAAAGTTGTTGGCAAATGTTATGCATGTATCCAAGTGAAGAGATACTTGATTATTGCCAGACTGGAGAAGTGTGTTAATACCTATAGAGTGTGATTGCAGAAGTAAAGGAACTGAAATGGATCTGTCTTGGCATTGAGTGTTGTTATCAAAATAGTGTTTTACCTATTGACTTCTAACCATTTCATCAGTTGGAAAATCCCTTAACTAGGTAGCTTTAACTAGCTTTCTATAAATCCTTTAATAGGGTGACTCAAAATCATTGAGTTCTTCAAATCCTCTTGTGAGGTAACCTTTAATAGGGTTTTATCCTTTAACTAGGTATTTAGCCATGCCTTAACCAAGTGACTCCTAGTAGGATCGGTTCCTAGCAGAACCTATTGTAAAGTCCTTAACTGGACTAGGTTCCTAATAGAGTGGACTTTAAAAGAGTTCAAAGAACAACTTGTGGGTATTCATCCCCACCATGGTTTTTCCCAATTGGGTTTCCACGTGAAAAATCGGTGTTATGTGTGATGCTTTTTCATGTGATGTCTTAGTGTTTTCTGTTAAGTGGTAAAGCATGTTGATCCAGCAATCATTATATTTATGATGATGTATTACTTGTATATGCATATGGGTGAAGTGGAAATGAGTTATTAGGTTTTGTGGAGATCTAAGTGTTATCAGTTTATGTCTTTCACAGTCCCACTATGTTTTACCAATAGTGTCCTGATTTAGATCAATGATCCTATTCACCAATTAGTGCAGTCTTTATAGTCAAAGTGGTTTAAGAAAGTTTTTGTCTATAATGATTCACCCCCCCCTCTCAGTATCTATTGAGTAGTTACTGTTCATCATTATTCATAAGCTAATCCCACCAGATCCAAGTAGACCTCTATTGCTCTATATTTCAGCTACAAATACGACATTAGGAGTACTGTTGGCACAACACAATGCAGAAGGAAAAGAATTTTTTGTTTACTACATCTCTCGCACATTGATAGGATATGAACTCAATTACACACCTATTGAGCAAGCTTGCCTAGCAGTAATCTTGGCAGCCACCAAATTAAGGCACTACATGTTGACACACAAGGTACCACTAAAATACCTACTCAGCAAGGCAACATTGACAGGTTGCTTGGCCAAATGGGTTATGATCCTGGGTGAATTTGACATTGAGTACATGGACCGCAAGGCTATCAAGGGGCAAGTTATTGCAGATTAGTTGGTCGATGCACCCCTCACAGGTGACCATCCTCTTGTTGCAAATTTTCTGGATGAAGAGATCTTCATGATCATAGCAGCACAACCATGAAAGCTCTACTTTGATGGCTCATATACTAGACATGGCTCAGGGGCGAGCAATCTATTTATCACTCCTCAAGTGATAGCATCCCGAAGTCTTACAGGATAACTTTTTAATATGCAAAGAACATAGAAGAATATGAGGCCTTGATAATAGGATTGAGACTAGCCATACAATGGAAACTGAAAGAGCTATAGGTATATGGTGACTCCCAACTGGTCATCCAACAATTCATAGATGAATATCAGACCAAGGATGACAAGCTTATTCCATACAAGCAAATGGTGGATAATTTAAAAGCACCATTTACAACTATCACCTTTGAGCAGATACCTAGAGATCATAATCGAGTTGTTGACACAATGGCCATAATTGCATCTCTCCTAGATCTTCCAAAGAATTCAACACCCTATGAGTTCTTGGTAAAACATCTTTAGATCCCTGCTTATGGTATCCCTGAATCTGAGATGATATGTCACCTTACCGGTTCTGATTCCCCATGGTACGGTGAGTTCTACACCTACCTCCATGATCACACACTCCCTCCTAACCAATCCAATAACCAACAAAAACCTTGATTCACCAAAACGCTCAATACACCATCATTGCCAAAACCTTATACCGGTGAAGTCTTGATGGTACTCTCCTTCGATGTCTGGAATAGGATGAGATAACAAATGCCTTGGAAGAGATACATGAAGGCATTTGTGGGGCTCACTCAAGCGGTCCTTCCTTAGCAAAGAAGATCATGCGCATTGGATACTATTGGCCATCCATGGAAAAATACTCCTACTATTTTGTCAAAAAATGCAAGAAGTGCAAAGTTCATGGAGACCTAATACATGCACCAGCACAGGAATTGCAACCAATCACAACACCATGGCCCTTTTGTCAATGGGTGTAGCATCCTAAAATTGTGACACTTGCAATTTCGACTGCATTTCGGTCTTCACGATGGCGACGCAACACGCAACCTGAATGGAAACCCTGAAACCTGATTATGACACTGAAAACTGCATTTTTCAAGCACCCTGGCCTGATCCTCCTTGCACCCTACTATCCCGGGAGGTGGGACCAGAGCGCCCAGCGCCCTGGTCCCTGGGTCCTATTTTGGGCCCGGTCTCTTTTGGACTTCGGGTCTTTATGTTTGCAAATTGGAAAATTAACTTTCCTAGTCGGCCTAAGGTCGGGAAAATCAGTCTATTAACCCTAATTGGCAAGTATATAAACTACATTTTCCTCTTTCATTCAACATGATGGAAAAGGCGTGGAAACTATACTCAAACATTCAAGCATTCAAGCATTCATTCCAAGTCTCCATTCAAGGCTAAGTGTTGCATTCAAGACAAGGATTCAACCATTGAAGAGGAGATCACATACTACATGCTACATACAACATACAACATACAAAAAACAACAACATCTATACCTTCGCACATAAGGATACAAACATCCTTACAACAAGGTATTAGTACTTGTTTTACATTACATTTACAGCATTTCTCATTTCTTGGTTAATTCCAAAATCGGGGTTTGACCTAAAGGCAAACCCCTAATCCCTAACCCCCCAATCATCTTCGCTTTTCTGTGTGTAGGTTGCAGGTACGTGGCTGAAATTGAAGATCTGGAATCCTTGTGCAGAGACGAACAGATCCCCCTTCGTTTCGTGGATTTTTCGGAGGACCGTGTGCATGTCAGGCGCCATCGTCCCGTCAACTTTTGCTCAAATTTGCAGGACAGCGCCGTATCGACATTTTACTGCTAATTCCAGGTCCGCAGCTTCATCCTATATCCCTATCTCAGTTTATAAGCGAATCTTTGTCACTTTCTATGCATTCCTAGCTTAATTCTTCTATCAACATTCTTTACAAAAGAGGGTAGCCTTGCTTTCTTAACCCTTGAAACACATTTAGCATCCAATCTTGCATTGTGTGGGATTGGATCTTGTGGGTTTCAACCCCTCTTTTGAATGTAAAGTCTCTCCCCTAAGTGAAAACCATCAACCCTAGTGAATCTCCCTTCTCTCTCCTCGGAGTTGGAAGAGGGGAAAGCAACTAGGGTTCGATCGCGATTTTCCGCTTTACAATGGGAACTTGACCTTGTGGGTAAAATTCATCCATCTTCATCCAATGGCCACAAATTTATCATTACCGCCATTGAATACATCACAAAGTGGATCGAAGTCATTCCACTTACCCAAGTCATCGGCAAGCAGATCGCCTCATTCATCCTTAATTACATCATCTGCCAGTATGGTGTACCCATGTCCATCATCATAGATAATGGGCTTCCTTTTAAAAATCAGGATGTCTGTGAGCTCTGTGAGAAGTTTCACATCCAACACTGATTTTCCACTCCCTATTACCCACGAGGAAATGGTCAGGCCAAAGCATTGAACATAATCATTGAGAATCCTCAAGAAGACAGTCAATGATGTTGGTCATGATTAGCACGTTCAATTAAATCTAGCACTATGGGCGTATCGAACTATCATTCGATCCCCTACAAGCGCAACTCCTTACTCACTGGTCTATGGCGTAGAATCCATCCTTCCTATCGAGGTTGAGATACCATCTCTATAGGTTTACTTGCACAATATGATAGATGATGAAGCATACTGAGTCTCCCATCTTCAAGATTTGGAACTACTTGATGAAAGGCAACAAGCTTCATACAACCACCTCAAGGCCTATCAACAGCGCATGAGAAAAATCTATAATCACTGGGTTAAACCTCGTACATTTGAGGTAGGTGATCTCATTCTCAATGAGAATCCTCATAATCAACCAAACAAAGAGGATCAGGGAAAGTTTGAATCAAACTGGCTAGGTCCATATGTTATCAATATTGTATTTGGGTCCAGGGCATATCAGTTGGCTACTTGCGAAGGAGAACCACTAACAAATCCGATCAATAGCATGCACCTCAAACTGTTTCATGCATAAGTTGTATAGAGCATCAGCTCCAATACGTACCAGAAAACACACCCAAAAAACATTCAAAAAAATGTTCTGAAGAAAATACAAAAAAATCAAAATGGTAAAGAGACAAAATCATGCATCCAAATGGTGAACAACCACTCCAGTGACACCTTGGGTAAGTGTGATGGTGAAAACCTGGCAAATAGGTGCCACTCGTAAAGGCTATGGATCCATTGTCTTTCAAACTTTTTGCGATCATATTTATTACATCCATTCATCCATCAGTCAAACCATGGCTTGTTAATTATCTGCAATCAGGGATAGTACTTCATGCGTCATGCATTCTTCTTTTCATAGTAATGTCTAAAAATGGGGGTAATGCTCTCAAACTATTGATGGAAGTGGATTCTACATTACTTGTGATTCATTGAGTTCTTCATCCAAAAATGTCTAGCACATAAATACAAAAACATTCAAAAACACTCACAAAATCCAAAAACGTCATCAAAACATCAAAAATCAATCAAAAACATGGCAACGCATAAAACCCTTTGTACATACACATCACAAACAAACATCAAACAAACATTTTGAGCTACTCAAACAATGACCACTTATCAAAACAACCAAACAATCAACATCGACACACAACTGTCTTAACAAGGATGCATCCTTCCTTTCCAAAACAAGGACATGATAACATTTTCTTTGACAAGAAAATTTTGTTTAAGCTATCAAGTACTTGGTTAGTTTGTTAGTTATTTGTTCATTTATATTAGGTTCCTACGCTACTCCATGATATCCACAAGTGATTAGAGTAGTTGGGATGGTTCCTAAGTATCATTTTATTTATTGTCTACAAATTTTTCCAATGAAGTTCTGAGGCATGTACTAATGGTGTCTACGTGGGAAGTTCACTAAGCTACATGATCATATGCAAAAATCTAGTCATGGATCACTATGGCTTATTGACTACAGTGTATACCTTGACCATTTGCACATGAACCAGAATGGAGGGTCCATATTCTTTATTTATGCTGCTTGCTTATAGGTACAATGCTCCAAACTTGGTTCCTACTGCCTCGTCCAAGATTGATACTACCATGCTCAATGATGAAAAATAAAGCACTATGGATCGCCATTTCATCTCATCTGTCTATATTGTATTTTTTTGCATTCCATACATTCATATATCCATATAGTTGCATATCATTCATACATAGTAATGACAATGGATGAATTCTCTATTTTTTTCAATCTTCTTCCATAGGAATGAATCCTAGGTCCTCCATACCTTCTATCTAACATTAAATTCCCCCCTCACCCTCCCCATCTCAATCATCCACATCACATATCCCTTCATCATTTCCCATCAACCTAATCAAGCCATGTTCATCATCATCCATCTCTAACAGGAGGGGTTGCGTGCCCCATCCTAAGTCATCTTATCAACAAGCCAGATACTATGTCTACACAGGCACATCGACTCACACACACCTAGACTATCAACAAATACTTTGATCAAGTATCTTCAAGTCTCAATAGGTAATCAATTATGGCAATCCTAGATTACAACAGGCATTTATCACAATGACCTAGTCTCAACAGGGCTGCTATGATTCATCACAACCAACCTACAATGCAAACACTATCAATTGATCAACCAATAAAACACAATCAACACTAACAATTACATCAATTGTCTAAGTCTCAACGAGTATTTTTGCTTCAAATTGATAACTCAATGATGAACGGATAGTACCAAACTGGTACTGAGAGGGGGGTGAATCAGTACAGACAAAAACACAATCTTAAACCGGTTTGTCAGCAGACACTGCGCATTGATAGACAAACAGTAACACCAGTCTTTAAACAGAGTACAACTGGCAAAACTCAGAATAACTGAGACAAGCATAAACTGGTTGACACTTATCTTCTCATACAATCTAACACTTCATTTCCATTTCACCATAATGCATGAACAGGTAATCTATCATCAAAGATATATATATAAACAACTAGATCAACATGTTTCACCGCTTGATAGAAAACAACATAGCATCACATGAAGAAGACATCACATATGACACACATATTTTTCACGTGGAAACCCAATTGGGAAAAACCACAATGGGGATGAATACCCACAAGCTTGTTTTTGAACTCTTTAGAAGTCCGCTCTGTTAGGAGCCTTGTTTGGTTAAAGATTGATACAATAGGTTCTGTTAGGAATCGATCCTGTTAGGGATCACCCAGTTAAGGGATGGCTAGAATACCCGGTTAAGGGTTAAACCCTATTAAAGGTTACCTTGTTAGAGGATTTCAAGAACTCAATGGTTTTGAGTCACCCTATTAAAGGATTTATAGCAAGCCAGTTAAAGCTACCCTGTTAAGGGATTTCCCAACTGTTGAAGTCGTTAAAGATCAACAGGTATTACAATGATCTGGTAACAACACTCAATGCCAATGCAGATCCACTTTATCTCCTCTTCACCTTCTGCACTTACACTCTGCAGGTATCACTTCTCTCCTCTAGTTTGGCAAGAATCACGTATCTCTTCTCTTGGATACACACACACAACTTTTTCCAATAACCTTGGCATGAAACACAACATCGACCTTATAGGAAAATAGATAGGTTGGTAGCATAAACCCTAAACCTGTTAGGTTAAGGAATTCAAACAGTTCAATCCTAACCATTGAGCACATTGCATTAAATGCAACAGTCTTGAACCAATCTTAAGACGTTCTCCATCGTTCATTTTCCACCACTTTCATGGTGGTTGATAACCCATCACATATTTTCACCATTCACAGACTTCACACATTCCCGAGGAAGATAGGAACAATCTCCTTCATGCAAGATCCTTCACGCACACAAGGCTGATGTGGCAACATAGTCTGTTTTGCTTTGCAATGCTAACTCATCACACAAAATCATCGGTTGAGTCACACAAGCTTGAAGCTCATCGACCGAAAACCCTGAGACTACCAACCAATAGTCACACAAAGGTTCCATGTACCGATTCCCATAACAACATGCCGGTTCACCTTGAACAAACATACCACTTCACTTTGGCACATATACCGGTTCATAATGTTATACCGGTTCTCACATATATAGGTTCATTAATGGTTCATTCTTCTTCAGCATATTTGACATCAATGACAACATACAATGTCATTATGTCCTCATACCGGTTCACATAATGCCAACACAAATACCTTGACTTCATCGGGAAATTACATCAATTGTCTAAGTCACAATAGGTCACTTTGACTCACTTACTCAGACTTTATCCTATCCAAGCGAACAACTGACATCAACTGTCACACTTTGACTCAACCGGGGCAATTAAACTGATTGCACCAGATTGTCCAGCCAATTTTGATCAATTGTATAGCATCAATCAAAAGCACAAACACCGCATTTGCACCATATCTCCTACATGACCTAAGGGTACTCACTGGCTTGCTATTTCTCCGTCTTATCCCCATTTTCTCCCATTCTTTCACCATTATTGCTAATTTCTTCTATTCTACCTCCCCTCCCCTTCTCATTCTTTTTTAGAGATCGCCCGATTTTTCGAAAAGAATTCAGCCCATCTCTCGAGGGGGCATACCACCCATTAAATTAACATTTATGGGGCATATTTTTTCAAACCTATTTTTCTTTCTTTGAAACGATGCGATAAACCACACCGTCTCAAAGAGGGGCAAATGTAGTCACATATATCTATCCACTTAATTAAATGAATATTTAGTATTTATTTGATTATTTAACCATCAATAATCAGTTAATTAAATTAATATTTAATTAATTCATCCTCAACCCCCTTCTCCTATTAATTAAATAAATTCAATTCAATTTATTGAAATTAATTCATTAAACCAAATTCACAATCAATTAAATGAATAAATCATATTTATTTAATTTAAACCCCTTTCCTCTTTTAAATAAATAACTAAAACATTTATTTAAATCCCTAAACTGCCCCCCACTTGCATTCTTCTACAAATGCAAGTTGCAACCACAATTGAAATAAATTAATTTTATTTTAATTAAAATCCTATTTTCCCTCACCCACCAAACCCACTTGCAATCCTAAATTCCCTTCTAGACTCTTCTAACCACTTTCTAAGTTCTTCTAACCACTCATAATTATCCTAATCCATCTCTTAAATATTGCCACATTCCTAAGAAACTTGAAGTCACTTCTCAAAGCCTCCAAAGTCTTTAAAAAGCATTTAATGTTTTTATGTGTTCAACAAGCTAACCCCTAAAATCTTCCAAGCCACTAATGGCTCTTACATGACCATTAATGGCTCTTTCATAACCATTTATGGTTGACTCAACTCACCCACATGGTTAGAGACTTTACCTCTAACTCAACCCTTATTTGACTCATGGGTCTCTTCAAGCATTTATTGCTTTGACCATGGTTATCCTCACTAACTCTTGCACAAGAGTTTATCCATTGGATAAAGGCATTATTTATTGGATAGTGGCTTTATTCATTCAACTCAACATTAACCTTACCTCCCAAGTTAACCTTCAAGTCATTTCAAGCATTTAATGCTTCTTCCCTCTCCTCTCAACCCATCTCATGATGACATTTGTCATCCTGGGATTGGGTTGAAATCTCTCACATGGATCATAAACCCATCAATCTTGACCCTTGTTGAGATTACTCAATCTCAAGCATCCATTACTCCATTTTTCCTATATATAGAGCTCATTTATTCATAATATAGATCCTGGAATCTTGTATGCATCTAAGTTATATTGAATTTTAGAGAGCATTTTAACATAATCTACATTTTATCTTTTGGCTAAAATTAACATTAGTTAATTAAATAACATCTCATATTTAGCTTGTTTTACATTTTCATTGGCATAATTAATCATTTTCAATATTGAATCTCCATAAGACATCTAGATATGTTGGAGGGAATTTGGGGATATTTCATTGCATTCCTTTGTTTTGTTAAGCTTTCCATTTTATGTTTGGTATCTCTCTTGATATGCTTACTTAGGATAGTCTTTCATTTATGATTTCTGACACTAACACTAATGTTTAAATTGCTCCTTGTGTTTTGTGTGTCTTCCTAACATCCTTTTTACAGAGCATCGGGTCCCACTTCCTCTATTAATTAAATTAATCTTTATTTAATTAATTAATTCATTATCTTTTTCCTCTATGACACATGTCATTTATCTCTTAATTTTCCTCTACCTACCCCCTTCATTATTCTATTATTTCTTCTAACTACCCTTTAATCATAGCTGACCATTTCTTTCTTTCACATCTTAATCTTATCTCTCCATTTTCTAAAGCATCTTCTATATAAGAGGATTCTCTCATCATTATCAACCCTGATCAATACTTATGCAATCAATCTTTCTTGCGATCAAGCGACTTCACAACCACAATTTGTTCTTTATTGAGCTCTTGTACACACAAAAATCTGAGAGCAAATATATCAAACAAGATCAATGGAGATTGAAACCCTACTTGGAATATGAATGGTGTTATTGTTCCATTTGTTGATTTGTATGTTCTTAGGTATATTAATTGTTGTATGGTGAATGTTTGGTTGTAGAACTAGGGTTTATTGTGATTGGATCTTTGTGGTTTTACAATAGCTTATCATCATCATTTTTCATTATATACAACTATAATTTTCAAAATCTTGTGAGTTGTAAAACTCATCTCCATCAAAATAATAAGTACTCATGTTGAAAAATCTTAGAGCCTCCTCGGCTCCTCTTCTAGACCTTTGTGAAGGGGTTTCAAACATGAACTAACCTTGGCTAAAATGGGGGAAGAAATAAAAATGTGAAGACTATGGAAGACCAAGAGGATTGAATGCATTGAGAATTTAGGGTTGTCTCGCAATGTCCAAAAAGTGTAAGTTCAAGATGAATCTAAAGAAAGGTATGGCTTCCAAAGAGATGATAGACTCTTGATGAGGTAAGTTGACCTTAACTAAAGATAACTAAATGGTACCCAAGATGATAGATCTGATGCAGGAACCACCTAGTGATCCACGATGTAATGTATTCGCAAGATAGGATGAGGATTACTAAATAGCCTTTTGACTCTAGTTGGAAAAGTGTGAATGAAAAACTACAAGGATATCTGAAAATGTGTGAAAAAGCCTAGACAAGTGATGGTTGACCTAAAAATAAAGCCCTAGGGAAGCATCCTTAAAAACTCTTTTGATCTCAGAACTCACATGCGTTATGAGTTCACAAAAGTACCAATAATCCAAAAATATGCAGTTTCATAGTCCAAAGACATGTTTCCACAATTGATATATAAATCTCAATTTTTGTTCAAATATGTGCCACAATGCACCACAGACATGGAAATAATGATTGCAGACATGCTTTTAATTGTTGACAGTGTTGGCAATGTTTTTCGATTCTAATCAAAAACGATTCAAAAATATGCACAAACACGACAAAAAATGTTGTACACACACATCAAAAAGTGATGTCCACAAACATGATTCTAGTGAAATTCTAATTTTTGTCCAAGTTTTACAAAAGTTGAAGGTGACCAGATCTTAATGTTGATTGTTCTATGGAAAGAATACACAGCAAACAAGAAGACACAATGTCTGAAGTTGTTTTTGTCAAAATTTTGAGCACAATGTGTATGTTCAATAGGCCGAAATAGCCCAATATCCATTGGTCTAAGCACAATCAAAAACACTTCAAACACTTATTATCCTAAGGTCAAGGTCTTAGGGACTAGAAGGATGACTCAAACCACCTTCTCCCTAGAAAGCTACAAGTAGCTTATACTAAGCTGAGGATTCCTATCTCATCTCATAGAAGCCTTATGGTGAGTATCTTGGGGGGAAAACTAGATATCTCCTTGCACTGAAGCTATCACAATGTTCAGACAAAAATAAGGGTAGGCCACTAATCTTAGGTGTCTAGTGAGGGGACTTTAGTGGAACTTGGTATTTACCATGCGGTGGTGACTCACTTAAGAGCCTATCCTAGTCCTCGTAAGAGGATTTTTACACATCTCATGAAAGTGTGGATACTGAGGGAACATGTCAGGTAGCCCAATTTCACCAAGCAGTTCTAGATTTCACCTAAATTTTTAATTTATATAGCGGGTTGAAGTGCCGCTTGGGTTGTTCCCTCTCACTTGGCCTTATGGGCTACTCGGGAGGCAAGACCTACCTAAATAAAGAAGATAATAACAATTTCTCTTACATCTGAGGTCCAATGGAAGGTGAGGGGAGAGGATACTTTTGTTATCACCTTAGGAATCTAAAACACAAAGAATACCAAAAGCACAAGACACTTCAAACAAGTTAATTTACCTCCAAATAAAAATGATATGATCCTAATTAAACTAGAAAAAAGAAGACACGACTAAATTACCTTTGAAAGCAAATGATTAATAGTTTTTCATTAAATACCCCAACCTACAAACACACTTGTTCGGTTAATTTTAGAAAATCCAAAACAAAATGTGTAAAGGGGCCTTCAAAAACATGATATAAATAGTTGCACTACTTCATTAGGCCACAAGAGGTTAGGACAAAAAGCCTTATCAAATGAAAACAAAAACTAAATGCAGAAAACATAGACATAGTTATACCTAACACAAATGCGAAAATACTATACACAAATGCAAAAATATTCTGACCAAAAATCTGCAACCTACAAAATCATAAAAAACCAAAAATACGATATTATAGATCATATACGTGATAGTAGATGTTGAATACATGATATAAATCAGCATATAAAAAATATAACAAATCAAAGATGTTGGTTTATTAAATGCAGACGCAGAATAAAAACATGCATAATGCTATCAGATCCAGAAAACCCAAATGTGAAATAAGTATACTTAGACGCAGAAAAAGGATACGTAGACATGATTCTACCAATCATAGACATCGAAAGATGATGCATAGACATGATTTTAATGATCCTACAAAACAAAAACAAAAACCAAAAAAACATAGACACGACAAAAGATGTCGTGGAGGCAATTTAAACTTGTAATTGTCGCAATTTTGATCTGCAATTCGATAAAAAAAAACTTTAAAATGCAAAATGATGTTAGAAAAAGGGACTAAGGTCCCACCGAGCATGCCAAAATGTATATGGTGAAAATAGAATGAGAAAACTATTGTAAAACCAACAAATATCCAACCACATAAAATCTTAGTTCTACAATAAAAAATCCACCATACACCAATGAAGAACCTAAAACATGTAAAATTTGAAAAAGCATGAAAGATTATAACATTCGCATGCTTAGTAGGTTTTATCTCTATTGTTTTCTCTCCATTGATCTTATTTGATATGATTGCTCTCATATTTTGTATTATGTGCACAAGAGCTCAACAAAGAATGGACTATGGTTGTGTAGTCACTTGATCGCATGAAGTTGATTGATCGCATTTCTGGATAGACACATTAGTTAGGGTCCTAAAAGGATGAAGGAATAATCTTATATAGAAGAAAATTTAGAAAATGGAAGGATAATATTAAGAGGTGAAAGGATAAATGGATAGCTAAGATTAAAGGGTAGGTAGAAGAAATAATCAAATATAAAGGGGGTAGTTAGAAGAAAATGAAGAGATAAATGACAAGTGCCATGAAGGGAAAAATCCTATGAATTAATTAAATAAATAAAGATCTATTTAATTAATAGAGGAAGTGGGATCAATTAAATAAATAAAATATTTATTTATTTTAGGGAAAGGATAGAAGAGGATAAGTGAATTAATTAAAAATAAATAAAAATCTATTTAATTAATAGAAGGCTTTGGATAAAATAATTAAATAAATAAAAATATTTATTTAATTATGATAGGTCAATTTTAGGTGTCTACACTCACTACCAAGGAAGTTCACTACTCCTGGAAGAACTTGCAAGCTGAGGTGCACTACCCCAAGGAAAGATACAAGGGATTTGCATACTAAGACTCACTGCCTCAAGGCAAGATACAAATAACTTTCTAGGGAGATTCACTATCTACAAGAAAGGTACATGAATATATAAATCAAGATGAATAAGCGTTGCACTACTTCCAGCAATCTCCTCTAAATGTAGTTGCTCACACAAGCAACCACCATGAAATTCAACACCAATACTTTCACCACACACTTCTACAACCTCAAATTTTCAACTTTTTCTACTCACTCTTATCCACACACTCATGTCACACATTCACACATTCACACTAATTTTATATTCCATATATATCATCTTCTTCATCACAAAACATAATTAGGTTGGCTAGAATAGGGGACAAGCATAAGTCCTATCAAGTTGGCCACCAAACAAAATTGTGGTGAAAGTGGTCCAATCTAGGAGATAGGAAGGAGATAAAACATCATAGCATAACTTTCTTAGTGGTCCCAAATATCACACATTCTCCAAGGTTGGCAATAAGATAATGTGTAGATAAACCATGTAGCACATAACTAGTCGGTCCAAAAACATGTCTTCCAAATGAATTAACTTAATGTAATTTCCCACAAGCCAAAGTAGAACCCCAAAAGAACTTAACACATTCTCCAAAACTAGCACATACCCATGAGGGCATAGAAAAATCAAGAGAACAAACTTTGTCAACCAAACCACAACAAATACCTTAAAACACTATTACCAGACACAGTGCAACATCAAATAGATCATCCAACATCATGCAAAGCACAAAAGGACATTCCTTGAACATCCCACAACATTCCCAAATACTTCTTTCTTATTGTCAAATCGAATAAGTTCACCGAGATGGTGAACAAAAAAACAAACACCAACAAAATAAAACAAAACAAAAAAACTAACATGTACGAGTTATTTGAAAAATAAAATAACACACAGGTTATGGTCAAGAAAATCTAAACCATAACCCATTCATGTTACTAATCTTATTAGTAACACATTTGTGTTACTAATCTTTTTATTAATTTGTACATGTTACTAATAAGATTATTAACGTGTTCATGGTGCTTTTTGTTTTAATAACCCATACGTGTTTTTCTAATTAAAAAAAATAGAAAATCGACTGAGAACATTCTATCCACAGCCTCCACAAAAAAATGGACAATGATCAAGTTATAGTGCACAAACCATGATCATAATTTTAGACCTATAATCCAAAACAAAATGTCACACCATTGGAGAGGTTAGTTTACAATTTACTTATGCATTTTTATTGTTCTCTATCTCGAATTTCACTATAATTTTTTAGTTTTTAAAATTTATTTTATTTTATTTTATAAATTTAATATCAGATGCTCAACAAAACAAATCCTCTCAAAGAAACATTCCTCCTCAGAAACATATGCCCCATAATCCTCTTAATCCTTTGATAAACCCTTCCCAAACCACACGGGAGGATTTACTAGGTCAGCTAGCACAAAATAGTGTAACCATTTCCAACCTAGTGACTAGATTGAAAGCATCAAAACACCAACACCATGCAGACCTTACCCTATCCCTAGAAACAATGGTGGATAGTGTTGACAAAGTTTTAAAACAAGTCAGTGAATGGAATGCATATAGAAACTCATCTCACAAATTTTATGCACAAGGTCTCTCATATGGTGCTACAAAAAATAAAGAAATAAGAAAAGCACAAATATGTTCTCTTTTCACCAATCCTTGAACCTAGGAGATCCTACCTCTTAATTCAAAGAGATTTCCTATGCATTGGTTCAATCACGTGGCCATGAAAACATAATTTTGGGATAGGTGGTGGATGGTCTTTGACCAACCTCTTTGCAATAACTTTGAGGTGCCTTTATATTTTTTTAGAAAATTATATTGTGTTCATCTTGAATGAGAATCCTAATTATTTTGTTGATATGAGGAAGTTCCATGGTAGAGGTAGAGTCTCTACCCAAGATAGACCAAGGGATCGACAAGTACAGAATGCTTAGAGTCGGGTTCCACTAGCTGTGAAACCCTTGGTGCATGTGATGGTCCCTATAGCCCTAAAGGAGTCTATGGAGATGCAGACTCTTCAGGAAACTGCCACACTGATTGATACTATCATCTAGCATGGGACATAATTATCAAATCCTCTTGGTCCATATGATGGTGCAGGAGCACACGATGGTGCAACAACAGACAATGGTGTTGTAGATATACCATCTACTTCTAGCATGCCTAGAGGTCACCAATGCATTACCTTCCATGAGGTATGTTATGGGGTAGATACCACTACATGTGTAGATGGTTCGAGATACCATGAGTGCACACGTTGTGGGGCTAGTTGTGAGGTTGGTGGGTCAGATGATGTGGCCCTCACAGATGACTTGATGCAACAGATCTTTGCTATTCAGGTATGCTGATTTGAAATCATAATGTTTTATTTATTAAATACTTTAAATTTATGAATGTAAATGTATTTTTAATTATATTTCAAATTAAACTAATGCAAACATTATGCATTTTAGGATGTAGCAAATTTTGGTACATCATCCACCACAGCTCTTGCACCTGTATCTTCAACAGAGGTAAAAAAATTATAATTCATGTCAAAAAAGAATAAGACCTTGAACTCAAATTAATGTTTTATAATGTATATTAACTTTCTAATGTATCTTTGTGTGGATTTTGACAGGTGTTGATTATGGACTAGCTTTCACAAGTTCATGATGCTACCACTATGGTCATTTCATTCAACCTAGAGAGCTATATAGTATTCTTCTTTGTACACATCTTGTTTATAGTTTGTATTGAATATGCATCTCATTTAAATTTTGATTAGTTAACTTTATGCTAACATGATGAATACACCTAATCATGCATTGGAAGAAGAGACGCAAGAGGTATTGTAGCGTAGAAATTAGGAATCATCAAAACAAGTAGATCAATCAAAACACTAAACATGATAACTCATTCAAAAGAACTCTCATTGAAATGAACCTAATTCCAAAGCACATTCAATAGAGGCACAAAAACAAAGCATTTAAAAGAAAATGTCATGCAAACCATATAACAATTCGGATGCTTCTTCCATGCGGCTCCATTGTTGTTCTTTCCTCTTCAATGGGTTTGTGGATCTCACCTACAAGTGCTCACACAATTGAAAGCAAAAAGCTCAAGAGTACTAGAAACGAAAGTTCGGTAGTTTGATAGAAATTCGGGATTCATGAAGGATTGATTGAAGAAAATTATCCAATTTATAGAAGAATTGGATAAATGACAAGATTGGCATGATGCAATTCAAATGGAAATTGCAAATCAATATGACAAAATATGACAAATTATGCATTTTCCATGCACAATTTAATTGATTGACAATTGATGACAAATTATGACACATTGAAATGTCAAAATTGATTGATTATCAATTATGACAATTTCATGACAAATTGAAATGTCACTCCCATAGAATTAGGAGATGAAATAGGAGGGAAAAGGAATTAGAAATTTGAAAAATTAGGAAATTGAAATTGATGACAAATTAGGAATTAGAAATTGATAGAAATTAGAATTTAGGAATTAGTGAATTAATTAATAATTTTTCATTTATTAATCAATTCACAAAGAGGAATAATTAGCCAATTAAATAAAGATTTAATTGTAATAAGAAGACTTAGGATTAATAAATAATTTAGTAATCCTAGAGGAAGAAATGGCAAATTAGGTTCAATGACTAAATCATAAAACCCTAGAAGATGAATTAGAAATGCGAAAATGACAATTAGGTCTTGATTGAAGATAATTAATATCATGATTTTGAATTGATAAATGACCAATGCGACAAAATGATTTGATTGGTAAATGCACCAATTGACAAGGAACAATGACAAATTGATCCAAATTGACATAATTGAGATAGACAATGATCGATAGCGAAATGATCGCAAAATGACAAAATCGACAAGAGGACAAGGATCGGCAATAAAATGGATTGCAAGATGACAAGATTGAAAAGAGGACGAAACCCTAATTAGGATTGACGATGTCCAAAATGATGACAAATTAGCACGCACATTGATGCAACAAGATAAGTTCGATCAAAATCATGATTGGATAATGTTGTCGACAAGACCAAATTTGAGGACGAGATGATTGAAGAATGTAGAAGAATGACTCGATGTTTGCAAATGATAAAGACCAAGTGCGTATCATAGGAGAAATGTTAATGCGACGCAAAAACCTAAAATGAGGCAATGCGCAAATGTTAAAGTATGACCCTGCAAGCGTTGACCATTTTTAGGTGTCTACATTTTGCCCCTCTTTGAGACAATGCGATTTTAAGCGTTGTTTCAAAGAACAGTAATGAAAATGCCCCAGACAATAATAATGGCATATGCATGCCCCCTCGAGGAATTGGCCGGAAACATGCAGAAAATAGGCCAATTGATCGATAAGAATGATAGGAGACGATAGGATCGAACGGACTGCCAAGACTGACGGAAGAAATGTTAGTAAGAAGAAATTAGACAAAGGACAATTAGAGATGGAGAAAAACTTGCTTTCACTAATGCACAGAAGTAGGTGAGAATCTTTATTTGATATGGCAAAATGGATGCAGCGCAACATGGCAATGAAGGCCAGAGCGATAATGCAATCCTTTTGCATAAGACAGACACATGACAGACAAACAACAATCACAATAAAAAAGAAAAGGACCATGATCCATCTCGGTCACTCTAAATCACTCAGTGACATCATCGAGCAACATAGGAACATGACCGAAGCCAAAGATAAATCAATAAAAAGATAAGATGCACAAATTCAAACAAATCAAACAAACATCTTGATCTTCATTGTCAAAAGTTGAAAGTGCTGATAGGACGATCATGCTGTCTAGTTTCAGGAAATGCGGTACCCCGTCTAAGACAGGACACAGTCTGGTTTTGAGTATACCACACCCTGTATAAGACCCATGATAAAAGTGACAAAGGACAAATGATTTTGATACTGATATGCGATTGATATGACAGTTTTGATCAATTTGAATGTCTGAGTTGATTGAAAGAGTTCATCTGTTTAAGCGTGATTTCAGTTAAAAGTGTAGTGTTGGATTGTGAATCATTGGATGTATACTCAGTGAGCTATCTGATGCACAAAAGGAATAATGTTATTGCAAAATGTTTGTTTTTGGTTTTTGGAGTTTTACAATTTTTTTTGTGTTCATTCTTTTTTTTTCAGGACTTTATTTGATTTTTTTGACTTTTTTTCAGGACATTTTTAAATGTTTTTGAGATTTTTTTTTTCAGGACATTTTTCAATTTTTTGGATTATTTCAGGAGATTATTTGATTTTTTTGGATCTTTTTTTTTTTTTTTTTAAGGACTTTTTTCAATTTTTATGAGATTTTTTTTTTCAGGACTTTTTTGGATTTTTATGACTTTTTTTTCAGGACATTATTTGATTTTTATGGATTTTTATGACTTTTTTCAGGACTTTTTTCAATGTTTAAGACTTTTTTCAAATTTTGCCCCCAGTGTCTAGCAAGGCAAGGAATATGACAGGTGAATAAATAGGCTTGCTGAAATGATGGTGGATAGAGGGAAGACAAAGGCCTTTTATTATGGAGACAACGCAGATGCAATTTCCAAGAGCTATTGCGTGATGGGACAAGAGACTGGATATGACAATGTAAAGCAGTGACATGGCATGAGGGACATGTCAAGAGGTTTATGAAACCATGTTTAAATTTTGTGTCCTTATGTCAGATCAAGATCAAGGAATGAAAAAGAATGTATGGATAGTGATAAGAGATGGATAGGATAAGCAAGACCAAGAATGGATAAAGGACATGGACTGAAGGTCGGGATAGGATACATGATGGTGGCAGAAAGTCGCAATAAGCTAGGGAATATGGATGAAAGGTGATAATAAGTAAATGGATAAATGACCAAAAGCTATGATAGACTGAAAGCTGCAAACAAGATGCGTGATGCTCATGATTATTCTCAGCCTTGTCAAGATCAAAGGTGGAAAGAGGAAATTGGACATGAGGGACAATAGGATATGAAGGGTAATGACAGGGGTTTGATAGGATAATGGAACAATGAAGGACAAAAGGATATGAAGGAGGAAACCTGCCCCCAAGTGTGGTGTGCAAGAAGTTCATAAATTATGCATGACGCCTGTTTGCCAGGTTTTCATCATGGTACTTGCCCAAAGCGCCTGTTTGCCAGGTTTTCACCAGTGGACGAATTATTTTTTTCTTTACTTTTTTTTTTTCTTTTTCCTTTTTGTCTCTTTCACTTTTTTTATTTTTGACTTTTTCAATAGAAGACAGACATATGATAGGGGATGGAAGAAGGACTCAAGCGCCTTTTTGGTTGGATAGTAGCCTTGAAAAAAAATGGACCATGACCTTGAAAAGTATGCTCAAAGACGTTGGTAGGATAAGGACATGGAGGATGAGATGAAACTAAGGCAAGGATTTATGCAAAGGATTGGATCAAAGGGATCGAAGGATGGAAAATATGCATTGGATAATGGATAGGGTACTGGAAGAATTGGGCTTGAGTGGATGGAAATGAAGGCAAGATCGACATTGGCACACACCTTGAGAGGTGATGGACTGATGGAGGACAAATGTATTTTGGATATTGAGATTTTGATGGAGGAAAGGCTATGGAGTTTGGGACATAAGGGCCCAAAATGGATGAAGAATGTGATGGAGGAATAGACTTGGAAAGTTTAGATGGAGGAACAACAATTTTGGATGCCAAGTTGGATGTTTCTTTTTGTGCTTCAAGGAGCTTCTTGGGGATCCACATGGTTTTTGATTTTTCATGCTTTTGTGGTTCCTTGGAGTGCATTGCTTGCACAAGGGATTTAGGAACCCATATATATTTTGACTTTGCTTTATTTTGCTCAGTGGGCCTTTGTGGCCTTTTGTATTTTTCTTTATAGATCATATTGTTCTTTGTTTTGACATGTCGATTATATTGGACATGTTGATCCTTGAATACATGTGGATTTCTAGACTTATGACTTTTATGCTTGGCATCCAAATTGCTTGGAGGAGGGAATGAATGTTGGTGTGGATGGGAATGATATGGAGGCATGTGGGATGGATGGAAGGTTCTCCAAGATGTGTGCCTTTGTTGATGTTGCATAGGAGATGGAGGGATATAGGGACCTAGAATGGATGGAAGCGATGATGGGGAAGGTGGACATTTGGATTTTGACTTTGAAGGGATACCAACGCCTTGAGTGTGAGCTTTGTAGCCATGACCATTAAGATCTTCTTTAACATGAAGGGATTCTTGCTTATGGAGATCTACCCCTTTGCCTTTATCAATATTTTGACTAATAGGATACTCTTTTCTTTGGGAAGAAGACGAGAGTCCATTATGAGGTGGATGTGATATGAGAGAAATAAGGAGATCTTGAAGTGGATCGGATTGCACCAAAGTGGAAGAACCTATTATGCATGTAGGGGGTTCATGAACATCTTGCACTGACATATTAGAATCATGAGGGAGATTAGGATCATGAGGGGGACTAGGAGTGTGTAGTGGACATGGCTCAATGACAGGCTCTTCAAGAGATAGAATGGGGGGAATAACAGGATCATCAAAAGAACTGAGACCTTGGAGTGGATATGCGGGATTAGGACGTGGAGATGGAGGGACAAGTGGATCTTGTGGAGGATCTGAAGGAATGATTTGATCTTGACAAGGAGGAAGATCATTGGAATCTTCTTTAAAGGTGCTTTGCTCTTGACTTTCAATGGGATCATCAGAAAGAATGGAAGGGATATCTTGATCTTTCTGAGGAAGTGGAATATCAATGGGATTTGAAAGGACATTGTGTTCATGAAATGGAAGGGGATCATTTGGGATTGGATGAACTGGGATATCTTGATCTTGCTCGAGGAATGGAGTGTCAATAGGACTTTGGATATGATGGACAAGAATAGGAGAATCATCATGAGTTTCTGGGAAGATGGGGTCTTGGTCCACAATTGGATGGGATGATAAGTTTTTAGGATCTTGATCTTGATTTGCTTTAGGACTCATTTCTTCGTGCTCTAAATTATCCTCTTGACATGGGGTTGGACTTTGGATATGTCTGGGGGATTCTGACAAGGAATCAATGCTTTGACATGAAGGAAATGCACTTTGAACATTTGTGATGGGTTCTGGCAAGGAATCAATGCTTGAACATGAGGAAGAGGGACTTTGAATGGGGTCCTCTAAAACAGGTAATGGCAATAAAGTGTATGGTGGCATTGGGTCTTGTATCTCTGAAACATGGCAAGGATGTGCATCATGAATTGGATTATCTTGGCAATCAATTATGGATAGCTCTTGGGTAATTGCATCCTTGGGTGTATTGTTTGATGAAGACAATATGGAAGGTCCTTGTGGAACTTCTGGAGGTGTAGGGATAGATGCCACTGGAGAGTCAATTTGTTTATGGGGGGATGAGGCATTGCTAGACATAAGTGTATTATCTTTATCTTCCTCAAAAGACTCACTTAGTCGTTTCCTTAAGAGCATTGCAATAAGGCCACCTTTCTTTCGAGGTTTTGACATAGTTGGACTTGGAATTTGAACTTGTTTTTGATTTGATGTCATGTTTTGATTTCGAACTAAATGTTGATCAAATTGGTTTGACATGTTTGAAACTTGGCTTGGTGTGTGTTGCAACCTTTGTTTTTGAATGTTTGGTCGTGGTTGTTGACATTGATATGTTGATTGAACTTGAACTTGTTGATATTCCACCATCGGTTGGACTATTTGTGGACATTGTATAGTTGGTTGGACATATTGTTGAAATTGGACCATTGGTTGTGTTGGTTGCATATGTTGGACCATTGGTTGTGTTGGTTGCATATGTTGGACCATTGGTTGTGTTGGTTGCATATATTGGACCATTGGTTGTGATGGTTGAAAATCTGATTGATAGTAAACACCTTGTTCTTGTTGTGGAGGCACATAATGTTGAAATTGATGTTGTCTCCTTTCTTGTAATTTTTTCATCATCTCTATTTGTGAGAGGAGAGCTGGTATGTCTGATCGTTCAAGAAGAGATCTTACATCAATTGGCTCAATATTTGGATTTTGGCCTGGAAATTTTTGAAACACTTTGGACGTTTGTGATCTAATCTTCTCACTGTTTTTCACTCTTTGTTTGAAAATCTCTTGTTCTTGAGCTAGTTTCTCCTCTAGTTTTTGTATTTGGAGACTTGTTTCATCATGATAAGTTTGATTGATATTGCCTTGTTGTTGGGTTGGATAGAATTGTGATTGCATTGTTGGTTGATATGTCAAACTTTGTTGCATCATTGGTGCTTGGAACCTTGTTTCAATAGACATGTCACTATGCAAATGCAATATTTTTTTTGGAATTTTTCAAGGATAGTATATGATATGCAACTAAATGCAAACTAAATAAATGAAAATGCAATCTATGTTTTTGGTGTTTTTGAAGATTTTGACAAACTTTTGGAATGCAAATCTAAGAGAGACCCTTAGGATATTGGAATGATGTCTAGACCTCAAAGGACAAAAGGACTTAAATGGCAAAGGACAAGATGACAAATGTCTCCCCTATATGCTTGGATACTAAGCTAGGTTTGACGAAATGATATTGATGACAAAAGGACAAAAGTTTGATAATGTCTAGACTTCCCAACAATGGCTTAGGGTTTATCAAAGATTTGGATTACTCAAGTATGACAAGTCCTAGCTTTGACACTATATGCAAAAGGACAATTGCTATGAAAATGACCCTAATATGATATGATAATGACTCAAGCTTAATGAAGAGACTTAGGGTATGCAAATATAAATGTATGACAATGGTATGACTTTAATGCAAGAGGACATACGCAAATGGATGACTTCTATTGATATGCAAAAGAAGTATGACTTAGGTGAAACCTAACCTTGATACTTGATAATGACTTTTAAAAATGCAACCTAGGATGAACCTAAATGTAAGTGACATAAGAGTTGAGACAAGTTTTTGAACAATGTTGGATAACCATGCTTTAGGATGTGTTTTGAACCTTGTTGAACTTTTGTTGGATGAATGTCTCTTGTGTTTAATCTTGTTTTGATCAATGTGTTTTGCTTTTGAAATGGGATAACATTCAACTTTTGACAATCAAAGAATACAAGATGTTATAACTTAGACTCAAGACAATCATGCTCATTTCCACATTCCTTATGGTAGGCAAAGACATTAGGTACTTGAGAGGTAGACTCATTATGAGATTCAAGGAGAATACATAGATGCTTGACCCCACGGGCTCCCCTCCACGGCACTCACTTCTCAAGGCAGCCAAGCATCAGTCCCCATGGAAATCTCCCCATGGCGAACTTAGTATCTCTTCCAAGTATCCGAATTTGTCCTTCTCAAGCAACTAGAAGGGTTTTTGGCCTCTAAAAACAAGGTATGTAGTAAGGATTTCTGTTAAGCGTTACTCCTTGATGTCATGCAAGCATGATTGAGACATTAAGCCCATCAAGATACCAAACAAATGTAGTCACGCAAGCATGATTTAGACCAAGAGGCCCTACTTAGATGTTGATATGAGAAAGAGTCCAAGGGTCATCACTTCCCAAGTAACTGCAATTCCCACGTAACACTTCCTTCAAAGCTTTCGCTCATCGGGTATTTTTTTTTATAGTGAGTTAGAATGCCAAGGAATTCTAGCCGTACTCACTTTGGGTCATTCCCTTCTCATGATTATCACTTGCTTGCTAAAGCAAAGTGGTCGGGAAGGCAGACCCTCTAATGGAGACAAACAATCAACAACACAAGCATGGTATCGAAGATCTGGATTTCTGATCACCCTTTGAAGGATGAGAGCATACTCTCCTACTCCAATGTCATACTTAACAAAAAAAGCAAACAAGGGTTCATTTCCACCTATTTATAAATCACTAAGTGCCTAATTAAGAATCTTAAACACACAATTTGGTTGTTTCTCCAAGGCAACCTGCAAAACACAAGTTAGAGGTTTGATTTAATGTCTTTGAACATCGATTCTGCATAACACATGTTAGTAGTTTGATTTTCACTCTTTGTCATGCATATGCCAAGATCCTGCATAAATAATCAGTACCAAAATCCAAAGCATAGAAAACAGAATGCAAAAACACCAAAGATTTCAAGTAAAAACTGCATTTTTCACCTCTGATCTGGACTTTACACAGGCGCAGAAGACAGGACACAAGCGCAGGATGTCTAACACAAGTGCAGAATGTTTCAACACGGACGCAAGATGTTTCAACATAGGCGCAGAATGCTTCACACGAGCGCAGAAGTGTCCAGAATGCACTGCACAGCTCTGTTTTTGAGTCTTTGACCTGCAAATCAACTTAGAAGCACTCCAAAACATAGTAAGATGGTTAGAAGGTTAGTATTCACATCGGGTTCACCAGTTAATGTAGCGTAGAAATTAGGAATCATCAAAACAAGTAGATCAATCAAAACACTGAACATGATAACTCAATCAAAAGAACTCTCATTGAAATGAACCTAATTCCAAAGCACATTCAATAGAGGCACAAAAACAAAGCATTTAAAAGAAAATGTCATGCAAACCATATAACAATTCGGATGCTTCTTCCATGCGGCTCCATTGTTGTTCTTTCCTCTTCAATGGGTTTGTGGATCTCACCTACAAGTGCTCACACAATTGAAAGCAAAAAGCTCAAGAGTACTAGAAACGAAAGTTCGGTAGTTTGATAGAAATTTGGGATTCATGAAGGATTGATTGAAGAAAATTATCCAATTTATAGAAGAATTGGATAAATGACAAGATTGGCATGATGCAATTCAAATGGAAATTGCAAATCAATATGACAAAATATGACAAATTATGCATTTTCCATGCACAATTTAATTGATTGACAATTGATGACAAATTATGACACATTGAAATGTCAAAATTGATTGATTATCAATTATGACAATTTCATGACAAATTGAAATGTCACTCCCATAGAATTAGGAGATGAAATAGGAGGGAAAAGGAATTAGAAATTTGAAAAATTAGGAAATTGAAATTGATGACAAATTAGGAATTAGAAATTGATAGAAATTAGAATTTAGGAATTAGTGAATTAATTAATAATTTTTCATTTATTAATCAATTCACAGAGAGGAATAATTAGCCAATTAAATAAAGATTTAATTGTAATAAGAAGACTTAGGATTAATAAATAATTTAGTAATCCTAGAGGAAGAAATGGCAAATTAGGTTCAATGACTAAATCATAAAACCCTAGAAGATGAATTAGAAATGCGAAAATGACAATTAGGTCTTGATTGAAGATAATTAATATCATGATTTTGAATTGATAAATGACCAATGCGACAAAATGATTTGATTGGTAAATGCACCAATTGACAAGGAACAATGACAAATTGATCCAAATTGACATAATTGAGATAGACAATGATCGATAGCGAAATGATCGCAAAATGACAAAATCGACAAGAGGACAAGGATCGGCAATAAAATGGATTGCAAGATGACAAGATTGAAAAGAGGACGAAACCCTAATTAGGATTGACGATGTCCAAAATGATGACAAATTAGCACGCACATTGATGCAACAAGATAAGTTCGATCAAAATCATGATTGGATAATGTTGTCGACAAGACCAAATTTGAGGACGAGATGATTGAAGAATGTAGAAGAATGACTCGATGTTTGCAAATGATAAAGACCAAGTGCGTATCATAGGAGAAATGTTAATGCGACGCAAAAACCTAAAATGAGGCAATGCGCAAATGTTAAAGTATGACCCTGCAAGCGTTGACCATTTTTAGGTGTCTACAGGTATATGTTTTTTAAATTTTCTCAATTTCATGATTATATGCATAAGTACATTCTTTGTATTACAATCTTATCATTTTACATATAGGGAACATCAATGCATATTTAATCAGTGATGACCCCTCCCACAAAAATAGGAGAACTATCAAAGCCTCTGGTACACATCTATTCTATATTATAAATATTCATTTAAATAGAAACTTAGATATGTATAGTTTATATTTCTTTGTCAGTTATGTGTGTGTGTGTGTGTGTGTGTGTGTGTGGGTACATGTATGTATGTACATATATATACATATACATATATTCATGAATATACATATGTTGGCATGTTTGGCATTATTGATGAAGATGAGATGATGGTGGATGACTATACCGGTAGAGGAAGATGACATGATCAATAATTTATATTATCATTGATGTCAACTAGGTTCAACTGATGTTTAATGTTGTTTACAGATAATTTTTGGTGATTGACTTGTTGGCTAAGTGATTTGGTCTACCGGAGTAAGAGTTTGACAGTTTGACAGAGTTTACTGGCAAGACTACAAATTAGGACCTTAACTGGTAAAGCAGATATTTTTTTATGGAATCAAGTGATTGGCAATGTTTGGTGACTTGTGGTTTGATACATAAGTATTTATGATGGATTTGACTTGATAGTTCTGATACTTAATGTAAGTACAGATCCAATAGCCAACAAGATGAGAGGGGGGGGTGAATCATACAAACTTAATCTTCCATAAAAACATCAGATTCAACCTCGGTAACATATACTTCAGTAATATAACCAAAACTGCTAAACATGCAAACTCAAAAGCATATAAACATCATAAACCTCATAACACCAGATTTAACGTGGAAACCCAAATAGGGAAAAACCACTATGGGATTTTGGATCCACTAAGAAATATACTCTTCTAGAGTATGCTCAGTTAAAAGCAAATCATGTTAAAGATTACAAACACATTGCTAGATGTGACCCAGTTAAGGGATTTCCCTCAGATTTGTTAGGATCTTCACCTTGTTAGAAGTGACCTTGTTAAAGGATTTCAAACACTCAATCAGAATGTCACCTTGCTAGAGGGTTTTACAAATAAGACTGTTAAGTCCACTCAGTTAAGAGATTTTCTGTCACTTTCACAAAATAACAATAATAAAAATCTATCTGCAACTTCACATCTAAAATGCTAAAGCAGATTCTTATTTGCTCAAATACAATCTACACATAGAACTAATATAGTCCATTTGTTGGGCTTCTATACTCTGTTATTCAAACAAGTCTTCAAGCTTTTGTGCTTGGTAATCACTATGTAGCATCCCTGTGCATACATTTTCCCACATGCATTGTGATGCTCTGCAAAAAGGATTAGAAAATCTGTTTGATGGCAACACACACAAGAGCACAAGAAACAAACGTTAGTGTTAGCAACAAAAGATTATCCTAAACAGGCATATCAAGAGAGATATTAAGCATGAAATAGAAAGCATATAAACATAAAATGAAATAGCTAATCAAGATGCTCATAGTTGCTCCTCCCTTGTTCCTCTCCTCTCCAAGTCCCAAATGAGTGTAGCTCTCAGCAGCTTTTTGCACTATGGATGCTTATGGAGGATTGAGATTTAATACTAAGCTTCAAATATGAAATGAAAAGCTAAATACTATGCTAGAGTAGATAGTGATGCTATGAAAAAGCTCTATGCTAATGCCAGTATAACAACAATACTCTAAAATGCTTCTCCTTTTGCTTGAGGAGAAGGGTTCTATTTATAGAAGAAATAGGGAAATGAAGGGTTAAGATTGAGCAATCTTAACAAGGGTTAGGATTGAAAGTTGGGGATCCATGTGCACAATTGGCACCAATAAAATGGTGACAAGTTTCAACATAGGATTGGGTTGAGAGAAGAGGTTGGAGGCATTAAAGGCCTGAGAAGACCTCATGGTTATCTAGAAGGTAAGGGTCAAGTCTAAATTAAGATTACCCACTGGATTAAGAGTTAATCCAAGGATAAACCTTTGTGCAAATGTTTAAGAGATAATCATGGTCAAAGCATTAATGGCCTGATGAGACCTTTGGGTTGGGTAGAGGTTGAGTCAAAACAAATGTTTTAACCATGTGGGAGGGTTGAATTAACCATTAATGGTTATTGGAGACTTTGGGGATTAAGTGGTTGAAGGTTGGAAGCCTTCAATGGTTATCAAAGACTTTGAGCCATTTAGTGGTTGAAGGTTGAAAGCCTTTAATGGTTATCAAAGACTTTGAGCCATTTAGTGGTTGAAGGTTGAAAGCTTTCAAAGGTTATCCAAGACTTTGAGGGTTAATTTGTTGAACACACAAAGCATTAATTGCTTTTCAAAGACTTTGGAGTCTTTGAGAAGTGACTCCAATTTGCTTAGGAATGTGACAATATTTAGGGGATGAATTAGGCTAATTAGGAAGGGTTTAGAAGAATCTAGAAGGGGTTTAGGCATACAAGTGGATTTTGTAGGAAAATGCAAGTGGGAGAAATTTTGGTATTTTCAATTAAAATAAAATCATTTATTTCAATTAAATGGTGTAATTTGCATTTGGATAAATATTCAAATAAATATTAATTTATTTAAATGAGAAAAATGAAGATAAAGCATTAAAATGCTTGAAGACTTTGAGGGAAACCATTAAAGGCTTGAAGACTTTAAGGAAAACCATTAAAGTCTTAAGAAGATTATAGAAGGAAGCCATCAAGTTTGAAGACTTTAAAGCCATCAAGTTTGAATACTTTAAGGGAAACCATTAAAGGTTTCAAGTGGGTGAGGATAAATAGGATTTTAAATAAATAATTTATTTAAAATAGTTGTGCAACTTGCTTTTGTAGGAAAATACAAGTGGGTGGAGGATAAAGGTGATTTAAATAAATTATTTATTTAAAATAATTGTGCAACTTGCTTTTGTAGGAAAATGCAAGTGGGTAGAGGATAAAGGTGATTTAAATAAATGTTAATTTATTTAAATGTGAGAGGTGGGATTTTGGGGGATTTAAATAAATATTAATTTATTTAAATGTGAGAGAATATTTGATTAAATAAATATGATTTATTTATTTAATGAATGGTCTGAATTTGGTTAAGTGAATTAAATCAAATAAATTGAATAATTTATTTAATTAATAGGAGAAGAGGGTTAAGATGAATTAATTAAATATATTAATTTAATTAATTATTAATTGATGGTTAAATAATCAAATAAATATTAAATATTCATTTAATTAAGTGGACAGATTTATGTGACTACACATTGTTTATCAACAGTTCCCTATTTATAAACAATTAGCCAACCTCTTAATCTCCTTGATCACATTTCCCATGATCAATCATAGCCATCAGATCTTCAAACTTGTCCAGGTTCAATGTATCCTTCGGTCTGAAAAATGTTTTACCCTGCCTAGGAACTTGCATACATTTCTTGGAACTTGTGCTAGGGTAATGCGGTTCAATCTGCATTGTAGAGCTTCATACCGATTTTCCTTTGCCATAGATTCTTTAACAAACTTCATGCACGACATACCAATCATTTAATCAGTTCCAACTCATCAGCTTCCTTCATTAAATAACGCATGTAACCATTTAATGTATTCTGTTACAGCTCGGTTATAACTCGATAACAACTCGGTGAATACTAACTTTACTCGGTAGACATTCTGCCTTCATTAACCGATAGCGATAGCCTTAGGGTTTACCGACTAGGTTCTTTGCTCAGTAACATAGTATAGTATTAACCTTACAATTTACAACATATGTCTGATGTTAAAACAATCTAAACATCATGATCTCATCATTGTCTGACTCGGTAATAGTTGCCCATTAAATACCTTATTCATCCCCTTATTCATCATATTCTTTTTGTGTCTTTTACCGACATCTTTATACTCATCAAATCATACTTCTCAAGATATGGCAACATCATACTGAATTAGAAAATCAATTTCTTGACATCAATGACAAAATAATAATATTAAGACAGTAAAAATCCTTAATCACTTATATCCATAATCATCAACAACCTTCTCAATATCCTTATTGAAATGCCAACAATCTCCCATTGTCTGTTATAATGCCAAATGCCAATATTGACTATGTGACTGGAACCGCATCCTATGATGATTACCGGAAGGCATGTTTTGAATTTCTAATGAAGTTTTTCCAGGGTTTAAGAAGGGTTTAAGAACCGGTAAAGAATTCTCTTAATCGGTAATGATTTTTGGTTTGGCGGTGATCTACATGAAGTTCACAGGTTGATGATAATACTACACAAATTGTGTGATCAGTTTGAAATATGTTTGGACGCGTTTGGAGAACCAATTTCTTGGTAATGTGCAAAGTTCTTAGCAGAATGTGCTAAGGGTTTGACTTTGTACTAGATCGACATTGTGATGATTTATGATCATTCAATGGTCGATATTGATTTGTAATTGATTATAATAATCCCTATGATGATCTGTAATAAGTTGTAAAGATCTGTGATGATATATGTAGTAAGTCTTAGGGTCTTGATACCAACCTGTTTGTAAAACTTATTTATGTCGCCAAGGTTGATGCTTTAGAGTGTCGGTGATTTTGTGAAGTGTGTGAAGTCGAACTAGAGTGTACGTGAAGATTTTCTAGAGAGATGCAGACTTATAACTTAATTGGATCTGATCAAGCAAGCAGTAGAGTGCTATACATAGATCATTCACTATTTTTCTCTAACAATTCCAGCAACTAAAATCACTTAACCAGATAGGTCCTAACAGGCCTCACATTGTAAAATCCCCTAACAGGGTGACTCAATATCTAAGTTATAAATCCTCTTGTGAGGTTGATCCTAACATATCAAAGCTTCTAACGGGGCTGAAGTAAATCCCTTAACCAAGTGACTCCTAATAGGGTATGTTCCTAATAGGGCATCATTGTAAGCTTCTAACTGAACTGGGCTCCTAACAAGGCACATTCCGAAAGAGTGCAAAATATTTGTGGGTACCAATTCCCACCATGGTTTTTCCCTATTTGGGTTTCCACATGAAAAACATGGTGTTCATGTGTGGTATACTTTTATGATGATGTTCATGTTTTATTTATGTTAACCGGCAAAGACAGTTTATGTTTTTTTATCAGAGATCTTAAAGTGATTACCGGTATTGATGAGTATATGATTGATGAAGCATTATGATCAATTAATAAGTTGGTGACATTGTTTGTTGTACTGATATTGATTTGATGATTGATCTAATCAATATGTTTACACAAGAGGAAATGGTTATCTATATCTGATAAGGAAATTTGTTATGAGATTTGGATTAAGTGTTGAATGTTTTTAGATCCAAGATAAGTCTGTTTTGGTGTAGAAAGTTTCAGTTTTTGTTAATACTGATTCACCCCCCTCTCGGTATTAACCAGATCCTCTAGTTTTATCAATTGGTATCAGAGCATTGGTCCTCTGTGAGCAAAAATCCTAACAGCTTGAGGGAAATATTATGAGAAAGATGATGAAGAAGGAGGGTCCCAAGTTTACTAAGGATAACTACCAGATATGGAGTGATCTGATGAAGATATACATTAAAGGAATGGGTTCATAATACTAGAATCATGTGATAACCAAGTATGTTCCTCCTACTATCAGTCCCTTGACACCAGATGAGCTCAGAGAACAGCAAGAAAACATTCAAGCTCTTGAAGCAATTGTAAGTACTCTGTCTGACTCTGAATATATTGATGTTCATGGATTAGAAACTGCAAATGAAGTATGGGAGAAATTAAAATTATTCTATGGAGGAGATGAACATGTACAAAGGGCAAAAGAAGACAGTCTGAGAAGAAAATTTGATGATATGAAAATGGTTGACAGTGAGAACATAACTCAATATGGACAAAGGATTAAGGAAGTTGTAGGTGAAATAAAAAGTGTCAAAGGTAAGATTGAAGATGATACTATAGTTAGCAAAATGCTTAAAACTCTTTTACCACAGTATTCTATTAGTGTCTACTATTCAAGAACTGAGATCCATTTCAAAAGATAAAGTTATTGTTGATTCTTTAATTGGAAAGTTAACTCCATTTGAACTTAATAGTTTTGAGAATAGTGTTTCCAAACTTTTGAAGTTGATTTTAAGGCTCCAGTAACCGCTACATCAGCAAGGAAATGAAAAGATGTTTATCATAATCATGACTGCAAGTCTAATCATGGTGGTAGCAGAGGTGATGGTGATGATGAAGATCATCTTATGGAACTTGAGGCATTACTGGCTAGAAGATTCCCTATAGGAATGGGTAAATATAAAGGTAAATTACCCTTGAAATGTTTCTCTTGTATTAAGATTGGACACATAGCTGCTAACTGCCCTAACGCTGATAAGAAAGATAAGTTTAAGAGATTAAAAGAAAAAAGAAAGAAACATTGTTATGTTGCAGTGGATAAAGGTGTGACCGATGATGAATCAGAAGACGATGACAATGAGGAGATAGTATTTGTTGTTGTGAAGGAGGATCTGACTAATGAGAAATATTTGGTGTCTCATATGGATAACAGTGATGAATGGATGATAGATAGTGGTTGCTCACACCACATGACTAGTGACAAAAGTAAGTTCCTATCCCTTGAAGAGTTTGATGGAGGTGTTGTAAGATTTGGTAATAACTCTCCTTGCATGGTTAGAGGTAAAGGATCAATTTCATTAAATGGGAAGATTAATGTAGATGATGTCTTTTGGGTTGAAGGACTAAAACATAACCTCTTGAGCGTTGGACAGCTTAATGATAAGGGATATCTACTTGAATTCAAAAGTGGAGTGTGTAGGATTCTTGGAAATAATGGAGAATTGATTGCTACTGGGAACCAGACTAGAGGAAATCTATTTCATCATAATAATAATGTAAATGATTGTTTGGTGGTGAAGATTGAAGACAGCTGGTTGTGGCACAAGATCTTTTGTCATGTCAACTTTGACAATTTGATTAAAGTTAGTAAGTCAAGTATTGTTAGAGGTTTGCCACATCTTGTGAAACTGGACAATGTGTTATGCAAGGGTTGTTAGATGGGTAAGATGACCTTTGTATCCTTCAAGAATAAATCTTTTTCTTTAGAGAATATTCTTGATTTGGTTCATAGTGATCTTTGTGGTCCTATGAGGACTAAGAGCTATTTTGGTGATAAGTATTTTATGATTTTTACTCATGATTATTTGATGCATAACCCTCTTTATCACCTGTCAAACACCTCCAATTGTATGACACTGACCCCCTAGAACATGAATGGGATCCTATCAAGGCAAGGCTCTACAACTTAATACAATCTTCTCACCATCTCCAAGACTCTTATTTGCTCAATCGCGGCATCTTGCTACAACACACTCCATGATACCTCCAAGGGTATAAAATCATTTTCATATTGGTTTTGGGTCATACAAAACTCCCTAAGGTCAGACAAAACACCAATTACAAGAATACATGCTCATTCCTTAAGAAACTCACCCAATTAGGCCTAGTTGCTTGTAGCCCTATTTAGCGGGTAAAGGAACCTTAAATTAAAATTTTCTGAAAAACCTTGGAAAAAAAATTATGGATTAAAACACCCTTTTGGAAGTTATACAAGCCCCCAAAAGGAAGGGTCAAGGTCTAGAAAATAAGGGCCTTTTTCGATAGGAAGTTAACTGTCCTAAAAGGGCTAATTAGGCCTCTTTTGTGAAGCAACTATGCTCATATGAATGAAGTGGTGGATTATAATCCCATGGGAATATTGGGAAACCTAAATCAATAGGGATTCCAGGGTTACACGTCTGGAAGCATCACCATTTACACACAAGGTACTTTTGTTTTTTCAAGGTCTAGGTAGCCACACAGAGATGTCTACCTAGGGTCGCTCCAAACACTTCTCCCCCCTACAAAACACTCTTGGAAATATAAAATATATTGACCATACTTTCCTTTCACCAAATCCCATGAGCCTCAGATTGGTAAAGTGCAGGATATGGCCATGAAGGAGGAAAAACCCAAGGTAAACCCTGGTTTTCCAGGTACCTACAGCAAAACTTGAATATCAGGAGCAACACACAAAATCAAGACTTAAAATAAAAACTAAAATAGATTTAACTCTCCTCTAAAATCAATTCACATCATTTGGAATGGATCCCAATCCATACAGAACCATACCGCGGACCAAAACTCCAGAATTGCAAGAAAAACTCAGAATTCTATTAGTTTGTTTGCATCAAAACTCTCCTCCATACAATAACCCCTTGGAAATTGGATCCACAAGGTGTATAAACAATTCCTCAACTACTCTCAACCAAAAATCAAGAGGTTAGAGCCGTTAGAGGAGTTTCAAATTACAAAATGCAAAAAGTGCATAAAAATTGCTCATGACAACTTTTGACAACTTTTCCAAAAGCTGTCAAAATGTCATCTTTCGCCTCCTAATGCCTTGGGTCAAGTTAAACCCCTCCTAAAACATCTTAAAATACTTAAAACCAACACATTTGATCCCCTATTGTCCAAAATTCCTAATTGGCTCATAGAAATGCCAAAATAGGAGTTTGGCTCACAAGATGGGGTTCATTATTACAAACATATAATGCATGATTGAAAACCTATATAAAACATCCTAAAGACATTATTAATGCCTTATCCTCCCTTATCATAGTCTTACTTTTCATCTTGAAGGGTTTGATGATCTACTCCTGCACCATACTCCCCAGAAAAAGAAATCTCAAGTCCACTTGAGATGAGAATCTGCAGGTCTGCACTATGATCTTTGATCTATTGCTCTGTCATCCAGACTGCTTCAGAATTGGGTTGTCCTTTCCAAGCCACCAAATAATCCATGTAAAATTTTCTCCTGGTTAACTTGGCAACCTTAGTATCTAGAACCTTATGCAACTTTGGTGGTTCATGTTTGGGAATGTCATCATCAACAATATCTTGCATTGTGTCTTTGCCTGCATCAACACTACACTTATAAAGAGTTAAGTCACAAACATTAAAAATAGGTGACAAACCAAGATCAAATGGTAGTTGAATTTCATAGGCATTTGAACCACATTTCTTCAAGATTTGGTAGGGTTCAATCTTTCTTATCATCAGCTTTGTGTATCTTCCTTTTGGAAGTCTTTCCTTTTTCAAGTGAACCCACACCAAGTCTCCCACATCAAATTGAACATATCTCTTCTTTTTTTCAACATGAGATTTATATCTCTCTGCAAATTGTTGAAGATGAGTCTTCACTTGGTCATGGATCTCTTGTATGGTAGTCGCAAAGGTTTCTCCATATGCACTAATGGCTTCTCCTTAAGGTATCTCTCTCAACTCCAGCACACCCCTTGAGTGGATGCCATATACAATCTGAAAAGGTGACTTACCGGTACTCCTACTCACTATATCATTATAGGATAATTATTCCTGAGACAATATACTATCGTGCCTTTCCCCATGTTGTCTAGTCAAACACTTTAAGAGATTCCCTAGTGATCTGTTTACAAGTTCAGTTTGACCATCTGTTTAGGGATGGTAGGTTGAGGAGAAGGATAAATTTGTACCAAGCTTCTTCCAAAGGGTCCTCCAAAAGTGACCAATAAATTTTACATCCCTGTCAGAGACTATGGTCAAACGTAAGCCATGTATCTAGACAATCTCCTTAAAGAACAAATCTACTACATAAGAAGCATCACAAGTGGTTTTGTAAGGCAAGAAATGTGTCATCTTCCTGAACCTATCCACCACTACAAAAACACTATCACATCCTTTCCTTGTCCTAGGCAATCCTAAAACAAAATCCATACTTATGCTTTCCCATGGTCTTGAAGGTATGGGTAAAGGATGGTATAAGCCTACATTGGTGGACTTTCCTTTTGCCTTTTGGTAGATCACACATGTCTCCACAAATCTCCTGACATATGCCTATAGTTTGGGCCAAAAATAGTGTCTTTTCACCAAATCTAATGTTTTTTCAAGACCAAAATGTCCTGCCATTGCTCCATAATGTTTTTCCTTAATGATACTCAATCTCATAGAGCATTTGGGTATGCATAGTTGTGCATCCTTAAACAACAATCCATTTTGAATCAAAAATTCAGAATACTCAACATGAAACCGTTCATCAAATGAAGTACATACCTTGTAGGACTCTCCAAAATATTCATCATCCTCATACATGGTTTTCAAAGAGTCTATTCCAACACTCTCCAACTGAATTTGATTTGCAATTATGACTCTTCTACTCAAAGCATCTACCACCTTATTCTTGACTCCTTTCTTGTGCTTAAGAATGAAAGTGAAAGCTTGTAGGGTCTTTACCCATTTCATGTGTCGATGATTCAACTTTTCTTGACTATTTATGAAGCTAAGGGTCTGATTGTCTGTGAAAACTATGAATTCTTTTGGTAGCAAGTAGTGTCTCCATTTTTTGAAGAATTGGACTAAAGCATACATCTCTAGGTCATAAGATGAATATCTCCTCTTTGCCTCATTCAACTTCTCACTGAAGAAAGAAATAGGTATTCCTTCTTGAATGAGCATTGCACTAATGGCCATGTGACTAGCATTACATTCCACTTGAAAGATATTGTTGAAGTCAGGTAGGGCAAGGACCGCCTATTCTGCAACTTTTCTTTTCAGTGTTTCAAAAGAGTTATATGCTTATTCTATCCAACTAAACCTTCACTTTTGTCCTCCTTTATTGTATCAAGCATAGGAGCACAAATATGACTAAAGCCTCTTATAAACTTCTTATAGAAGGTAGCTAAGCCATGGAAACTCCTAACATCATTCATTCTCCTAGATGTAGGCAAAGACAATATGGCACTCGCCTTTTCTTGATCCATTTTCAATTCACCATATGAGATCACAAATCCCAAGTAAATGATCTCTTCCTGCATAAAGAAACACTTTTCTAGTTTGATCATTAGTTATTCTTCATACAATCTCCTTAGGACTAGGACTACATGATTTAGATGTTCTCCTTTGGTTTGATTGAAAACTAGAATGTCATCTAGGTAGACTATAACAAATTTCCCTATGAAATCCCTCAAGACTTCATTCATTAACCTCATAAAGGTACTAGGTGCATTGGATAAGACAAAGGGCATGACTTTCCACTCATACAATCCCTCATTTGTTTTAAATGCAGTCTTCCATTCATCTCCCGGCCTAATCCTAATCTGATGATAGCCACTCTTTAAATCAATTTTTGTAAAATATCTAGTACCCCCCAAACAATCTAACAAATCCTCAATCCTAGGCATGGGAAACCTATACCTAATAGTAATCTTGTTGATAGCTCTTGAATCAGTGCAAAGCCTCCAAGTGCCTTCCTTTTTGGGTGCCAAGACTGCAGGGACTACACATGGGCTCAAACTTTTTCCAATCAATCCAGATTCCAACAATTCTTCAACATGTTTTGTCATCTCAACATTATGGTCCGATGTGAGCTTGTATGATACTTTATTAGGAAAGGTGGATCTAGGTATAAGGTCTATACAATGGTTTATGTCACTCATGGGAGGTAGTGACCTTGGCATGCCATCAAAGATGATACCCTTGTATTTGTCTATTAGCTATTGCACTGTAGGGTCAATCGATCTCAATTTGTCCTCTTTCTTACCCTCATACCTCTCCACCTTTGTTACTGTTGGAATAGGGATAAGGGCATAACAGACCATGCCTTCATTTTCCATGTTCTTCATGAACTGCTTCCCTCCTAATATCAACACCTTGGCTTCCTTTTGTTTGGTCTCCTCACCCTCCATTAAAGGAAGCAACTCAATCACCTTACCATCCTTGGTAATGGAATATGTATTCCTACCACCATCATGTTGTACCTTCAAATCAAACTACCATGGTCTCCCAAATAGGAGATACAAAGCATCCATCTTTGCAATGTCAAACATCAACCTATCTCTATAGGTTCTAATCTGGAATTCCACCCAAGCCTGCTCTTCCACAATATCTTGGTGTCCTTGTGTGAGCCATGAGACCTTGTAGGGGCAAGGGTGAGGTAATATCCTCAACTTCAGTTTCTCCACTATCTCTAGAGACAGAAATTTCTCAGTTGAACCAGAATCTATTAGGACCTTGCAGACCTTTCCACCTTCTTTGCAAGTGGTCTTGAATAGAGATTTCCTTGATAACTCAATGATGAACCACTAGTACCAAACCGGTACTGAGAGGGGGGGGTGAATCAGTACAAACACAAATATAGTCCAAAATTGGATTGACAGCAAACACTCCAAATGACTGACACACAGGGATACTGGTAAAACAGAGTGCAACCGATAACATCCAGTACAGCTCAATCAGTCATGAACCGGTCACTCAATACACTTTCCACTTAGCTCAATACTACAGCATCATTATACTCTCATACATAAATAGGTAAACTTAATCATCAGATCTTCACAACAATGAGTTCAATATGTTTTATAGATAGGCATAAAACATAGAACCTTCATATGCTCAACAGGTAAAACAAAGCATCACAAGATAAAAGCATTTCACATGACACACATATTTTTCACGTGGAAACCCAACTGGGAAAAACCACAGTGGGGATGAATACCCACAAGCTACTTTTTCAACTCTTTAGAAGTCTGCTCTGTAGGGAGCCTTATCTGGTTAAAGACATTACAATAGGTTCTGCTAGGAACCGATCCTGTTAGGGATCACCCGATTAAGGGATAGCTATAATACCTGGTTAAGGGTTAAACCCAGTAGGGTCACCTTGTTAGAGGATTTTAAGAACTCAATAGCTAAAGGATCTCCTAAGCTCTAAAGCTTCTCAGAACTCATTAACCTCAAGTTACCCAGTTAAGGGATTTGAATCAAGCCTGTTAAGACCACCCTGTTAGGGGATTTTGCAACAAGCCAGTTAAGGCTACCCTGTTAGGGGATTTTACAGCTGTTGAAGTGGTTAGAGATAAGCAGGAATTACAATGATCTGTTAACAGCACTCAATGCTAATGTAGATCCATTTTGGCTCCTCTTCACCTTCTGCACATTCACTTTGCAGGTATCTCTTCTCTCCTTTGGTCTAGAAAGAATCACGTATCACTTCCTTAGGATACACACACACAACTTTTGCCAACAAACCTAGAAAGAAACACAACATCGACCTTATAGGAAACAGACAGGTCGATAGAAAAAAAAACCCTAAACCCTAAACCTGTAAGGTTAAGCAATTCAAGCAGTTCAATCCTGACCATTGAATCATACTGCAATAAATGCAATAGTCTTGAATTGATCTCAAGACATTATCCATCATCCATTTTCCACTAATTTCATGGTGGTTGATAACCCATCACCCATTATCACCATTTGACAGACTTCGCACATTCCTAAGGTAGATAGGAATAGTCTTCTTTATGCAAGATCCTTCATGTGCACAGAGCTTACGTGACAACACACTCTATCCTCCATTATACTGTTAACTCTTCACACAAAGATCACCGATTGAGTTGCACAGACTTGAGTTAATCCAACCGGAAATCCTAAAGTGGAAGCTACCTACCAACCGATAGTCATACAATGCTTCCATGTATCGGTTCCCATAACTACATGTCGGTTCACCTTGACATGCCAGTTCACCTTGAACAAATATACTACTTCACTTTGGCATATAAACTGGTTCATACATATGTCGGTTCCTCTCCCTTTTCACCTATCACATGTGCCAATTCACACCATGTCTCATATTGACATCAATGACAACATACAATATCATTATGTCTTCATGTCGGTTCACATAATGCCAACAATCTCCCCCTTTGGCATTGATGGCAATATACAAAGATATCTTCTCCACTTCACTTCTTCTCCCATTTACTATAGATATCTTTTCGCTTCACTCCTTCTCCCCCTTTGACAACAATGCCAACGTGGAGGTACAAGCATCTTTGTTTCACCATGCTGCTCCCCCTAAGGAGTAGCATCCTTCAACACATCAATCAACAAAAAAAATTGTCTTTCTTGTACCTGACTGATGTGGAACAATTACTTTTAGTTCACCTCCTGAAGGGGCAATACCCCTAATTCACCTCTCAAATGCACAAATGTTGTCTTTGGGAGAGGCTTGGTGAATATGTCTACTAACAGCTCCTTACTGAACACATGCTCCAGTGCAATCTCTTTATTCTGAACCTTTTCCCTCAAGAAATGATACTTAAGCTCAAAATGCTTGGTTCTAGAATGTAAAACCGGATTCTTTGATATATTGATAGCACTTGGGTTATCACAGAATATACTTATAGGTTCAAATACAGGGATCTTGAAGCCTTCCAGTACATGCTTCATCTAGATTATCTGAGTGCAGTTCATGAAAGCTGCAACATACTCCGCTTCCATTGTAGACTGAGAGATACAACTCTGCTTTTTACTCATCCATGAGACCAGTCTACCACCGAGAAAGAATGCACCACCGGTTGTGCTTTTCCGGTCATCCACATTACCTGCCCAATCAGCATCTGTGAACACTTTCAGATTGAAATCATTGTTGTATGGGTACCACAATCCATAGTCAACTGTTCCCTTTAGATACCTAAGAATCCGCTTGACTGCAATCAAGTGGGATTCTTTTGGACTCTTCTGGAACCTTGTAGTAATGCCAACTGCATGTGCAATATCCGGTCTACTATGCACTACATAATGCAACTTACCAATCATTGATCAGTATTCCTTCTCATCGACCAGTGCAGAATCATCTTCTTTTGTCAATTTGTAACCAGTCACCATTGGTGTACCAACCGTTTTTCTATCTTCCATGCCAAAGGTCTTCAGTGCCTCTTTGACATATTTGGACTAAGTGATAAAGATTCCATCTTCCATCTACTGGATCTACAGTTCAATGAAGAACTTAATCTCCCCTATGAGTGACATCTCAAACTCTTTCTTCATCTCATCAGCAAACTCATGACTCATCTTGTCATCTCCTCCAAAGATAATGTCATCAACAAAAACCTCATAGATCAGGATCTGATCTCCTTCAGACTTCAAGTAGATATTGCTATCTTCACTTGTTCTCTCAAATCCAATCTTCACAAGATGCGAATGTAGGTGCTCATACCATGCCCTAGGTGCTTGCTTTAGACCATATAAGGCTTTATGCAGCCTACACACTATATCATTGTCTTCAGATAGGGAAAACCCATCTGGTTGCTCAATATACACCTCCTCTTCAAGTACACCATTTAGGAATGTATATTTTACATCCATTTGATATACTTTGACCCTCTTAAAAGCTGCATATGCAAGAAGCATATGAACTCCTTCCAATCTGGCTACATTAGCAAAGGTTTCTCCATAGTCTTCTCCTTCTTCTTAAGCATATCCTTTGCATACCAATCTGGCTTTATTCCTAATCACTGTGCCATCCTCATTCAACTTATTTCTGAACACCCATTTGGTGCCAATGACATTTTTATGCTCAGGTCTAGGTACCAAGGACCATGTACCATTTTTCTCTATCTGATCAAGTTCCTCTTCCATTGCCTTGATCTAGTCTTCATCTGTATGAGCCTCTTTGAATGATTTAGGCTCAAATTCATAGATCATACATGAGTTTTCTTTGATCTTTCTTCTTGTAAGGATTCCTGCATCCTTATCACCTATGATCTTCTTAGGATCATGATTCAACTTGACATACCGAGGAATGGTCTTAACTGGTTCTTCTTGCTTTTCTTCTTCATCCTCATCTTCATCAGGATCAACATTCATCGGTTTAGGGACACTATTATTGGTACTTGGTTGGCTAATAACCGGTTCCCAGAAGGTTGCAACCGGTTCATTTATAGCTTGCTCACTGTCGGTTTCCTCAGTCTTCTCAGAGGATTAATCAACTCTTACATTGATGCTTTCCATAATTCTCTGAGTCCTATTGTTGTAGCACTTGAAATCTTTACTCTTGGTGGAATATACTAGAAATATTCCCTCATCACATTTAGCTTCAAATTTGCCCTGATGTTCACTCCTCTTGATGTAACATTTTCTACCAAATACCTTAAAGTAGCAAACCACAGGTGTCTTACCGGTCCAATACTCATAAGGATTTTTTTCCTTACCCTTTTTGATGAGTACCCGGTTCATAGTGTAGACTGCAGTGCTCACCACTTCTCTCCAAAAGGTGTGACCTACCTTTCCCTAAATCAACATGGTTCTAGTTACTTCAACCATAGTCTGTCTATTCCTCTTTGCTAGGCCATTCTATTGTGGAGTCCAAGGGGCAGACAGTTGCCTCTTGATGCCAAATTCTTCACAATACTTGTTGAATTCACCAGAAGTGAATTCCCCTCCTTGATCAGTTCTGAGACACTTGATCCTTTTGCTGCTTTCCTTCTCCACTAATGCTCTGAAAGCTTTAATTTTCACAAAGGCTTCAGACTTGTCTTTCAAGAATGTGACCCACATCATTCTTGAGCAGTCATCAGTGAGAATCATGAAGTACCTATCACCCTACACACTTCTAGTTTTCATAGGACCACATAAATCAGTATGCACAAAATCAAGCAAGTTGTCAGTAGTGAAAGATTTACCTTTAAAGGTTGAGGAAGAAATTTTCCCCAATTGACACTCTCTGCACAATGTATTATCCGGTTTTCTTAGCACCGGCAACCCTCTAACTACCTTGATCTTACTAGCCTTCACAATGTTATCAAAGTTCACATGGCAGAGTCTCTTATGCCATATCCAGCTATCATCAAGCTTAGCCATAAGGCATGTACTTATATTTGCATTCAGATGAAATAGGTTACCTTTGGTTTGCATGCCAGTGGCCACCAATTTACCATCTTTTCCTTTGATTCTGCAAACTCCATTCTTGAATTGCAAAGTGAGGCCACTATCATTTAGCTAGGCAACATTAGAAGGTTGTGTCTGAGACCATCAACCCAATACACATTGTCAGCACTACTCTTTCCATTCAAAGAGATGGACCCTCTGCCTTTGACCATGCAAGGTGCGTCATTGCCAAAGCAAACCACACCACCATCATACTCCTCTAAGGATAGAAACTTGCTCCGGTCACCAGTCATATGGTGAGAACAGCCACTGTCAATAATCCACTCATTTGAATTATCTAACCGGGAGACAAGAGCCTTCTTGTCTACCACATCTTCCTTTACAGCAACAAACACAATGTCTTCATTCTCTTCATCTTCTAATTCTTCATCTGTAACACCTTCATCAACTGCCACAAAATAGTTTCTTTAGTTTCCTCCTTTGAATTTCTTGAACCTTTCTGGTTTATCCTTGTTGTCGCTATTAGGATAGTTCATAGCAATATGTCCTATCCAATTACAGGAAAAACATTTCAAAGGGAGCTTACCTTTGTATTTACCAGTTCCTTTCGAAAATTTCCTAGCAAGAAGAGCTTCAAATTCCATCAGAAACTCTTCATCATTCATTTCTCTACTCTAACTAGGATCCCTACTAGTGCTAGCCTCTTTTCCTTTTCTAGATGGTATAGCAGAGGCTTTAAAAGCTGATTCTATCTTTTGAACATTGCCATCAAAACTATTCAGCTCATAGGCTATCAACTTGGCTATGATGGAGTCCAAGGACACCTTAGACTTGTCTACTAATCTCAGCTCCTGAATAGCAGCGACCCTTATTGCATAGACCGGCAATAGGGATCTTAGGACATTACTTACCATAGTGGAATCTTTTATTTTACCACCTGCACTCTTGATTTCTCCAACAACCATTTTTGTTCTTATTCCATACTACTGAATGGTCTCTCCTTCAACCATCCGCATGTCTTCAAACTTCCCTCTTAGGCTTTCTTCCTTAGCCTATTTTACATGCTCATCACCACCATAGATATTTTCAAGAGCATCCCATACCTCTTTGGGATTTGCCTTGTCCTAAACATCAATAAATTCAATGTTAGATAAACTACTGATGAGGGCTTCCATGACTTGCCCATTTTCTTGTATCTCTCTCTTTTGGTCATCGGTGAGAGTACTAGTAGGAACAACATATACATTTTCAACATAACTCCAATGTTGAACACCCATGCTTTTGATGAATATCTTCATCCTGTCTTTCCATATACTGAAGTTTTCCCTGTTAAACTTTGGACCTTCCCTCTTCATCATTTGACTAGGATCTTTTCCTCAAGCGGTTAAGCTTACACCACAGAGGACCTGGAGGAGCTCTGATACCAATTGATAACTCAATGATGAACCACTAGTACCAAACCGGTATTGAGAGGGGGGGTGAATTAGTACAAACACAAATATAGTCCAAAACCAGATTGATAGCAAACACTCCAAATGATTGACACACAGGGATACTGGTAAAATAGAGTGCAACTGGTAACATCCAATACAGCTCAATCAGTCATGAACCGGTCACTCAATACGCTTTCCACTTAGCTCAATTCTACAGTATCATTATACTCTCATACATAAATAGGTAAACTTAATCATCAGATCTTCACAACAATGAGTTCAATACGTTTTATAGATAGGCATAAAACATAGAACCTTCTTATGCTCAACAGGTAAAACAAAGCATCACAAGATAAAAGCATTTCACATGACACACATATTTTTCACGTGGAAACCCAACTGGGAAAAACCACAATGGGGATGAATACCCACAAGCTACTTTTTGAACTCCTTAGAAGTCCACTTTGGTAGGAGCCTTGTCCGATTAAAGACATTACAATAGGTTCTGCTAGGAACCAATCCTGTCGGGGATCACCCAATTAAGGGATAGCTATAATACCCAGTTAAGGGTTAAACCCGATAGGGTCACCTTGTTAGAGGATTTTAAGAACTCAATAGCTAAAGGATCTCCTAAGCTCTATAGCTTCTTAGATCTCATTAACCTCGAGTTACCCAATTAAGGGATTTGAATCAAGCCTGTTAAGACCACCCTGTTAGGGGATTTTGCAACAAGCCAGTTAAGGCTACCCTGTTAGGGGATTTTATAACTGTTGAAGTGGTTAGAGATCAACAGGAATTACAATGATCTGTTAACAACACTCAATGCTAATGCAAATCCGTTTTGGCTCCTCTTCACCTTCTGCACATTCACTTTGCAGGTATCTCTTCTCTCCTTTGGTCTAGCAATAATCACGTATCACTTCCTTAGGATACACACACACAAATTTTTCAAACAAACCTAGAAAGAAACACAACATCGACCTTATAGGAAACAGACAGGTCGATAACAAAAAAAACCCTAAACCCTAAACCCTAAACCTGTAAGGTTAAGCAATTCAAGCGGTTCAATCCTGACCATTGAATCATACTACAATAAATGCAATAGTCTTGAATCGATCTCAAGACATTCTCCATCATCCATTTTCCACCGATTTCATGGTGGCTGATAACCCATCATGCGTTATCACCATTTGACAGACTTCGCACATTCCCGAGGTAGATAGGAATAGTCTTCTTTATGCAAGATCCTTCACACACACAGAGCTTACGTGGCAACACACTCTGTCCTCCATTATACTGTTAACTCATCACATGAAGATCACCAATTGAGTTGCACAGACTTGAGGTAATCCAATCGGAAATCCTAAAGTGGAAGCTACCTACCAACTAGTAGTCATACAATGCTTCCATGTACCGGTTCCCATAACTACATGTCGGTTCACCTTGACATGTCGGTTCACCATGAACAAATATACTACTTCACTTTGGCATATAAACCGGTTCATACATATGTCAGTTCCTCTCTCTTTTCACTATCACATGTGCCGGTTCACACCATGTCTCATATTGACATCAATGACAACATACAATATCATTATGTCTTCATGCCGATTCACATAATGCCAACATTCCTCTGTGGGGGTTCTCTATTAGACATCTTCATAGTGGTTACTACTCTTCTAATCTTCAAGGCTTCACCTCTTTCAGGGTATCCATAACTGTCAGGGGTGTTGACACTTTGGTATGTATTTTCACTTGCCACACTTTGGCAGTCAGCCTCTAAAATCAAGTTACTTCATCTTTCTCCTATGGAACTAGTAGGTTTCTTAAGGAATCTATTAGCCATGTGTCCTTCTTGATTGTAGTTATCAAATTTGATTGGACCTCTACCTTGAGATCTCCCTCTAAATGGTGGTCTTCTTCCTCTGAAGTTACCTCTCTGATTGTATCCTCCATTGTTATTGGAACTACTCTCTTCTTTAGTGCCTTCTTGACTGGTTTCACTTTGATTTCCAAAGCCAGTTCCTTTGCTTCTGAAAAAATTTCTTCCACCCCTCTATTGTCTTCCTCTTCCTTTATTATTCTACTCATGTCTCCTTTTGATCTTCTCTTCCGCCTTGATAGCAAGTTGATGACATCTACCAACGGTATCCGAGCTACCCTAGAGATGTCTACCTAGGGGTACCTACAGCAAAACTTGAATATCAGAAGCAACACACACAATCAAGACTTCAAATAAAAACTAAAAGAGAGTTAACTCTCCTCTCAAATTAATTCACATCATTGGGAATGGATCCCAATCCGTATAGAACTGTACTACGGACCAAAACTCTAGAATTGCAGGAAAAACTCAGAATTCTATTGGTTTGTTTGCATCAAAACTCTCCTCTGTATAATCACCCCTTGGAAATTGGATCCACAAGGTGTATTAACTATTCCTCAACTGATCTCAACCAAAAATCAAGAAGTTAGATCCATTGGAGGAGTTTCAAATTACAAAATGCAAAAAGTGCATAAAAATTGCTCATGACAACTTTTGACAACTTTTGCAAAAGTTGTCAAAATGTCATCTTTTGCCTCCTAATGCCTTGGGTCAAGTTCAACCCCTCCTAAAACATCTTAAAACACTTAAAACCAACAAATTTGATCCCCTATTGTCCAAAAGTCCTAATTGACTCATAGAAATGCCAAAATAAGAGTTTGGCTCACAAGATAGGGTTCATTATTACAAACGTATAATGCATGATTGAAAACCTATATAAAACATCCTAAAGACATTATTAATGCCTTATCCTCCCTTATCAGAGTCTGACTTATCATCTTGAAGGGTTTGATGAGGTGCTCCTGCACTATTATTCCAAAACGTTGTGGGTAACTTTTCTGAGAGAAAGGTCTGAGGCTTTTAGTAAGTTTAAAGCATTTAAAGTTCTTGTTGAGAAAGATACTGGGAAGAATCTAAAATATTTGAGATTTGACCAGGGAGGTGAATTTACTTCTGATCAGTTTGTGAAGTTCTATGACGAACAAGGAATTAAGAGGCAGATGTCAGCCCCTGGAACTCCACAACAAAATGGGATAGCAAAGAGAATGAATAGAACAATTGTTGAAGCTTCTAGAACCATGTTGATTCAAGGTGAAGTACCAAAGATATTTTGGAGAGAAGCAATCAGTATTGTTGTCTATACTTTGAACCGAATACTTGTCAAAAAAGGTAATAAAAAAACACCTTATGAATTATGGCATGGAAAGACTCTAAGTGTAATCTATTTCAAAATCTTTGGGAGTAAATGTTATATTAAGAGATATGATTAAACTGAAAAATTTGATGCTAAGTGTGATGAAGGCATTTTTCTTGGTTACTCTACAAAGAGTAAGGCATTTAAATGTTATAAAAAGAGAACTAAGAAGATCATTGAGAGTGATAATGTGAAGATAGATAAACTCCTTGAGAAATCTAGTGAGTCTGGTGGATCTGAGCTTGAGAAAGATGAAGAAAGACTTGTGTTCATAGAACTAGAAGTGCAAAAGACTGATGAGGAAAATGTTACAGAAGTAGGTGCTCAATCAGTAAATGCAGAGAGCGATAAAGAAGATGAAGAAGATGAAGCAGGAAGCACAGCACCAGAACTGGTTATTCCAAGGTATGTCAAATTAAATCACTCAGAAGAACAAATAATTGGAGATAAACATGCTGGAGTACAAACAAAGAGGAAAATCAGAGAAAATTATTGTCTTATTTCTACTATTGAACCAAGAAAAGTAAGAGAGGCGTTAAAGGATTATGACTGGATTAGTGCAATGAATGAGGAGTTAGATCAGATAGAGAAGAACAAGACATGGACACTTGTTCCCAGACCGGAAGACAAGAATGTGATTGGAACCAAATGGGTTTCTAGAAACAAGTTAAATGAAGAAGGAAATATTGTGAGAAATAAAGCAAGATTGGTTTGCAAAGGCTGTGCACAAGAAGAAGGAGAAGATTATGGTGAAACCTTTGCACCTGTGGCGAGATTGGAAGAAGTGAGAATGCTACTTGTTTATGTTGCATTTAAAGAATTTAAAGTCTATCAGATGGATATTAAATTAGCTTTTCTCAATGGCATCCTTGAAGAAGAAGTATACATAGAACAATCGGATGGATTTGCTTTGTCTAAAGACAAAGATATGGTTTGTAAACTACATAAGGCATTGTATGGATTGAAACAAGCACCAAGATAATGGTTTGAAAGGTTGCATGCACACCTGATTGAGATAGGGTTCCAGCATACTAGTGAGGATAGTTTTATATATCCAAAGACTGATGGAGAGAAAGTATTAATAGTTCAAGTATTTGTGGATGACATAATATTTGGTGGTAATGATGAATTATGCATAGATTTTGTTGAGGAGATGAAAAAGGAATTTGAGATGTCTCTTATTCAAGAGATTAATTTTTTCATTTTCTTGCAGGTCCAGCAGTTGGATGGTGGATTTTTTATCTGTCAGAGAGGTGTTGAAATCATTTGGCATGGAAGATTGTAAACTGGTTGGTACTCTGATGGTGACAAGCTGCAAGTTGTCTAAGCAAGATGACTCACCATTTGTGGATGAGAAAGAATATAGGTTTATGATCGGTAAATTGCATTATGTCATTCATAGCATACCAGATATTGCACATGTTGTTGGATTGGTTGCTAGATTTCAAAAGGATCCCAAGGATACTCACTTGGTAGCAGTGAAAAGGATATTCTGGTACCTAAAAGTCATAGTAGATTATGCTTTGTGGTATCCTTATAAAGGAAATTTCTCTTTGGATGTGTTTACTGATGCAAATTGGAAGGCAATGTAGATGACCAGAAAATAACTACCATTGGAGCTTTTCTTCTTGGAGGCAGATTGGTTGCTTGGACAAGTAAGAAGAAAACTTGTGTTTCTTAGTCAATAGAAGAGGCAAAGTATGTTGCAACATCAATTAATTGCATGCAAGAAATTTGGATGAGACATGTGCTTGAAGGTTTCAGATTTGATATGTCTAAACCGGTAACTATTTACTGTGATAATACTAGTGCAATCAATATTTTGAAAAAATCCTTTGTTACATGCAAGAACAAAGCACATAGAATTGAAATATCATTTTCTAAGGGAAAGAGTACAGGAAAAACAAGTATGCATGGAGTATGTGACAAGCAAAGAGAAGATAGTAGATATTTTCACAAAACCATTTCTGAAGACAACCTTTGAGTATCTTAGAGGTAAATTAAGGGTCAAACCCCTACTCAGACAAAACTAGAATGCAAGATGCATCAATCCAGTGGGTTTTATGACTATTTTTCACTTTGGATTGATGAGATGCAGGTTACTCCACAGAGGGAGTAGCTTAGATGTGTATGCAGACATGGTGAAGACAACAACTACAGCAGACTTGATAATTTGTGATGCTTATGCACCTTTGGAATTGTTGTCAAAGGGGGAGAAGAAGTATGATTGGGAGAAGAAATATGATTAAGAGAGACATGATTAGTTGGAGTAGATATAGTATAGCTGGCATATGAGATGCAGCAGAGAAGTGAAGAATTGCAGAGAAGGTCTAGAATAGAGCAGAATAGTATGTGTTGAGTATGTTGATATTTAGTGTTTCCATCAATGCTAAAGGGGGAGTTTGTTGGCATATTTGGCATAACTAATGAAGATGAGATGATGGTGGATGACTGTATCGGTAGAGGAAGATGACATGATCAGTTATTTATATTGACATTGATGTCAACAAGGTTCAACTAATGTTTAATGTTGTTTACAGTTGATTTTTGGTGATTGACTTGTTTTCTATGTGATTTGGTCTACCAGAGTAAGAGTTTGACAATTTGACAGAGTTTACCGGCAAGACTATGAATTATTACCTTAACTAGTAAAGCAAATAAGTTTTGATGGAATTGGGTGATTGACAGTGTTTGCTGACTTGTGGTTTGATACATAAGCTTTTATGATGGATTTGACTATGTGATCAGAACTGCATCCTATGATGATTATCAGAAGGCATGTTTTGAATTTTTGATGAATTTTTGCCAAGGTTTAAGAAGGGTTTAAGGACCGGTAAAGAATTCTCTTAACCGGTATTGATTTTTGGTTTGGCAGTGATCTACATCAAGTTCACACATTGATGATAATGTGGCACAAACCACATGATGAGTTTGAAATATGTTTTCGCGCGTTTGGAGAAAGAATTTTTTGGGAATATGCAAAGTGCTTAGTAGAATGTGCTAAGGGTTTGACTTTGTACCAGATCGACTTGTTGTGATGATTTATCATCATTCAATGGTCGATATTGATTTGTAATTGATTGTAATTATCTCTATGATGATCTATAATAAGTTGTAAAGATTTGTGATGATCTATGTAGTAAGTCTTAGGGTTTTGATGCCGACTTGTTTGTAAAAGTTATTTATGTTGGCAAGGTTGATGTTTTAGAGTGTTGGTGATTTTGTGAAGTGTGTGAAGCCAAACCAGAGTGTGTGAAGATCTGCTAGAAAGATGTGGACTTAGAACTTAATTGGATTTGATCAAGCAAGCATTAGAGTGCTATACACAGATCATTCACTGTTATTCTCTAACAATTACAGTAGTTAAAATCCCTTAACCGGGTAGGTCCTAACAGGCCTCACATTGTAAAATCCCCTAATAGGGTGACTCAATATCTGATTTCTAAATCCTCTTGCGAGGTTGATCCTAACAGATTAAAGCTTCTAATAGGGTTAAGGTAAATCCTTTAACCGAGTGACTCCTAACAAGGTCTGCTCCTAACAAGGCATCATTGTAAGCTTCTAACTGGGCTTGGCTCCTAACAGGGTGCATTCCGAAAGAGTGCAAAATATTTGTGGGTACCAATTCCCACCGTGGTTTTTCCCTATTGGGGTTTCCAAGTGAAAAACATGGTGTTCATGTGTGGTATGCTTTTTTGATGATGTTCATGTTTTATTTATGTTAACCGGTAAAGACAGTTTATATTTGTTTATTAGAGATCTTAAAGTGATTATTGGTATTGATGATTATATGATTGATGAAGCATTCTGATCAGTTAATAAGTTGGTAACATTGTTTGTTGATCTGATATTGATTTGATGACTGATATGGTCAATAAGTTTACATAAGAGTAAATGGTTATCTAGATCTAATAAGGATATTTGTTATGAAGATTTGGATTAAGTGTTGAATGTTTTCAGATCCAGGAGATAAGTCTGTTTTGGTGTAGAAAGTTTCATTTTTTGTTAATATTGATTCACCCACCTCTTAGTATTAACTGGATCCTCTAGGTTTATCAACATATACATATACATATACATATATACATACATGTATATATATACATATAGAAATATACATACATGTATATATATACATATAGAAATATACATACATATATATACATACATATATACATATATATACATATATATACATATGTATGTATGTATGTATATATACATATATGTATTTATGTATACATACATACAGATATATATGTGTGTGTGTGTATGTATATATATATGTATACGTGTGTGTGTGTGTACATATGTATATATATATATACAAAAATGGCATATGTGCCAACTATATAAAATGTACAAAAATAACATATGTGCCATCTCAAGATCGATAGACAATGTCCACAACTAAAAATATAACTAACAAATCCTATAGTTGTGATGGATCATCAAAACCAAGCCTCTTTGAAGTACTGTGTGGCTCTATAGATGCCTGCAAAAACAACAATTCAAATAACAAGTTAGATTACTTATGTCAATAATAATTTATATTTGTCAAATTTACATCAAAATAAATATATTGTACTACTATTTCTCTACAATTGAATTGTTGATTACCTCACGTTACATGGTTTTTTGCTGAAATTTGTTATACAAATGATGGTCCTCTTTGATGATCAAAAGTCCTACCAAATTAGTGAGGTAGAGGATCCATGTTATGCTCATATCATGAAGGGGATTGCACCGGTTAAAATACAATTGATACAAGTCAACATATATATGTGTGTGTGTGTGTGTGTGTGTGTGTGCATATACATATACATATGTGTGTGTGTGTGTGTGTGTGTGTGTGTGTGTGTGTGTGTGTGTGTGTGTGTGTGTGTGTGTGTGTGTGTTGACTTGTATCAATTTTATTTTAACCGGTGCAATCCCCTTCATGATATGAGCATAACATGGTTCCTCTACCTCACTAATTTGGTAGGACTTTTGATCATTAAAGAGGACCATCATTTGTAGAACAAATTTCAGCAAAAAACCATGTAAAGTGAGGTAATCAACAATTCAATTGTAGAGAAATAGTAGTACAATATATTTATTTTGATGTAAATTTGAAAAATGCAAATTATTATTGACATAAGTAATCTAACTTGTTATTTGAATTGTTGTTTTTGCAGGCATCTATAGAGCCACTTAGTACTTCAAAGAGGCTTGGTTTTGATGATCCACCACAACTATAGGATTCGTTAGTTATATTTTGTTAGTTGTGGACATTGTATATCAAACTTGAGATGGCACATATGTCATTTTTGTACATTTTATATAGTTGGCACATATGTCATTTTTGTACATTTTATATAGTTGGCACGTATGCCATTTTTGTACATTTTGTTGAGTTGGCAATATGCCACATTTATGTAAAAAATTTATTCTACATTTGGATATATATAAAAAGTGGTATTCAATCTAAATTGTTTGTTGTGTGCATGTATTGATTTGGCACATATCATTTTTGTACATTTTATTGAGCTGGCACATATGCCATTTTTGTACATTTTTTTGAGTTGGCACATATGCCACATTTTTGTAAAACTTTTATTCTACATTTGGATATATATAAAAGGTGATATTCAATCCATTGATTTTTGTGTGCATATCTTCATACTTTGAACAATTTATTAACATCTTAAGAATTGTTAAGTTATGAACAATGTATATTCATTGTAGTGCCCCTCCTACACTTGCATTTTGATTTGCGCTCAAATAGACTTATTTAGACTTATGATGGTTACTTGGATGGTTATTTATGACTCTTCTGCTATATTAGATGCTATCATTGATGCTAGGACTTTATGTGGATTCATGTTATCTGATATGACTCTTTATGATTAGAGACTTTTATGATTGATGATGCGAGACTTATTATATGACATATGATATTTGATTATTCTTATGGATGTTGGTGCATAGTATCACCTTGATGGATGAATTTATATGATTCATGGAGATGTACATATGATCATTGTTTACATGGATTATGTGACCTATGAGGATACTGACCCTATTTCATGATGATGATTTTATGCGATGTTTTGATATTATATTGTGTGACTCTCTTCGTGAGTAGAGATGATGTCATATCACTCATTGTGAGTGAGATATGTCGTCGCGACTCTCTATCACTTGTCTGTTTATATATGTATCATATATGTTGTGTTGGTCTTTGATGCAGTTTTATAGGTACCAGACGTCGACTCCACCTGGCTCCATAGGTTTGAGCGTGTCTTTATCCCAATGGAAAGTTGTCGAAGATGACATAGTTTCCCTCACACACTATAGGTGTAAGTTGTGTACCTAGTCATATGTGCCACAATGCAAGTTGAGGTTAGGACCTTGTGCTATGTTTGTTCCCTTGGTGTAAGTGGTTTGAGTCCATGTTTATTAGATTATTGTGTAATTGTTTAATTATTGGATTATAGATATTGTTGGCAATATTGAATTATAACAGACAATGAAAGATTGTTGGCATTTCAATAAGGATATTGAGAAGGTTGTTGATGATTATGGATATAACTGATTAAGGATGTTTATTGTCTTGATATTATTATTTTGTCATTGATTTCAAGAAATTGATTTTCTAATTCAGTACGATGTTGCCATATCTTGAGAAGTATGATTTAAAAAATATAAAGATGTTGGTAAAAGACACAGGAAAGATTATGATGAATAAGGGGACGAATAAGGTATTCAATGGGCAACTATTACCGAGTTAGACAATGACTAGACCATGATGTTTAGATTGTTTTAACATCATACATATGTTGTAAATTGTAAGGATAATACTATACTATGTTACCAAGCAAAGAACCTAGTCAATAAACCCTAAGGAACCTAGTCGGTAAACCCTAAGGTTATCACTATCGATTAATGAAGGCAAAATGTCTACCGAGTGAAGTTTAGTATTTACCGAGTTATAACTGAGTTGTAACCAAGCTATAACAGAATGCATTAAATGATTACAGGCGATATTTAATGAAGGAAGTTGATGAGCTGGAACTGATTAAATGATTGGTATGTCGTGCATGAAGTTTGTTAAGAATCTAAGGCAATGGAAAGTCAGCATGAAGATCTACAGCGCAGATTGAATCGCAATACCCTGGCACAAGTTCCAAGAAATGTATGCAAGTTCCCAGGCAGGGTAAAACATTTTCAGATCGAAAGATGCATTGAACCTAGACAAGATTGAAGATCTGATGGCTATGATTGATCATGGGAAATGTGATCAAGGAGATTAAGTGGTTACCTAATTGTTTATAAATAGGAAACTGTTGATAAACAATGTATGCGGGCAAGTGTGTGCGCAGGGATGCTACATAGTGATTACCGAGCACAGAAGCTTGAAGACCTGTTTGAATAATAGAGTATAGAAGCCCAGTAGATAGACAAGATTGGTTCTATGTCTAGATTGTATTGAACAAATATGAATCTGCTTTAGCATTTTAGATGTGAAGTTGCAGATAGATTTTTATTACCGTTATTTTGTGAAAGTGATAGAAAATCTCTTAACCGAGTGGACTTAACAGTCTTATTTGTAAAACCCTCTAGCAAGGTGACATTCTGATTGAGTGTTTGAAATCCTTTAACAAGGTCACTTCTAACAAGGTGAAGATCCTAACAGATCTAAGCGAAATCCCTTAACCAGGTCACATCTAGCAATGTGTTTGTAATCTTTAACAGGGTTTGCTTTTAACCGAGCATACTCTAGAAGAGTATATTTCTTAGTGGGTCCAAAATCCCACATTGGTTTTTCCCTATTTGGGTTTCCACGTTAAATCTAGTGTTATGAGGTTTATGATGTTTATATCCTTTTGAGTTTGCATGTTTAACAGTTTTTGTTATATTATTGAAGTATATGTTACCGAGGTTGAATCTGATGTTTTTATGGAAGATTAAGTTTGTATGATTCACCCCCCCACCCTCTCATCTTATTGGCTATTGGATCTATACTTACATTTAGTATTAGAACTATCAATTGGTATCAAAGCATTGGACTCTAGAAGAAAAGTTTAAAGGCACTTGAGTTAAAGATCCAAAAATGTATAAGAGGGATGCACCGAAGCTGAACAAGTCAAGTTTCTCTACATGGCAGAAAAGGATGAAGTTGCATCTATCAGGAGTTGGAGAATATGTTGTATACTATCTGGAGAATGATTTTGTTACACCGAGCACCTATCCATTGACTATGGAAGAGATAAAGGCAAAGCAAGAACATATTCAAGCAATGATTGAAATAACATCTGCATTGACCAATTTAGAGTTTAATGATCTAGAAGGCTGCAATGATGCAAAGGCTATGTGGGATAAGCTCATATCAGTATATGGAGGAGATGAACATGTTCAAAGAGAAAAAGTAGATAGTCTAAGAGGACAACTTGAATCTATGAGGATGAATGAAGGTGAGAACATAGCTCAGTACAGTACAAGACTAAAGCAGATTGTCAATCAAATCAAAGGAGCAGGTGGAACTATTGAAGAAAAGGATATAACAAGTTGTTGAGAACTCTTCTACCAGCTTATGCAATCTGATTCTCTGCAATCAATGAATTAAGGTTTGTACCTAATTGTAAAGCGTAAAAATTGAACCCTAGTCGTTCTCCCCTCCCCAACTCCGAGGAGAGAGAAGGGAGAGTCACTAGGGTTGATGGTTTTCACTTAAGAGGGACTTTACATTCAAAAGAGGGGTTGAAACCCACAAGATCCAATCCCACGCAATGCAAGATTGGATTCTATATGAGTTTCAAGGGTTGTGATAGCAAGGATACCCTCTTTTGTAAAGAATGTAGATAGAAAGATTGAACTATGGATGCATGTAGAAGCAAGAAAGATTCACTTATAAATAGAGATAGGGATATGATATGAAGCTGCGGACCTGGAATTAGCAGTAAAATGTCGAGACGGCACTGTCCTACAAATTTGAGCAAAAGTTGACGGGACGATGGCGCCCGGCGTGCACACGGTCCTCCAAAAAATCCGCGAAACGAAGGGGGATCTATTTGTCTCTGCACAAGGATTCCAGATCTTCAATTTCAGCCGCGTACTTGCAACCTACACACAGAAAAGCGAAGACGATTGGGGGGTTAGGGATTAGGGGTTTGCCCTTAGGTCAAACCCTGGTTTTGGAATTAACCAAGAAATGAGAAATGCTTGTAAATGTAATGTAAAACAAGTACTAATACCTTGTTGCAAGGATGTTTGTATCCTTATATGCGAAGGTATAGATGTTGTTGTATGTTGTATGTTGTATGTTGTAGTATGTAATGTGTTGTGAGTGATCTCCTCTTCAATGGTTGAATCCTTGTCTTGAATGCAACACTTAGCCTTGAATGGAGACTTAGAATGATCAATTGCTTGAAGGAATGCTTGAAAGCTTGAATATCGTTTTTGCGTCTTGTACACATATGTCCTTCCTCTTTTTTTATCTACCCCAATGGGAGAGGAAAATGTAGTTTATATACTTGTCAATTAGGGTTAAAAGACTGATTTTCCCGACCTTAGGCCGACCAGGAAATGTTATTTTCCAATTTGCAAACAAAAAGGCCCGAAGTCCCATAGGAGACCGGGCCCAAAATAGGGCCAGGGACCAGGGCGCTGGGTGCCATGGTCCTGGGAGACCAGGGCACTGGGCGCCCTGGTCTTGAAGGACCAGGGCGCCGGGCGCTCTGGTCCCACCTCCCGGGATAGCAGGGTGCAAGGAGGATCAGGCCAGGGTGCTGGAAAAATGCAGTTTTTGATATCATGAGCAAGTTTCGGGGTCTCCATTCAGGTTCAGTGTTGTGTCGCCATCGTGAAGACCCAAATGCAGTCAAAATTGCAAGTGTCACAATTTTAGGACGCTACATTTAGCCCCCACTTTAGCGGGAGTATAAGCGTACGCTCATACTTCCGGTAAAGTACAAGGAAACAACATTGAAAAACTTTCACCACGTCAAGGAGGCAAGATACACCAAGCCCCCAGTGGTCTAAGGATCTTACGACTTCGATTGACAAAGTAAAAGGGAAGATCACGAGGGAGAACCATGACTATCAATAGTAAGGTTCCCTCACTATGAGTCATGCAAGAAAGATATCAAAAATTTTCAAGGCAAAGCTAAATTTGTCAAGAAATTTTCAAGTATCTTGAAAAGATATGGACAGGATGTATGCCCCCCTACGTTAAAACGATCGCACACGCCTCACTGGGGGTGATTGCTTTAAGGTAGTGATACATATAAGAATGAGAAAGGAAAGGAGCACGTTATCACAAGGATTTAGCCCCCAAGTGTGAGATAAGCCCAAGGATAATAGACACAAAACACAAAGCACAAGGTGACTTCGCTTTCCTCGGGGTCAGTATGTTGTATGATAATTCATGTATATCATATGTATGTATGCATAATTGTTCTTCATTCCCCAATCAAGGAAGGTCACCTAGAAGAAGGGAACACATGTGTCTTTTGAGTCAATATGAGAGAGATCAAGAGAGCTCAATGCTTTGCATCGTCCTCAAGTAGACAACACTAAGGACAACAAATAGAAGAATGAGAATAACATATAGAAGAAGTAACAAAAGAGAGGGGGAGAGAATCTGCTATGCTAATGAAACTAGTCTAGCACGTCATCTACCCCCCGATCTTGCTGATCAATGTTTCGGGAAGGTAGGGAACACGCTAGAGGAGGAACATCCAACACAGCAGATGGAGCTATCACAAGATCCAAACAAGGGCTATGTTCATGTTCCAAGTCACGTTGTTCTTGTCTAGGAGCTAGGATAAGTGCTTTAGAAAATTCATTAGATAAATGGTTATCAATATCAACAAGTTCATATTCACTATCAGAATGAACAGGAGAAGTACCATTTTCATCATGAATAACATTTTCATCTATATCATCATCAAGATTTATAAAAATAGGATCTTTAACTCGCACAGGATCAAGATCATCATGCATCTTATGTTTAGGAGATTTCGGCTCAATCGTCGGCTGAGGAGAAAATGGAATAATGCTTGTTGAAGGTGTTTTTGGGGATTGCAAAGTTTGAGAGGCAGCTGCCTGAGCTCTAAGACGACGCTTTCGTTGGCGTTCACGTGCAGAATGATTTCGTCTAGTCATAGTAGGAAGATTAGGAGATTGAGGAGGAGGAATATTCTCATCCTTATCACTTGGGTGTTTAGGTTGTGGTCTCTTAGGTTGAATAATAGGAGAAGAGGAAGGTCTCTTCCCTCTGTAAAAGGAAGGAGGAGGAATTGCTCCATATAAAGGAGGAATATTTGGTTTAGGAAGGAGACCAAGTCCATCATGACGAGGAGGTATAGGTCTACTCTTAGGAAGTTTATTAGATATAGGCATAGTCACATCCATAGGGATGGGTTGGGAATCTTCTTGAGGAAAGACATTAGTTTTATCTTTCAAAGGAAGAACTTCCTTCTCAAGAACGATAGGAATGTCAAGTTTGGGTGTTCTAGGTTCACTTAGAGATAGGATCATATCTATTTTCCACTTTTGATAAGATTTGAAAAGATGATCACTTCACGGAGGAAGAGATTGGAATTGTTTAGGCCAAAAGTAATCAATAGGAACGCTAGAAGTTCTTTCAGCTGGTTTAAAGAGACTATGATTGACAGTAACAACTTCACCATTATGGGGAAATTTCAAACACTTATGAATAGGAGAAGCAATAGCTTTCATGGAAGATAGCCAAGGATAGCCTAGCTTCACACGAAATTGTTCGGATGATGGAATAATAGCAAAGTCCACATCAAGGGTTTTATTATGGACCTCAATAGGTAATGTAATAGAACCAATTGCAGGAGAAGAAAATGCATCAAATAGCTTCACAACCACATTTGTTTCGTCATAGATAACTTGATTCAATTGCAAAGTAAAAAGAAATTCTTCAGTAATGACATTAACCATACAAGAAGGATCAATAAGCACTCCATGGCAAGGTGTGTTCTTGACTTTTGCAACTATATATAAAGGACCATCAGGTGCCCTGATAGTTTCACTGGAATCAAATGTGATGGAAGGTTCTTTAGGGATTTTCTGTTGCTCCACAAAATTAATCACATTCGGAGTCATAGACACGAGATCATCAGGTGAGACAGAGGAATCAGTAGTATCAATCGCATTAGAGGTATGAGAAGGCAATGGATCAGTGAAAATCTAAAGATTTTGGTTAGGAGGAGCTACATATGTGTTGCCTTTATCATTCACTCCAGAAATAGAGATAGTATTATTATTATCAATCAAATCTTGAATTTTCCCCTTTAAAGCAAAACATTTTTCAGTATCATGCCCAGGTTGACGATGAAATTGACAAAAAGATTTGTTATCAAAATAGGGTGAATTAATCTTTGCAGGATCAATTTGCCTTATAGGAGGAAGAGTAAGCACATTTTGTTCCAATAACTTATTCATAATACTATGCAAGGATTCATTCAAAGGAGTAAACTTTCTTTCTTTCTTGAAAAACTTAGAAATAGGAGACACACCTGATGCTGCATTCACATTGTTGTTGATGATGTTTTCATTGAATTTAATGGACTCTCTGTTCGGTTTAAACTTCCCAAATGGTTGTTGACTACTATCACCCTTATCACTCGGAGCCATAGGATGTGATTGTTCCATTTGACTCATAGTCAGTTGATAATTGTGAAGAGTTGCGCACAACTGTTGGAAAGAAGTAAACTCAGAAAATAGGAGTTTTTCTAATAAAGATTCTTTGAATATCATTGTCAGGCACTGGAAAGGAAATTTGAGCATACAAATGCTTATATCTACCAATGAAATCAGTCACTTTTTCTTTAACACCTTGTTTACAATGCATTAAATCAATCAAAGTAACTTTAGGACTTATATTGTTTTGAAATTGTTGAATAAAAGCATTTGCAAGTTGTTCGAAAGAAGTAATAGAATAGGAAGGCAATGAGCAATACCATTGTAGGGCTTTGTCTCTTAATGTTCTAGTAAACAATTTTGCAAGCAACCTTTGGTCATAAGCAAAATCAGTACATATTGTTTGAAAGGTCTTAACATGTGTTAGAGGATCACCCTTACCATTATAAAGCTCCAAATGCGGAATTTCAACATGTTTAGGGGGAATAGCTCGAACAATATCAAGAGAAAGTGGGCTCGCAACATCAAATGTGGGCACACTAAACTTGGATTGATTCATAGAGGCAATTTGTTGCTGTAAAGAAGAGACAGTTTGTGCAAGATTGTTAATGGTCGCTTCAGTCGAAGAGTTCATATTAGACGTGTTAGATTGTGATGGAGGTGTTATGTTATTAAAAGAAGGTAGAGAGTAAGGTGGTGGGACACTATGATAGTTAGTCATAGGAGATGATTGGAAAGGAGGAACACTACAAGGAGGAATGGAATGGTTAAATGAATTGCCCCCTTGCGTCATGTTCATTTGTGGTGATATAATAGGCACACTCATTGAAGGAATGAATGAAGAAGTCGGATTGAATGAAGGAAGAGGGTTGATTGAAGAAGAGGGATTGCCCCCATGACTGGTGATCATAGGAGGAATGTCTTGTGTTGAAGTAGTCATTATGTTTGATGTAAAAGTAGGTATATTAGCAATAGGAGTCGTCAAAGGAATAGAATGATTGACTTGAGTAGGAGGTTGTGTATAACCTAAGGTTTCGGCACAACTTTTCATAGGCATCACATTTGAATCCACAATGTGTGCAATACCACGCAAAATATCAATTCCATTCTTATCACTTTGAAGCATACATTTTAGACCCTCAATTAGAGGAAGAGCTTGACTATCAGGGTATTCTTGAGACATCCATTGTCGAAAATCATCAAATTGGTTATCCAATTTTGAAAGTTGTTCTACAGAAACCTCATGGAGAGATTATTCATCATTAAGAGGATTAGAGGAATTACCCATGTCCTCGTTAAAAAGACCATTCAAATTAGGTTCCATCTCCTCAGTAATTAAACCTTGGAAGGACTTAATTCTAAGGCTTCGTCTAACGGGAATAGTGCAAGTAGGGCTTATTGTTGTAAAACTCATGCACTAAAGAAAGAGAGAAGATTTTGAATTTTAGAGGTAGCAAATTTTAGTAAAACCAGCCAATCTTCTAGATTTAAGCTGTTAAATACAATCAGGACAATCTCCCGAAATTTCAGAAAAAATGTCCGGGACCGTGGCGCTCGGAGTGCACACGATCCTCGCAACTTTTTTCGAAATTTGCAGGGATGAAAGTTATGATGATTTTACAGCTAACCTGAAAAAATTGAGTGATTTTACGATCTGTAGATAGGCCAAATTAAAGTTGCAATCTCAAAATTGAACCCTACCAAGATTGTCGAAAAATGCAAAATTTGAATTTTGAAAAAGAGAGGGAAACTGAAATTTTGAATTTTATGATTTTAGAGGGAATACCAAAAGCAATGCAAGTTTTGAAATTTGAAAGTTGACTCAATTTCACGCAAAATTCAATTTTGAAAGCGGCAATCAAAGTTGTTGTAATTAAGCACTTAATTTCAAAAGTCACAAATTGCAAAAATTTGAATAAATTACTGAAATTTTGAATGAATGATAACACACTTTTCAGATTTAGGACTGTAAGAAACACAATTCTGACACAAATTTCAATTTCAACAATTTTTGAATGATTAGAAGCCTCAATCAAAGCAATCGCTAGACCAACTTTGACTGTAATTTTGAAAGTGTTAAAATTGATAAAATCAGCCAAAATTCTGGATTTTAGCAGAAAAATACAGTAAGATCTAGCTCCCGAAATTTCGAAAAAAATGTCGGGGACGATGGCGCTCGGGGTGCACATGGTCCTCGCAACTTTTTTCCAAATTTTCAGGGATGAAAGATATTATGATTTTATTGCGGAATCCAAAGTTACAGCCGATTTGGAGATGTTTTGATCAGTGAAATTGTCGGACAAAGGTTGAATCAAGAGGGTTTCAAAAATTAGGGTTTTGACACTTAACCACTTAATTTTCAAAATTAACGCACAAATATGAATTGATAATTTGTAATAGAAGGGCAGATCTGAAACAAGCATTAACAATTAAACATTTCACAAGTTTAATTACTTAAAAAGAAAATTTAGGGTTTTTATGCAATTAACCTCTAAAATTTTGCACAAGATCAAACATGGAAATGTAATTAAGGAAGCAAAATTTTCAGATTTAACCATGAATAATCAGAATGAGGATGTTCACGTCGGGTTCACCAAAATGTAAAGCGGAAAAATCGAACCCTAGTCGTTCTCCCCTCCCCAACTCCGAGGAGAGAGAAGGGAGAGTCACTAGGATTGATGGTTTTCACTTAGGAGGGACTTTACATTCAAAAGAGGGGTTGAAACCCACAAGATCCAATCCCACACAATGCAAGATTGGATTCTATATGAGTTTCAAGGGTTGTGATAGCAAGGATACCCTCTTTTGTAAAGAATGTAGATAGAAAGATTGAACTATGAATGCATGTAGAAGCAAGAAAGATTCACTTATAAATAGAGATAGGGATATGATATGAAGCTGCGGACCTGGAATTAGCAGTAAAATGTCGAGACGGCGCTGTCCTGCAAATTTGAGCAAAAGTTGACGGGATGATGGCGCCTGGCGTGCACACGGTCCTCCGAAAAATCCGCGTAACGAAGGGGGATCTGTTTGTCTCTACACAAGGAATCCAGATCTTCAATTTCAGCCACGTACCTGCAACCTACACATAGAAAAGCGAAGACGATTGGGGGGTTAGGGATTAGGGGTTTGCCCTTAGGTCAAACCCCGGTTTTGGAATTAACCAAGAAATGAGAAATGCTTGTAAATGTAATGTAAAACAAGTACTAATACCTTGTTGTAAGGATGTTTGTATCCTTATATGCGAAGGTATAGATGTTGTTGTATGTTGTATGTTGTATGTTGTAGTATGTAATGTGTTGTGAGTGATCTCCTCTTCAATGGTTGAATCCTTGTCTTGAATGCAACACTTAGCCTTGAATGGAGACTTAGAATGATCAATTGCTTGAAGGAATGCTTGAATGCTTGAATATCGTTTTTGCATCTTGTACACATATGTCCTTCCTCTTTTTTTATCTACCCCAATGGGAGAGGAAAATGTAGTTTATATACTTGTCAATTAGGGTTAAAAGACTGATTTTCCCGACCTTAGGCTAACCAGGAAATGTTATTTTCCAATTTGCAAACAAAAAGGCCCGAAGTCCCATAGGAGACCGGGCCCAAAATAGGGCCAGGGACTAGGGCACTGGGCGCCATGGTCCTGGGGGACCAGGGCACTGGGCGCTCTGGTCCCACCTCCCAGGACAGCAGGGTGCAAGGAGGATCAGGCCAGGGTGCTGGAAAAATGCGGTTTTTTATGTCATGAGCAAGTTTCGGGGTCTCCATTCAAGTTCAGTGTTGCGTCGCCATCGTGAAGACCCAAATGCAGTCGAAATTGCAAGTGTCGCAATTTTAGGACGCTACACTAATATGTCAGTTTCTTTAGATGCTACTATTGGTAAGCTACATGCATTTGAATTAAGTAACTTTGATAATAGTGGATCTTCGGTAAATAAAGTTGAATCTGCATTTAGTTCTTTTCATCTTGATGAATCTAATGATTTCAATGAAAGAAAGTATAAGTACTCTGAAGGAGATCACAATGGAGCAAGTGAAAGATTTCGTAAGAACATGGAAGAAGTACACAAACTGTATGAGGAAATCAGAAAGCAAGAAGAGTTTGAAGCACTATCAGCCAAAAGGTTACCGAGAGGCAAAGGTAAGTATAAAGGAAAACTACCTTTGAAATGTTTTGATTGTGATAAGATAGGACATATGGCTTCTAACTATCTTGACAAAGATTCTATTGAAAGGAGAGATTACTGAGATGACAAGCAGAAAGATAATCATTATAGAGGACACCGAGACTTCAGAAGAAGAGATAGAAAGACATGCTTAATAGCTGATGAGGAATCTAATGATGACAAATCAGATGAAACTAATACAGAGGAAGTAGTTTATGTGGCTATCAAAGATGGATCAGATGAAGAAAGGTATGAAGAAAAAGCCCTAATATCTCACATAAACACTAATGATTCTTGGATCATAGATAGTGGATGCTCACATCATATGACAGGAGATAAACACAAGTTTGTTATATTAGAAGATTATGATGGAGGCTATGTTAGATTTGGTAATGATGCACCATGTCTGGTGAAAGGTAAAGGATCTATAACACTTCTTGATAATTCAAGATGCAATGATGTTTATTGGGTTGAAGGTTTGAAATACAATTTGTTGAGTGTAGCACAGCTAAACAACATAGGTTACCGAATAGAATTTCAAAAAGGAATTGTCAAAGTTTATGACAAGAATGGAAAGTTAGCTGCTACCGAGACACAAACAAAAGGTAACACATTTCACCTTGACTCAACTCGTAACAAGTGTTTGTATGCAAAGATAGATGATACCTGGTTATGGCATAAAAGGTTTTTTCATGTAAATTTTGATAATATGATCAAAATAAGTAAGAAGCACCGAGTAAGAGATCTACCGAGTCTTGAAAAACCTGAGAATGCTATGTGTCGAGGATTCCAGATGGGTAAGATGACAAGATCAAGCTTTACAAGTAAGTCTTACACTTCTAAGGGAATTTTAGATCTAGTGCACACTGACCTTTATGGTCCTATGAAAGTTCAAAGTTATTATGGTGATAAATATTTCATATTATTTGTGGATGACTATTCAAGGATGATGTCAATAATGTTTTTAAAAGAAAAATCAAAAGCTTTTCAAATGTTTAAATGGTACAAGGCAAGAGTTGAAAATGAAATAGGAAGACAACTGAAATGTCTTAGATCAGATAGAGGAGGAGAGTTCACATCTGATGAGTTCAACTTATTTTGCAATGATCATGGTATTAAAAGACAAGTCTTTGCACCTAGAACTCCACAGCAAAATGGAATAGCTGAGAGAAGAAATAGATCTATTGTGAATTATACTAGAACACTGATGATTGAAAAGAAGGTGCCACAAACATTTTGGAGAGAAGCAATAAGCACAATAGTTTACACCCTGAACCGAGTACAATTGAAGAAAGGTACTTTGAAGACACCATATGAAATCTGGTATGATAAGAAACCTAATGTAAGTTATTTTAAAATCTTTGGAAGTAGATGCTATGTTCACAAAGATGATAGAAATGGCAAGTTTGATCAGAAAAGTGAATAAGGAACATTTCTAGGTTATTCTTCTAGAAGCAAGGTATTTAAATGTTTGATCAAATCATCTAACAAAATAGTAGAAAGTGCAAATGTGAAAATTGATAAATTTGTAGAAAGAAATGATGAAGGAAATTCCAAGGAACCAGAAGACTATGATGAATTTGTCTATGTTCAACTGAGAAGTCTTACCGAGAAGACTGTTGAAGAAAATGAAGAGAATATCCAGTTACCGAGTGATGAAGAAGATCATACAGAGCCTACCGAGCCTGTACTAGCCAAGTATGTCAGAAGACATCATGCACCAAGTCAGATTATAGGAGATAAGGATGATCCAGTGATGACAAGGAACAAACTAAGACATAACACATGTTTGATATCTAAATTTGAACCAAGAATAGTGAAAGAGGCATTTAACAGTGAAGATTGGATAAATGCTATGATAGAAGAGATTGATCAAATCAAGAAGAATGACACATGGACACTAATCCCAAGACCAAAGGACAAAAATGTAATCAGTACAAAGTGGATTTTCAAAAATAAGCTGAATGAAAAAGGAGAGGTCATTCAAAACAAAGCAAGACTAGTTTGCAAAGGTTGTGCTCAAGAAGAAGGAATTGATTATGGTGAAACTTTTGCACCTGTTGCTAGACTTGAAGGAGTAAGAACATTGTTGGCCTATGTTGCTTTCAAAACTTCAAGGTATATCAAATGGATGTCAAATCTGCATTTCTAAATGGAATATTAGAAGAAGAAGTTTTTATTGAACAACCTAAAGGATTTGTTGAAGACAAGAATAAAGATCAGGTATGTAAATTGAACAAAGCTTTATATGGTTTGAAACAAGCACCTAGAGCATGGTATGAAAGATTGCACTCTTATTTGATTAAGATTGGTTTTATAAGGACAAGTGAGAACAGCAATATGTACATGAAGAATGATGAAAATGGAATACTGATCTTAGCCATATTTGTTGATGATATTATATTTTATGGAAATGACTCTTTATGCAAGAACTTTGGAAATGAAATGAGAAAAGAATTTGAGATGTCGTTAATCGGTGAGATAAAGTATTTTATAGGTTTACAGATACTGCAAATGAAAAATGATATTTTCATTACTCAATCCAAGTACATAAAGGAAATCTTGAAGAAATTTGGAATGGAGGATTCAAAACCAATAAGTACTCCTATGACTACCAATTGTAAATTATCAAAGAATGATGAATCTGCATCTATTGATGTGACACTTTACCGATCCATGATTGGAAAACTACAATATGTTGTTCACAGTAGACCAGACATAGCACATGTAGTAGGTATAGTTGCAATATTCTCTACAGATCCTAAGGAAACACACATGACAGCAATCAAAAGAATTTTTAGATACTTGAAAGGCACTAAGGATTATGGCTTAGTATATCAAAAAGGAAATGATTTTGATTTAAAAGTTTATACTGATGCTGATTGGGTAGGCAACATTGATGACAAAAAAAGCACAGGTGGAGCTTTCTTTTTAGGAGAAAGACTAGTGAATTGGCTTAGCAAGAAACAAGGATGTGTTTCACAGTCAATAGCAGAAGCTGAATACGTTGTTGCAGTATTGAATTGTACCAACATTGCATGGATCAAACAACTATTGGAAGGTATAAATGAGAAAGTTACCGAGCCAGTAACTATATTCTGTGATAATACTAGTTCCATTAATATTTCAAAGAATCCTATTATGCACTCTAAGACAAAGCACATCTCTATCAAATATCATTATCTTAGAGAAGAAGCTCAAGAGAAGAAAGTGGTGTTGAAGTATGTTAGCACAAAGGAACAAATAGTAGATATCCTCACCAAGCCACTACCAAGGGACACTTTTGAATATCTCATAAGTCAGTTAGGGGTCCTACCCCTATCTTCTACTCACTGACCGAGTTCGGTGAAAGCATCAATCCGATGACTCTATCAAATATCTTTTAGGAGTTGATGCTGATTTACACCCTTTAGGATGTTTTCTAAAGGTGTACAGGAAACAATACAGGGAATAGGAATTGAAGACAAAATTCTCTGACTGAGACAGACTTGATACACAACAGTAGGAAATCACTTCATACAGAAAGAAATTATGTTTTAGTTCTTTACTTTTTGGCATTGTTGTCAAAGGGGGAGAAGACTAATATCGGGGGAGAAGACTAAAAGAAAACTGAGAAGACTACAGATTGGAAAGAAGACTGAAGAAAAGAGGAGAAGTCTAATGTATGGGGGAGAGCATTTCAGCATTTCAGAATCACAGCAATCCGAATCTTTTTAAGGTCAAATCAATTGGTTTTTCCATCAATGCCAAAGGGCGAGATTGTTCGCAATATTGCATTATAACAGACAATGAAAGATTGTTGGCATTTCAATAAGGATATTGAGAAGGTTGTTGATGATTATGGATATAACTGATTAAGGATGTTTACTATCTTGATATTATTATTTTGTCATTGATGTCAAGAAATTGATTTTCTAATTCAGTATAATGTTTCCATATCTTGAGAAGTATGATTTTAAGAATAGAAAGATGTCGGTAAAAGACATGGGAAAGATTATGATGAATAAGGTATTCAATGGGCAACTATTATCGAGTCAGACAATGATGAGATCATCATGTTTAGATTATTTTAACATCATACATATGTTGTAAATTGTAAGGATAATACTATACTATGTTACCAAGCAAAGAACCTAGTCGGTAAACCCTAAGGAACCTAGTCAGTAAACCCTAAGGTTATCGCTATCGGTTAATGAAGGCAGAATGTCTACCGAGTGAAGTTTAGTATTTATCGAGTTATAACCGAGTTGTAACTGAGCTATAACAGAACACATTAAATGATTACAGGCAATATTTAATGAAGGAAGCTGATGAGCTAGAACTGATTAAATGATTGGTATGTCGTGCATGAAGTTTGTTAAGAATCTAAGGCAATGGAAAGTCAGCATGAAGATCTACAACGTAGATTGAACTGCAATACCCTAGCACAAGTTCCAAGAAATGTATGCAAGTTCCCAGGCGGGGTAAAACATTTTCAGATCAAAAGATGCATTGAACCTGGACAAGATTGAAGATCTAATGGCTATGATTGATCATGAGAAATGTGATCAAGGAGATTAAGCGGTTGCCTAATTGTTTATAAATAGGAAACTGTTGATAAACAATGTATGTGGGCAAGTGTATGCACAGGGATGCTACATTGTGATTACCGAGCATAGAAGCTTGAAGACCTGTTTGAATAACAGAGTATAGAAGCCCAGCAGATAGACAAGATTGGTTCTATGTCTAGATTGTATTGAACAAATATGAATCTGCTTTAGCATTTTAGATGTGAAGTTGCAGATAGATTTTTATTACTATTATTTTGTGAAAGTGATAGAAAATCTCTTAACCGAGTGGACTTAACAGTCTTATTTGTAAAACCCTCTAGCAAGGTGACATTCTGATTGAGTGTTTGAAATCCTTTAACAAGGTCACTTCTAACAAGGTGAAGATCCTAACAGACCTGAGGGAAATCCCTTAACCGGGTCACATCTAGCAATGTGTTTGTAATCTTTAACAGGATTTGTTTTTAACCCTGCATACTCTAGAAGAGTATATTTCTTAGCGGGTCCGAAATCCCATAGTGGTTTTTCCCTATTTGGGTTTCCACGTTAAATCTGGTGTTATGAGGTTTATGATGTTTATATGCTTTTGAGTTTGCATGTTTAACAGTTTTGGTTATATTATTGAAGTATATGTTACCGAGGTTGAATTTGATGTTTTTATGGAAGATTAAGTTTGTATGATTCACCCCCCCCCCATCTTATTGGCTATTGGATCTGTACTTACATTTAATATCAGAACTATCAGATATTTATTTGATTATTTTAAGATGATGATTTCCTTGTGAGATTTTATTTAACCAATTTGGATTTATTTAATTAGTTTATTGAATTAATAATTGATTTGATCATTGTGTATATTCAATCGTTCATCATCTATTTATTGGTGATTTAATTATTTAATTTGATTATTAATGTTGTCGAATTATTTTAAGAGATTTATTTATTTATTTGTTATTTGATGATTTATCCATTTTTTATTTTTTATTTATTTACTTACTTGAGGATTTATCAATTATTTGATATTATTTGTTTACATTGATTTATTGTTGAGAGATTTATTTATTATTTATTTATTGTTGTTAGGCTTTATTTAATTGATAATTATTATTGATTTTTTATTTATTGACTTATTGATTATTTATTTTAATCTGTGATTTTATTTTTTACATTTCCTATCAAGGGTCCTATTTATAAGGCCTTATTCATTTAATTTATTTATATTGATTACATAAAGTAATAGATCATTATTTAATGTGTTTATATAAAATTTATATTGTTGGTAATTGTATTTGAATATTATTTACCTACCCTTGCGTGTGTTTGGTTGTTTTTATTTGGGAGGTAAATTACTTTGGGAGATTAATATGTTTCTCGAAACTATGCAAGTTAGTTAAATTATATTGTTTTTAGAAATATTTTGATTGGCCGACATTTGGCCATAGTTTTGAATAATTTCTCTATTTATTAGCCTCTCTATGATTGTTGTCGGGTTAATCTTTCCAAGAAACTGAGTTTGATTTTGGATTGTGAATTGGTTTTGGATTGCGTTGGAGATTGGATTGAATCTTGCTTGCTTGGATTGCTCTTCACTAAGATCTTCATTGTTGGATTGCGATCTCCAGGTTGGAACTCTCGAATCTTCTTTCTGTGCGAATTTATTGTTTGAAAAGATTGTCTTCCATGGTGTTTTCAAAAAGATTTTTTAGGTAATTCTAATTGAGTATAAAATTTATTTGAGTCTTGTGAAGAAAATTGAAAAGGGGGAATTTATTATTATATCGATTTGGGAATTTTGACATGATGCTTCCGAAAATGTGTTTCCTGTGTCTTTCCTTTGTCTTTTTTTAATTTCAATTTGGGTATTACCGTGATTTCTCAATGTTTAGAGAGTGTATTTCATTTTTCCTAGTGTCTGTTTCATCCTCTTAGGTTTTGGGAAGGAGTTTCTTTGTATTTGAGATTTTGGAGTTGTCGGGTGTTACCATTGGTCACCTATAAATTTTATTCTCAGAGAATCTTGTCTTGCATTGATTTTAATTCACCTTAGAGGCTTGGAAAGTCATTATTTTGTCTTTGGTATTCCTTTTGTTTCACCTTTCTATATACATCATGTCTCTCTTTGAGATTGAGAAATTTGAGCACCTTCTTGTGTATTTTGTGTGCTTGATTGTTCTTGTAACTTTGCTTAAACCTCATACAAGGATATTCTTTTAATTTAGTGTGCTATCTATGTATCATTTTTACCTTCATGTATATTTTGGGAATGAACCTTAACCTATTTGTGAGACCGGGGCCCAAACTGGGCATTGTCATCAAACTGTATCTTTGTTTTATGTCATTTTTTCCTTTTGTGTAATATGCACCACAAGATTGGTCATATGTGCCACAATATTGGTCATATGTGCCACTTCAATGATCATATGCATAATTTTAGGTTTTGTATGAGCCATTCTAGGTAATTTGCATGTTATGATGTTTTCGTCATCTAGGTTTTTGTGGATTGATTTTGGGGTCCTTCCAAAGGCTTGTGCTTTCTATATTGACATTCTATGAGATGATTTTGATGTTTTTTAATCATTAATGTTATTTATAGTGCTTTGGTAAGAGAATTCATGCCTTACCGTTGAGGTGATCCATATGCGATGTTGCTCCGGCAAGATGGAGAATGCCTCAATATTGAGGGATTGATTAGATGGATCCAGTGGGATGAATTATGCTTCACTATTAAGAATTTGATGTGTTTTTGAGCTCTTTTATGGATAGCATTCATGAACCTTTACAATGATTTGATGAAGGCTTCTTTCTTTGAGTATGGTTTATGAGTACTCTTTGTTCAATTTGTGCTCATGAGATTGTTGTATTTGTTCTTATATCTCTTTTGATCCTTCATGATGTTGCTTTATTATTTATGGATATGTATGTATCCTATGGCCTTGGTTAATGTTTGGAGGAAAGGGCTCTTTCATGTGTTGGACATAGGTCATGAGCACTAGATCTCTAGGAATGAGGTCAAAACCTATGGAACCACATGAAGAGTTTATGGTTTAATTGCAAGTGATAACATAATAATAATTGATTAGTGGGTTGGGTATTTAGGAATTCACCTAATTAAGATAAATAATATGATGTTGTATGCCCCAATTGGACAGACCCAGGGAGGTGGTTTTGGGATCCTAGATTGGGAAGATCGTTGGAGTGGTAAACCCAATCTCTCTTGAGTGACTCCAAGGTGGAGACAGATGCCACATGAGGTTATAATGCAATGAAACTCTACCTCACATGTGTCCATTTTCCATATACCTTTCTTTGTTGATTTTTCCTCTAGAAGATTGATTGCTTTGATTTAGCTATGTGTTGTACTTTGGTGCTTTATTCTTGTGTTTGTGTCTTGTGTAGTTATGTTGTGTCCTTTGGTTGATAGGTGTCAGCTTAGGTCATGAGTGTGGATTGCAACCTTTGTCATCTCCTAGTATGAAGGGTGGTTCCTATTCGATTCCACATGGTTGGGTGGTTTGATGCCTTCTTCCATTGGGATATTCTTCTTCTTGGATGCTAGCATGCGTGGATTGGATTCTTGGATTCTTCATGTGATTATCTTTGGATCTGATTTCTATATTTATGAAAAGAAGACATTGTATCATGATGATTTGTAATTGTCAAAGTGATTATGTATCTTTGAAATAGGCATCTATATGTAAATTGCACTTCAATTTGAAGTAGGACATGTTGTAGTGATTTAGGAGAAGTGATCCTTGATGTATCAGATAATTCATTATGTAATATTGGTTTAGGAGATTTATATGATTGTGAAATGAAATAGTTTATGTGTATTGGGGTAGAATTTGTGAATATGAAATGGATTTGTGTTATATCATGCTTAGAATAAATGCTAAAAGGAATGGAATAGTTGCATTGATATTTATTCAAGTAATTAGGAGAATATTGTTACTAAATGGTTTCTAAATGCTTTTTTAGGAAGTTACCATATAAATGAATTATGAATATGAGTAAATGTTGATTCTTATTTTAGTATCTATATGGTTATGGTGGTTAGATGTTTAGATGTATACTAGTATGATTTCATAGAAATTACTATGTGAATGATCTGTGCATAAGCGTTAATGGTGTTCTAGATGTTGAGTAGTAAATGGTTAAAGGTTGATAGAATATGACCATCTAGATAGATAATTGTTATGTTGGAATAATGTCAAGTAGTGACATTAAGATACCATAGGGAATTGATGTGTTTGCAAGAATATATGTTGATGTTTAGAAAGAATTAATCTGCTTGTGTAATATAGATTTATAGTGATCTACATGTTGTTATATATGTTCTTGCCATTAGTTAATGTAATTTTGATTTATGTTAATGTTATCTTAGTGTTATGGTTTCTTATTTAAAAAAAAAATTATTTCCAATTGTTAGTAGATTTTATATTATTTCTCTAGGGTATTTTGGCGGGCATTAAATTCATTTGAATAAGAATGGTTATGTTTTGAACAACTTATTAACAATGTATATTCAATTAAGAATAGTTGAGTTGTGAACAATTTAGCATGTTATGGATTAATGATATTGAAATTCAATGGAGCTTATGAATAACAATTGGTATTATCTAAATTCCAAGTGTTGAATTTGGTTGCCTTGAGCTGTAAAGAAGTTAAGTAGCAGAACAGCTTCCTACACTAACCTTGAGAGGAGGGTAATGCAAAAACTTTTACACATCATCACAAAAATTACAAAAACTTAACAAAAATACTCATAAATAACATTCATACCACAACACAATTATTTATGTGGGGAAAACCCTTTCGGGAGAAAACCCCCACACTCCAAACACCACCCAATATATTATTCAGCAATCAAAACAGATTATAATATACTTACAGAGAAAGCCCTTCGCAGGAGTACCACTAATCATATATTTAGCTATAACCCAATAGCCATAAGACTCTTACACACCACCTCTATCTCACACACCTCATATATAGGAGATACAATACAAGAAACCGTCAAACGGTATTACAAAATCACGGGCTAAAACCACCCAATAAGGTGTAGATGACCTTATCTCCCTTCTAGATGTCCTGTGACATGTTAAAACACACATCAACACATGTCCCTCCCTTTTATAGCTCATTTATGTGTTCAATGTATTTTATATTTCCTAATTCAGGAGTGCAAACTTTTGGACTCCATAACTTGAGAACTGTGTGTCATATTGATGAACCGTTTGAAGAATTGGAAAGTTGGTGAAGTTCTTTATTGCCTCGTAAGACGCTATGTTGCTTACGCCCACTTTTTAAGGTGTTTTGGGGCTTCTAAAGTCCTCAAAATTAAATTTAAACCTTTCATTGCACCTCTTTAAAATGGAAAATTTAATATCTTCAAAACTAGTTGTGATCTTACAACGTAACTTTACCAGAATGCTTATCTAGCCAACTAGAAGATTCAAGAAAAATTTTGCAGCATTTTGTTCTCAAATGAAAACTTACTATAAATAGTAACCTCATGTAAATACAAGGTTGAGACATTATTTTTCCCAGCATTCTCCCACTTGTCGAACACCTTGCAAGAGCAAAGGGAGTTTCAACAAAATAAATTAATTGCTAGGGGCCATGAGGCCCATACACTCTGAACACCATTTAAACTTTTTTGTGCTCACAGCCTTAGTTAAAGCTTCTACAACATTCATCAATTTTTCTACCTTAACCAACTTCATGCTGCCATCTTCGACCATATTTCTGACAAAGTGATACTGAACATCAATATGTTTGGTCTAGGCATGAAATGTTGGGTTCTTAGCTAGGTAGATCACACTCTGACTGTCATAATGAATTATCAATGTACCTTGTTTTATTCCAATATCTGAACACAGCCTCTTAAGACAAATGGCTTCTTTACAAGCATGAGTAGCTGCAATATACTCTGCTTCAGTAGTGGACAGGAAACCATACCTTGTCTCTTACTCATCTAGCTACCACCAAATAAAGTAAACACATAAGCACGGGTGGACCTTATGCTATCAATATCACCTACCCAGTCTGAATCCACATAACCATGTATATTAAGAGAATTCATGTCTCCAACTAAATTACCATGATAATACAAAGAATACTCTAAGGTGCCCTTCAAATATCTAAAGACTCTTTTGATTGCATCCCAATGAACTCTACCAGGATTAGACATATATCTGGAAAGAACTCCCACTTCTTGGGCAATGTCTAGTCTAGTACAAACCATAGCATACATCAAAAATCCAACTGCACTCTGGTAAGGTACCCTACTCATATCTTCCATCTCCAATAGGGATGTAGGATAATCTTAAGCAGATAATTTCATTCCAACTGCAAAAGGAACACATAATGGTCTGCAATCTTGCATGTTGAGCCTTTGTAATATTGAATTCACATACTTACTATGGCTTAGCCATATCTTTATGTTCACTCTATCTCTTCTAATTTTCATCCCAAGAATGTGCTTTGCAGCACTAAGATCTTTCATTTCAAATTTAGGAGCAAGCTGAGACTTTATTTCTCAAATCATACCTTTTCCTTTACCAATGAATAACATATCAGCAACATATAATGTGATGTACAGGAAACGATCACCATCAAATTTATAATAAACATAGTGATCTGATTTAGAACGCTCAAATCCCAAACTCAACACATATGTATCAAATTTCTGGTACCACATACTAGGACTTTGTTTAAGGCCATACAAAGATTTCTTTAATTTACAAACCAAATTGCTTTTACCTTTCACCACATAGTGCTCTGGTTGTGTCACATAAATATCCTCCTCCAAATCAGCATGAAGGAAAGTAGTTTTCACATCCATTTTTTCAATCTCTAAATCATAAGCAGTAGCAATAGAAATCAAAAATCTAATGGATGTCATTTTTGCAACAGGAGAAAATATCTCACCATAATCAACACCCTCAACCTGAGAGTAGCCTTTTGCAACCAACCCTACTTTATACTTCTCAACGCTTCCATCTGAACCAATATTTTTCTTGAACATACATTTGCAACCAATAGGCTTTTGTCCTTCAGGCAATGGTACAAGATCCCATGTATTATTCTTTTTCAAAGCTGTTATTTCTTCTTCCATAGCAATCTCCCAAGATTATACATCATTCATACCTATTGCATCTTCTACAGATCTAGGTTCATCCAAATTAGTATTCAAAGAAAAAATACATCTCCAATTATCAAGTGAATACATTTCAGGTGGTTGTCTATGTCTTGTAGACCTTCGAACAAGATGAGTTGGAGGTTCTTCCTCCTCTTCTGAAGATTCGGAGATAGATGAGCTCTCCTCAACTTCTTGCCTATCTAGGAGTTTCGATTCAACTCTGTCAGGTGTAGAAGGGAATCGAATCACATCTTCCTTTTTAGTCTATATTGGCTGAAATGTAATAGAAGGAAATTAAATTTCTCTAAAAATAACACTTCTACTATGAATTACCTTTTTTGCAACAATGTCCCAAAGCTTGTATCCTTCACACCATAACTGTACCCGTTGAAGATACATTTCACAACCTTGTTCTCCAACTTTGTTTGCTTCTCCTTTGGCACATGTGCATATGCCTTGCAACCAAAAACTGTAAGATTTCTCAATGAAGTCTTCTGACCCGACCATTCTTCCATAGGCGTTTTATCAACAAGAGTTGATATAGGAGACCTGTTAATTAGGTAGCAAGAAGTAGCAACACCTTCAGCCCAGAATTTTTGTTCTAGACCAGCATCACTCAGCATACTCCTAGCCTTCTCCATTAGTGTCCAGATCATTATTTCTACAACTCCATTCTATTGTGGAGAATATGGAATTGTCTTTAGTGTGTTAATGCCACAGTCTTTACAGAATCTATCAAAATTATTAGAGAAAAATTCACCTCCATTATCAATCCTCAAACATTTAATTTTATTTTTAGTCTGCAACTCAACCATTTCTTTAAATTCTTTAAATTGACTGAAAACTTCAAACTTACTCTTTAGAAAATATACCAATGTCCTTCTAAATTCATCTATAAATGAAACATAATATGTAAATTTTCCAATCGAAGGAACATCTACAGGACCAAACACATCAGAATGAATAAGATCCAAAACACCACAAGTTTTATGAGAACTCGAGTAGAACTGAACACGGTTTTGTTTTAAATAAATGCAATGCTCACAGAAATCAAATTTAATATTACAATCATTCAAACCTTCAAAAAAAAAAATTATTTTTGAAGGTCCTTAGACCCTTTTATCAAATGTGGCCAAGCCTCTGATGCCATAACATAGTCTTCTGTGAAAGTAACTTTGCTTCAGAAAAAAGAGCACCCTTAGGTACCCAAAAGTCATTTCCATCTACTGAAGGTTAAACCCTCAAATATTCCACATATTTGTTGGAAATTTGGTGGAATTGATTATGTGTTGCATTGATGTTTTGTCATTGATGGAAACACCGGTTGTTTTGGTTGTTTACCGGTTTCTGGTTGGTTCTGGTAGAGTGGTTGGATTATGATATTGATCTGGTATGCTCTAGTATGCTTTGGCTTGTGGAAGTGATTTGGACCTATCATTCATGCTATTCATATGTGTATCATGATCATTTGGTTAGGGATTTGATGACTCAGGAGCTATCATTTGTTCTAGTAAGCCTTACCAATAAGGGTTTTACCGATAGAGCTTTGTTGAAGATCATTTGATGCACGTGATAAGTGGTGTTGGTGTGGATTCTATATGGTTCTCAGGATGTTGATGTTTATCTTGTTTGTGTTCCATTTCATCGGTGGTGTTGGATTTGGTTTATGGTGACCTATTTTGGGTCTGGTGTTATCTAGGTTATGGACCGACTTATGTAACATGTTGGAGGATGTTCCTGATGCGTTACTAGCAAGATTAATGATTGGTTTACATTGTTTTCTACCTAAGATGACTTGATTGATCATTGGATTTTGGGTTTATTTTATGAACTTATTGTATTATCTTTTAGGTGGCTGACCTAATTGTTTAGGTCCTGGGTTGGTATAAATATGATGTAAGATCTCTTTGTAGATCATGGTAATGGTAATGGGCGTATGGGATTATGGTTATAGGATTATCTATGTGTGAATAATGTTGTAATCATATTCATAAGGTTTGGTCGATCATAGGTGATCGAATTGGGTTGGTAAGAGAGGTTTAAGGCCTCTGGTACTGAGCTTAACCGGAACTGTACTCATGCATAGGAGATGTTATCTTTGCAGTTCACTCTTCTTTTTGGATTGTAGTCTGGATTTATTTTGTAGTTAGTGAGGCTCTTTTTTTTAATGAGAAGTGTGGTCTAGGTTGTTGGCCTTCCTACATGTGTAGGCCCCTTATTTTGTAATCACATACTTACTGCAGAAGTATTATCTGACTATGGGTAGGCTTCCCACAGTGGTTTTTCCCTTTACCGGGTTTTCCACATACAAATCTTTGTGTCATGTGTTCTTGATGGATGGTAATTGTTATGTGATTTATGTTTATGTTTAATTGCTATATCAGTTATTCTGATATTTGGTTTATGTATTTTGGTATTGAGTTTATGTGTTTCAGTAATAAGGATTTGAATGCTTAAAGTTCTATAATCTAGTGACAACTGATTCACACACCCCCTCTCAGTTGTTCTCTAGTTATTTGAGTTGTCTAACAATTGGTGTCAGAGCTTGGTCCTCTCTACAGAAGCTTGACTGCTTGAGAAAGATCCTATGGCATCTAGCAATTCAAGTTCATTTGTTGTTGTTTTCCACAGAGAAATTCCTAGGCTTGATGGAACAAATTACAAAGTATGGAAGATTTGGATGGAGACTCATCTGAGATGTCTTGGCAAGGAGATTTGGGAGATCACTGAGAATGGCTATACACCTCATGTAATGCCCGCTAAAATACCCCAGAGAAATATAGCTAAATACAAACTAATTTAATTATTTTTTTATTTAACAATACAACACATAACATCACTTAAGCGATGCAGTGAGCACACAACAACATTTAAGTGTTATGAACATAGAATAATTCACTCAAGCTATTCAAACAATTATGCAAGCAGAATATAATAAATTATTTCTACTAACTCCCTAGGGTATCTCAACACCATTACTTAATCTACCTACATAAGCAATAAGCATTTACTTTCTTCAATATCAATACCTCATAATCTTAATCATTATACACACATAGGTGCATCATAGTACTACCTAACACTCATGATATGCAACCTAGTTAATCTTTCATTTAATGTGAGATTCTATCTTTCAATGCATAATTATTTCCATTTTTCTCTTAGGTTCATTTTATACACCAAGTCCAAATGTTCCTATTACCATTAACCAACCTTCAACTATTAACATCACCATTCACATACCAAGATTAACCCTTACATTGCATTAACACCATTTCCATTAACTTCCACATAATCATTTATAATTCTATGCTCCTAGCATGCTTATTACTTCATCATGATTCCTTAAGTACATAAGGAAATAATCACAAAGTCTTCCTAAACATTTAACCCATATCTCATTTAATACCCCTAAAATCTCTTACACTATATCAATTATCCAACAATCATCTTATTACAAAGTAAGTAACTACACGAACTCATCAATGCAATATCCTAATTCCATAAAAACTAATAGCATCCACCAAATGGAGTATAATCTTAAACTATAATGCATGATACATTCTAATCCTTTCCTAAAAGACAAGCATTCATTTTACTGTCTACCCATACACTTACCAGTAATTTCCATTAATAAGATTAGTAATTCATTCATTAAGAACATCCATACAATATTTTCATAAGGAACATTCAACTACCTCCCCAACATTATAAAATTTCAATCCTACCATTAGATCACTGACTATGAAGTATGATACTATAAGTTCAAATTATTCAATCACAACTCATAAACATGTCCTAAGATATCTTCCAATATTACTCATACTCATACATCCTACCAAGGCATAGCATTTTTCTACTTAAATAATTAGTTAAAGATGTCATTTCGAGGCTATTACCATTATCATAACATTTACACCATTTCCTTTTAACATGGTTCATCAAGAATACAAAATGCATCATTTAGTTTCGAACCACAATACTTATCTGTGTCTCATGCATCCATTTCATTTAATATAAATGTGTTACAATACAACTCAAGGTTCATCATTACAATCATATACCATAACCAAAAGCTATCACTATAACTAGAACAACATAATCATTTCTCATAAGAATGATTTCTTTTACAACCATTACATAATAATTTCATTATATAAATCATATCATCATTTACATTCGTGTTGCACTTATCATCCATGAACTATCTAAAGAAGCATCCTCACCACACAAGAAGAATCCAAAGATAGGAACATCCCAATGGTTTAAAAGCACCAAACACCCAGCCATGTGGAACCAAAGGAACCACCCCCCAGTGCTAGGAGATGGCACAAGGTCCCAACACACACACTACACATAATATGGCACCTATAACCAAGGGAAATAACCACACAAGGACTCTCAAGAAAGAACTCACACAAAACAACAATAATGAACTCCCAGAGGTGTAAAACACATCAGGACAAAAATGCATCCAATAAGCATAATCATAAATCATAAAGGGGGAACATATGTAGGAGTGGAGTGTCATCACATGCCATCCTCATAACATAATAACATAATAACACAAGGTAGTAGCCTTATGGACATGTGGAGCTACCTCAACCTATGAGAGACCAAGGGAGATTAGCTTACCATCTTCATGGCCTTCTCGTGCTTATCCTAAAATATCCTCCCTAGGACTAAGCCATGAGGCTCAAAACTATTCATTATCTTGATTAAATGAGTTCTAATTACCCATCCCAATTAATTCATTATCAATGTTATCACTTGTTTACAAATCATGGAAAACTCCAATGTACCCTAGTGGTCTAGACTTCATGCATCCTTACAAGGAACCTCATGCAAGTCTATCTCTCGTGACCCTGGTCATCACAAGGAAGCCCACTCCTCCTAACATGGCCCAACAATAAATTACAAGAGGCTCTACCAACATAAATACATGAAAATAATACTCAATGCAGCCAAAAACTTCCACACATGCTCTTACAACATATGCAAGGCTACAACAACATCAATATAGCAAAATGAGCCTCTTGGCTAGCAATAAATAGAGGCATATCAAGCCATCAAATGTTGTCACCAAATAAAAGATAACATCACAGTAAGGCCCACTCACTTACTAGTCCAAAACAGCATAGTAATCGTCTCGATCATCCATGGCGTATCCACATGGAAGAGAGTCTAAAATATCCAAAATGGTGTAGAGATGTAGATATACATAAAACCATCAAAATACATCAAAACTGATAAAACCCGAATCTGGAAAATATTAATAGACCTCAAATAAAGCCTTTGGTATAAAAATCAATTATGGAAAATTAATTAAAATAAAAAAAACTGTGAAAAACACATAAATTAGATAGGTTCATGCATTTGCCCAACAGATTCATGCTTTTATTCAATAGGTTAGCTCTTTTGTTCAACAAGTTAGCTCTTCTGTTCAACAGGTTATCGCATTTGTCAATAGGTTCACGCATATGTTCAATAGGTTATCACATTTGTCAACAGGTTCACGCATATGTTCAACAGGTTCGCACATATGTTCAACAAGTTTGCACATATGTTCAACAGGTTCATGCATATGTTAAAACAACGCATATGCATAAATTTTATGGAAATACTCTGGGAAAAAAAAACATGTTTGCATATATGTTCATAGTTTTGCGCATATGTTCAACAGGTTCGCACATATATTCAACAAGTTTACACATATGCATAAATTTGAGGGAAATACTCAGAAAACTTTTGGGTAGAATACTAAAATCAAGACTTCATCAAAGGGCTTGAAAAATACATGAAAAGAGATGCCCATAAACAAGGAATACATAGGTATAAACAAAATAAATCAACTTAGACTAAAAACCAAGATTAAATCAAATGTCTTCACAAGAGTTTTCACAAAACCAGAAATGGCATACATGGGAAATACCAAATACATATTTTCCATCAACTATACAAAATCCACATAATATAAAGTTTCCTCCCCAAATATTAACCTCCAACGATATTAAAAACTATAGAATAAATAATACTTCATCCCAGACCCAAAACATTGCAAACACAATGTATACACATAGAATCCATTCAAAACAAAATGCAAAGTGACAAAATTCCAACCTGCAACCTGAAGTAATGGAATGAAGCTGAAGAAGAGCTCCCACAAGCCAAACCAAAATCCAACCAAGCTCTAGCCAAAACCAAGAGTTAAGAAATCCAAAACCAAGGAAGAAAACTTGCTGGAGAAATTTCTAGAGAATAGCCAACCCCAAAAACTTCACAGAAATGAAAATAAAAAGCCAAACAATAACCAAAACCCTAGCCTTCACAACAGCCAATCAAAATATTTGATTCTATAATATATTTTACCAACCCCACCATATAATGTAATTTTACCTCCCTTTTCAAATTCAACCAATAAGAGAAGAGGGTAGGTAAGATAAATATAAATCATGTCTTTACAATTAGGTGGGAATATTTTATTATTTTATTTTAAAGTGTATTTATACAACCCACTTAACATAAAAGTCAAACTAATAAATAAAACATGAGCCACAATTAAATAAATCAAATGGGGAAATTAAATTAAATAAACCAAAGGCTCATAAATGAATTAAAGAACTAGATAAACATTAAATACCAAATAAATATTAAACCATAGACGATTATATGAAAAAACAAACAATTAAATACTTATAAAGGGTCAAATCACAAATAAATATAAAACCACGATATAAGCTAAACAATAAATGTTAAATAAATATTAAATCATTATTAAAATAAATAAAGATTTAAATATCAAATAATTAAATACCCAAAAAGGAAGGAATCTAATAAATTAAATTAAACATTAAATAATCAAGTAATCAAATCGCTATTAGTCAAAATAATTAGAATAAACATTATTAACTATTTAATCTTGCATCAATAATCAATCAGTCTCGACATAATAAAACTAACCAACCAATACTAACATACTCACAACACAGAAGAAATCAAGCTTACTAACTGACATGGTGACTTGTGCCAAGATGCTGACGACTCACAGTGAACAACTTAGACCTAGATTATGTGAGGGGAACTTGTGTCAACTCCAAACCACATGCCATTGGTATTTAAAGACACACTCATACCTATGGAGCCAGGTGGAGTTGGTGTCTAGTACCTGCAAATCATGCATCCACAAAGCAACGATATGACATATTCATATATATATATATATTATAACAGACAAGGGTTAGAGAATTGCAACGATACATCCCGCTCGCAATGAGTGATGTGGCATTGTCTCTATCCTGAAGATAGTCATACAACAATCAAACACACCATAAGATCAACTCATCATAGATAATCATTAAATATGGTCAGTACATAAAAACATCATCAAGCGCATGATTAGTATATTTCATGATTATAGTAAGGCATGTAAAATCCATCAACACTTATGCTCATCAAATCGCATGATCAATATAATCTTTCGATAATCAATCACATAATAAGTATATAATGTCTAGTAAATCACACTATCAATAATGATAGTATCAACGTCATATAAATCATCTGAAATAGCCTATGCCCAATAATGTCTATCATGCATGAATTAAAAGTCAACTCTAGTCAAAACAAGTCAAGTCAAGGGTGGACACTACACCTCATAATCCCGTATCTGGCAATCCTCCTCCGGTAGGCTTGGATAAGGACAGTGAAAATTATTGTAGACCTAAAGAAGCCCTTTTGCGTGCACTTTCTGATCAGCAAATAATGGGACTAACTGACAAATCAACTGCAAAGGCTATATGGGACAAATTGGAGACTCTGAATGAAGGCGACCCTACTATTAAAATTGCTATACTCAATGGTTACCGGGTAGGTATGAGAACCTAAAGATGGAAGAAGATGAAAGGATTACTGCTTTCATGGAGAGAGTTAATGAGATTGTTTTGGGAATTCAATGTTATGGTGGATCTTTGAGCGAAGATGAAATAGTTTCTAAAGTACTAAGAGCTTTACCATCAGCTTATAAGATGAAGGCTAATATAGTTAATGAGTTGATAACTATGGAAAACACCTCTATTAATAGGGATACCTTGGTTGGGAAGTTATCTGCTTTTGAGCTTGAGGAATTCGGACCTTCTGGAGCTGTAAAATGTGATCCTGCTTTTCATGCATCTGCATCATCTACCGGAAAGAGTGATTGGAAAGCTTTATATGAGAAGGAACTAGAGGATATGAAGAAAGAAGATGAATATTTTGAGCAACTTGAATCCTTGTTTGCTAGAAGAGTACTTAAAGGACCGGTAGGAAGTAAGTATGAAGGAAAATCACCTTGTAAATACTTTGCATGTAATAAGATAGGTCATTTTGATCTAGATGTCCTGAAAGGAATTCAATATTTGAAGAAAGAGCTAGAATATCTTTTAGGCCTAACCATGATTATCAGAACAAGCATAAGTATAGGAGAAACAAAGACATATCATGCTACTATGCAGATGAGGAAGGTGTGACTGATTCTGATGATGAACTGGCACAAGATTCAGTTAGTGGATCCCGCAATGGAAAGGAATGGGTATTTTTGGCTATCAAGGAAAATGATCTGGTACCTGAAGAGAAGGCCCTTACTACTAAAATTGAAGACAGGGATGAATGGGTAATTGATAGTGGATGTTCACATCATATGACTGGAGATAAAAGGAATTTCTTATCTATACAAGAATTTGATGGTGGTCTAGTTCGATTTGGAGATGACAAAGCATGAATAATCAAGGGAAGAGGGACAATATCATTGGATGGTAATCATAACACATATAATGTTTATTATGTTGAAGGTTTAAGGTATAATCTTTTGAGTGTAGGACAATTGGTGGATAAGGGATTTCAATTACAATTCAAGGATGGAAAATGCAAGATTATCAATAGATCTGGATAGGAGATTGCAACCGGTACACAGACTAAAGGTAATATCTTTCATTTGAACTTCAGTGAGAAGACATGTTTTATTGCAAATATTGATGAGAGTTGGCTATGGAATAAGAGGTTGTGTGATGTGAATTTTGATTGCATTGTGAAGATCAGTTCTACTAAGGCAGTTAGAGATATACCTAAGATTGTAAAGCCCTATAATCTTGTATGTAAGGAATGTCAAATGAGAAAGAAAATTAGAAATTCTTTTAAGAGTATACAAGACAAATCTAATGATGTTCTTTATCTTATTCATATTGATTTGTGTGGTCTTGCTAGAATCAAAAATTTTCAGGGTGATAGATATTTCATGCTAATCATTGATGCCTATTCAAGAATGATGTGGGTTACTTTTCTAAGGGATAATTCTGAAGCATTTGAAAAGTTTAAAAAATTTAGTTAAAGTTGAGACAGAGATAGAGATAGGATTGAAGATTAAATGCTTAAGATCAGATCATGGTGGATAATTCACATCTATTGAATTTAACAGCTATTATGAGAAGAATGGGATAAGGAGATAGTTGTCTACACCCCGAATACCTCAGCAAAATGGAGTTGTGGAAAGGAAGAATAGAACTATCTTGGATGCAGCTATAACTATGATGATGGAAGATAATCTACCGCATGTCTATTGGAGAGAAGGTGTAAGAATAGTGGTATACACATTCAATAGATTTCATATCAAAGGAGATATTGGTAAGACATCTTATGAGTTAGGGTTCGGTCATACACCGACAGCTAAGTATTTCAGATTCTTTGGTAGTAAATGCTATATCAAAAGAGATGATTCCATTGGAAATTTTGATCCTAGATGTGATGAAGGAATATTTTTTGGTTATTCTAATGAAAGAAAATCATATAGATATTATTAAAAAAGATTGCAGAGAATTATGGAGAGCACAAATGTCAAGGTGGATGAGAAATACAGAAGTCAAATCAGAACTTGTGAGAGAGAACTGTCAATGGAAATGATCATAACTGAACTGGTAGTACCTACACTGGAATATAATGTTGAACCAATTACTCTGGCAGCATCAGAAAATTCAACAGTAACTGAAGATTGGGACAGAGGAACGGAAAATCAGAAGACTCCTAGGTATGTAAGGTTGAATCATTCAGAAGATCAGATCATTGGAGATAAAAGCAAAGGAGTGATGACAAGAAGAAGGTTGGCAGCTGATGAGGTATGTTTAATTTCTCAAGTTGAACCGACATCAGTAATTGAAGCTTGTAAACATGAATGTTGGATGAAAGCTATGGAAGAAGAATTAGATCAGATAGAAAAGAATAACACATGGACTTTAGTTCCCTGGCCTAAAAATAAGAATATTATTGGAACTAAATGGGTTTTTAGGAATAAATTGAATGAAGATGGACAAGTTGTGAGGAATAAAGCTATATTGGTTTGTAAAGGATATTCTCAAAAGGAAGGAATTGATTATGATGAAACCTTTGCACTGGTAGCCAGGATTGAAGTTGTGAGATTATTTCTTTCTTATGCTGCATATAAGAACTACAAGGTTTATCAGATGGATGTTAAGTGTGCATTTATGAATGGAGATCTGGAAGAGGAATTTTATAGTGAGAAAGTTGATGGATTTTCACTTTCAGATGACAAAAACATGGTTTGCGGGTTAAAGAAATCTTTATATGGATTGAAACAAGCCCCTAGAGCTTGGTATGCAAGACTGGATAAATATCTTTTGAAGCTTGATTTCACTAAAGGTAATGCTGACAGTAATTTATATTATAAGATCATTAATGATGACATATTGATTATTGAAGTCTTTGTTGATGATATCATTTTTGGAGGTGAAGATAAGTTATGTATGGAATTCTCTAACAATATGAAGAATTAATTTGAGATGTCTATGATTGGGGAGATCAATTTTTTCTTAGTTTTACAGATTACTCAGACTAATAAAGGTATTTCATCTGTCAAACTAAGTATGTTGGGGAGTTGTTGAAGAAATTTGGTATGGAAAATTCTAAACCAGTTAGTACACCTATGGTTACCAGTGAGAAATTGACAAAGAAAGATGCATCTACATCGGTAAATCCTAGAAGGTACAAGTCTATGATTGGAGGTTTGTTATATCTCACTCAGACAAGACTGGATATAATGAATGCAGTTTGTATTGTATCAAGATATCATAGTTCCTAGAGAAAATCTTGAGTGTAGTGAAAAGGATTTTTAGGTACTTGTAGGGAACAAGTGAATATGGTTTGTGGTGTCCTAAAAATGATGACTTTAAATTATGTGCATATACAGATGTAGATTAGGCTAGAGATGTTGATGACTGGAAGAGCACATCCAGTAAATCTTTCTTTCTTGGAAAGAAAATTGTTTCATGGATCAGCAAAAAGCAGTCATGTACCTCTTCATCTACTGTTGAAGTTGAGTATGTTGTTGCTGCTATTAACTATACATAAGTTCTATGGATGAAGCAAATGTTGAAGGATATAAAGGTAGATTATAATGAATCGATAGTTATTCACTGTGATAACTCTATTTCTATTGATATATCAAAGAATCCAGTATTTCATTCTAAGACAAAGCACATCTCTATCAAGTATAACTTTTTGAATGAAAAAGTGGAAGCAAATGAAGTCAAACTGGTTTATGTGAACACTAAAGAGAAAATTGCGGACATCTTCACTAAACCTTTTCCTAAAGAATCATTCGAGTACTTTAGAGACAGATTGAGGGTTTCTGCCCCTCGAGTAGAGACCTAAGTGATGTTGATTAGCATCAGTCCGGTATGAATTATCAGAGCTATTACTCATTTCAGATTGATGTGGTGGTGCTATTACTCAGGGGGAGTAGTTAGTTGTAAGAATCAAAGGATTTATGGCTTTTCTTTGATATTTATGTCAGACTTCTGGCATTGATGTCAAAGGGGGAGAGATATATGTGAAAAACAAAGCTTAACAGAATATCAGTCAAAGGGGGAGAGTTTATAATAGGGAGGACCCTAGCTTGCTTGAGTCAGCTTGACTCACACCAAGGCCTTTTTCCTAGCCTAACCTGGGAATGCTTCTCTCTATTCCCCTAATCCACTCTAGGCCCTCACTACCAAGGTTTATTTCTCTACTCTTTGTGAATTCACTTTTGTAAATCCACCAACTCACTATTCCACTGTATCTAACCAGACACCCTGCAGGGTTTCCTCTACCATTTATTATGACTACAAATCCTGCTAAGTTGCTTTCTCCTCATTTTTGGATCTTCTCTCCCTTTGATCCCAACTAATATCCTAGACTCTGGTCTACCCTGCAAGTGATTCCTCTTGGTCACTGATACCTAGTTAGGATATCATCAAGCTTGCCTAGGGCCAATCTCCTGAAACAGTCGATGCCATTCCCTGGTCTACTACAAATAGAACTCTAATGTACATGGTTGGCTCTACTTGATAACCTCCAATGGTCATGTGGATCCCACAATGGACACTCAAGACAAAGCCATTTTATAACTACTTGTCACCAACAGAAAACAAGAACAGAAAGGAAACTTTATCTAAAGAGCCGAGCTTAGCACGACTTCAAAATTGGAACTCACAAAACAAAGAAAAGTAAAATCTACTCTATCACACTGGCATTTAAAGATTTAAGCCATTATGTACAGTTTACAAACACAAATTGAACTCTGAGAAAAGAAACCAGAAAATGATCTTTACATTGCTATTCAAAAGAATTTTGTTCTCGTGGAATCAATAAATCTGACAATCCCAATCTAAACTCCTTCTAACCTCTTTACAGAATGCCCATTGGGTCTTTTATATCCTCCTAAACATGTCTTGAATCATCTCTAATAGACGATATTGAACTCAACACAATCGGTTTCGTGCTATAACTGACTTTGTATATACATTGGGTCATCGGGATAGCGTCAAAACCTACACTTCGATGATCGATGACAGGTTACAAAGTGAGCACTTCCTCCTCAGGTTATCAACGTAGAATCGAACACCTCTTGTCGATGGTCGATGGTGCGCTCCCAACAACATGTTGTTCCATCAAATTATCGGTGTAGCTCTAAATCGATTGTTTAGATAACCAATGATGTGCTCCATACACTATGCCTTCCCATCGGGTTATCGGTGTAGCTCCTAACATGTTATACCTATGGCCGATGGTGCACTCCAAACCCTATGCCTTCCTATCAGGTCATTAGGTTAGCATCAAACATGTCTTGCCGATACCCAATGGCTCCACTATGAACTTACTCCACTTGCCCCAATCTGCTGGCGACCTCATCGGCTCATCAGGGTAGGTGGAAAACACTTCCATCGATAGCTGATGGTTCTGCTTTAACTCGCTCCAACCATTGGCAACTTCATCAGGCTATCAGGGTAGGGTGAAATCAGTTATTCTGATAGCCAATGGTAGCACACCATACGCTGACGGTGTCATCAGGGTAAGTCTCACTGAAAACATGCACTCCAAAAAGAAAAGAAAAATGCACTCCAATCTCCCTATAAACAACATGATGGACTTGAACTAGTCCTTATGCCAAAATTGAAAAGGGTATTTTCTCACCCTTAGGTGCTCCTACACCATACTCCGCACATAAAAAAAAAAACAAGTACTCCTAGGGGTGGCAAAGCGACATCAATGCCTAGTCTTTTGAAATCAGATTTTGCAACCCAAGTGGCTTCAGCTTCAAGTAAATTGTGCCACTTGATTAAGTGTTCCATGTACACGCCATGCCTCATTTTCTTCTTCACCCTCGAATCCAAAATATATTTTGCTTGTGGTTTAGAAACAGGCGATACAGGAATATTACTAAGAGTAGTCTCCCCTTCTGGATTCGGTCCATTTGTCACTACTACAGGACCTTTAAATTGAACCAAGTCTTGGACATTAAACATAGGGGACAATGCCAAATTTTTGGGTAAGTCCACCTTATAGGCATTTGAGCCATATTTAGCCAAAATTTTGCAAGGACCTATTCTCCTCATCTGAAGCTTACTAGGGACTCCCTTCTGCAATATTGCCTTGTTCAAATGTACCATAACCATGTCTCCAGCTTCAAATTGAATGTCCTTTCTCCCCTCATCTGCTTTAGCCTTAATCCTTTGTGTAGCATCGAGCAATGTTTTTTGCACTTGTTCATGCACCTCTTTCATAGATTGAGTGAAATCCTCTGCATGTCCACTTATTCCTTCCAGGATCCCTAAATCTCTAAGTTCATAAACATCGCGTGGGTGGAGTCCATAAACAATCTCAAAAGGACTCTTACCTATAGTTTTGTTGATGTTGTCATTATAGGCAAATTCTGCATGTGGTGGCACTTGATCCCACATCTGTCCATACTCCTTTGTCTAACACCTCAGAAGATTACCCAGTACTCGGTTAATGACCTCAGTTTGACCATCTGTCTGTGGATGATAAGCAGAACCAAAAGAAAGGTTAGTTCCCAGTCTTGTCCATAGAGTTTTCCAAAAGTGTCCCATAAACTTCACATCCCTATCTGAAACTATACTGAGAGGCAACCCATGAATTCTTACCACCTCTTTGAAAAATAAATGTGCAATGTAACTAGCATCATGTGTAGTCTTGAATGGAACAAAATTACTCATTTTACTAAACTGGTCAACAATGACAAAAATACTATCCAGGCCAGTCTTGGTTTTTGGCAAACCCACAACAAAGTCCATGATGATGCACTCTCATGATCTTTTGGGAATTGGTAAAGGTTTGGTATAGTCCAGCATTTGAACTAGTACCCTTGGCTCTCTGACACAAAAAACACTGCTCAACATACTTCCTGGTGTCTTTGTGCATTTTTGGCTGATAATAAAATCTTTGCACCAACTCAAGTGTTTTATTCAGACCAAAATGTCCACTAAGACTTTCATTATGTTTTTCTTGTATGAGATTTTCCCTCATAGATCCCCTTGGCACACATAACTAACATCCCTTAAACAAAAGACCACTCTGCAATGTGTAATTTGCATACTGGCTATTGAAATGATTATTAAACTCACTGCATACCTTGTATACCTCAGAAAAGTCTTCATCTTCCCTGTAAAGCTCCTTGAAACTCTCCACACCTATGCTCTGCAAAGTCACTTCTTGGATGGTGAGAAGTTTTCTACTTAAGGCATCTTCTACCTTGTTCAACTGTCCCTTTTTGTGCTTGATACTGAAATACTGAAAATGTATGCCTGCAAGTATTCTATCCATTTGATGTGTCTATTGCTCAACTTTTCTTGAGAATTGATAAAACTCAAGGCTTGGTTATTTGTAAACACTACAAATTCTTTGGGCAAAAGATAGTGCCTCCACTTCCTAAGAGCTTGCACTAAAGCATAAAACTCTAAGTCATAGGATGAGTATCTCTTCTTGACATCAATCAATTTCTCACTAAAGAATGCTACTGGTCTTCCCTCTTGGTTCAAAATAGCTCCTACTACTATATGACCAGCATCACATTCGAGGGTAAACAACTTATCAAAACTTGGTAAAACTAGGATGGGTTGGCTAACTATCCTCTTTTTGAGCAACTCAAATCCCTAGTCAGCTTTTTCAATCCACCTAAACTTAGTTTTCAACCCACCCTTTATTGTTTCAAGAACAGGAGCACAAATTTCACTAAAACCTTGAATTCACTTCCTATAACATTGGGCAAGTCCATGAAAACTTCTTACCTCGATAGCAGTTTTTGGTGTAGGCCAACTCTGTATTGCTTCCACAATGCTAGGATCCATTTCCAAAGTACCTTGGGATACTACAAAACCCAAATAAATAAGTTCTTGTTTTATGAATTCACATTTTTCAAGGTTTATTGCCAGCTATTCCTCATATAGTTTCCTTAATACAATCTGCAGGTGTTCAAGATGTTATTTCTTTGTTTTGTTGAATATGAGGATATCATCAAGGTATAACACTACAAATCTACCAATTTAGTCCTTCAACACCTCATTCATCAACCTCATGAAGGTACTAGGGCGTTAGTAAGCCCAAACGGCATAACTAACCGCTCATATAACCCCTCTATAGCCTTAAAAGTTGTTTTCCATTCATCCCCTTCTTTAATCTGGATCTAGTGATAACCACTCTTTAAATCCAACTTAGTAAAATACTTTGTTTCTCCAAGACAATCCATTAAATCCTCAATTCTAGGGATGGGAAATTTGTATCTTATGGTGATTTTGTTTATTGCCCAAGAATCAGTACATAATCTCCATTTACCTTCTTTCTTAATTGCTAACATCACTGGTACAGGACATGGACTTATACTTTTCCTGATTAGACCTTGGTCAATAAGCTCTTGTACTTGGCTTGCCACTTCTTTGTTTTGTTCAGGTTTCATCTTATATGAAGCCTTATTAGGTAGTGATAATTTGGAAATAGAGTCTATCTAATGACTTACTATTCTGGGAAGAGGTTGTCTTGCAGGTGTTCCATCACTCACAATGTCCTTACACTGTTCCAACAACTGTTGAACCTCTCTAGGTAAAACTTCTTGTTTAGTATTCTTTGCTTGACTAGGTTTCACTAAGAGAGCATAATGTTCTCCATCTCCTTTCTTGAGATCTACCAAAAATTCTTTTCCTCCAGTCAACAACACATTAGGACCACTAGTCTTGGTTCCTTCATCCTCTACCAAAGATTGAATCATGTATGTCACCCCTTCCTTTGTGAATGCATAAGAGTTATTTTCACCATCATGGATAGCTTTTCTGTCAAATTTCCATAGTCTACCTAGCAACAAATGACAGGTGTCCATGGGTAGAACATCACATAAAATTCTGTCAGAATATTTCCCAATTGCAAATTCAACCCATACTTGTTCATTTACTAACACATGTTGTCCTTTATTCAACCTTGTGACCTTGTAAGGATGACTATATGGCATGCTACTCAACCCAAGTTTACTTACAGCTTCTTCGGAGATGATATTGTTAGTTGATCCTGAGTCAATGATCACCTTACAGACCTTACCAAGTATCTTGCACTTTACTTTGAAAAGAGACCTCCTCTGTTTTGGCTCTTCCTTAACCGGTTCCCTAATTAGTACCCTTCTAACCATCAAATTCTCACCATTCTTTGAATCAAGATTTACTTCAGGAGACTTCACACTATGAGAATCCTCTTGCACATAGTTGATTATTTTCTCTAAATGTGAAGAGGTTGCCTTCTCCGGACACCTATATGTAGGATGACCAAAATTATTGCAATGGTAACACTTCATGTTTGCAAAGTATGAACCTCCACCAGAACTTCCAGATCTACCTCTCTTATGGTTGTTATGACCTCTTCCTCTACCATAGTTTCCCCTTCCACTGGATTCATTAGTCTGCTCAGACAATTTTGACTCTCCTTGTGATCTTATTTCACTTCCTCTACCACTGTAGCTTCCTCTATAACCTTTTGAATCTCGTCCTATACCTCTGCCTCTACTGGTACCTTCATGTTTTTTCTTATTCTTTTCTTCTACTTTCAGAGCCAACTAATACATTTGTGAATTGTAGTTGAACTCAACAAACTTATTCCTTTTGTATGTTCTATCTCGGACCATTAAGATATCTTGCTACTCTGATGGTTTCATCCTCCATCACTTTTGACCGTAGACACAACTTTTGGAACTCTTCAGTGTAGGTTCTTACATCTAATTCCTTTTGTCTTAGGTTTTGTCTTTTCTATGCAACTGCACTTCATAATCTTCAGGAAGATAAGTCCCTCTGATTTTGTTTACCATCCCTTTCCAAGTAGAGATAGGGATCTTAACTTCTCTCTCTCATTTTGTATAAACTTCCACCAAGTAATGGCAGCACCTCTCATTCTTGACTTAGCCACTTTAACCTTTTGGGCCTCAGTCACACGTTCACACTCAAAATGGTTTTCCATACCCTCTATCCATTACCTTACCAACTCTGCTTCCATCTTGCCACTAAATAGTGTTACTCCTTCCAATTAATTTCCACTCATTGCCTTCAAAGCCTTCAAGAATGGTCCTTGATCAACAACAGGGTTTAGGGCAGGGACTTCATCCTCCATTGCCAACATTTTACCCTTCTCATCTATCTTCCTAGTTACTTATGATGTCTTGACTTCCATCACACCTACTTTCTGCTCCAACTGCTCCAACCTTTCCTTGAGCAATTGGTTTTCCTCTTCTTGGTCTCAACCTTCCTAGCCAATTCTACATTGGTCACCATATCTACTCCTTCTGATACTAGATTAGTCTTGCACTCTTCACTCAAGTCTTTAACTTTCTCTGATAGGGAGGACCCTTTATTGCTTGAGTCAGCTTGACTCACACCAAGGCTTTTTTTCTAGCCTAACCCAGGAATGCTTCTCTCTATTCCCCTAATCCACTCTAGGCCCTCACTATCAAAGTTCATTTCTCTTCTCTTTGTGAATTAACTTTCATAAATCCACCAACTCACTATTCCACTGTATCTAACTAGACACCTTGCAGGGTTTTCTCTACCATTTATTATGCCTACAACTTCTGCTAAGTTGATTTCTCCTCATTTTTAGATCTTCTCTCCCTTTGATCCCAATTTCCCCTGGTCTGATGCTAATAGCCTAGACTCTGGTCTACCCTGCAAGTGATTCCTCTTAGTCACTAATACATAGTCGGGCCATCATCAAGCTCACCTAGGGCCAGTCAACTGAAACGCCCGATGCCATTCCCTAGTCTGCTACAAATAGAACTCTACTATACATGGCTGGCTATACTTGATAACCTCCAATGGTCGTGTGGATCCCATGATGGAGAATCAAGATAGAGCCATGTTATAACTACTTGTCACCAACAGAAAACAAGAACAGAAAGGCAACTTTATCTACAGAGCCGAGCTTGGTACAACTTCAAAATTAGAACTCATAAAACACAGAAAAGTAACATCTACTCTATCACACTAGCATTTAAAGATTTAAGCCATTATGTACAGTTTACAAACACAAATTGAACTCTAAGAAAAGAAACCAAAAAATGATCTTCACATTGCTATTCAAAAGAAGTTTGTTCCTGTGGAATCAATACATCTAAAAAATCCCAATCCAACCTCCTTCTAACCTCTTTACAGAATGCCCATTGGGTCTTTTATAGCCTCCTAAACATGTCTCGAATCATCCCTAATAGACGAGATTGAACTCGACACAATCGGTTTCCTATTGTAAATGACTTTGTATATCCATTGGGTCATCGAGATAGTGTCAAAACCTACACTCTGATGATCAATGACAGGTTACAAAGTGTGCACTTCCTCCTCGGGTTATCAACGTAGAATCAAATACCTCTCTCCGATGGTCGATGGTGTGCTCCCAATAGCATGTTGTTCCATCGAGTTATCGGTGTAGCTCTAAACCGGTTGTTTTGATAGCCGATGATGCACTCCATACACTATTCCTTCCCATCGGGTTATCGGTGTAGCTCCTAACATGTTATATCAATGGCCGATGGTGCACTCCAAACCCTATGCCTTCCTATCGGGTCATCGAGTTAGCATCAAACATGTCTTGCCGATACCTGATGGCTCCACTATCAACTTACTCCACTTGCCCCAATATACTAGCAACCTCATCGGCTCATTGAGGTAGGTGGAAAACACTTCCATCAATAGTTGATGGTTCTGCTTTGACTCACTCCAGCTGTTGGCGACTTCATCGGGCTATCAAGGTAGGGTGAAATCGGTTATTCCGATAGCCGATGGTAGCACACCATATGCTAGCGGTGTCATCGGGGTAAGTCTCACCGAAAACATGCACTCCAAAAAGAAAAGAAAAATGCACTCCAAGCTCCCTATAAACAACCTAATGGACTTGAACTTGTCCTTATGCCAAAATTGAAAAGGGTATTTGCTCACCCTTAGGTGCTCCTACACTAGTTTAGAGCTTCATTGCTATATCATTTTGTGGGAGATTGTTGGTTATCTTCTATAGGAGGAGACTTGTTTTGAATTTCTTAGCACTTGGATGTTATTCACATCTAGTGTTGCCATCAATTCCAAAGGGGGAGATTGTTGGAAATTTGGAGGAATTGATTATGTGTTGCATTGATGTTTTGTCATTAATGGCAACACCAGCTATTTTGGTTGTTTACCAGTTTCTGGTTGGTTTCGGTAGAGTGGTTGGATTATGATATTGATATAATGTGCTCTGGTATTCTTTGGTTTGTGGAATTGATTTGGATTTGTAATTCATACTATTCAGATGTGTATCACAATCAGTTGGTTCAGGATTTGATGACTCGGGAGCTATCATTTTTTCTAGTAAGCCTTCTAGTTACCAATAAAGGTTTTACCAGTAGAGCTTTGTTGAAGATCTTTTGATGCACTTGATAAGAGGTGTTGGTGTGCCTTCTATATGGTTTGTTGATGGTTATCTTTTTCTTGTTCTAGTTCATCGGTGGTGTTGGATTTGGTTTATGGCGACCTATTTTGGGTCCGGCATTATCTGGGTTATGGACCGATTTATGTAACATGCTAGAGGATGTTCCTAATGCATTACCAATGGGATTTAATGATTGGTTTACATTATTTTTAGCCTAAAATGGCTTGGTTGATCATTGGATTGTGGGTTTATGTTATGAACTTATTGTATTATCTTCTAGGTGGCCGACCTAATTATTTAGGTCCTGGGTTGGTATAAATATGATGTAAGATCTCTTTGTAGATCATGGTAATGGTAATGGGCATATGGGATTATGGTTATAGGATTATTTGTGTGCGGATAATATTCTAATCATATGTAGAAGGTTTGGTCATTCATAGGTGATCGATTTTGGTTGGTAACAGAGGTTTAAGGCCTTTGGTACTAAGCTTAACCAGAATTGTACATAGGCATAGGAGATGATATCTATTCTATTCTTTTTGAATTGTAGTATGGATTTATTTTGTAGTCAGTGAGGCTCCTTTTTGTGATGAGCAGTGTGCTCTAGGTTGTTGGCCTTCCTACATGTGTAGGCCCCGTTATATTGTAATCACATACTTACTATAGAAGTATTATCTGACTGGGGGTAGGCTTCCCATTGTGGTTTTTTCCTTTACCAGGTTTTCCACATAAAAACCTTGGTGTCATGTGTTCTGGATGGATGGTTACTATTTTGTGATTTATGTTTATGTTTAATTTCTATATCAGTTATTCTGGTATTTGGTTTATGCATTCCAGTATTGATTTTATGTGTTCCGATAATAATCATTTGAATTCTTAAAGTTATATAATCCGATGACAACTGATTCACCCCCCCCCCCCCTCTCAATTGTCCTCTAGTTATCTGAGTTGTCTAACAAGATTTACTCTTTAAAAAAGTGCTATTACACTCAAGAGTGTATGCGTATAGCTTATACAAAGTGTTGAACCTGATACCTCTAGCAATTACCATAGCACCCTTAATCATCTTATATCATGCTTCAAAAAATACTACCTACACATCCGCATCTATAAATTTGCTCACAGATAATAGATTTCATTTTAAATCGGGGATATGCAACATAACATTAATCCTTTTTATTCTACCATCATAAAATATGATTCTAACTTTACCTCGACCAACAATGTCTCAATGTGAATCATCACCCAAGTACCTCTATTAAATTCTTCATATTTAGAAAACCAATCTCTATTGGCAGACATATGAAAAGATGCACCTGAGTCAATTATCCAAACATCATTACCTACATGAGTCACCAAAGCTACAATAAATGCATCACCATCATCCTTCTCGAACTCAGAATCATAATCAATCTTCTTCTTTTTCTTCTTCTTTTCTTCTTTGGAGTCCTTACGGATGTGACCTAGTTTACCATAATTCCAGCAAATGACTTTACACTTTCCAAGAGATTTTAATCTCCCTCTCGATTTGGACTTATCACACTTCTCATTCTTCTTTCTTTTCTCCTTAGGTATTCCATGAATACTAAGGGTTTCCTTTGAATTGAGGGATACCTTCCTCTACATAGCTTCACCAAGTAGGGCACCCACCACATCTTCAGACTTCAAAACAACAAAAGTACTATCGATAGCCATAACAAGAGAATCTCACAAATCAGGCAAAGAACAAAGAAAGATTTGGCATTTCTCTTCTTCATTCATCTTAACACAAATAGATACTAATTGAGCCACCAACATATTGAATGCTTCCAAGTGGTCTGCAATTCATCCAACCTCTTGCATCTTCAAGGAATACAATTTCTTCCTCAAGAAAATCTGATTTTATAAAGATTTTTCTTGATACATTTCACCAAGCTTAGTCCATAGCTTCTTTGCAGTGTTTTCTTCATGGACATTGATCAGAATAGATTTTTCTAGGCACTGTTTGATTAGACCCTTGGATTTTTGATCCATAACATCATATTGAGTCATCACAGTGGGATTTGAGGGCCTTTGGACATTTTCATCGTCAAGATCCCATAGATCTCAATCTATTAGCATATCTTCCATCTTCAGCTTCCACATCTCAAAATTTGTTCCATTAAATTTCTCCACCTTTATTTTCCTTGATGAACTTGCCATTTGAAAATTCCTGCAACAAGATCAAAAAGTGTCTTCTACATAAATTCCCACTCAAATCTGGATTAGTTCAAAAAACCCAACAACCCACAACTGAAACCAAAAGGTCATCAAGCTCTGATACCACTTGTAAGGAAGTTAAGTAGCGGAACAACTTCCTACACTAACCTTGAGAGGAGGGTAATGCAAAAACTTTTACAAATCGTCGCAACAGTTACAAAAACTTAACAGAAATACTCATAAATAACATTCATACCACAACACAGTGATTTACGTGGGGAAAACCCTTTCAGGAGAAAACCCCCACATTCCAAAAGGAACCCAATATATTATTCAGCAATCAAAACAGATTACAATATACTTATAGAGAAATCTCTTCGTAGGAGTACCACTAATCAGAGATTCAGAGGTAACTCAATAGCCATAAGACTCTTACACACAACCTATGTCTCACGCACCTCATATATAGAAGATACAATACAAGAGATCATGAAATGGTATTATAAAACCATGGACTAAAACCACCCAATAAGGTGTAACCAACCTTATCTCCCTTCTAGATGCCCTATGACATATCCCTCCCTTTTAATAGCTTATTTATGTGTCTGATGTATTTTATATTTCCTATTTCAGGAGTACAAACTTCCAAAGGCCATAACTTGAGAATCGTGTTTCCTACTGATGAACTGTTTGAAGCGCTAGAAAGCTCGCAAAGTGCTCTATTGCCTTGTAAATTGATATTCCATTTACACCCACTTTTAATGGTATTTTGGGGCCTCTAAAGTCCTCAAAATCAATTTTAAACCTTTCATTGGACCCATCCAAAACGGAAAATTTAATATCTTCAAAACTAGTTGTGATCTTGCGACATAACTTTACCAGAATACTTATCTAGCCAACCAAAAGCTTCGGGGAGAATTTTGCACCATTTCATGCTCAAATAAAAACTTACTATAAATTGTAATCTCATGTTAATGCAAGGTTGAGACACCATTTTCCCAACATGGGCAACTTCACCAAATTTTATGATCATTGACACCAAATGTTGTCAATAGCTATCAAAAGTTGTCAAAAGTTGACAAAAGTTGATGATAATTTTCAAAAGTTATCAATAGTTGTCAATAGCTATGAAAAGTTGTCAATGGTTGTCAAAAGTTATCAAAAGTTGTCTATAGTTGTCAAAAGTTGGATCAATAGTTGCAGTGCAAAGTTGCAAGGCAGGGTAAATCTCATTATGTTTGTCGTATCCATGAATCTTTAGCGTGAGCATGTTTGAGTGGGCATTTTTTATGCTAGGCATTGTCTTAGTTGGGTCCTCAAGTCGCCCAAACATTCAATGTCCTACCATCACAACGCCATCTCTTGAGTGCCCCTAAGTTCAAAAAATTGTTGAATTTTGATGGGTTATTTCTTAAAATTTGAGACACATATGAATGATTAGTTTGAACACACAAGGTCATGTGAGGACCCTCTACAATAACCTATCTCAGATTGTGAAGAAACAAAGCCATTTTCTTAGGGAAGTGATTTTTTTATTGATGCAAATATCATTAGCACGCAATGCAAATTTGCAAGACAGGGTAAATCTTGGTTTGTTTGTCATATCGTCATTGCGGGCATATTTGGGTGGACAATCTTATGCTAGGCATGGTCCTAGTTGGGTCCATGGGTCGCATAAATGTTGAGTGCCCTACCATTGCGGCTCCATCTCTTGAGTGCCCTGAGTTCAAAAAATTGTCAAACTTTGACAAGTTGTGTCTCAAAATATGTCGCACATATGAATGATCCATTTGAACATACTTGGTCACATGAGGCCCCTCTATAATAAAATATCTTGGAATGTGAAGAAACAATAGCATTTTGTTAGGGCGGAAATTTTTTTGTTGATACAAATATCATTAGTCACGCACAATGCAATGTTGCAAGATGGGATAAATCTCATTATGTTTGTTGTATCCATGAACCGTCACTGCAAGCATGTCCGGGTAGGAAATTTTATGATAGGCATGGTGTTGGCTAGGTCCCCAGGTCACCCGAACATTCAATGTCCTATCATCATAGTGTCATCTCTTGAATGCCATAAGTTCAAAAAATTGTCGAACTTTGACAAGTTGTTTCTCAAAATTCGGGGCACATGTGAATGATTTATTTTAACACACAGGGTCATGTGCAGCCCCTCTACAATAACCTATCTCATATTGTGAAAAAACAAAGCCATTTTCTTAGGGCACAATCAAAAACACTTCAAATAATTCTTAGCCTAAGGTCAAGGTCTTATGGCAATAACCTCAGCCCACAACCTAGAATCTCCATCGACTCAAATGTAGAGACACCTTAAGGGGTGTATGCATTATTTTGTCTTTATGTGGAAGGACATATAGGGGCCTCTAGGACTAGAAGGATAGCCCAAATCACCCTCTCCCCAGAAAGCTACAAATAGCTTATGCTAATCCAAGGATTCTTATCTCATCTCAGAGGAGCCTTATGGTGAGTATCTTTGAGGGAAAAACTAGCTATCCCCTTGCACTGAATATATTGCGATGTTCAGATAAAAATAAGTGTGGGCCACTAATCTAAGGTGTCTAGTGGGGGGACTTCAATGGAACTTGATGTCTACCATGTGGCAGTGACTCACTTAAGAGCCTATCCTAGTCCTCATAAGAGGATTTTTTACGTATCTCACACAAGTGTGGATACTGAGGGAACCTATCGGGTAGCCCAACTTTGCCAAGTAGCTGCAGATTTCGTATCTCTTTTTAATTTATATAGTGAGATAAAGAAGTACCGCTTGGGTCATTCCCTCTCACTTGGCCTTATGGGCTACTCGAGAGGTAGGCCCTTCTACCTAAATAAAGAAGATAATAATAATTTCTCTTACACCTGAGGTCCAATGGAAGTTGAGGGGAGAAGATACTTTTTTTATCACCTTAGGGATCTAAAACACAAAGTGTTCCAAAAGCACAAGACACTTCAAACAAGTTAATTTACCCCCAAATAAAAATGATGTGACTCTAACTAAAGTAGAAAAAAGAAGCCAATTTTAGAAAATCCAAAACGAAATGTGTAAAGGGGTCTTTGACAAGACAATATAAAGAATTTCACCACTTCATTAGGCCACAAGAGATTAGGACAAAAAGCCTTATCAAATGAAAACAAAAACTCAATGCAGAAAACACAAACCCAATTATACCTAACACAAATGCAGAAAGACTATACACAAATGTGAAAACAATTTGACCAAAACTTTGCAACCTACAAAATCATAGAAACCAAAAACATGACAATATATATCATATACGTGATAACAGATGTCGGATACATGATATAAATCACTATATACACAATATAACAAATCAAAGATGCGGGTTTGTTAAATGTAGACATAGAAAAACAAAACACAATGTAAACTAAAAACATGCAAAATGCTATCAAATCCAGAAAACCTAGACGTGAAATAAGTATACTCAGATACAAAGAAAGGATACATAGATGTGATTCTACCAATCGTAGACGCTGAAAGATGATGCACATATGTGATTTTGGTGATCCTACAAGATAGAAAATTCAAACAAAACACAAACATGATAGAGGATGTTGTAGACATTATTTAAACTTGTAATTGTTGCAAATTTGATCTGCAATTTGATAAAGAAAAATAGCTTTAAAATGTAAAATGATGTTAAAAAAGGGACTAAGGTTACCAAAATCTATGCGGTAAAAATGGAATGAGAAAAATATTGTAAAACCAATAAAGATCTAACTACATAAAACCCTAGTTCTATGATTAAGAATCCACCATACACCAATGAAGAACCTAAAACATGTTGATGTAAAATTTTAAAATAAATTTAATCAAAAACCATAATTTAATCTACATTTTAATCAAAAATTGACACTAGAAAACTATAGATACTTATCTCTTTGACCTCCTCGATGTCTTGTTGGTATTTTGATGAAGATTTCATAACTTGAAGGTGAAGAAAATGGCTTCCTTTTTGTAAGTTAAGTAGAGGAACAACTTCCTACACTAACCTGGAGAGGAGGATAATGCCAAAACTTTTAGAGATCATTGAAGCAGTTACAGAAACTTAACAGAAATAGACACAATAACATTTTTCCCCATGGGAGAAAAACCCCACACTCAAAAAATAACTCAATATATTATTCAACAATCAATAACAGATTACAATATACTTGCAGAGCAAGCTCTTCATAGGAGTACCACTAATCAAAGACTTAGAGGTAACTAAGACTCTTACACATAACCTCTATCTCATGCACCTCATATATAGGAGATACAATACAAGAAACCGTCAAACGGTATTACAAAACCATGGGATAAAACCACCCAATAAGGTGTAGCTGACCTTATCTCCCTTCTAGACATTCTGTGTCATGTTAAAACACACATCAACACGTTTCCCTCCCTTTTATAGCTCATTTATGTGTCCGATGTATTTTATAGTTCCTAATTCAGGAGTACAAACTTCTAGAGGCCATAACTTGAGAACTATGTGTCCTATTGATGAACCATTTGAAGCATTGGAAAGCTGGTGAAGTGCTCTATTGCCTTATAAGACACTATGTCTCTTATGATCACTTTTCAAGGAGTTTTTGGGCCTCTAAAGTACTCAAAATTAATTTTAAACCTTTCATTGCACCCCTTTAAAATGGAAAATTTAATATTTTCAAAACTAGCTGTGATATTACAACGTAACTTTACCAGAATTCTTATCTAGCCAACCAGAAGATTCAGGGAAAATTTTGCATCATTTCATTCTCAAATGAAAACTTACTATAAATACTAACCTCATTTAAATGCAAGGTTGAGACATCATTTTTCCCAACATTCTCCCACTTATCACCTTGCAAGAGCAAAGGGAGTTTCAACACAATAAATTAATTGCTAGGGGCCATGAGGCCCATAGACTCTAAACACCATTTGAAATTCTTTGTGCTCACAGCCTTAGTTAAATCATCTGCAACATTCATCAAAATGTCTACCTTAACCAGCTTCACAGTGTCATCTTCGACCATATTTCTAACAAAATGATAATGAACATCAATATGTTTGGTCTGGGCATGAAATGTTGGGATCTTAGCTAGGTAGATCGCACTCTGGCTGTCACAATAAACTATCATTGTACCTTGTTTTATTCCAATATCTGAACACGGCATCTTAAGCCAAATAGCTTCTTTACAAACATGAGTAGTTGCCATATACTCTACTTCAGTACTGGACAAAGCAAGCATAGCTTGTCGCTTACTCATCCAGCTGATTGCACTACCAAATAAACATATAAGCGTTGGTGGATCTTATGCTATCAATATCACCTACCTAGTCTAAATCCACATAACCATGTATATTAAGAGAAGTCATGTCTCCAACTAAATTACCTTGATAATACAAAGAATACTCTGAGGTTCCCTTCAAATATCTAAAGACTCTTTTGATTGCATCCCAATTAACTCTACTAGGATTAGACATATATCTGGAAAGAACTCCCACTGCTTGGGCAATGTCTAGTCTAGTACAAACCATAGCATACATAAAAAATCCAACTTCACTCTAGTAAGGTACCCTACTCATGTCTTCTTTCTCCAATAGGGATGTAGGACAATCTGAAGCAGATAATTTCATTCCAACTGCAAAAGGAACACATAATGGTCTGCAATCCTGCATGTTGAACCTCTATAATACCGAATTCACATACTTACTATGGCTTAGCCATATCAATCTATTCACTCTATCTCTTATAATTTTCATCCCAAGAATGTGCTTTGCAGCACCAAGATCTTTCATTTCAAATTTAGTAGCAAGCTAAGACTTTAGTTCTGAAATCATACCTTTTCCTTTACCAATGACTAACATATCATCAACATACAATGTGATGTATAGGAAATGATCATCATCAGATTTATAATAAACACAGTGATCTGATTTAGAACACTTGAATCCCAAACTCAACACATATGTATCAAATATCTAGTACCACGTCCTAGGACTGTGTTTAAGTCCATACAAATATTTATTTAATTTACAGACCAAATTTCTTTTACCTTTCACAACATAGTGCTTTGGGTGTGTCATATAATATCCTCCTCCAAATCACCATGAAGGAAAGCAGTTTTCAAATCCATTTTCTCAATCTCTAAATCATAAGCAGCAGCAATATAAATCAAAAATCTAATGGATGTCATTTTTTCAAGAGGAGAAAATATCTCACCATAATCAACACCCTCAACCTAGGAGTAGCCTTTTGCAACCAACCCTTCTTTATACTTCTCAACACTTCCATCTAAACCAATATTTTTCTTGAACATATAGTTGCAACCAATAGGCTTTTGTCCTTCAGGCAATGGTACAAGATCCCACGTATTATTCTTTTTCAAGGCTGACATTTCTTCTTCCATAGCAATCTCCCATGATTATGTGTCATTCATACCTATTGCATCTTCTACAAATCTAGGTTCATCCAAATTAGTATTTAAAGAAAAAATACATCTCCCATCATTAGGTGAATACATTTCAGGTGGTTGTCTATGTCTTGTAGACCTTCAAACAAGCTGAGTTGGAGGTTCTTCCTCCTCTTTTGAAGATTCAAAGATAGATGAGCTCTCCTCAACTTCTTTCCTATCAAGTGGTCTTGATTCAACTCTTTCAGGTGTAGAAGGGAATTGAAACAAATCTTTTTGTTTAGTCTATTTCAGCTGAAATGTAACAGAAGGAGACTTAATTTCTCTAAAAATAACAATTCTACGATGAATTACCTTTTGTGTAATAGGGTCTGAAATCTTGTATCATTTCACACCATAATTGTAACCGATGAAGATACATTTCACAGACTTGTTCTCTGACTTTTTTCAATTTGTTGTCCTCGGTTTCAATGCGGCCAAAATCATGAGGCAACCCTACGAAACTAGTATGTTTCATACCTTATGGTCTTCGGGAGAGCTTAATCAAATTCGTTGGTTAGTTCGTTTAGCTCCTTACTTTTTGTTTTAAGTGTTTTTCTTGTTTTTCTTAAGTTTACAGTTTTACCCGCAATTCGGACTTTAGAGTATGAACTGCAGGGTCTTTTCTTTGTTGTTTGCACATCGGACTTTAAAGTCCGATGTGCGTTTGCTTCGTCTAAGCCTACAATTCGGACTTTAAAATCCGACCTGCAGGTGGTCTTTGCCTGCAGTTCAAACTTTAAAGTCTGGCCTGTAGACTACTTGGTTGGACAATGCATGTCGGGCTTTAAAGTCCAACATGCAAGAATTTCTAGCCTACATGTCGGACTTTAAAGTCGAACATGCACTTTGAGTTTGCACTAATTTTGCATTTATTGTTAATTAGGGTTTTATTATTTAAAGCACTTTTTAAGTTTATTTAGTTGAATGTTGCAATTCTTTCCTTCATTTGTCTTCTTTTTCTCTATGTGCCCTTCTCGGATCTTGTTCACTGTATCTCAGAACCGATCACCCCATTGTCGGATTTTTGATCGTCATTGCAAACTCGAGGTAGGTTTTTCTTCAATTTCTTTTCGGGTTTTTTTGTTTGTTTGCTTTTCTTTCTTTCTTTCTTTTTTTGTTTTTTGTTTTGCTTGCGTCAGGAGGATAATCGAACTTCAAAATCCGATTGCCCTCTAAAGTCATCTTTCTCCAGCCGCATACCGGACTTTAAAATCTAGTGTGCAACTGGATGGTAGGATCTCCGCATATTAGATTTTAAAGTCAAATATGCAGGATCATAACCTTCGCATATCAGACTTTAAAGTTTGATATGCGAAGAGTCAAAGTTTTGGTTGACATGTCGGGTTTCAAAACCCGACATGTCAACTGATTTTTTTTCCCCTTTGTTGGCACATCGGACTTTAAATTTCAACGTGCCATTAATCTTTCCCAGGATTGCACATCGGACTTTAAAGTCCGATGTGCTCGTTTAAATTTTTCACCCCTACACATCGGACTTTAAAGTTTGATGTGTTATTGATTTTCCCAATGTGTTGATAACCTATACCGGATTCGCACATCAGAATTTAAAGTCTGATGTGCTAATCAAGGTGTTTTTAATTGCACTTCGGACTTTAAAGTCCGATGTGCAATTTTTGTTTTCAAAAGAGCATGCCGAACTTTTTTCCTCGACCTGTTGTTTTTGGCAGTTTTACTCCCAAGCCTATTTTGAGTCTCATTTTTTGATCCGTTTGAGAAAAATTAATTTTGATAATGATGAATAGATAATCATTAGTGTTGAATGTAGTGATCACAAATGTCAATGCTCTCTCACAACAAGCCCAAGTCTTCCTCAAGTCAGTTGGAATCTTCTCCAAGTAAAGCATCATCAAGAAACATGAAATACAAGTACAACAAGTACTTGAATCTGTACCCAGAGAGTTCAGTAGACTCAAATATCAAGGAGATCAGAGACATTGAAATCAGGCATGTAGATATGTAAGAATTCATTGACCGAGTTAAGAAGGCTCCTGCTTGTCTAACTAATCTGATCAACTCCGAGTTGCATAAATATGCATCTTTTCCAGTTGCAGCTCATGATCTAGAATTTGTGCTTGCAGTAGCAGATCACTTTGATCCAACTACAAGACGGGTGAAAGATGAAGATCAGAATGTCATCATGACCCTTGACAGTTTATTTTTCAATAGTGTCTTCAAAGACTCTCCAGTTGAAGAGGTGGTTGATATTACTCAAGAGAGTTCTCAAGAGTACTATAAAAAGAACGAGGATAAATGCAAGAAGGTAATCGATATTGTTTTACTCTCTGCCGCAAGAAGTTCCCTAACCATGCGATGGCCTAAGAGCTTTCACGGGAGTGATTTCAATGAGGAATATAATGACATGGTCACCATGTTATCAAGGGTTAGGGTGTTAAAAGAATCTCATTACTTTCAGAGTTGGATGTGCTACTATATGAAAATAATCGGGAAAGGAGTAGTAAGAATTGATTGGGGTGAACAGATCAGCGATGCCCTCTATGCTCAGTTGAAGGAGGTCAAAGTAACACTAAAATTTTACATGACCTCATACCTGGTTTATATGGTTGCTTCAATGAGGCAATATCCAGGCTTATCTACTAAGGGGGATAGGAGATTGGTACTCGTTTGGGAGTACTATGATCAACTTACTATCAAGAATAAAGGTAGTCATTACAGAAGGGTTAATGATGCCTTCTTCGTTGTATGGAAATGTATGTTTGATAAAGGCCTGCAGAAATGGAGAATATCAGAGACTGCTTACAACAAAGTATCTCATTTTGGGTGTGTATTTTGCAGTTTCCCACATTCACCTACATCTGAATTGGATGTTTCTCAGGTGAGCCCTTCATTCTTCCAAGGTTCCCTTCAGACAAAATCATCCTCATGGAGTTGTGAAGACAACTGATTAGTGTGCATGAGAAACAATCACAAGAACATAAGACTGGGCTGAAATTCCTAGAATCAATCGGCAAGTACTCAGTGCTAACCAATCCCAAGGCTAAAAATATGGAGGAATGAATGCAATGGAATACCATGAGAAGATTCAAGGCCTGAACCAATTTTGACTTTCGTGGTATAAAGAACAAACTCAAAAGGACTTATACTCATGTTTATAGGTTGGAGGATGTTTGGGCAGACTGCCAAAATGATGAAGATATAAGAAGGATGGATTTCAGCCACCTTACTCTGGAGTAAATTGAAAACTTGGAGTTAACTAAGATCTCGATGACCATGGAAGATACGGATGGCATAGTAGACCCGATCTATTATGAGAAGAAAATTGCTGACTATCCACTTCCTCATGTACAATGGTCAAAGAAGGAGAGAAAATCACTCCTATCCTAGCAAACACCAATGCATGGTTGGTAAGAAAGAACCTCAGAATGAAACAGCTTCCTGCTATCTCAGGAGATGATGATAACGGTGATGGCCCAATTGGTAAGACAGTTACAGCCAAGATGAGAACGAAGAGCAGGGCAGACCCAGAAGCACTATCTATAGCTCCTATAATAAAACCAAAAGGGAAAGGGCCCAAAATTAAATTTATAGTGAGAGGGTCCAAAAAGAGTGAATCATCATTCGCGATAAAAGAAGTAGTGACTAAAGAGCCAGAACAGCCACCTGCCAAGGAAATTGAAGAAGGTGAAATTCCTCAACAAGAGGAAGTATATGCTGAAGAAACATCACACCCAGCTGAAGTTGATGCCCTGATTACCTCATAGGTAATCATCCACTCTATTGACTCTAACTCTAACCAAGAGAATGAGGATTTTCAAGATGGAGATCTAAGTATGGGCATGACGTAATCAGAGATCGTTGGTAAGTTTTTCACAATAACCAACGTCTCTAATTTAGATGATATCCCTTCATCTACTTTTGAATCCACGATGATGGATTTTAATGAAACCTTGGAAGATGCACTTGCAGAACAAGTTTCAGTAGACTTACTTGTCACTAACACCACCACCATAGCAATTCCTCCATTGGTAAGTGTTGAAGTTACATTCGCGGTGCCCTCAACTCTCCCATCTGTAACTAAAGAGGTAGCAGCAGCAAATGTTCCACTAGATACTTCAATATTGGTGCCATCAATAATACTCACAACTACTCTGAGCTCCATTCAACATGCTCCCAAATCTTTGACTCAAAATCAGCAAGGAGCTACTACTCCATCAGCCAATCCAGAACTACCCCTTTGGATGGAAGTAGTGGCCCCTAAGAGGAAAAAATAGGTGATCTCTCCAAATGAGTTTGACTTTGAACTTTTAGTTCCTCCAAAGCCTAAGGGAACAAAATAGCCAAAGACGGTATCTCGGGTGGTAGTAGACTCGGCTTCCAAGAGAAAATATGTTGAAGTTATGGAGCCATCGTCAGACAAGGACAAAGGCAGCATACGATTTGAAGATTATACCATGCAGGTCGTAGAGCTCGGGGTGGAAACACATGAGAGTGTGAAATTAGATTCTCAAACAGCCTTTAGTTATTTTTTGAGAAGATTAGATCAGGAGAGGGATGAGAAAAATATCTTGAAGTAGAAGTGTGAGCAACTGACCAACATTCTTCTAAAGGTCACACAATCTTCTCAAGAGATTGAGCCCATGGGATCCTTAATAGATACTGACTCTCTCAAGAAGATTGAATAGGTGGGAGCTAAAGGCCGAGTGATGGATGAGTGGATTTCACGACTAAGGTCAAAAGGCTCTCATCTTCTGAGCTCAACAGTGGGACTATTTTCAGATTGTGAAATAATCCAGAGTCAGATGAAAGGACTTGAAACCTGTTTATCATGGGAGATTGAGGAAGTTGTGAAAAGTACTACCTTGTGGAGCAAAATGGAGGACTTCAGGATAGATGTCTTGGTTGAAAATAAGGTAATTCCAACAAGGGAGAAGTACATCCAAATCTTATCTTTATTATCTCATAAGCAAGAGACAATAAAGTTAATGATTTCAGAACCGGACCAGGAAAAGAAAGAAGGTGATGACGAGGTTGATCTCATTTTTTCCAAAGTTGGTGATCTTCCTTGTTATTTATATAATGGCGATCAAAATCTCATCATTGCTGAAGTTGTCACGTAGGAATTCCTTTCCTTGATGGATCATTGCACGGGACAAGATTTCCCACTTGATACATTTGATAAGCTGTTAGAGATCCAGTTCAGTTTTGAAGTCCTCACATCCATGCTGAAGAATGTTAAAAAGAAATAGATAAAGATTCAAGATGCAATTTCCCATGTCTGAGTGATCACAAGTTCTACCTCAATGCTGAACGAAGCAGAGATGAAATCCATCCTTGCTAAGTTTGAAGATTTCTAGAAATCCAATGAGGAAAAGAATCATGAATGAAGTACCCCCTTCTGGCACCTTTTCTTCATGCAGTTGCACTGATAGATGTTGTCAATTTTTATGCAGCTACACATTTTCTTTATATTGTAGTTGTAGTAAAATGGGACTGTGCAGTTGAATAAGTCAACTATGCCCACCTTTTTCTCAACTTCTTTTCCTATATAAGGAGGACCTCTTTTGTAAATATCTTTATCTTTTTCATGCTTAGCAAAACTCTGTAGAATTTTTATCCCAATTAAGACTTTGGGATTTTGTGGTCAAAATTCTATCAAACAAATAAAGAAAATAGTTTTGTTGATCACAAACTTTGTGTTGTATCAAGAAAATTGTTTATATAAGTTAATGTTCCTATGTCCATTGAATATATATTATCTTTACTTCTTTGATCTTTAAGATATTGTTATGTGGTTAAAGAGCTCTCAAATCTTGCAAGTAGACTTTGTGCTCTTAGCATATTTGAGAAATATTCTGATAAATTAAGTAACTTGTGGTAAGCTTTGTATTGCTGTAGTTATTTGTAGTTTAATGGATTAGAAATCTATACTTGAAGACTTTGAGTTGCAAGCTAAGTTTCTAATTGTTTAATTTGTAATGATCAGTTTGAATTAGTGTTACCTTCAAGGAGACTTTGTGTTGCTTAATATTAACTCTTGGTGTAGTTTGTTAGAATAATAGTTCTTTCCTCTAAGTATCTGAAGAGATAGAGAAATTGTAACTAGGTGAAAGGAGAATACATAAACTCTGAAAAAAAAGAGTTATATGCCCAACACCAACCCACAAATTTAATTTCTTATTAATTAGAGGAGAAATTTCATAGGGAACCTCCCCTTGATGAGAGGAGAGATTAATTTCTCAACATAGCCTTGTGTGAATTATATATTTTGTCATTAGTACGCTGGTGACAAAATATTCACCCAACAGTTTTTTGGCAACTCTGTTGGGGAGTGACGTACAACCGGTTTGTCTTTTGGGTTGTAGTGCTCTTTCATTGTAATTTCCATATTGTTGCTTTTCTCTATATTCTAATCTGGTTGATCAAAGTTACACTCATGGGCAGTGATTATCAGGAATTGTTGATCCTACATTTGAGTTATTGCAGCAATTTAATGTTCCCTTTGTGACACCTCCACGGATGCTTACTTCTTTGCAATGGACACGAAGTTTTCCTCCATCTACACGGCGATCTCTCGTACCAAGTGAGGTGTCAAGTTTGCAAGTTTCAGTTGTTCCACTTGCAATTTGTTTTGTAATACCACATTATAATCCGTTAAGGATGGCTGTTGCTAGCCCTTGGGGCACTGCTTTTGGTCCTTTGAACTTGACCGCACCTTTGCATGAACTTGCCAAAGGTACACAAAAAAATTTACCCAATTTTTTTGGGGATGGTTCTCAGCACCCAGATGAACATATTGTTACTTCTATATTGCATGTGGAGTCCTAGGTGTTGAGCATGAAGATGTTTCGGTGAGATTATTCATTGAGACTTTGCATGGAGTTGCTTTTGATTGGTTCTATCATCTTATTAATGCTTGTATCACAAATTGGGCAACTCTCAAAATGTTGTTTGAGGTGAGATTCAAGTCTACCAAAGATGATCATGCTTTATTGGTGCAATTAACTCAGTTGAAGAAAGAGCCTGAGGAACCCATGTGTGAGTTTGTAGCAAAATTTGATAAGTTACATAATCATATCCCAGTCACTTCAAGACCCACTGCTGGAAACCTGAAATGCTTTTTCATCAACGCCCAATTGCCAGAAGTGAGTTTTCTTTTGCGAAGGAACAATCCTATAGATTTGGTCGTTGCTCAAAAAATGGCTATATCTGTTGAAGATGACCTTATCCTTGCAGGTAAGATAAGGAGAGACCCTAACAAGGTTAGGAGTAATCAAGTTGTCGATACATCTTTCTCTTCAACTAGTTTTGTTGATCCCATGATACAGAAGCTAGCAAATGAGTTGTTGGCACTTAAGAAGCAAATTTCCTCACAAGGAAATACTTCTTATCATGATGTTCCAAGAAGGACTTTTCCAAATAATGCTTCCAATTACGCCATGCATAATCAGAATAAATTACCTCCTGCTCTAGAGAGGCCTGTGTTGGAAGCACCACCTCAAAATTCAACTACAGGATATTATGAAGCTGAACAAAATGATCTTCCCCCTTTTGGTGAAGAAGATGCCAATTCACATCAAGAAGATGATGCAGAGTTGGTTGGTGACTCTAATATTAGGTTTATGTAATATCAAGAAGATGATATGTTAGACACACGTGATGGGGATGTCTTTACAGTATTTACCCATTCGCAAGCACAGGCAGCTCGGCCACCTGTCATTGTGAAAAGTGATGATCCTATTCAAATCAAGGACTCTCAACGTTTTCCAATTTCTATTGCAAACCATGGGGCTCCCATACCAAATCTTGCAAAAGACAATGCTATCACGATGGACGTCACGAAGGATAAAAGTGTAAGTGAATCTTCGACTGCTGTCAATTTTTCTACACCTGTCAATTCTTTTACACATGCATCAAAGACTAGTGTACCAAATATTTTAAATTCTCAAAATGAGAATCCAAATCCATCTTTGGTGATGAATTCTTTTCAGTCATTTGATATTTTAGACCATGCTAAGAAAACCAAAATACAAATGTCTGAAGTTGAATTTCTGAGATCTAATCCAGATCAATTTGACCATTTGGTCAAGTTTGTTAAAGAAAAAGATACTACCCCTAGTAATCTTCCTAAGTCTAACTTACTTCAAAATAACTTAGTAACTTCCCCTTCTCCTATAGAGAAAATAGAACCATTTTACATCTCTTTGTTGATAAATGGTTATAATCTTAGTAACTGTGTAATTGATTCTGGGGCATCTGATAATGTTATGCCATCAAAAGTTGCCAATGCCCTTGGCTTGACTTTAACCAAAACATTTGGAAGGTATTTCTCTATGGATAACAAGCAAGTCCCCTTAATAGGTCAAATCAAAGATGCATAGTTTGCTTTTTCTCCATTCCCAGAAAAGAAGATTAAGATGACAGTACTGGTAACCGATGTGTCGGCCTCCTATGGTCTATTGTTGGGAAGAAAATTTTGTAGAGATGTTGGGGGTGAGTTAACATGGATATGGTTGAGGCTCATATTCTTATTAAAGGATTTGTCCAAAGATTACTTCCAGAAAAAGAATCAAAATATACCGTTGTCAAGTCTGATGATCAGCGGGCACAAATTCTTTTTGAATCATCGGGTATGGGTAATTATTGCATGCATGTTGATGATGGTTTAAAGGTGACTCCTGAGAGTGAAGATGCCATTACATTCAATAATGTTCTAGTTGATTGTGAAAGTAGTTGTGAAAGTAGTGTTACGAAATCAGAAAGATCTTCAACTTCACAATAATAAATTCTCAATTTTAATACCATCAACATTGGTAGTCCAGATGACGTTTGGACGCTAGAATTTGATGGTAGTTGTTCTTCTACTGGATCAGGATTCAGCATTGTTTTGGTTTCTCCTAAGGGTAATCTTTTCCCTTTCTCCTTCAAATTGTAGTTTGATAACACAAATAACACTGCTGAGTATGAATCACTCCTGGGAATGAATGTTGCTTAGAAGAAGGGAATCAAGAACTTGCATACTCAAGGAGATGTCAAGTCAATAGTTTGTCAAGTCAAGAACATAAATCAAACAAGGAGCGAAAGGTTGTATGGGATATAATAGAGGCATTTGATGCTTTTGATATATCTATGGTTTCCCATGAATTCAACAACAGGGCTGACTCATTAGTAGTATCAGCAACTTCTTTGGTTACTCACAAATATTTTTCAGGATCAACTTATGTTGTTGAATTAGTTTTTCGGCCAAGTGTTCCTGACAACTCTGATCATTGGCAGGTGTTTAATAATGATCATCATATAATATTTTTTTTGCAGACTGCTGACAATTTTGATGATTTGTACTTTGAAGGTAGTCATTGCCCTTCAAAGGATGCAATTGAAAGTATTGATGTAGAAACGAGAGAGAAATTTCTATAATTAAAAGGAAACAAGATCCCCAAGGGTCTAGTTTCGCTAGAAAAGATTTTTGATAAACATGATCATTATGTTAAAAAGCAACAAAGATCAGCTACAGGGTCAATGGAATATGAACAAGTAAACATTGGGACTAAACAAAATCCAAAAATGATCAACATTGGAAATTGTTGTTCACAAGGAGAAAGGAAAAAATTTGTTGTATTATTGCAGTAGTATGTTGACGTCTTGGCATACTCCTATGAAGATCTAAAGTATTTTCATCTTGAAGAGCTCCGCCATGACATTCCATTGAAACCAAGTATTACGCCTTTCCGTCAGAAGCAAAGGCAATACAACCCAAAGATCTGTGATACTATCTTTGCTGAAGTACAAAAGATGTTGAAAGCAAAGATAATCTTCCCCATTCACCATTCTTCTTGGATAGCCAATATTGTACTTGTACGTAAGAAGAATGGTGAGATTCGGATATGTGTCGATTTCCAAAACTTGAATCAGGCATCCTTGAAGGATAATTATCCTTTACCTTTCATGGATCATGTCCTATAAGTTGTTATTAGAGCAGAGATGATGTCCATGTTGGACAGATTTTTGAGTTATAACTAGGTAGAAGTTTTGGAGCAAGATCAGCATAAGACCACATTTACTACACCTTGGGGTACCTTTGCATATCGCAGGATGCCTTTTGGATTAATAAATGCAGGAGCAACTTTCCAATGTGCAATGGACTTGGCCTTCCAAAGTTTTATTGGTAAGTTCATTATGGTCTATTTTGATGATTTGACAGTTTATTCTAAGGAACATCAAGATCATTTTTCTCATCTGCAATGAGTCTTAGAGAAATGTCGTCAGCATGGAATTTCCCTCAATCCCAAGAAATCTATTTTTGGGGTCATGGAAGGTAAATTGCTTGGGCATATTATTTCGAAAGAATGTATAAAAATTGATGCAGAAAGGGTTAAAGCTATTTGTGACCTTTCCTTGCCAACAAGTAAGACTGGTGCTCATTCTTTCTTCGGTAAAGTAAATTTCCTGCGAAGATTCATTCCATACTTTGTTGAATAGACTCGTCATATAGTTAATATGATGAAAGGTAATTCTCTCTTCAAGTGGACTCCCGAAGGAAAGAAAGTGTTCTAGCAGATCAAGGAAGCCATGGCAAATGCTCGAATCTTAGTATGCACAGATTATACCAAAGAGTTTATTATGTATGGCTATGCATCATATAATACTTGTTCGGCTATACTAATGCAGAGAAATAATGAATGTGTGGAATCACCTATTGCATTCATGAGTTATCCATTGAAGGCTCACAAGTTGAAATACTTAGAAATGGAGAAGCATGCTTTTGTCATGGTGAAAATGGTGAAACATTTCAGGCTTTATATTCTGAATTTGCATGTCGTTGCTCTTGTTCTTGATGTTGTTGTCAAGTCAATTCTAACGCAACAAGAGTTTGGAACTAAAAGGGGCAACTAGGTTGCCAAGATTCAAGAATATGATATGGAAATTAAGCCCACTAAGTTGGTTCAAAGAAAAGGTCTATGTCACTTGATACCTGACAACAAATCAATTGATGAAGTGGTGCTTGAAAATGAAGGTATTAATCAAGATCTTCCTCATGTTCTATTTGTTAGCACTACTGATGAGTGGTATTCTGACCTGGCATATCTCTTAACATATGGAGATTGTCCTGCATACCTGTCGATGAAAGAAAGATGAACCTTAAAGCTTAAAGAAGTGAATTTTGTCCTATGGGACAATGGTTTGTACAAGAAGGGTCTGGACAGTAATTTCCTGTGTTGCGTGGACAAACAACAAGAAGTAAGATTACTTCAAGCTTTTCATGATCTTGCTTGTGGAGGACATTTTTCTGCCCCTCTTACTGCACACAAAATCTTGCATGCTAGATGTTACTGGCTAACATTGTTTAAAGATACATATAGTTGGGTTCGCAAGTGTGGTCAATGTCAGCAATTTGTTGGTAAGCCTAAATTAGTTGTGCTCCCTCTTAAGCTAGTAATAATTGAAGAGCCTTTCCAATAGTGGGGGTTGGACTTCATTGGACCTGTCAATCCAACATCAAGTGAAAGTCACATGTATATCCTCACAGCGACAGATTACTTCACCAAGTGGGTGGAGGCAATCCCAACTAAGCAATCTACCTCGGCGATGGTTTGTCAATTTTTGAAGGAAAACATCATCTCAAGGTTTGGCATTCCTCATAAGATAGTAGCTGATACCGCTTCATGTTTTTCATCTTATGAGATAATTGACTTTTTCTTTGATCATAGTATTACTCTTTCACACTCATCTGACTATTATCCGCAATGAAATGGTCAGGCCAAGTCAAGCAACAAGAATCTGGTTACTATTATGAGGAAGCTTGTTGATGAGAAACAATGGACTTGGCATAAAGCTCTTTATGATGCGCTATGGGTGGATCGTATAACTCCAAAAAGAGCAATTGGTATGTCACCTTTTCAACTTTTGTATGGGTTGAATGTCGAGATTCCAATCATTGTGGAACTTCCACCATTAAATCTTGCCAAGGCCATTGAAGATGAAACATATCAAGATTCACTGGATAAGCGAATTATGTTTCTTTCTTAGCTAGAAGAAACAAGAGCTGAAGTGGTAGATAGGATTGTTGCACACCAAAGCCAAGTGAAGACATTGTTTGATAAGAAAACAACTTCCCGTGAGTTCTCAGTTTGTGATCAAGTCTTGTTATGGCACAAGAGAAAGGAACCAAAGGGTTTGCATGGAAAGTTTGACTCCTTATGGAGAGATCCCTTCACTATTCATCAAGTATGTGGCAAGCATAGCTACTTACTTGCATATGCAGATGGTACCCCGTTCTCGCTACCCCATAGTACAGAACATTTGAATCTCTTTGCTCAATAGAGATCGATGTAAAGGAAGTTGTACTTTTTGCAAAATACGTATAGTCTTTTCGTCACCTGACTCTATAGCCCAATGTATATAGGCACTCAAAGTTCTGGATTCTACAAGCTTCAAGTGGTGCAGCTTGTTCCCCAATTAGAGCCAGTTGTTGTCCTCGATTTCAGCACGGCCAAAATCGTGAGGCAACCCTATGAAACTGGTCTGTTTCGTACCTTATGGTCTCTGGGAGAGCTTAATCGACTTCATCGGTTAGTTCGTTTAGCTCCTTGCTTTTCGTTTTAAGTGTTTTTCTTGTTTTTCTTAAGTTTGCAGTTTTACCCGCAGTTCGAACTTTAAAGTCTGAACTGCAGGGTCTTTTCTTTGTTGTCTGCACATCAGACTTTAAAGTTTGATGTGCATTTTCTTGGTCTAAGCCTGCAATTCGGACTTTAAAGTTCAACCTGCAGATGGTCTTTGCCTACAGTTTGGACTTTAAAGTCTGACCTGCAAACTGATTGGTTGGACAATGCATGTCGAACTTTAAAGTCCAACCTACAAGAATTTCTAGCCTGCATGTTAGAGTTTAAAGTCCGACATGCACTAAGAGTTGGCATTAATTTCATGTTTATTGTTAATTAGGGTTTCACTATTTAAAGCACTTTTTAAGTTTATTTAATTAAATCTTGCGATTCTTTCCTTCATTTGTCTTCTTTTTCTCCGTGTGCCCTTCTCGGATCTTGCTCATTATATCTCGGATCGGATCGTCCCACTGTCAGATTTTCGATTGTCATTGCAAACTCAAGGTAGGTTTTGCTTGTTTTCTTTTCAAGTTTTTTTTGTTTGTTTGCTTTATTTTCTTTCTTTCTTTTTTGGTTTTTGTTTTGCTTGCGTCGGGAGGACAATCGGACTTCAAAATCCAATTTCTCTCTAAAGTCATCCTTCTCAAGCCACATACCAGACTTTAAAATCCGGTGTGCAGCTGGATGGTAGGATCTCCGCATATCGGATTTTAAAGTTTGATATGCGGGATCATAACTTTCACATATCGGACTTTGAAGTCCGATATACAGAGAGTCAAAGTTTTGGTTGACATGTCGCGTTTCAAAACCCGACATGTCAACCGATTGTTTTTCCCCTTTGTTGGCACATCAGACTTTAAAGTCCGATGTGCTAGTTCAGCATATGGTTTTACCCTAGCACATCAGACTTTAAAGTCCGACATGCCATTAATCTTTCCCAGGGTTGCACATCGGACTTTAAAGTCCGATATGCTTGTTTAAATTTTTCACCCCTGCACATCAGACTTTAAAGCCCGATGTGTTATTGATTTTCCCCGATGTGTTCATAACCCATACTAGATTCGCACATCAGAATTTAAAGTCTGATGTGCTAATCAAGGTGTTTTTAATTGCACTTCGGACTTTAAAGTTCGATGTGCAATTTTTGTTTTCAAAAGAGCATGTCAGACTTTTTTCCTCAACTTGTTGTTTTTGGCAGTTTTACTCCCAAGCCTGTTTTGAGTTCCGTTTTTTGATCCGTTTGAGAAAAATTGATTTTGATAATGATGAATAGCTAATAATCAGTGTTGAATGCAGTCATCATGAATATCAAAGCTCCCTCACAACAAGCCCGAGTCTTCCTTGGCTCAGTTGGAATCTTCTCCAAGTAAAGCATCATCAAGAAAGATGAAATACAAGTACGACGAGTACTTGAATCTGTACCTAGAAAGTTCAGTAGACTCAAACATCAAGGAGATTAGAGACACTGAAATCAGGCATGTAGATATGCAAGAATTCATTGACCAAGTTAAGAAGGCTCATGCTCATCTAACTAATCTGATCAACTCCAAGTTGCATAAATATGCATCTTTTCCAGTTCTAGCTCATGATCCAAAATTTGTGCTTACAGTAGCAGATCACTTTGATCCAACTACAAGACAGGTGAAAGATGAAGATCAGAATGTCATCATGACCCTTGATAGTATATTTTTCAATGGTGTCTTCAAAGGCTCTCCAGTTGAAGAGGTGGCTGATATTACTCAAGAGAGTGCTCAAGAGTACTATGAAAAGAACGAGGATAAATGCAAGAAGGTAATCAATAATGTTTTTCTCTCTACCACAAGAAGTTCCCTAGCCACATGATGGCCTAAGGGCTTTCACAAGAGTGATTTCAATGAGGAACATAATGACATGGTCACCATGTTATCAAGGGTGAGGGGGTTAAAAGACTCTCATTACTTTCAGAGTTGGATGTGCTGCTATATGAAAATAATGAGGAAAGGAGCAGCAAGAATTGATTGGGGTGAACAGATCAGCAATGCCCTCTATGCTTAGTTGAAGGAGGTCAAAGTAACACTGAAATTTTACATGACCTCATACTTGGTTTATGTGGCTCCTTCAATGAGGCAATATCCAGGCTTATCTACTAAGGGGGATAGGAGATTGGTACCTGTTTGGGAGTACTATGATCAGCTTACTATCAAGAATCAAGGTAGTCATTACAGAAGGGTTAATGATGCCTTCTTCATTGTATGGAAATGTATGCTTGATAAAGGCCTGTAGAAGCAGAGAATATCAAAGACTGCATACAACAGAGTATCTCATTTTGGGTGTGTATTTCTACAGTTTCCCACATTCACCTACATCTGAATTAGATGTTTCTTGGGTGAGCCCTTCATTCTTCCAAGGTTCCCTTCAGATAAAATCATCCTCATGGAGTTGTGCAGACAACTGATTAGTGTGCATGAGAAACAATCACAAGCACATAAGACTAGGCTGAAATTCCTAGAATCAATCGGCAGGTACTCAGTGCTAACCAATCCTAAGGCCAAAAATATGGAGGAATAAATGTTATAGAATACCATGAGAAGATTCAAGGCCCAAACCAATTTTGACTTTCATGGTATAAATAACAAACTCAAAAGGAAATATACTCATGTTTATAGGTTGGAGGATGTTTGGGCAGATTGCCAAAATGATGAGGATATAAGAAGGATGGATTTCAGCCGCCTTACTCTGGAGTAAATTGAAAACTTGGATTTAGCTAAGATCCCGATGACCATGGAAGATATGGATGACATAGTAGACCCGGTCTATTATGAGAAGAAAATCGCTGACTCTTTGCTTCCTCCTATATAATGGTCAAAGAAGGAAAGCAAATCAATTACTTAGAGGATTACTCCTATCCTAGAAAACACCAATGCATGGCTCATAAGAAAGAACCTCAGAATGAAATAGCTTCATGTTAGCTCAGGAGATGATGATAACAGTGAGGGCCTAGTCGGCAAGATAGCTACAGCTGAGATGAAAATGAAGAGCAAGGTAGACCCACAAGCACTATCCACAGCTCTTTTAATACATTCAAAAGGGAAAGGGCCCAAGATTAAATTTATAGTGAAAGGGTCCAAAAAGGGTGAATCATCATCAACAGTGCAAGAAGCAGTGACTAAAGAGCCAGAATAGCCACTTGCCAAGGAAATTGAATAAGGTAAAATTCCTTAACAAGAGGAAGTACAGGCTGAAGAAACATCACACCCAGCTGAAGTTGATGCCCCAATTACCTCACAGGTAATCGTCCACTCTATTGACTCTGACTCTAACCAAGAGGATGAGGATTTTCAAGATGGAGATCTAAGTATGGGCATGACGCAATCGGAGACTGTTGGTCAATTTTTCACAATAACCAACTTCTCTAATTTAGATGATATCCCTTCATCGACTTTTGAATCCACAACGATGGATTTTAATGAAACCTTGGAAGATGAACTTGCAGAATAGGTTTCAATAGACTTACCCATCACTACCACCACCACCATAGCAATTCCTCCATTGGTAAGTGTTGAAGTTACATTCACGGTGCCCTCAATTCTCCCATCTGTAACTGAAGAGGTAGCAGCAGCAAATGTTCCACTAGATACTTCAATATTGGCGCCATCAATAACACTCACAACTGCTTCGAGCTCCAGTCAACATCCTCATGAAGCTTCAACTCAAAATCATCAAGGAGCTACTACTTAATCGGCCAATCCAAAACTACCCCTTTGGATGGAAGTAGTGGCCCCTAAGAAGAAAAAATAGGTGATCTCTCCAGATGAGTTTGACTTTGAACTTTTAGTTCCTCCAAAGCCTAAGGGAACAAAATAGCCAAAGATGGTATCTCGAGTGGTAGTAAACCCAGCTTCTAAGAGAAAATATGTTGAAGTTATGGAGCCATCATCAGACAAGGACAAAGTCAACGTACGATTTGAAGATTATACCATGCAGGTCGTAAGCTCGGGGTGGAAACACATGAGAGTGTGAAATTAGATTCTCAAACAGCCTTTAATTATTTTTTGAGAAGATTGGATCAGGAGAGGGATGAGAAAAATATCTTTAAGCAGAAGTGTGAACAACTAACCAACGTTCTTCTAAAGGTCACACAATATTCTCAAGAGATTGAGCCCATAGGATCCTCAATAGATACCGAAGCTCTCAAGAATATTGAACAGGTGGAAGCTAAAGGCTGAGTGATGGATGAGTGGATTTCACGGCTAAGGTCAGAAGGCTCTCATCTTCTGAGCTCAACAGTGGGACTATTGTCAGATTATGAAGTAATCTAGAGTCAAATGCAAGGACTCAAAACCTCTTTATCATAGGAGATTGAGGAAGTTGTTAAAAGTACTACCTTGTGGAGCAAAATGGAGGACTTCAAGATAGATGTCTTGGTTGAAAATAAGGTAATTCCCACAAGGGAGGAGTACATCCAAATTTTGTCTTTACTATCTCATAAGCAAGAGAAAATAAAGTTAATGATTGCGGAACTGGACCAGGAAAAGAAAGAAGGTGATGATGAGGTTGATCTCATTTTTGCCAAAGTTGGTGATCTTCCTTGTTATTTATATGATGGCGATCAAAATCTTGTCACTGCTGAAGTTGTCATGTAGGAATTCCTTTCCTTGATGGATCACTGCACGAGACAAGATTTCTCACTTGATACATTTGATAAGCTGTTAGAGATCCAGGTCAGTTTTGAAGTCCTCGCATCCATGTTGAAGGGTGTTAAAAAGAAATAGGTAAAGATTCAAGATGCAATTTCTAGCATTTAAGTGATCACAAGTTCTACCTCAATGCCGAACGAAGCAAAGATGAAAGCCATCCTTGCTAAGTTCAAAGGTTTCTTGAAATCCAATGAGGAAGAGAATCAAGAATGAAGTACCCCCTTCTGGCACCTTTTCTTCATGCAGTTTCACCGATAGATGCTATCAATTTTTATGCAGCTACATGTTTTCTTTATATTGTAGTTGTAGTAAAATGGGACTATGCAGTTGAAAAAGTCAACTATGCCCACCTTTTTCTCAACTTCTTTTCCTATATAAGGAGGACCTCTTTTGTAAATATCTTTATCTTTTTCATGCTTAGCAAAACTCTGCAGAATTTTTATCCCAATTAAGACTTTGGGCTTTTGTGGTGAAAATTCTATCAAACAAATAAAGAAAACAGTTTTGTTGATCACAAACTTTGTGTTGTATCAAGAAAATTGTTTCTATAATTTAATGTACCTATGTCCATTGAATATATATTATGTTTACTTCTTTGATCTTTAAGATATTGCTATGTGGTTAAAGAGGTCTCAAATCTTGTAAGTAGACTTTGTGCTCTTAGCATATTTGAGAAATATTCCGATAAATTAAGTAACTTGTGGTAAGCTTTGTATTGTTGCAGTTATTTGTAGTTTAATGGATTAGAAATCTATACTTGAAGACTTTGAGTTGCAAGATAAGTTTCTAATTGTTTGATTTGTAATGATTAGTTTGAATTAGTGTTACCTTCAAGGAGACTTAATGCTTCTTAATAGTAACTCTTGGTGTAGTTTGTTAGATTAATAGTTCTTTTCTTTAAGTATCTGAAGAGATAGAGAAATTGTAACAAGGTGAAAGGAGAATACATAAACTCTAAAAAAAAAAGAGTTATATGCCCAACACCAACCCACAAATTTAATTTCTTATTAATTAGAGGAGAAATTTCATAGGGAACCTCCCCTTGATGAGATGAGAGATTAATTTCTTAGCATAGCTTTGTGTGAATTATATATTTTGTCATTAGTACGCTGATGACAAAATATTCACCCAACACACTTCTCCTTTGGCACAAGTGCATATGCCTCGCAACCAAAAACTCTAAGATGTCTTAATGAAGGCTTGTGACTTGACCATGCTTCCATGGGCGTTTTATCAACAAGAGCTAATGTAGGAGACTTGTTAATCAGGTAGCAAGTGTTGGACATTACTACTGCTAGGGTATGTTGTTTTCATTGATGTCAACATATTCTTGTGATTTATTTCTCTGGTGGTTGCAAATTGGTTTATTGGGATCATAGTTTTGTGTTGGAGTATTTATAGTATCATTACATCTTTTTGTATTGGTTTCAATGATTCAAGAAGCTTAATTGATCATATCATATGATTTGGTTTGTAGTTGTTTTTCTGATCAGTGCTTTGCAGAGTTCGATATTTCCTCTGATGTATTCTAGTGTGATCAAATCTTGAGCTGATATTTTGAGAGATTGTTTTGAATGGTCTTTTGTATCTTCATTACAAATGGTTCATGATTTGGTACCCCGCAAGTTATCCTTTTTTTGTGACAGTTGTATTTGTTTGAGTACTCTTGAGTTTCAGATGTTGATCGATGAAGATTTGATAAATTGTGTTGGTGCAGTTGTTACTGTTGATTCTAACATACTTGTTGGTGTTTCCTAATTGTGTCCTATTTCTTTTTATGATCTACATTGATCATTGTGTGTTTTTTGTGATTTTTTTATCTGGTGATGTTCTTCGTGTTATGCGGTTTTCTTGGTGGTGTAGCGTGTTGTGGTTTATCTTGGTGTCATTTTCGGTGGTGTTGTGTGTTTGGAGATTTGATTTAGGTCCATGCTACGTCATGTATATCATTCTATTGGTCAGGTGATCCATCATTTTATTGTGTGATGTAATTTTGTAATTAGGTGTTGAGGTTTGAGCTGACCTTGTTGTCAAGGATGACGAATTGTATAAATAGGTGATATTGTCATTTAATTTGGGTGTCGAGGTTGTGTATGTATTATCAGAGAGTGGTATATGTGTTTCTTAAGTGAATTTATCCTTCAGTATGGTGTGATGAGTTGAGGTGTTACAGAGAAGATATATGTTCTTAACTGGAACTGTCATCAAGCATTAGCAGATGTTATTATTGCAGTTCATTCCTTTCGGATTGTAGTCTGAATCTTGTTGTAAGTCAGTGAGACTTCCTTGAGGGTTTTAGCCTTCTGGTTTATTGTATCTTGAGTTGTAAGCTCTAGGAAGTGCTCTTGAATGTTGGTACTTTCCCCATTGTAATTATTTTCACATACTACTACAGAGTATCATCTTATTGTGGGTAGGTTCCCACCATGGTTTTTCCCTTAAGTGGGTTTTCCATGTCAAAATCTTGGTGTTGCGTGTTGTGCTATTTAATTTATTATCCTTGTTGTTACTACAGTTTATCAGATTTATATTTGTGGTTAATTTTGTAGATCGGATGAAAACTGATTCACCCCCCCCTCTTAGTTTTCCTTCATTGTTGTTGTCAAAAATTGGTATCAGAGCAAGATCCTCTGGAAGAAGCTTAACCACTTGAGGAGATCTAGGATGGCAACTAGAGGTGTTATCTTTAAGAAGGAGAGTTTGAGATTTGATGGAAGTAACTATGATATATGGAAGAACCGGATGGAGGTGCACTTGATATTTCTTGGAGAAGATTACTGGAAGATTACAAAGAATGCCTATTTTGTTCCTTAGAATGGACCGGTTACTGCTTATGAGATCAAAGAAGTTGAACATAACATTAGAGTTAAGGAAGCATTGATGAGTGCCCTGACTATTTTTGAGATGACTAATGTGATAGGACTTCAGACTGCACATGAGATCTGGGAGAATCTTGAAACCTTGTATGAAGGAGAAAAACAAGTAAAAGTTGCTAAGTTGCAGAGTTTGGAAGGGAAGTATGAGATCTTGAAGATGGGAGAATATGATAACATAAACACTTTCATGGATAAGGTGAATGAACATGTCCTAGGTATCAAATGTGCTAGTGGAACCCTTGAAGAAGATGAAATTGTTGCTAAGGTGTTGAGATCATTGCCTCCTGCTTACAAACATAAGGTAGCTGCTATTGATGAAATCTGAAGTGTGACTACAATGACAAGAGATATGTTGGTTGGAAAGATTGCTGCATTTGAATTGAGAAAATTTGGTGAATCACATGGAAATTCTGAGACAACATTTAGAGCATCTGTATCTGGAAAGAAGAAGTATGATCCTAATGAATGCAGAATATCCAAATATGAAAGAAAGAGAAGGGAGATGGAAGAGAAAGAAAAAGAATTGGATGAGCTTGAAGCATTGATTTCCTAGAGATTGCCTAAGGGAGCTGGTAAATGTGATGGAAATTTGCCTCTAAAATGTTTCTCTTGCATTAAGATAGGACAATTTGCTTGTAGGTGCCCAGAGAGAATGGCTAAATATGATAGGCAGGATAAATTTGATAAGCGTGATAGGAATGATAGATATGAGAAGTAATTAAAGTATAAGTCTAAATGGAAGTACAAACATCAGAAGAACTGTTATTATGTTGTTAATGAAGGTGTTACAAATGAAGAATCAGAAGGAGATGAAGTTGTTTTTATTGCTATCAAAGAAGATGGTCTGGTACTTGTTGATTCCACAAGTTGCACTATTGAGAAGAAAGCTTTAGTTGATAAAGTAGAAGAGAAAGATGAATGAGTGATTGACAACAGTTGTTCACATCATATGACTGGTGATAAAAGAAAATTTGTGAGTATGGAAAGATATGATGGCAGAATAGTAAGATTTTGAGATGACAAAGCCTATGTGATCTGTGGTAGAGGTTCTATTTCCTTTGATGGTAAACATAATGTTGATGATGTCTTGTATGTTGAAGGTTTGAAGCATAATCTTTTAAGTGTCAGGCAGATGGTTGACAAAGGTTATGATCTACAATTCAAGAATGGAAAATGCAAGATCCTAAATGCCTCTAGTATATAGATTGCATTTGGAACTAAGACTAAAGGTAATATATTTTATTTGAATGTTGGCGAGAAAATTTGCTTAATTGCTCGGATTGATGAAAGTTGGTTGTGGCATAGGAGAATGTGTCATGTTAATTTTGACTCAATGATTAAGGTTAGCTCTATTCAAGTTGTTAAAGATCTGCCTAAAATTGTTAAGCCTACTAATCTGGTATGTAAAGAATGTCAAATGGGTAAACAAACAAGGATTTCTTTCAAGAGAAAGCAACATACATCTAATGGATTGCTAGATCTTGTGCATACTGACCTATGTGGACCTACAAATGTTAGAAGTGTGCAGGGTGATAGATATTTTATGTTTTTGATTGATGATTATTCCAAGATGATGTGGGCTACCTTTTTTAAAGAAAAATCAAAAGCATTGGACAAATTTAAGATATTCAAAGCAATGGTTGAGACTGAGACGGGACTGAAGGTGAAATTTCTGAGATCTGACAGAGGAGGAGAATTTTATTCCCATGAGTTTGATTCATTCTGTGAGAAGCATGGGATTAGAAGACAATTGTCTGCCCCTAGAACCCCATAGCAGAATGGAGTTGTTGAAAGGAAGAATAGGACTATCTTCAATGTTGCAAGGACTATGTTGATTGAACGAAATATTTCAAAGATCTATTGGAGAGAAGTTGTTAGCACTATTGTTTACACATTCAACCGAGTGCATATAAAAGTTGATACTGGTAAGACTCCTTATGAGCTATGGTTTGGTCATGTTCCCACTGTGAGATATTTCAAAAAATTTGTTAGCAAGTGTTATATCAAGAGAGATGAGGATATAGGAAAGTTTGATGCAAGAAGTGATGAATGGATTTTCTTGGGATATTCAACAAAGAGAAAAGCCTACTGGTGCTACAATAAGATACTAAGAAAGATAGTGGAAAGTGCAAATGTGAAGGTTGATGAGAACTATGGAAAATAAATCAGAGCATGTGGATATGATGATGGTCAGCATGTTGTTCTAATGCCTATTCGGACTGAAGAATTAAAGCAGAATAATTTGTTAGAGATAGCTAACCCAGATATTATTGTTGTCAGTGGAGAGGTGTTGGAACCTGAAAGATGGAATAATCAGGAGACTCTGAGGTATGTAAGATTGAATCATTCAAAAAATCAGATTATTGGTGATAAAAATTAAGGTGTGATGACTAGAAGAAGGCTAGTTGCTGAAGAGGTGTGTTTGATTTCCAAAATTGAACCTAAAGATGTTGTTGAGGCTTGTAAAGATGACAATTAGATAAGAGCTATGGAAGACTAAATGAATCATATTGAAAAGAATAACACATGGGAACTTGTGCCTAGACCTAAAGACAAGAATGTGATTGGTACTAAATGGGTATTCATGAACAAATTGAATGAAGTCGGTGAAGTTGTTAGAAATAAAGAAAGATTGGTATGCAAAGGATATTCATAGAAAGAAGGAATTGATTATGAGAAGACTTTTGCTCTGGTATCTAGACTTGAAGTTGTTAGACTATTTCTTGCATATGCTTCCTATAAGGATTTCAAGGTATATCAAATGGATGTCAAGTCAGCTTTTTGGAATGGTGATCTTCAGGAAGAAGTCTACATTGAGCAACCTGATGGATTTTTCTTATCAGACAATGGAGATATGGTATGTAAATTAAATAAATCTCTTTATGGATTGAAACAAGCCCTTAGAGCCCGATATGCTAGAGTGGATAAGTACTTGTTGAAATTGGGTTTAATAAAGGTACTGCTGATAGTAATCTATATTTTAAGATTGAGAATGATAACATCTTGATTGTTGAATTTTTTATTGATGATATTATCTTTGGAGGAGATGATGACTTGAGTATCAAGTTTGTCGGTAATATGTAGAAAGAATTTGAGATGTCTATGATAGGAGAGATGAAATTTTTCTTAAGTTTGCAGATTTCACAGACTAGAAAAGGTATCTTTATATCTCAAGATAAATATGTGAAGGAATTGTTGAAGAAGTTTGGGTTAGAAGATTATAAACTGGTTGGAACTCCTATGGTGACTAGCTGCAAGTTATCTAAAAATGATGAATCTTTGAAAGCTAATCAGACCTTGTGCAAATCTGTGGTTGGTGGACTGCTATATCTTACTCAAACTAGATCGTACATTATGCATGTTGTGTGCATGGTTGCTAGATATCAAGCTGATATGAAAGAGAGTCATGTCATTGTTGTAAAGAGGATATTCAAATACTTGAAAGGGACTATGGATTATGGTTTGTGGTATCTGAGGAATGATGATTTCATGTTATGTGCTTACATTGATGTTGATTGGGATGGTGATGTTGATGACAAGAAGAGTACCTCCGATGGTGTATTCTTTTTGGGTAAGAAATTAGTTTCATGTGCTAGTAAGAAATAAGATTCAGTGTCCTTATCTACTAATGAATCTGAGTACATTGTTGTTGCTAGTAATTGCACTCAAGTAGTTTGGATGAAGAAAATGTTGAAGGATATCAGAGTAATCTATGATGGGCCTACTATGATATATTGTGATAATTCCAATATTATTAATATGTCAAAGAACTCGGTGCAACATTCAAAGACTAAGCATGTATCAATCAAATATCATTTCTTGAGAGAAAAAAGTCAGTGAAGAGGAATTGAAGCTGGAGTATGTATCTACAAAGCAACAAATTGCTGATAATTTTACTAAACCCTTGCCTATAGATACATTTGTCTATTTGAGAGACAAGTTAGGGGTATCTACCCCTCCTGATGAGAACTAGATGCATTGAGTTGCATCAATCTGGCGGACTTCATAGTCTTATCTCTTTGTCAGGATTGATGAGTTTATGTTGCTCTTATGGTGTAGTATGTTTATGGTTGGTTATATGTTTAAGGGGGGGAGAATCATGATTTGTTTGTCTATGAGGGAGAGTAAGTTTGGTTTTCATTTTTCAAAATCTTTGGCATTGTTGTCAAAGGGGGAGAGAAGCATGTAAAAATAATGCGAGAGCATCCCCAGTTCACAGCAATCTTGCATCAACCAAAAACATTTTCCTTTCTCTTTTGTTTGTAGTTTCAATTTTCTTTATGTGTGTCCTTGATTTGGCTCACCAGATTCTGTAGAGTTGGATTCTACTTCAAGACTGGATCAACTTTCTTGCTTTCAAACTGCATCTCATTTGGATCACTTACCGACAAGATATCACTACTGATTTTCATGACAATTTCTTGTTACTGGTTGTTCCTTTCTTACCGGTTACCTGAGACCTATTATGGTGATCTACCGGAACCCATTATGAAGCTTGCAGAGCCTTGAGCATTGATCTTGATGTTTCTTGGTGTGTGGCTGACCTTCTACATTTTCATCCTTTTGGATTTTCTGGAGGAATCCCTTGGCAGAGGCTGACCTTGTTCATTTTGCACGTTAGGTATTGTTCTTCGAGTTTTGATCCCTTTTGGGCTGACTGGATCCTTTGGATCGATATATATCTGTAATCATGCTTTAGAATGTAATCAATTAGAATCAATTTGAGTATCAGATAGATAGACTATGCCTAGAAGATAGATCTTTTGATTCAAAGTCCCGGTTGTGACCTATTCTACCAGGCCTGTGTGTCGGCATGTTGTAACCCGGTTGTTATCGGTTGCATGTAAACAAATTGCATGCAATAAAACTATATGTTATGCACTTCCTCCATCATATATGTGTGTTTCAGTTGTGTTTACTCTTGCTGACCGGTCCGGACTGATCTCCTTGAGGTCCCTCCTCACCGGTGACTGCTTTAGAAAAACTATTTTATCTTCTTGATCTTAGGGGGAGTCTATTGGAGATGTTTTCTTTCTTTGCATTGATTGTTTTTCACATTCATATTTTGTCATCAATGCCAAAGGGGGAGATTGTTGGACATTGTTGCTACTAGGATATGTTGTTGTCATTAATGTCAACATATTCCTGTGATTTATTGCTCTAATGGTTGCAGATTGGTCTATTGGGGTCATAGTTTGTCTTATGGAGTATTTCTAGTATCATTACATATTTATGTATTGGTTTCAATGATCTGGGAAGCTTAATTGATCATATCATATGATCCGGTTTGTAGTTGTTTTATGATCAGTGCTTTATAGAGTTTGGTATTTCCTCTGGTATATTCCGATGTGATCAGATCTTGAGCTGATATTTTGGGAGATTGTTTGGGATGGCCTTGTGTATCTTTATTACAGATGGTTCATGATTTGGTGCTCTGCAAGTTATCCTTTCTTCATGACAGTTTTTGTTGTTTGAGTACTCTTGAGTTTCAGATGTTGATCGATGAAGATTCGATAAGTTGTGTTGGTGCAACTATTATTATTGATTCTAACGTGCTTGCTAGTGTTTCCTAATTGTGTCCTATTTATTTTAATGATCTGCATTGATCATTGTGTGAGATTTTGGTGATTTTGTTGATCTGGTGATGTTCTTCGTTTTATGCGGTTTTCTTGGTGGTGTAGCATGTTGTGGTTGATCTTGACATGATTTCCCATGGTGTTGTGTGTTAGAAGATTTGATTTAGGTCCATTTTATGTCATTTATATCATTATATTGGTCCAGTGCTCAATATTTATATCATGTGATGTAATTTTGTAATTAGGTGTTGAGGGTTGAGCCGACCTTGTTGTCAAGGTTGATAAATTGTATAAATAGGCGATATTGTCATGTAATTTGGGTGTCGAGGTTGTGTCTGCATTATCAAAGAGTGGTATATGTGGTTCTTAAGCAAATTTTTCCTTTGATATGGTGTATTGAGTTGAGTTGTTGCAAAGCAGACATATGTGCTTAACCAAAACTGTCATCAAGCATTAGCAGATGCTACTATTGCAATTCATTCCTTCCAAATTGTAGTCTGAATATTGATGTAAGTTAGTGAAACTTTCCTGAGGGTCATAGTCTTTCGGGTCATAGTATCTTGAGTTTTAAGCTCTAGGCAATGCGCCTGAATGCTAGTGCATTCCCCATTGTAATTATTTTCACATACTATTGTAGAGTATCATCTTACTGTGGGTAGGTTCCCACCGTGGTTTTTCCCTTAACTGGGTTTTCCACGTCAAAATATTGGTGGTGTGTTGTGCTATTTAATTTATTATCCTTGTTGTTGCTACAGTTTATCAGATTTATATTTGTGGTTAATTTTGTAGATCTAGTGAAAACTAATTCACCCCCCCTCTTAGTTTTCCTTCATTGTTGTTGCCAAAAATTGGTATCAGAGCAAGATCCTTCGGAAGAAGCTTAACCACTTGAGCAGATCTGGGATGGCAACTAGAGGTGTTATCTTTAAGAAGGAGAGTCTGAGATTTGATGGAAGTAACTATGATAAATGGAAGAACCGAATGGAGGTGCACTTGATATGTCTTGGAGAAGATTACTGGAAGATTACAAAGAATGCCTATTTTGTTCCTCAGAATGGACCGGTTACTGCTTATGAGATCAAACAAGTTGAACATAACATTAGAGATAAGGAAGCATTGATGAGTGCCCTGGCTATTTTTGAGATGACTAATGTGATAGGACTTCAGACTGCATATGAGATCTGGGAGAATCTTGAAACCTTGTATGAAGGAGAAAAACAAGTAAACTGATTCACCCCCCCTCTAAGTTTTCCTTCATTTTTGTTGCCAACAACAAGCAGTAGTAACAGCTTCAGCCTAAAACTTTTGTTCTAGACCAGCACCACTCAGCATACTCCTAGCCTTCTCCATTAGTGTCTTCTTTATTCTTTCTGCAACTCCATTCTACTATGGAGAATACAGAGTTGTCTTCTATCTGTTAATACCACAATCTTTATAGAATCTATGAAAATCATTAGAGCAAAATTCACTGCCATTATTAGTCCTCAAACATTTAATTTTCTTTCCAATCTACAACTCAACCATTGCTTTAAACTCTTTAAAACGACTGAAAAACTTTAGATTTACTCTTTAGAAAGTATACCCATGTCCTACTAAAATCATCAATAAATGAAAAATAATATGTGGATTTTCCAATCGAAGGAACATCTGCAGGACCAAACACATCATAATGAATAAGATCCAAAACACCACAATATTTATGAGAACTCGAGTAAAACTGAACACGGTTTTGTTTTCCATATATGCAATGCTCACAGAAATCAAAGTCAAGATTACAATCATTCAAACCTTCAACAAGGTTTTTATTTTTCAAGGTCCTTAGACCCTTTTCTCCAATGTGGCCAAGTCTCTAGTGCCATAACATAGTCTTCTCTGCAAGTAATTTTGCTTCAAAAGAAAGAGCACCCTTAGGTACCCAAAATCCATGTCCATCCGCTGAAGGTGAAACCCTCAAATATTCTGATGAAGAATCCATAGATTTACTTTTTGCAAAAGTGTTATTACACTCAATAGTGTATGCTTCTAGCTAATACAAAGTGTCAAACCTGACACCTCTAGCAATCACCATATCACCCTTAATCATCTTACATCCTGCATTAGAAAAGACTAACTGCACACCCACATCTATCAATTTTCTCAGACATAATAAATTTGGTTTTAAGCTAAGGATATGCAACACACCACTAATCCATTTTATTCTACCATCATGAAGCTTGATCCTAACTTTACCTCGACCAACAATATCTAAATGTGAATCATCACCCAAGTACACCTTGTCTCCATTAAATTATTCATATTCAGAAAAGTAATCTTTATTGAAAGTCATATGAAAATATGCACTTGAGTTAATTAACCATGTGTCATTACCTGCATGAGTAGCCAAAGCTGCAATGAATGCATCACCATCTTCCTTCTTGGAATCATAATCAAAATCAAACTTCTTCTTTTTCTTCTTCTTTTTCTTCTTTGCAATCCTTATGGATGTGACTTGGTTTATTGTAGTTCTATCATATGACTTTGGACTTTCCAGGAGATTTGGATCTCCCTTTGGATTTGGACTTATTATGCTTCTCATTCTTCTTGCCTTTTTCCTTAAATCTTCCACAAATAGTTAGGGTTTCCTTCAAAGTGATGGATACCTTCCTTTGCATCTCTTCACCAAGTAGGGCACCTACCACATCTTCAAACTTTAAAATAACATAAATACTACCAATAGCCATAACAAGAGAATCCCATGAATTAGGCAAAGAACAAATCAAGATCTGGCATTTCTCCTCTTCATCCATCTTAACACCAATAGATAACAATTGAGCCACCAACATATTAAATACTTCCAGGTGATCTGCAATTCATCCACCTTCTTCCATTTTCAAGGAATATAATTTCTTCCTCAATAAAATCTGATTTAATAAAGATTTGGCTTGATACATCTCATGAAGCTTAGTCCATAACTTCTTTACAGTGTTTTCTTTGTGGAGATTGATTAGAACAGAATCTGCCAGGCACAATCTAATTAGACCCTTGGCTTTTCGGTCTATGGCATCATATTGAGCAATCACAGTAGGATCTACAAGTCTTGAGACATTCACATCAACAGCATCCCATAGATCTTGATCTATTAGCAAATATTCCATCTCCAACTTCCCATCTCAAAATTACTACCATTAAATTTCTCCACCTCTATTCTCCCTAATGAACTTTCCATCTGAAAATTCCTGCAACAAAATCAAAAAGTGTCTTCTACACAAGCTCCCACTTAAATTAGGATTAGTTCAAAAAAAACCCAACAACCCACAACTGAAACCAAAGGTGATCAGGCTTTGATACCACTTGTAAGGAAGTTAAGTACCAAAAAAACTTCCTACACTAACCTTGAGAGGAGGATAATGCAAAAACTTATACAGATAGTTACAGAAGTAATAGAAACTTAATAGAAATAGACATAATAACATGCATACCATAACACAGTGATTTATGTGGGGAAAACCTTTTCGGGAGAAATACCCCACACTCCAAAAGCAGCTCAATATATTATTCAACAATCAATAACAGATTACAATATACTTGCAGAGAAATCTCTTTGTAGGACTATCACTAATCAAAGACTAAAAGGTAACTCAATCACCATAATACTCTTACACACAACCTCTATCTCACACACCTCATATATAGGAGATACAATACATGAAACCATCAAACAATATTACAAAACCATGGGCTAAAACAACCCAATAAGGTGTAGCTGACCTTATCTCCCTTCTAGATGCCCTATGAAGTGTTAAAACACACATCAACACGTGTCCCTCCCTTTTACAGCTCATTTATGTGTCTAATGTATTTTATATTTCTTATTTCGAGAGAACAAACTTTCGAAGGCCATAACTTGAGAACCGTGTAACCTATTGATGAATTGTTTGAAGCGTTGGAAATCTCACGAAGTTCTCTATTACCTCATAAGAAGCTACGCTTAATAAACCCACTTTTCAAGGTGTTTTGGAGCCTCTAAAATCCTCAAAATTAAATTTAAACCTTTCATTGAACCCCTCCAAAATGAAAAATTTAATATCTTCAAAACCAATTGTGATCTTGCGATGTAACTTTATTCAAATACTTATCTAGCCAACCAGAAGATTCAAGGAAAATTTTGCATCATTTCATGCTCAAATTAAAACTTACTATAAATAGTAACCTCGTGTAAATGCAAGGTTGAGACACCATTTTTCCCAACACTTTTATGGTGAGCCATGGAGAGGCACCAAAAAAACCACGACAAAATCAAATTAAAACTGAAAAAACAAAAATAAACAAAATTTTAGGTGACGTCGATTACCACTAACCATGGATGCTCTTGCATTAGACACCCATGGGAGAAAGAAAATATTTCCTGATTTGAACTCAAAAACATTTGTAGACCATGTGCCTATCTTGGATCCATCTCTCTTCATTGTCCACTAAAATCCTTCTTTTCATTTCTTTCAGAAATCTCATAACATTTATTCCTTTCATCCTCACTCCTCTTCTATCATTCATGGAATCCAGATTTTTGAATTTGACTTTCCACCAATACACACTGTCAAAATTAGATAAAAGAAGTGAATTTGTACCTTCTCTTTCAATGAAATAAAGACCTCTCCTACTATTTAAATTTTTCTCTCTCCTTTCACCTTGTCTCCTTCATGAATTTCCATTGTTTCAATACCTCCTAAATGACATACTATTTGTAACATCAAAAATCACACCTTGTACAATTCAGCACAGCAAATGGCACCTTCCTCCACGTCATCAGAGGTTGTGTACCGCCACTTTTATCCTTTTGTCCACCTAGATCGCTTTGTTATCCCCAAACAAGAATCTTACCAACTTTGTCAGCTTGCCATCCTCAAGACACTAGCATGGTGCGGAGATTTTTGTGTGATGTGCTAGAGTCCCACGAATCTAATAGTTTGTAGGTGGTCATTTGAGAATTATGCCTACGCCTAGAAGGAGTCGTAACACCTCTACGTGCACCCACCGACATCAGTTTTCCTTCCAGAACCTATATCTCTCCTGTTTGAAGGCATTTTGGAGGATTCTTGATCATTTTCTTGTAGGCTAAAGCACTTGGTGATCTTCTTGAGCAATATTCATAAGTCTGTCAGAAATGGGGATCGGGTAGTTTAGGATCTAACCCCACTTTCCTCCACACATTTGAATATGAAAGAACCTAAGAGATAATTCACTTTGACCACTTCTTGTAAGAGAGAGAAAGGGTCAAGGAATGTCTTTAGGGTTTATATTCAATTTCTTCTATGAAGAGGAGATGTGCAAAATGCAATACAATGATCAATTAGACTAGGATTTGAAAAAAAATGCAAATATGAACTGAAAATGCAAAAACTTGTAGATTTGAAACTGAATGACTTAGTACAAGGCTGGAAAATGAACTCATATGTGCACTTGTTACTATATTTTGATGCTAACTGTGTAGGAACAGGGCACCACGCCCTTGTCCCTGATACTGCAGAAAGTTGAACTTCTGGATTTTGGATTCGAAGAGCCTGAAGTGCTAAATTGTCAAAAAATGTTGCAAAACAAGGAGGACCATGGCACTATGCCCTGGTCCCTAGAAATTGGGATCTACTTTTGAAGTTGATTGTGTGCCTATGTCTTTTGTCAGTCTCAAAATCCGTGTGTGTGCCTGATTCATGTACCTGTACCTGCACCTGCAACTTGAAGAATGGTGTCTAGGTGGCTATTTAGGGTTTTGCCTTAGTCAAACCCCTTGTTTTGGTGATTTCCACCTCCAAAAATAGTCAATGATGTATTGAAAATGTGTGTGCAAGATTCTTGTGCGTATGCAAGATCCTAAATGAACAAGAAGGTAAATCTAGAGTTCTACCCTACACGTTGGAGAGAAAACCCTAAATGATTGTAAATGTAAATGTAAATGTAAATGCTTCAAATCACAAATGCAATAATGGATCTAAAGCATGATAGTAAATCTGAAAAATGAATGTTATGAAACTCATACAAAGACATGAAAATAACATGAAACCATACCAAACCTTCAGGGAGAGGTACAAGACAATCAAGAGCCGGTGATCTCCTATTATTCTTCAATGTCTTCAAAACTCCTAATTGATGTTGAAGATGATTGATGAAGGCTTGATAAATGCTTGATTTGATGATACATAACCTGTACTTTCACTCCATAAGAGGCTCCTTCAATTGCTTGTAGATGAATCCCTCGAATGAGAAAAGTAAAGACTATATTTAGGAAACCCTAACATTGTTTTCGACCTTAGGATGACCTAGAATCAATATAAATTCACAATTATCAGGATTTAAATATTAAAATACTGCCAAAACCTGCTCCTAAAATTCAGGGAGAAAAATTCGAGACCATGTAGCTAGCTACCTAGTCCGACCAACTTTTTGCCAAATTTTTGGGGAAACAAGATATTGTGATTTTAGAGCTAATTCCAAGAGTATGTGGAAATTCGAGGTGTCTAGATATGCAAAATTGGGCCTTGAAGGTCGAAATAGGACATAATTAGGATTTTGATGAATTAATTAATTAGAGAAATAAAATAAAAAGGAGCACACTTAAGGTTAAGGGCCCAACTTTATGATGTGTAGAGTGATGTAAGAAGACTTTATATTTAATTAAATTAATTAATTAAATGCTTAAAGATAATTTGAAATGCAAGATGCAAACACACTAAGGCGGGTTCTAACCTAAGCGTGAAATTGTACCACCCAATTAAGGGTGTAAAATTTATGACGCTACATTTGGCCCCCAGTTTAACGGTCATATGACACTGTGTGCATATGCAAGCTAAAGTATACAAAAGTAAACATTTCTTGAAAAAGGATATATCCATAAGGTGTCGGACGAATCCCCCAGCGGTATCTATAGTACACTATTAGGAACCGCATCCTAAAAAATCACATTGTTAGATAAAATCACAAAATCACCTACATGCTTACTAAGGAAGTGATGAAATTCACAGGTAGCTATATACCCCCCTTGTTTCGGCTCGCTAATTAGTGAGGTGAAACAGGGTATCATGTTTACCACAGTGAATTGTGAAAAGAGGTGATGACAAATTCTCACAACGAAGCTTGATACAAGATCGAAGCGCATCATGGAACATTCGGTAAGAAAGATAACTAGACCCAATTCCAACACCACCAACAGTATGAGGATTGGAGCTCTCTAACACAAGATGAAAGATTAAGTGGAAGAGAAATGAAAAATTAGGGTTTAGAAAAGAATTACCTTTCAAGTTTTGAAAAAGGAGGAAGAGATCGTTATTCAAAGACATTTGCCTTTGAGAATAGAGGGGATCTTTGATAAAGATAACATCTTTTAAAAGGAAGAGAAGAATACACACCTTCTCCAATATTTAGGAAAAGAGGATTCTTAGCGAAGGATTGTACATTTTCACTAAGGAGAGATCGTTCATGAAAGATGTATCATTTCAAATAGAGAATAGGTCCTAGATAAGGAAGACACATATTCTACGTAGGAAATGACATGAAATGAAAAATACCACTCAATAAAGGAAAGGTGAATCTTTAGAAAAAGAGAGAAGATTGAAATATCACCCTTTCCCCCCAAGAATAGAGGCAAGGAAATCAAAGAGAGATCATTTATAAAAGAAACATTTTTCTAAAAGAAGGAAAGAGATCCTCATCAGGGATATGCACGTTCACAACATAGAAGGGTTCCTTATTAAATATACCACTCAATGAAGAAAATAATTTTATGCATGATTAAAGACTTCCCACACTAAGGAAGAGGTCCAATTAAGGATATGTACCAAAGATCCTCATTAGGGATGCTTGTTCCAATATGAGAGAGGGAGTTCCCAATATGAATATACACCTCTACAATGTTGGGAAAATGGTGTTGTAAACCTTGCATAATAATGTTTCATTGTATTATTTTATTATTGTGTGAGGTGGACATGGAATTATATTATAATATCATATTGTATTGTTTCTCCTAGGGGCACCTAGATGGATGTGCAACATGTAGAGATTCCCTTGGAATATTCTTGTAACCACTTGATGAGTTGTATTGACACATTGGTATTATTACATTTTATTTATTTAATTATGGGGAATGTAATTGTGATAAAGTACCCAATATTAAGTGTGGGTCAAGGGTAGGTAGGAAAAATATATATATTATTGTCACATGGTTTTGGGCACATGGTTTTGATGTAATACCACTTGGTGGTTTTGTGGGAGCTTGTTTTTATTAAAGTAAACACAAGGGTAGTTGTTTGGGTTGGTCAATTAGACAGGTTAGCATTTATGAAGGAGGAAACATGGCACGGGTTGTGTGGATTCATGCTTGGTCACATGGAATGCTTGGTTATGGCTGCAATTTCGAAGGCTTTCCATAGTTGTATTATAATGGACGCATTGCTAATAATACATTGTGGATGATGCTTTTGGAGGCTGGGTTTTTCCCTCATGAGGGTTTTCCGAGAATGTATCTTGTGTCACATTTTCATGGGTATGTTATCTATTCTTTGCATATGCCCTCTATGTGTTGATTTGATTAAAATCTAAATTGGGTTATGTGGAAATTGTCATAAAGATGGCTACAAGTTTCCTTACATACAATCAATAAGAAATCATTATAGAAGACACTAATTCACAAAGGGGAAAGTTTTAACCTTAAAAAGGAGAGATTTTTAAATCAATCCCGCTCCACACACATAGAGACAAAAGATGGGACAAAAATGGGATATTATGTTGCTTCCAAAGTATGATTGCATGTGAAATTGTACTATCATGAATGACAATGAGCCCCCAGTAAGTGAGCTACCAATGTCACATAATGATGAGAAACATAATAGACACTAATGTTATTTGAAGATATGGCAGATTGGATGAGGAATTTGAATATGACATGTTAAATGATCTACCATCTGTGAGATTAAAAACATGTATAAGATGATAAATGTTGAAAATTATTGATCAAGAATGTAGTCTATAGGACAAGCATAGACCACTAATTCATGCTCCTCTTGCACACAAGAAACCATAGGAGAAGGACAAGTATAATTCATTGGGGCCTTATTTCTAGAAGAGGGGATATTAGAATGAATAGAAAATAAGGCTTCATAAGTGGGATAGGAAATATCCTCGGGAGATTCATAAAGAGGCTTGTTAGAAACCATGATTTCCTTATGAAGGGGATGAGTGTTGAGAGATAACGAGGATGAACTAATTGAGGTGAATTCGTCATCACTACTAAATATAGAATTCACATTGAGATATGGTATTTTAGATGCTTTGGTGTGATTTAAAGGATTATATCCAAGTCCAAATGAAGCTTCACTTATGTTATTTTATAAGGGAACCTTAATTCCTTGTTCATTTGCACCACAACCATTGTCGTTATATCCACTCTTAGCTAAAACATAAAAAACTGGACCATAAAGGGATACCATATTGAAAAGAGATGGTGGGGCATCATAGGTATTAGTGCCATAATTAGATGAAGAAGAAGAAGATTCTGAAGAATTGTTTGAATTAGAAGCAGCCACAAAATTGTTACTAAGTTATTTAGACAAAGTGGATTGATTTTTAGGTTCATCCTTAACTTTCTTCTCAATATTAGATCCTTTCAAAGAAACCCTATATTTTCCCATAAAAGTAGGTTTAAAGTCTAGAGATCCCCAATCGTCCTCCAAGAGCACTTGTTCTGGTGAGAAGGCATCTTTAGAAGGAGATGGTGATTCAGTGTGAGTGGAAGAAGAAACAAGATTACTCAAAGAAGTAGACATACTTGAAGATGTAGGAGCATTTGAAGAAGGATTAGAAGTAGTTGAACAAGAAGATGAGGTTTGCAATGGGACTTGTAAATTGGTATCAACATACAAAGTATACATCTTATTGTTGTAGATGAACTTAAGCTACCTATGCAAAGTAGAAGGGATGGCTTGCATACAATGAAGCCAAGGTCATCATAATAGAATATTATAATTAAGATCATTGGGAATTACATGGATAGGTGTAGGTAAAATAACATGTCCCACCTTAATAGGCAAGGTTATAGTACCTAAGGAATACCTGGCAACATTATCAAAGCCACGAATAGTAAGGGAGTCTAGTTTAATAAGAGATGTGTCCACCTTAATCTTATGTAATAGATTAATGCTACAAACATTAAGGCCAAAGCCATTTTCAACAAGGATTTGTCTTATAGCGTTAACATTGATAAGGACAACAATCATAAGGGGATCATATTGATGTTGAATCTCATGGGAGGGAAACTCATATTATGTGAATAAAATTTGAGCTTTGGGTTTGTTTAGAGGATCAATCAAAGAAGCCATATTATTAGGTGTCACTGCTAGTGGAACATCTAAGTTCTTTAAAGCATCTTGTAGCATTCTATGATATGTGCATGAATTATAAATTAAATCTCAAAGATATATCTTGGCAGGAGTAGCTTTAAGTTGTTCAATGAGGTCATACTCTTTACCAAGAGTTTTTGATATAGGAGGTACTTGTGGAAGAATAGGTTTGGAAGGAGAAAGTGAAGAAGGAATAACCAGAGGAGGACTAGGTTACCTATTGTTCCATGTATTATGTGTGTGGGAAACTGAATTGTAATTCTCGCGAGTCATTTGTTTAGCATACTCATAAGGATTCTTAGTGGGATATCCCCCTTGCACAGTAATAACCAGTTTGTTAGGGGTGAAAAAGGAATCATTACTATAACCACCTTGAACCAAAAAGAGAGGCTTATTAAGAGGTTGAGAATTTGGAAGAGGACTAGCACCTTGAACTATGAAGAGGGGTTTATTAGGTGTTTCATTCACATGTATCATATTTATTGAAGATGGTTTAGGAACATGTGAGGAAGGTATAGTGGATTTGAAACCATTAGGTGTTTCATAAAGAGGATTATCAACCTTAAACATTTCTTCATGAGTAGGAATTTCTATGGATTGAATGAAAGGGATATCCTCATAGAGGGGATTATTAATGATAGTAAATCCTTGTAATTGAAGAACATTCTCTTGCTCCAAAGTACCCTTACAAGGGGTATGCATTTTAGGAGAAGTATCAACATCATTCATAAGGTAAGAATTATTGAAAGAAGTATTGATAGCCTCTTCTTGCACAAAAATGTTATCATGAATAGGATCAATGTTAGGAAAGGGATTACCACTAGTCCTTAATGTCTCATTCCTAGAAGGAAGAGTATTGGAAGAATGTGTAGTGTTAGAAGGCATCATATCATCCTCTATCACCAAAGGATCTACATGGGAGAGGTACTCTCTAGGAGAAGTATCAACATTCCTCTTCAAGGATTCATCCTTGGGAGGGAGATCTTTGAAAGAGATGTTAACAATCTCTTCTTGTACTAGGGTATCCTCATGAGTAGAGCTAAGTTGGAGAGAGGAAAATGCTTCATCTGTAGAGGGAACATTATTGAGATGAGTAGAAGGTGAGGTGTTATTAAGGGAATTGTCAATCATATCACCTCTTTTAGCATAATATCTTCTTATTTGACCGAGGTACTCTTATAGGGGAGGGCCGAATTAAGGGAATAATCAACACCATAATCCAATGGTCATCCCAAATAGGAAGGTCATTGAGAGAAGTGTTAGAAATGTCTCCTTATACTATGGTGTCCTCATGGGTAGAGAGAATTTTGGGAGAGGGAATAGTATTATCTATTAATGCTTCATCTTTAGAAGGGAGAGCATTAATACATGTGTTATTGAAATAATCCTCTTGCCTCAAAATGTCCTTGGTAGGATCTTTAAGAGAGGGGTGGAGAGTCATAAGAAGGTCTAAGAAACTATCATGGTGCAATAACAAGTTGATCGAAGGCCGACGTAGGTAAATGGGGTTTGGGGCAATGACTTGAAAAAAGAATTGACATGAAAATATTTGAAAATGTCCTTTTGTTTTATGAAATGACATGAAACAAACAATGCAAGCAAAGAAAGTAAACTATATGTCTAAGATTTGAAGCAATTATGCGATACACTAAATGCAAGCATAAAAGCGCACGAGCTATATGTTTAGGAAATAAACAAACAATGCATATAACAATATTTTTGAGATTTTTTATGTTTTTTTGATAGAAATAAAACATGCAACAACAAGATATAATTAGAAAATATAGATCTAAGAAGGTTGGATTCACGTCGAGCTCACCAAATTGTGATGTCGCAAATGGGGATCGAGTAGTTTAGGACCTAACCCCACTTTCCTCCACACATTGGAATACGAAAGAACCTTAGAGATAATTCACTATGACCACTTCTTGTAAGAGAGAGAAAGGGAAAAGGAATGTCTTTAGGGTTTCTATTCCTTTACTACTATGAAGAGGAGATGTGCAAAATGCAATGCAATGATCAATTAGACTAGGAGATGAACAAAGATGCAAATGTGAATTGAAAATGCAGAAATTTGCAGATCTGAAATCTAATGACTGAGTACAAGTCTAGAAAATGAACTCAGATGTGCACTTGTCACCATATTTTCATGTTGATTATGCGGGACCAAGGCACCACGCACTTGTCTCTAATACTGCAGAAAGCTAAACTTCTAGATTTTGGATTCTAAGAGCCTGAAGTGCTAAATTGCCAAAAAATGGTGCAAAACAGGGGGACAAGGGCGCCATGGCCTAGTCCTAGACCAGGATGCCATGCCCTGGTCCCTAGAAACTAGGATCTACTTCTGAATTTGAATTTTTTCTTGTGTCTTATGTCGGTCCCAAAATTCGTGCATGCGCCTAATTCCTGTACCTGCACCTACAACTTGAAGAATGGTGTCTAGGTGGCTATTTAGGGTTTTTCCTTAGTCAAACCCCTTGTTTTGGTGATTTCCACCTCCACAAATAGTCGATGATGTATTGAAAATGTGTGTGCAAGAATCTTGTGTGTATGCAAGATCCTAAATGAACAAGAAGGTAAATCTAGAGTTCTACCCTACACTTTGGAGAGCAAACCCTAAATGATTGTAAATGTAAATGTAAATGCTTCAAATCATAAATGCAATAATGGATCTAAATCATGATTGTAAATCTAAAAATCAATATTATGAAGCTCATACAAAGACATGAAAATAACATGAAACCATACCAAACCTTAAGGGAGAGGTACAAGTCAATCAACGGTCAGTGATCTCCTATTATTCTGCAACATCTTCAAAGATCCTAATTGATGTTGAAGATGATTGATGAAGGCTTCATAAATTCTCTATTTGCTGATACATAACATGTACTTTCACTCCATAAGAGGTTTCTTCAATTGCTTGTAGATGGATCCCTCAAATGAGGAAAGGGAAGACTATATGTAGGAAACCCTAACTTTATTTTCGTCCTTAGACCGACCTATAATCAATATAATTTCATAATTCTCGGGATTTAAACATTAAAATACTGCCAAAACCTGGTCCCAAAATTTGAGGAGAAAAATTCGGGACCAAGTAGGTAGCTACCTAGTCTAACTAAATTTGTTGGGATTATGTTGTCATTAATGTCAACTGGTATGGAATGGTCACCGGTAAGTATGTAGTGGTGACCAGTAACGGTGAAATAAGTAATGATGTCAATCTACATGAAGGATGAAGTGTGTAAAGTAGATAGAAAAGGTATGTTACTGGTACTCATGAAGTGAAGCATCTACCGGTATGCATGAAGTGAAGCATCTACCGGTAAAGCAGGATGATATGATCCTTGTACTCGTTGGCTAAAGGAAACAGTCGAGCGATTAATGGTGATTGATAGAGAAACATAGAAAAGCATGTTGTAGACATCCAAAAATAGAAAACGCACATTGAAAAGCGAGGAGATGGCGGTGTTGTTTGATGTGATGCAGATCACCATTCCTGAAAAGTAGATCACATCACATCTGATGCGGATTGAGTTGGTGAAGGAAAATCCTAACATGACATTGTTTGAATGTTGTTTTTGGTGGGAACCCTCATAGATAAATATGTGAACTCGAGACTAAGATGGATCGATGCCTGATGTTGGATTCGAATTGAGAGGAAGAAGAGAGCCTGAGCAAGAAGAGAAACTATATGTCCAAGAGTTCTTTCAAAAAGAGTTAGTGTGTGTTGGCAGGCTAAACCGGTGAGAGGTTCTAACTAGTAGAGATAGAGTAACTGGTGAATTGTTATAGTCTTAACAGTCAAACATGCTGGTAGGTATGAAAGGTTAGAAAGGCATCCAAGTGTGATACTGTGTAGGGTGAGGTTCTGAGAAGGAGAAGAGAGGCAGTGAGCAATCGGTAAGATATTAGAGAGAGAAATCTGATAACTGACAGAAGAAGGACTGGTGAAACAGAGGAAGTTGATAACTAGCAGAAATCCATTGATCAGGTGTTGCAAAACTTATTTGCAACTAAGTGTTATCATTGCATTAAAATTGTATTTCATTATATTACACCGAGTTCGTGCTTGGTGCAAGGGTTGGTGCTCCTTGGGTGGGTGCCCTAATTTAGTAGGGGTTGGTGCTCCTTGGGTTGGTGCCCTAAATCATTGTAATATGTTGTTTCATTGTGAGGCTGGATTGGAGCAGTAGACTGCAACAGTATTTCTCACCGAGGTTTTTCCCATATTGGGTTTTCCTCATACATATGGTGTTGTGGGTTATGCATTTGTGTTTTTGCCTCTTTTGATATCCAATCATATCTTACCGGTTTGATTGCTTAGTCTTTAGGTTGTTGACGGGTACTCAAAGCTTGGTTTAAAGAGAAAATATTTTTAGGAACCACTGATTCACCCCCCTCTCAGTGGTACATTGTGTTTAACAAACTTTTTGCCAAATTTTCGAGGAAGCAAGATATTATGATTTTAGAGCTAATTCTAAGAGTATGTGGAAATTCAAGGTGTATAGATATGGGAAATTGGGCCTTGAATTTTGAAATAGGACATAATTAGGGTTTTTGATAAATTAATTAATTGAAGAAATAAAATAAAAAGGGGTACACTTAGGGTTAAGGGACCAATTTTATGATGTGTAGAGTGATGAAATAAGACTTTAGATTTAATTAAATTAATTAATTAAATTCTTAAAGAGAATTTTAAATGCAAGATGCAAACACACTAAGGTGGGTGCTAATCTAAGCATGAAATTCGACCACCTAATTAAGGGTGTACAATTTACAACGCTACAAGGTCCACCATTGTTGCAAGCTTGGAGATCATTCAGCATATTAAAATGTCCTCTTTGGAGATCCATAGGGGAGTTATTTATTTTGCTCTCTTTTCCTCATATCATTTTATGCATTCTCTTTGAATCTATGTTTGGTTCATCTATTATGTCTTCTTTAGCTTCCTTTTTCTCGTTGAATCTATTGGGTTGTCCATGGAGGTAGAAACACCAAAACGGGGGTCTGGCTAAGGAAGACTCCAAAACACTTCTGCTCCATCCATTCTAGTGCTAGTGCTTCCTATTTAAATTCATCATAGTCCATGAAGGGAGGGAAAACCTCCCTCTAAACAGGTGTAGGTTTTCATTTCTCCTTCTTTAGAGCCACCCCTCATTACCTCCTTGTCGGGCGTACCCTTTTTGTCTCATCCTATTGATATGTTGCATATGCAGGTGGTGTCCAACGCAACTTTGTTTGCCCCCCCTAATTTACAGTCGTTCCTACACCAAATTTTTCCTAAGGTCCTTTAGCATACTACGATTTATAGGAGACCTATTTCTCTTGTCTTTCCCAAATGTAAGTTTGAGCAAGGTCTTGTCTCAAAGTTTCGATGATGGAAATCCTCACAAGTATGTTCCTCGTCCCTTTCTCTGCTTGTTTTAGTGCTTGCTACTTTTCCTATTTCTGTGTGTGTGGTTGAGAAGGCTTCACCTTCTCCTAATTTTGTCACTACCCCTCTTCTGGAGGTCGGCAATCTTATTCTTGTTTCATCTCCTCTGACTAAGTCACCTGCTTCCTCTATGGAGGTTTTCTTGTTCGGCTCATTAGAAGACATCATGTCATTGTCTAGATCTTTTCATGATATTTTACCCTTACCTTCTCTGAGCTTGTGGACGTAGACATTGTTGTTGATTCATCCCTTGCCCTCGTTGTTGGTGAGGTTTCCAATGAAGCTCTTGTGGTAGTCCCTCTTTGAGCTCGTCCTCCTTCTCCCTATGATCTATAATGGGAGGATGATGATCTCCTAAGGGATAACCTTTAGGATTTTTATCTTTTATCTCCATTTTTTTGCATATGAGCTTGATTGTGTTCCCTCATGCTTGTTTTATATGTTTGTTCCCTCCCGAAGGACCTAGGTTACTTCGTAGGTGCTTGGATACAGGAGAATGAATACCTTTATCTATTGTGCTCTCCCAGAGGACCCAATTCACACTATAGGTGCTCGGATACAGGAGATTTCTTCTATCGTGCACCTTCTTCTATTTGTCTCTCTACTTCTTCTATGTTTCATGTCTTGCTTTGTGATATTCGGGGATGATGCAAAGCATTGGGGGAACCTTTGGCCTTCTTCCTTGTTGACCCAAATATTTATCTTATATTTGTCTTCATGTTCTCTTCTTCAGATCCGAGAACTTTGGCACTATGATGATATACCCATCTCGTAGTTGTATTACATATTTTTCTTACTGTTATGGGTTATGACGTTAAACTATCGGATCCCCCTGTCCTCTTGCATTCATCATTGATGTTGTGGACATTTATGTGTCACCTGCTAATGGTGGCATTTCACAGAAACATCTTGCTATGTTTGCATGCCACAACTGCTCTTCTCCTTAGAATAACGTATCTTTCATGCATATCATTCTAAGGGGGGGGCATCATATCTGCATTTTTGCATGATCTACATTTTTTATTTAGCATCTTACATTTATGTTTCTTGTTGATACTTTTTTATGTTTGCCTAGGTGGGGGCCAAACTACTTGATCTTTTTCTTTATCATGTTTGTCTAGGTGGGGGTTGAACCATTTGATTTATTTTCTTTTGTCCGCCTTTGTAGGGGCCAATCTACTAATTATCAAATCTATCTTTGATCGCCCAATCGCATGGATATCTAGCATATCGCTACCCATGCCAGAAAAATATTGCCCTATCATGTGGTTATCCATACTAGCATGATCTCAAAAACACCATTGCCCTATCGTATAGCTATCTAGCATAACACACTTTGCTATCCATACTGGCGCATATCATATCATAGCAGTCGTTTATCTTGTATCTTTTTATAATAAGGGGTTTTCCTCCAAGTGAGGTTCATTTATGTTACGCTATCTTATCCATGATCCATCTTAATCTATCATCTATCTTATCATCCAACATGTTAGTCTATAGATAGTGTGTTTGTGATGTATCTGTTAGCAATATCTATTTCAAACTTTAGCTTCATCTCACTAGGGGCAACCTCGTTTGATCAATGAAATTCTACCTCCTCATCATGACTCTTTTCTTTATCTTCCTCTAATTTAGCTTCACATCTCTCAAAAAAGACATGCTCGCTAAAGTGGGGGCAAAATGTAACATCAAAAATCACACCTTGTACAATTCAGCGCAATAAATGGCACCTTCTTCCACGTCATTGGAGGTCATGTACCACCACTTTTTTCTTTTTGCCAACCTAGATCGCTTTGTCAAACCTAGACTAGAATCTTACCAACTCTGTTGACTTGTCATCCTTAGGACACTAGCACGACGTGGAGACATCCACGCAACGTGCTAAGGTCACGCAAATCTAACAATCCACAAGTGGTCATTTGAGCAATACAATTTCACCTTTCACCTGGAAGGAATTGTAACACCTCTACATGCGCCCACCGACATCAATTTTCCTTCCAGAGCCTATATCTCTCCCGTTTGAAGGCATTTTGGAGGATTCTTGATCATTTTATTGTAGGCTAAATCTCTTGGTGATCTTCTTGAGCAGTATTCACAAGTCCACCATTGTTGCAAGCTTGGAGAACATACAGCATATTAAAATGTCCTCTTTGAAGCTCCATAGGGGAGTTATTTCTTTTGCTCTCTTTTCCTCATATCATTTTATGCATTCTCTTTGAATCTATATTTCATTCATCTCTTATTTCTTCTTTATCTTCTTCTTTCTCGTTGAATCTATCGAGTTGTCCATGGAGGTGGAAACAACAAAATGGGGGTTTGACTGAGGCAGACTTCAAAACGCAACCCCCAACATTTTCCTTGTTTGCGTGTGTACAGGTTCATGTTCATGAGGAGCTCATTTAGCGGGAGGTTTCATAGCTTGGACCTCTTGTGCATTTATTTCTTACCTTATCCTTCGTCCTTTCATTTTATTTATGATACTTGCACTTTCTTTTCATATTTTTTTGATATTTTACTTTTTGTGCATCCATACAGAGATTTATGTCCTTTTGTATGATTCTCTATTTCTGTCCGTATAGGATGACAGTGTGTCGCATTGTAGTCTCAGATGTGTGCACTCATCCTGTCCACATAGACTTGTCAAAGTTGTCTAGGGGCCCCATCTATCTTGTATTAGCCTAACTTTGTTGTTTAGTATCCACTAGCTCACCCATAGCGCCAATATAGAAGAGGTGATGGAAGGTCAATTTGTTCTCTAGGATCCATCATCCTTGAGGTAACAAATTTCCTCCACTACACTATTGTTGCAACTTGGTTTTGTTCACTCAAAACAGTGCTAGTACAACAATCAAGAGACTCAATTTCCTCATTTCTTAACAAGGAATCAAGATCGCTAATAAAGGGGCTTTCATTTGAACTACTATCAAACAAAGATTCATTAGAAAACCCTTCATTTACCTGCACTTCATGTCTTTCAAATTCATATTTATTAAAGTTATATACTGCTGCAATAATTTCCTCCATCTCTTCACTCTCATTCACATCAAAGAAACTAGTAAAATCTTATTTTACCTCACATTTTGTTGCAACCTTTGTTCCACCTAAAATCAGCTCCTCCCATTCTATGTCGATTTCTTCAATACGCATCTGTAAATCATCCTTCTCAACTTCTTCTTGGTTATTTTTAGCAAAGAAAACATGCTTTTTCTTCATACCATTTGTCATTTACTAAACAAGCCCTTGCACTATTACATACCTTTTCTATTACTCCTTGCAATGGCTTCAACTTATGTCTCAATCCATCCTTCATCAATGAGTATGTATTAGCATACTCATTGTGCACTGCTCTCCTATCAAAATTCCAAGGCCTCCTTAACAAAACTTGACAAACATTCATAGGCATAATATCACATATTATTTCATCATAATACTTACCAATATTAAATTTTACCAAACTTTGTTTGTTGACCAAAACTTTCTTATCTTGTAACCAAGCTATCCTATATGGATGCAAGTATTTCTCCTCTCTAGTTGCAATTTACTCACCATCTCTTCATAAACAAGATTGTCTAGTATTCCACCATCAATGATAGCATTGCATAAATTGTCCTGAAATTTGCATCTGGTTCTAAACATGTTCTTTCTTTGAACTAGTTCAATCAACAAGACTCTTGTGGTGACTAGCACTTCTCCATTTTCAGCATCCTCTGATTGTGAAGATTCAACTTCCTCATTAACATTTGTAACTCTTGTTTTGCCTTCATTTCTTTTTTTTATGTTTCCATGTTGTGGAAATTCATATGCTTTGTGTCCTTCTTCTAGTCCACATTCAAAACGAGTTACCTTGTAGTTTTCTCTTCCATACCCTCTACTCGATCTTCCTCTTCCTCTAGAATCTTGTTCACGGGGGTATGCATTGTCTTTCCTTTGACTCTTATTGTTGTCATGGTCTTCATTTTTCTAATTTTTCAGGTTTGAATCCTTGTCCCAATCCTCATACAATCTTCCCTCTTTCTTTTCATCTTGGCCTCTTACTCTTTATTTACTGTCATACCTTTTGTTCATTATTTCCTCAATTTTAAGGCAAATTGATATGCATCTCCCATTGTGTAAACTCTCACTAATGCCATCTCTACTTGTATGCTTAGCCTCAAACCATTGATGTATCTTGCAACCTTCTCCTTGGTAGCTTTAGCATGTCCTATCCTATGAAACTCCTATGTGTATGCCTTCACAATTTTGGTTCCTTGTTTTAAACCTTGCAATTTCTTGAGCAAATATAATTCATAATCAACTGAGATGAATCGTCTTGTCATCTTCTCCACCATTATATCCCACTTAGTAATTTTCTCCTTGCCTCTTCTTCATCTTTCCAATTGAACCTCTCTCCACCAAATTGAAGCATGTCCCTTCATTATATTTTTTGCAAATATCACTCAATCAAGGTCTTCAACCTCTTCAAATTCAAAATATTCTTCCATGTCATTGATCCAATACACTAGCTCTTTAGGGTTCAAATTCCCATTGAATGTAGGAATATCAATTTTTGGTCTTTTTACTATTTTTGACAATACCCTCACCAAAGGATCATTCACAACTATTGTTGTTATTGCTTCGTATTCTTCACCACTTGTATCATTAGCATTTTTTGTAACTTCATCCTCTTCACTCTCACATTCTCTCGTTTGAGCAAACCTCTTTTAATTTCCTCTTGTAAATCTCAAGGCTCTAAAATCATCACTACAGACAACATATAAAGGATTTAAAACTTCACTTCTAACTCTACATCTACCCCACCACACCACATGGGCTCCTCTTCCATACATTTTTCACAATACCCACAAGCTCAATCTTGATACAAACTACCTCCTTCTGATGAAGCTACCTATACGATCACAATCTTCTAAATTTGATACCACTAATGTAAGAGAAATCATCTCCAACATTTAAACACTCAAACTCATAAACACTAAACACTAAACCAATTGCAAAGATTCTTTACTTCTAATCATTTAGGTTGCAACAAGAAACATAACTCTATTGATATCAAATCTACAAACATAAATTTACATACATGACCCTTCTTTGGCCTTTCTCATTAACTCGCGTAACTCACAAACAACTCACTGTAACAAAGACTTCTCTCTGTTTCACCCCCTTCATAGCATATCAAACCTTCTTCCTATCTACGCACTGGTACCTTCACATGCCTTGGCCAATATATAGCCTCACACTGGTTAATTCTTGTTCTCTCCTATGCAGTCTTCTATTTCTCCATCCTTCACATACCCACACTATCCATCTTCACCTCCATACGCAGCCACACAATGAACCCCACCCTTTTTTTTTTGGAGGGGGGGGGGATCGCTCCCACTTTCACCTATTTGGGCCGATTCCTTCCCTCTACGTAGCTCCACCTTATTGGCTGATATTTCCCTCTATGCAGACCCACACTTCTCCATTCCCATCGATGCATATTCTTTCTTCTTTTAATTGTTCTAGCTCGATTCCTTTTTCTGGATGCCTCTTTACATTCTTAGATCAGTACAAATTCATCTTACCACCGCCCTCTTCTCTTGGAGTTGGCAAACATATCAATTATTTCGTGAGTTGCCATGTACTTCAAATTTATTAATTGTTTTGCCTCCACATTGTAGCAATCGCTCTTCCATCTTCTCAGTTGATTCCTCTATCATTGATGTCACTCTCTCATCGCATTAAAGCTGCAAATTATTTCAAGTTTAACATCCTCTAGTGGTGTTTCATTTCTGCAAAATAGAAGTTGAATGGTCAGAAGACCCACGTGGAACTTATTCGCATGTTTGTTTAGTCTTTATAGAAGCTACAATGGATATTCATTTCTTGTTACTAAGGTTGCGGTCCCATGAGGTTACAATGCAATGAGGCATTCTGTCAAACAGTCGTGCCATGGAGAGAGACACCAACAAAAAGCAAGACAAAATCAAAGAAAAACAGAGAAAACAAAATTGAAAAAAAAAGAAAAAATGAAAGCAAAACTGAGAAAACAAAATTGAAAAAAAAGACAAAATCAAAGCAAAACTGAGAAAACAAAATTGAAAAAAAAAATGTCGAATATCATTAACCGTGGATGTTCCTGCATCAAGAAGGTACCTCAAAGTAGCTAACAATCTACTACAAGGTTGTGCAAAGATGTGGAAATGATGATTAGTGCACCAAAAGGATCTTATCATTAATCTAAAATTGCTAAGTTTCCACTAAAGGCCTACTACACATCAAAGTCAAGGAGTACATACATAATTTAATGTGGAAATAAAGATGGATAATGTAAAAGATAAAAATTAATTATTTTTGGTTGGGGTCTTATTTATAATGTACTAGGTTAATACAACTATGACATTGGATAACATAGAAAAGTCTAAAAATTTGCAACACAAACATAAGTTGACACCAAAGGCAAGGCTAAATGAATCTAATAGCATGCTAGGGTTTATGAATATCAAAGCAAGACCAAAACATAACATGGAAATTGCTAAGGTATGCAATTTATAACATTACACCATGCATAATCATTAATTACAACATAGACATAATCGTAAGTTTTTTTTCCTTCTTGATATATAGAATTTAATAGTATATTTCTAATTAAAACTAAACATATTGAAATTGAATTAAATTGAAAAATATGTGAATTCACAAATCTATTAGTTATCTCACTAAGCAAAGGGATGTGAACGATATTAAAAATATTTATCCATAATGAAACAAAATCTAGATACACTTATATAAGATTAAATGCTAAATCTGAAATGAATGGTTTAATCTCAAATGGTTAACCTAACATAGACAAAAGATGATACAGTTAATCCAAACAAAAAAACTATCCAAAATGGTAAGATTAATTGAAAGCCCTTATCTACCATTCCATGCTAGCAATGCATCTTTCTTTTTACTTGAAGTGTTTCTCACCTTTTGTTTTTAACCCTTTCTTTACCTCCTCTCACTTGTTATTTCACACATATGTAAGGTTTGGAAAAACGATTCAATAAAACGTTATATGATCATAAAATAGATTTTTGACAAATACCCCAAGAATGTACATGAATAGTGATCTGTATTACGCTCAATGCATCTAATTTATGAAGCCAAAAACTAATTCTAAACTTCCACATAGTTTTACTAAACCCAAAAAATAGTCTAGAAACTGAAAATAAAACCTTATCCTTCCATTACTGCAGGTGTGACATAGTGCAAGACTATAATTAAAATTGATTCATTTAACATCACCAATAATCTCCACAAGAACATTCACCCTGTTTAAAATGATGGAAACGGTGTACGTCTCTCACAACAATTTCTCTTCCAACAATTTGGGAGATAAATTTTGTTGCAGTGTGGCAATCAGCACAAATTCGAAGGTTCTTAACAACTCTAATAGTTGTCCCAGAGGGTGTGTTTAACAAACCAAAAGCAATTGCCAACTTCTCACTATGATAGCAGAAAAATAATTTTTTTTCCTCATGTTCTACATCACTGAGTAAATGTCTTGAATCTGGGAAATACCCTGCTACCTTCATCTCCCAAGCCAATTTCTCCAACTCTGCATAGATCTCCTTGGTCTGTGGATGTGATTTGTCTCCTACACAAAAAGCATGTACCATTTTATGGCCTTCAATCCAACTACAACCAGGTATCTTTTTAATTCCTTTGTCTTTCATCAATCTCCTTAACATTTGAACTTCACCCCACCTGCCCACTTCTGCATACATGTTTGAGAGAAGAACATAAGTTGCAGTATTTTTAGGATCCAAATCAAAAAGCAGCATCGCTGTAAATACTCCCAAACCTATATTCATATGTGATCTACAGGCACCAAGAAAACACACCCACACAACCACCACAGGTTTAACTGGCATTTTAATGATAAATCTTAGGGTGTCCTCAAGATAGCCAGCACGAGAAAGAAGGTCAACCATGCACACAAAATGACCAATTGTAGGTGTAATGCAATAAGGGTTGCTAAGATGATTGAAGTATATACAACCCTCGTTCACTAAACCTCCATGGCTGCATGCAAATAGAACACAAGCAAAGCTGATAACGTCAGGATGTGTTCCAGAATGCTTCATTAATTCAAATATTTTGAGAGCATCCTTGCAAAATCCATTCTGTGCATATCCTGCAATCATTGCATTCCATGAGACCACATTTCTTTGAGGCATTCTGTCAAACAATTCACGTGCCTTGTCTATGCTTCCACATTTTGCATACATGTCCACCAGAGCAGTAGCAACTACAACGTCCGACAAAATTCCCCTATCCTTTATGCTTTTATGGATGTCCATACCCTGTTCCAAAGCTCCCATTTTGGCACAGACTGGCAGGATGCTGGCAAAGGTTGCGGAGTCTGGCTTTACACCTGTCAATTGCATTTGCTTGAAAGTTTCTAAAGCCTTTTCAACAAATCCAATATGTGCATATCCTCCAATCATGGCATTCCATGAGAACACATTTCGTTGAGGTATTCTGTCAAACAGTTCAAGTGCCTTGTCTATGATTCCACATTTTGCATATCCTGCAATCATGGCATTCCATGAGATGACATCTCTTTGAGGCATTCTGTCAAACAGTTCACGTGCCTTGTCTATGCTTCCACATTTTGCATACATGTCTACCAGGGCAGTTGCAACTACAACATCTGACAAAATTCCTCTATCCTCTATCCTTTGATGGATGTACATAGCCTGTTCCAAAGCTCCCAGTTTGGCACAGGCAGGGAGGATGCTGGCAAAGGTTGCAGAGTCCGCCTTTACACCTGCCAATTGCATTTGCTTGAAAGTTTCTAATGCCTCTTCTACAAATCCATTATGTGCGTATCCTGCAATCAAGACATTCCATGAGACCACATTTCTTTGAGGCAATATGTCAAACAATTCGCGTGCCTTGTCTATGCTTCCACATTTTGCATACATATCTATCAAAGCATTTCCAACCAAATCCGACAAAATTCCTCTATCCTTTATGCTTTTGTGGATGTCCATGCCCTGTTCCAAATCTCCCATTTTGGCACAGGCCGGGAGTACACTGGCAAACGTAAATTGATCGGGTTGGAGACCTGTTTCTTGCATACGGTGAAACATTGTGACTGCCTCGTGAGGAAACCCATGTCTTCTGTAGGCTGCAATTATCGTATTCCATGAAACACTGTCTCGTTCTTTCATGTGATCAAACACTTTACGGGCATCTACCAAACTTCCGCACTTGACATACATGTACATAAGCTTATGATGAAAAGTTGGGCGTTTAGCAAATTCAAATTGCCTGTGAATGGTGAAAGAGTGGACATTTTTCCCTTGTGAAAGCGCGTTCTTGAGAATACAGGTCTGCAATAATTGAAGATACGTAGAGTAGTCTTCAGGGGGGTTGTATGTAGTAAACAGAAAGTGCAGTGCCTCTTTTAACTGACCCTCTCTACATGATGCTGCGAGATTAAGATGGGTAGTACATGAAAATGGCAATGGCATTTTATGATTGTCACATACAGAAAATTTAGCACAGATACTCTTTGATCCGTGTATTCTGAGTTGATATTCATCTGTTACTTTTTGTGTTTGCAGAGTGGCTTCCCTCTGCTAGGTTTTATTGTCACATTTAGTAAAGAAAATTGTATTAATAGATTCACTATTTAACGGAAATACACAACCTAATTAATTTGTTGTAAAGTTTAAAATTTTAGTATATATGTTTTCCTAATGGTAATCTATTAAATTAAAGATTATATAATTATTAAAAAATTAAAATTATTTTATTATATATTAGTGTAATGGTGAAAATGTATTATGTTATATTTTTATTTAGTTGCATTTATTTTGAGAAGATATTACTTGTACATGATGGTTATCAATGTGTTTTTGTGTAAAGTTATGCTCTTTTACCTAATTCTATATGTAAAAGTTGATGATCCACCTTCACAAGTCAAGAATCCTCTGCAAGCACACCACTGGACGCGTCTATTCTGGCTCCAAAATGACAGTACAAATTGACTAACACGCGTGTTAGTCGCACGTTTTACACCGTCAATTTTGCAATTAACGGCTACGATTGACTAACCTGTCGCTAACACGCTATACTAAAGGTCTGTTTTGGAGCCAGAATAGATGCAGCCCACACCTCCTATCATATAAAAAGATCAAGCAAGAATAATATGGTCAACACAACCTGAGAATTATATATTGATTGCACAAAAGAATATGATTACAATGAATGAATGAATGAAACCCTAGATGCAAAACCCTAATGCAAGATAAAATTAGTTGGTGCCAAGTGTTACAATCATAATAAATGAGACAACTTAAGCTACTATTAGCCTAATTAAATAAAAGCAAAAAGCACCTAACTTTAGCTTAAGTGAATAAAGTAATTAAAGGACCAAATTAATTAAATAATTAGATAGTGTCCTATTACTCCGGCACCCCCTTAAGATGAACGTAGGGAGTAGCTAATAAAGCTAAGATGAATGCAAAGAAGCAAGCATGAATAGGTCGCGACAATAAAGGCTTGATTAGGCACCCAAGTACATGCAACTCTCACAAAAAGAGAAAAGGAGAAAAAACTAGTGGGAGAAAACTCCTCTCAAAAAGAGAAAAAGAAATACAAAAGAGTATAGTTGACAAAAATGAAGGACTCAAGATGTCCCCCCAAGTGTTGAATCAGTCACAAAAGTCCAATCAAATCCCCCCATAGGAGAGAAAAGAAAGATGATGTATCCCCCCATATGAGAGAAATGAAGATATGATATATCCCCCAATAAGAGAGAAGCTTTAATGTTGAAGAAGAAACCTTGAGCACAAATGTTGATGAAGATCCAAGAGTAGAAAACTATGTTCCTCCCCTTCGGAAGAAACAAATCAAATGGCCAAGGTAGATGCAACTCCATGAAGGGAGATGGAAGGAATAGTCATATGATGTGTTCCATGGAAGATTACTCAATTGTCCACAAGTATGAATCAAAACATGTCAAAACAACTGAGAAAATCCAAACAACTATGAAGATACCTAATGAACAATCTCTGAAGGGATTGTTGAAGATGGGGTGATAGGAATGCTCAAGTTGTCATCAAAGAGGAAGCAAATATCTTCAATTATGTCCCCAATGTCTAGAGTGTGTGATGTATCAAACCCTGCAATATCTGACAAGTACTCATCCTACAAAGCGAAAACTAGAAGGGAACTATTAACTTGTTTAACTAAACTGGTCTATGAAGAAGTGGGAGGTGGAGGAGGAGGCATGATAGAAGTTTTAGGAACCACTATGGATGACTAAAGCACACATAGGTTCAAGTAACCAAATCTCTCCTCAGATACCTGATCCACTCTAGATGCATGAGAGTTAGCACTAGCCAATGGAACTGCATGCTCAATGGGACAAAAATGTGAGAACTCATACAGTCAAGATGCATGATCAACATTGCCAGCTACAATGAGCTCACTACTATACAAATCTCTAACAAGTATTGAATCTGGGGTGAACTCAATTATCTTGCGTTTCCCACAGTAAGTAATCTGGTAGATGGAAAGGAGGTTGGAAGATAATGAAGACACATGAAGAATATTTTTAAATGTGACACCATCAACCTCAATAGAAGCATAACACTCAGGTAAGTGTTATTACCCATCAAAATCTATGAAAATGTACGATGCTCAAAAGAAGAGAACATACCCTCAAATGATGTCATTTGAAGATGTGTCGATGCAAAGAGAGCATGGCCTCTCATCTTGTCTTCACCACATTCCATAGAAGTTGACCCAGAATGTGCAGGTCCTCAAGTGGTAGAAGAGGATGCACTAGATGAAGGCAGTTGAATATGACTCTTAGGAAGAAGATCTATCATCTCATCAATCTACTTTGCATAACGAGGATTATCATCATGCCCTATGTTGGTGCAATAAGAACACTTACGCTTGTCATTCCTAGATGAAGACCTCTTGGAAGAGGATGAAGAATCTAAATCGTATGCATGAAACTCTAAAGCTAGCTGAAAAGACTTTGAACCTTTGTTCTTCTACTTCTTCTTATAATTCATTGTAGATGTAGAAGTTGAAGCAACCAAAGATTGAGATTTGGAACTAGAAATTGAATCAAGTTGTGTTAACTTGGCTTGTTCCCATGTCAGGTGCTCGCAAAACACCTCAAATGAAGGCATAGTGAAGGCAGAACATAAAGCATCCATGGTAGGATAAAATAATGAAGCAAAGAATTGAAATGGCCTTGAAGCTTGGACAAAAAAACAAATGTGCACTCTTTGTTAGTCTTCTCCTTGTTGAACCCTCTAGAAGTGATCTAATGGATATAGCTTCTCCAAAAAGTCCCCAATAGAGGGGAAGGAATCAAGTACCAATGACGTCAAATATGTCTCAAGCTAAAGTGCAAAGAACTTATTAATACCCACAAAAAAATGCTCAAATTTGAGTCATAGAGCCCAAGGAGTGATGTAGGAATCAATATGGAACTGGAAACTATCTAAAACATAAAAAATCAAACCCATAGCCTATCCATCATATCCCTATGATGAAGGATCTCAAACTAACAAATCAAATCGGGTTGGGTCTCATCTAAATATGACCATAAACCTCTGGACCGAAACAATTTGGTCATTTTAGTCTTCCATCTATGATAGTTATGGGGTACAAGTTTCTCAACTAAGGGTTGTACCATTAGATTTGGTTTTTAGGTTAGGTAAAGGCTAGGGGAATATGAGAATCTGCAAGATGATGATTCTATCCCCCCCCCCCCCACCCACCACCATCACCACAGTAAGAAAAGACAACCCTTTTGCACTTTTTTAAGTTGAGAAATCACAAAATCAAGAAATAATTAAATCTGAAATCATTGAGTACCTAATGAAAATTGTAAAAAATATGGACCTGATATCTATGTAGAGGACTCCGCCAACTCTCCAATGATATCTGGTTCGTAAAAAATGGATTCTAGATGTGCAAGATATGGCCCATAAGTGCAAAATTAAATATTTAACTTCGTACGCCTGGTACAAAAAATGGAGCAAAACCTAACAAAACTACCAGCACCACTTGATCACCACTAGAACTAGCTTTCCAACAATATCTTTTTGTGCAATTTTGAGTCCATATGCCCAAGTTATGGCCAAAAAACCACACCTAGATCAATTAGGACAAAAAAGGGCTTTAAGGGGTGCTTAGTTGTCCTTACAATGCTGACATCAAAGAATATGTCAAGGAATATTTCATGAGCTTGTAAAAAAATTAATCCCTCCTAAACCAAAATATTCCAAAAGATGCTAGAATATTCTTCAAAATGTTGCCAAATTTAGAGATTTTGCTAAAAATAGTGAATAGGGTGAATTTGGTGGAATCCACCAAAAATAGGTGTTGAGTTGTGCTAGCATAAGCGAAGGTACCTATCTGCATGTACAAGTACCTTGTTGGTATAGGTTTGTAGCAATTAATTTTCTCTTGCCTTTTTAAAAAAAATTGACCCCCCTCTCAAAACAAATTTTGATCTTTCCAAAAAAACTTGCATGCATAGAGAATTTTTTCATAAAATGGTACAAAGATGGTGTGGCATATTAATGGTGGGAGTACAAGTACGATCGTACTATATGGATTTGCATGAATAGCCCCCAAATAATTTGTACCCTTTTTTAGTGATAAATGATGATTTGACATGCGATTTTAAGGTTCTTGGTTGCTTTGAGCATAATGGTGAGGTCAATTTCACCACAAAGTGCCCAAATTTTTCATTGAACCTCAAATTTTGGCTCAATTTTTGTGCCCTTATCCAAATTGACCTTAAATATTAACTACTCAAATTTTGACAAAACTATAGCCAATCTATAGGTTTTGGGATGTTGTGAACGCGATGACAACCTTCGTTTGAGACCAACATGCACAAAAAAAAAATCTTAAGGTTGGATCCCTCAAGAATATGGACAATAACTTAAGATTAGCTATGATACCATGTAGACATTGATGATCCAGCCTCACAAGCCAAGAATCCTCTGCAAGTACACCACCTATCACATAGAAAGAACAAACAAGAATAATATACTCAACACAACTTGAAAACTTTGTATTGGTTGCACAAAAGAATATGATTAAAATGAACAAATGAATCCTTATGAAAGGATGAATTAAACCCTAATGCAAGATTAAATTAGCTAGCACAAAGTGTCACAATCATAATGAATGAGACAACTTAATCTATTATTAACCTAATTAAATAAAAGCAAAAAGCACCTAAGTTTAGCTTAAGTGAATAAAGTAATTAAAGGACCTAATTAATTAAATAATTAGATAAAGTGTCCTAATTACTCCAATATATCCACATGTCATTCCACATTTATTATTTTATCCTAATCATATGCACATGCATTTATATATATATATATATCTCTTCAATTAGAAATGAATAAGACTTAACTTATGACCACTTGGATGTGTCACCTCCTTGACTTATGCATCCAAGAGGTCAATATATTTGTACTTCATCTATTGATTTACATCTTTTTATGCATTCTATATATTAGATCAATATTTTATATTATTTGATATATTTGTTATTACAACTCACTTTTGCCATCTAGACCAAGGTTTGTATTGATTTATATTATGTAAATCCTACAATTTCCGATGATATTTAATTTCCTTTCTACTTGTGATAGAATGATTGCTTTAAAATGAGAGATCATGCATATTTTGTAAGATAAAAAGGTATTAGCTTACTTAATTAATTAAATCATATTAATTTAATAATTAAGTCATATTATCTCTATTTCACTTAAGCTAAATTTAGGAAGCTAAACTTAGGAATATTAATAATTAATTCATTATTAATTATTAATTGCTTTTAGGGTTTATGTTTTTAGGTTTTGATCTCCTTTTATAAGGATTGGTCCCTTTGTAATCCTTAACCAATCTGATTATTATTATTGCATTCTTTTGCTCTAGGTATTCAAAGCAATCTTTGTGTTTTGTGAATCTTCCATTATTGGGACAGGTTATTTGCATACAGGTGTTCACTGGGTTCTATGAGGTTGTATTTCACAACTTTAACATAGTATTAGAGCTTCAAACCTAAGGCTTTCTTGTTCGTTTGATTGAGAGATTCTACCTATAGCAAGTCTTATGTGCAATTTGGGTTGATTTGGACCTCACCATTGAATCTGGCACGTGCGAAATAGTCAAGATTGACTTTTTGTTTGTCAATTTTTGATTCACTAGGCTAGATCTATGAGGGTTTGAAGATTCGGTTTTTTTCTGATCCAAGAAGGCACATGTTTTTCAGAGCAATTTGGGCCCAAAAGGACTTCACGATTGGCTTCAGGAGGCTAATTCCATGAATTTTGATATATAATTCGACTACTTTGGGCATCGTTGACCTCTAAGGCACAAAAAAATTCCCTGTACGGCCATACCGTCGCCTATGCACGTACATCGAGAAAAAATGGCATTTTTTATTCAACCTTTTCTGGTTTTTAATTTTTTCCCATAAAATTGAAAATAATTATATAAAAAAACTAATGTAAGAAAATCACATCAAAAACTTTATTTAAAAACAAAAAAATTATGTTATAAGTTTTTTTATAAAGGGGGATCGTACCCTCTGCAGGGTACGGGCTGCAGCAAACCATAGACCTTGTAGCAAGCCCTACCATCCACCCTTCCAGCCACCGCTTTTTTGTTTTCAGCCAGCACCCCTCCGCCAACCTTTTGTCAGGCCGCCGCCGCCAGCAACCGTTTTCCAACCAGTGGTCCCTTTTTTCTGATGCCGCTACCTTTTCCGACCCTCGATGGCCCATTTCTGGTGGTAGTCAGATTTTTTTCAGCCCCTGTTGTTTCATCCAGCAACGCTGCTTTTCTGGTGGTCGATTTATTTTTCCAATAGCAAAAAAAAAAATTTGGCAATTGCTTTTTCCAGCAATGGTATTTTTTTCAAGCAGACAAGGAATATTCTTAGAATATTCATATTGACATCAGCAATACGAATGCCTTGCATGGCCCCCTTTGTCTCTCTTTGTGCCCTAAAAGATGGGTTTTTTTCTTTTGGGCATACGATATTGTTTTTTGGCAAACAAGATATCATTGGAAAGTTGGTTTTGTCTACTTTCCATATAGGTGGGTTTAATCACTTGTTTTTGTTGCTGGTACATTCTACAGCCATTTGAAGTTAGAGGTGCTATTTTCACTCTTGAGATCATAACCTTTCACACGTTTCTTTGTTTTTTGCGATTCCAACGGCATTGGGACAGTGTTTCAAATCTCTTCACAACCATCCATGCACTTTTTCCAAATTTTACTCCAGGTACATTTTATTCAGTTCACACTCTGGTGAATTACTTGGACAAATGAGCTCATGGAAACTTCTCATTTACGTGGGATGACTCATTTTTGGATGTTCTTCATGTATTTCCAGTCTTATGTCTTTTTTTGAAATTTTGAGCTTTCATTGTAAGCACTTATGATTTTGTAAATGCACTGAGATAAAGTGCCTCTGTATTGCACATGTATTATGGGATCTTGCACATCATTTTTATGCCTTATTGTACTCGCACTATGATATAAAGTGTCATGGGGAGGTTTGATGTTTTCCTTTGTTTTTTCTTCATACCTTTCTCATGTGTGTGTGTGCCTTGGTTTGCACACCCTTTGTATTTGCTTGTAGTTTCATGTTTGCACGGTCAGATGTTTTTGGTTCTTCTTCATGCACTACATTATGGATTTCAAATTCAATGTACCTATCATACCTCTCCTTTGTCAGCATTATGGGGGAGTTCATACTATTGGTGCTAATGCTTCCTTGGTTTCGCATTGGAGTGAGCTATGTATTCAATATTTGTTCCTATGTACTAGGCGGATGCAGCGGCTGGTTACCCATACATTTTGGTGAGATGGAATACTTACCATATGGACACTCTTGCATTCCTATTTTCTGGAGGCGACCTTCCATTTTTCATTTGATCAGTTCTTTAGACTGTTGGTTGCAAATTCATGTCTTTTTTATCCTAATCATCTTTTGTTTCAGAGGAGGTTCTTATTTCAACATCTTAGCAGTCATTCTATGACAGTGTTTGCGGCTTCTGCATGCTTCAATGATTCTTCATGCTTGTCTTTTGTTCCTATATTTTGGAATATTGTTGTTTGGAGGCTTCTTAGTCCTTCACTTGAGCTTCCAATCTCCTTTAGGAGAGGAGTTTTTTCCCATTGGGTTTTCTCGTTTTCTTATTTTATAAAGATTTCATTGTACTTGGGTACCTCATCAGGCCTTGTTGTCGGGACCCATTTTCACTTTCGTGCATCTAGTCCTTAGTTTTTTTTTAGCTTCTCCCTCACTTCATCTTAAGGGGGGTGTTAGATTAATAGGTATTAGTTTGCTTAATTAATTAAATCATATTGATTTAATAATTAAGTGACCTTTTCTCTATTTCGCTTAAGCTAAATTTAGGAAGCTAAACTTAGGAATATGAATAATTGATTCATTATTAATTATTAATTACTTTTAGGGTATATGTTTTTAGGTTTTGATCTCCTTTTATAAGGTTTGATCCCTTTGTAATCCTTAACCAATCTGATTATTATTATTATTGCATTCTTTTGCTCTAGGTTTTCAAAGCAATCTTTGTGTTTCGTGAATCTTCCATTGTTGTGACAAGTTATTTGCATACAGGTGTTCATTGGGTTTTGTGAGGTTATATTTCACAACTTTAACATATTTAATGATATTCTTTGGTTGATATCTATTGTACATTGGCGATGTAATAATAAATGTAAATGAACATCTATCTATACGAGCACATGACAAGAATTCATGAGAATATGTACAAAGGTAGCTTGGAACCAAGTTGTAAAAAGGGGCTAATTTGTTGGAATTTTGAATTTAGGTTGATCGGATTCATTCTTGCTATGGAGACTTCATATCTTCAACTCTCATTTGAGATAATAAAGATAGTAAAACTCATGTCAAACAACAAATTTTCAAAATGTGTACATGGATAATCAAGATAATTATGATAGAAAAATGTATAGAAATGCATAAGCATGTGAATAGGATAAAATAAATACATGTGGATAGAGATAAGTAAAAGAACATAACTTTACACAAAAACGCATTGATAAGCATCATGTACAAGTAATATCTTCGTAAAATAAACACAACTAAATAAAAAAGATAACATAATAGATATAATAAAATAATTTTAATTTCTTAATATTTTTTTATGAATAAGTGTGTCAGTTTCTATCAAGATTAATACTAATTACACAGTGACAAAACAAAATGTAGGAGGATGAAAGGTCACACCTCGAAGTCACATGAGCAGCACTCAAAAAGCAAAAGCAAACTCACATGGGTAGAGCTTGGAAAGCAAAATAGCAACTACACAAAACAATAGTCATGTGGGGAAAGCCTAGATAGTAGATAATCATAAAAAACATGTCACTTAAGCAAGATTAAGAAGGTAGAGATCGGTCCTAGCAAATGTATCCATATTAACTATCGAAGTATAAAATGACCCCTTTGAAATGAGAGAAATATAAAATGTTTCCACTCACCCCCTGAAAGAAGGGAAAGGGAAAACTCCCCCTCCAACTATTTCTCCCAATCCTACTAAAGAAAGAAGAGAGGATAGCTAGATTCCCTTGCTTGGTAATGGAATATTCTTAAGTGTCATAACAAAGTTAATAGATGATGAAATTTAATTGCTTTGAAGGGTTTGGTGAAGATGTCTATTGTCTAGTCCAAAGTAGATTTATTTGCAATTCAATGACCTATTCTTGGATGTGCTTCCTAATGTAGTACATATGGAACCTGATGTATTTGGTTTATTGATGATGGATAGATTCTCTTATATATTGATGGTACTTTAATTTTACAAATAATTATCAATAGATCATAAAATGAATGTCAAATTCAATTAGGAAATCAAAAAGTCTTAGTGTTAGCATTGACTACTCCTTGATTCTCAATCTCTATATAATAAAGAGTAATATGGCACATGTTGCTTCTTAACCAACCAAAATATTAGGCTAGAACTAAGATGAAATTTGTAGCCAAAAGTAAAGTTGTGATCTTCAAGATAATATACCAATATAAATCTATGTATCCAACCAAGTTTGAAATTATAGCTATAGTATAGTGAATCCTAAACCCATGTGTAAATTAAATAAAGTATGTGTTTTCCAACTTTCCAATAAAGTTCATGAGCCTCTTGGATAAAATAGGAATTTGTGTTAGCCACTAATGAGATACTTAGAAGAGTGTGATTCAAGAAGATGAGACTACCAACAAGTTGTATATATAATTAGGCATCAACCAATAGAGTAGACTTATTAAAATCAAGCTTGACTCTAGAAAAAAGGAAGTTGATGTAGGATTACACTAGCTATGTGAAACCCCATAAATATTTTAAGGGCATACTTATGTTATTCAAGAGTCACACGAAAAGAAGATAACTTGATCTCAATCTTAAGAAACTAATGCAATATAGTTAATTCATTATGGAAAAAAGTTCTTCTAGAGAAAAATTTGTTAGGAAAAGGTTTGTTGTACACCTTACATAATGTTATTTGTGGTGCACCTAAGGGACCTAGGGATGTGTGCATTGTTGGAGTTGATAGTGAAATATTTGTTGCAACCAAAATGCCTATCACATTTAAAGAGAAAAATCCACTAATGTGCTCATGCAACCTTCAGAGAATGAATGATCTAGAAAAACATGATAATATGTCCATATTAATTGGTTGAATAAACCTAGATTACCTAGATAGATTACAATAATTATAATGAATTCTTATAAAAGCATAAAGATAAAACCCTAAGTGTGGATTAAGTTAGATCATGACAAGTTTCCTCATCCTACTCTATGAGACAACATGACCTAAAATTAGCTCAATCTAAATATCAAAATTAACTTCTAAGTTTAGCTTAAGTGTAATAAAGTAATAGGGGGCCTAAGTAATTAATCATTGATTAATTAATTAATAAGGTTATTTCCTAATTATCCAACACCCCCTTAAGATCAACTTAGAGACAAACTAAAAACCTAGCGACAAATGCAATGATGGTGCATGGATGGGTGCATGATTGGGTTATTACCTAATTCTCCAACACCCTCTTAAGATTGACTTAGAGACAAATTAAAAACCTAGTGACAAATGCAATGATGATGCATGGATGGGTGCATGATTGGGTTTGGACTACAAGGCCTGATAAGGTACCCATGTACAAACAAATGCAATCTCTCATAACCAAAGAAAAGAAGAAAAACACATGGGAAAAAATTCCTCCCCAAAAGAGAAAATGAAATAAATGTACTATTGAAAGAAGGATATGACTCAATGTGACCCCCCAAGGGCTACTTCTATCTCAAAAGTACAATGAATATACCCCCATAAGAGAGATAAAATGATGATATGAATCACACCATAAAGAAGTAGCTCTTGTTCGAGTGATGAAAGCTTGAAGATTGGACATGATCCACTACTTGCAAACAACATTTCTCTCCTTAAGAAGAAATAAATCTAATAATGATTGGAGAAGTCATTTCCATAAGATGAATGAATGGGGAATCCAAATCCAAATGATGTGTTCCTCTAAAAACTACTCAAATGTCCTTATGTTGGAACATTTGAGATGGTGTCAATCCAAAAACTTGTGAAGACTGGTGTAGAACAAGTTGCAAAGATGATGAAGATGGTTGGCTAACCGCAATGATTTGGTTGTCAAAAAAGTGGACATATTCCTCCAAATATGCAATCTAAGACTCCACAAACAAGTATGATGTGTTTGCAAGATACAAATCCCAAGTTTCCATGTCTAGAAGATGGATGTCATGTTGCATTGAATTAATAGGGGCCAAAGATGCATTGTTGTCAAGCTAATTAATAACGAATAGGATGAAAATTGGGTCTCAATCTGAGTAAGAACTAGAAGACAAGCTCCTAGAATCCATTAAAACATGCAAGCCTTGTAATATACTCAACCTTTTCTAAAGTATCATCATCAAAGGGTATAAAATATACATGTGCAAGGGGAATAAGAAAATCTATAGCAAGATCTTCTTTCCTTGTGATATTTTATAGATTTTCTATGGCATATACTAGGTGCACCCAGGCGTACCAAAGAAAACTTGGGATGAACCCAATTTAAAAAACGCTCAAACAAATTTAAAAAGCTAAAAAAAACTTTTAAAATACCATTTTTATGAGAGTTTCTATGGCGCACTTGGGTGAACTCGGGACGAACCCACACAAGAATTAAGAGTGGAGTCCTTGTCATTCAAACAAAGCTTAGATTGGTTCTTCCTCCTTATTGGGACTCAACCCAAAATCTTTAATTTTTTTCTTGATTCATTTCCCTTTTGTGTGTCTACGACTATTTTTTACCTATACTTGAATTTTTGTGTGGGTCTTGAGCTACTAAATTATCCTAAGTTTGGTCTTCTTCAATTCTTCACATGCCTATAATGTGTAGCAATTGTCAAATTTTTGAAGTGTACATTTTTTATGTTGTAGGTTGAAATGTTTAATGTTGTGAAAATTGTTCGATTGTTGGAGTGTCTCTATTAGGTGTAACCTTCCACTCCCCTTCACTTTCCTCGGTTCCTTGTCAAAACTTCAAAATTTCATCTCCTACCATGATACCCTCCATTTTTTCCTTATGTCAAGTGGTCTATCAAATCTTCCCCTCCCTCGGTACCCTCTTTCAACCATTCTCAGTCTCCAAACTTAGTGGTATGAGGTATGGAATTTTCCCAACCCTTAACAATTCAAAACTTTTGCCTATTTTTCACTAAGTTCTCACCAATTGACCAAGGTAGCTTAAAAACGGCATATGTGGGTCAAAAAAAGGTCCAAGTATGTCTATAAATTACTAAAAACTAACAAGAATTTTATTTTGTTTCTCATTAATATTTCTACTTAGGTTTGGCACTATTTCATGGCAGCTTTCAATGGAGGAAATTGGAAGGTGATTAAGGTTTTCAGTCTGAAGGTTGTTTTGGACATGAACCTAATTGTGATCATTCAAATGGTTTTTTTCATGTCCTAATCTTGTGAAGCAAATGAAAATATCATTCTTGAAGAAAAATTAATGTAGGTAGAATTATTACAAGTGTTCTATTTGCACATTAGTTATAGCTATAAAGACAAAAATAATCTGAAAACCCTAAATTGGACCCGATGAATCTCTAAAATTGTTGGATCAAACTTAGTAGTGCCCAAAAATCATTTCTATATATACAAGTGTAGATTCAAAAAGGGAGAAAATGAGAAATTCAATTCATGTTGTGTTTAATGCGATCATTAAGTTTTTGTAGCACTTTTTTCATGTTGTCTCTTGGCAATGTGTCTATAGTAAAAAAAAATGGCTCTCCTATGCCATTAAATACCAAACACAAGGGAACTATTAATGTAGTTGGCATTAATAGGTTTGGTATTTGGCATATCATTAATTCCCATGGAGATTCCAATACTTCTGAATGGGTTCTATGCAATTTAGACCATAATTGTCAAAGAGATAACAAATTGTTAAAAGGGTGTAGGTGGGTTTATTTGCATCATTAATATTTTTCATCACCTTGAGGCTCCAACAACAATATCAAACTCAATTAAGAATCAATAAAAATTATTTAGCTATTCATATATAGGTTTGAATATCAAGCCAAGTTTAGGGCCTACTTAAGTCTACGAGTTGTTATAGGACATCAATTGATGTAAGTATGAACTTTAAAAGAAAAAATGTATCTTGTAGCATATAGAAAGGGCCTATAAATGTACATCTCTACAATGGTATGTCTTCATGATGTTTTGTAATGATTTAGGGGATTGTGTAGTTGTAGTTGTATAGTTCCTCTCACCATATTTGCAAGTGTGAATGTGACTAGGATTTGATGTGTGTGTGATAGTGCCTAATGTATTTCAAAAAAACTGCCATAATCATTCATTTGTTTCATGTTAGTCATTGTAGTTGTATAATTATTTATTATGTTCATTATATAAAATATAATCTTTGATTTGTATATAAATGCATTTCTAGTTTTGTTGATACTCTACCTGATCGCACTTCTTTCCTCTTTATTGTTCATTACTCTATTCCCTAATAGATTACGCACTTGCACTTATTGGTTCAAATATCAAATGCTTTAATTTAAGCAATATATTTGTTCTATTTAATTGTAAGATAATGTTAGGTTTAGAGTAGGTTTGCGCATATTATTCAATAATTAATTTTACAAATCAAGGATAAATATTAAATGAAATACAATTGTTAAACCATTAGAGTCTGAAAAACATGGTTACTCCTTTCCATTGAGTAAAAAATGACAAATGAAACCATCTTAAAGGATAGAAATATTGTTGTATTTAGGTGTGTGTGGAAGGTGTTTGATCAACTACATAGAGATCTTTTGAAGCAAGTTACACTTGATATAGTGACACAAGTGTGGATCAAATGTATAGTTGTGCATGGCCATTTTTTATTTTGTTCATTGTGATATTTTAATTGATGTAAAAAATGTCCTTAATGAGATCTCTATTAATACTCTCGCAAGTTTAAGATAAGCCCAAAGAGTAGGACAGATTACCCACTCTTATTGTACGCCTTAAGTCATCCTCAATCTACTGAACTTCCATTTTACCTTCTTGAAGACAATCCCCTAACCTTGAAGGTGAGAACATGTTCTAGGATCATGGACCTATAATGTTAGGACCTAACATTCCTAAAGAAAATAGCATATTATATGTAGACATAAGGACTCCCAAAGATGACATCATAAACATTCGGTCATACCACATCTATAACCACCTCATTTCTAAATTTTGGGTTGAATCCAAATTGAAGTTGCACTGCTCAATTACAAATACATCCACTCCTTTCTTCAACTGTACCAAATAACATGGGTAATGGTGGTCTTTGGTCTTCTAAACAATTTCACCATCCAACTTTTGAGAAACCATCTTTTCTTGAGAGAATGTATCGAGAAGAGTGTGCCTTTTTCCCTTCCACTTGGATTTTGAGGTGGAAGAGTTTGGTCAATAGTTGTGCACATTATCTTGAAAATTATGGCATGTGACAACTTCTTGTCAATTTTGAAGTTGTAATTTTTCCCTTCTGCCTTTTCTCATATGTGTGATGATCTTGTCATTTTTCCATGAAGGTGCCAATTACATCTACAACTTGCAAAACCTCTCCTTTGTGCTCATCCTTCTCGCAATGAGTATAATGGAACTCACCCTTATTTTTTCCCTTGGAATTAATAATAGTGGTGACCTTTTTCTTTCTTTTCTTATTGCCTTTATCACCACCACATTTTTCTTGACCAATTATTTTTCAATGTAGGAAGTACTATTTTCTTGTCCAACGTCAAGTAAATGTGTTTGCGCACAAGGTTCATGACATTCTTTCCTAATTGGATCACCTTCTTCTTAAATTATTTTTTTGTATTCTTACTCATTTTGACCTTGTCTTTATCTGAAGTAATATTATTGGTATAAGCAATAATATTTTCAATCCTAAATCATGCCTTATCCTCATCCACTTCTCTATTTGAATTCCTCACCTCCATTTAACTTTGAGATGTCATAACTAAATCAAAGTTCTATTTTGTCAACCACTCTTTCAAGAATATTCAAAATCTTGGTCCAATACCACCTAATTTGTACAATGATAGAAATACTCTCCTAGAAATCACAATTTATGATTACTTGCAAGACAACTCCACAAAGCACCTTTAAACAAATAAATTACTAGCTTAAAAAATCTAAAAAATCAAGCTTAACATGTTCAACATTGTGAAAACACGAGAAAAACAAGAAAACCACAAAAGGCTAAAATAAGTATACTTGGAGAACCCTCAAAGAGGAAGAAACTCTAGAAGAGTGATCTCATGCTCTTTGTGTCACATTTCAATCAATTACAAGTTTACAGAATGTTGTTGGGATAAATATAAAAAGTGTTTGCAATAAATTTAACAATCTCCAAACACCTACAAAAGATCTCTACACTATGATACATTTTTGTTCCTCTTACAACAAACAAAACTTTAACAAGATGGAAGTAAAATTTTGAATCAATCCTTGTATAATAGGTTAGAAGTCTCATATTGCCTTCTCCACATCCATCATTGATGCCAAAAGGAAAATCTAACATCAAGAATGTGCATTGAAAGATCAAAACCCTTTATCTTCAACATTCTATCTGAACTATGACAAGACCACCACTAATCCTCAATGCTAGTATTGAAACCACCAAGGTGGTTGACAGACTATCACTGCCCCTCAATATCGCCTCTGAAACCATTGGGGAAAATTCAAGATCATTATTCCTTCACGGTGTGGATTAATAAAATTGTCAAGGTGGCTACAAGACTACTTGTTGAAAAACCTCTAATATTGTCACCGGACATTTCTTTCTTCATTTTATTTATTAATATCCTACTTTCTAACCTCCTGAAAATGCTCTGGAACACCCCAAGGTTGTCTCTAACCTAGGTCAAACAATATAGCTTTAAAGATCACCAAAATTGGAAACATATGTAAGCACATACAACTTCGTAACTAGGGATTTCAACATTTGACACCCAATCATGCAACTATGGTTCATTTTTTTAAATCAAAGGGATTTCAACATTTGACACCCAATCATGCAACTATGGTTATTTTTTTAAATCAAATGGCTTGTGTATTGCCAACCACAACACTAGGACAACTTTTTAGCTAAAAATAGCATTTGACCACACAATCATGCGATTATGATAGATTTTTCAAATCAAATGATTTGTGTGGTCATGCATGTTTGATAATGGTTTCTGCTTAGTATGCTGTCCATTCCTATTTATGTTGGCATGTCATGAAGAAAAGAAGCCAAGTATGCGGAAACATTTTTTAAACTAATCTTAAAGGAGAGTATTGTGTAGACACTTCCTAAAAAAATCTTATAAGATAGGACGCAAATTTTAAAATATTTATACAAAATCATTTTGTTGGTCTCTAAAATTGCTTCTAGAAAAACATCTTTATGGGAAACTTAGTGAAGAGGAACCTGCACGTATTCGCTGAGCAACCTCTGGGATTTTTTAAATCTGCTCTTCGTTCATTGAGGGGGAAAAGGGGAAGAAAGAACATAAAAGAAAATCTAATCTAAAGCGATGCGCTTGAACAGATATTTATGTTAAACTAATGACACAGTGAACTTCATATACATGTAATTCTAAGGCCCATTCAACAATCTACATGCCCTGAATGCCAATCAAGATACATTCAAAGATTTCCCAAACATGAAGCAACACACACATAAGAACATCCACTAGTAAAAGACTATGAAACATGATTTAATTAGCAGAGCTTAAGCATACATTACTACTATTCGAGCTTGAATTTGACATTGCACAGAAAACCATCAATGTACCCCAAACAAAATAATCAGAGGCCTAAAGCACAGTTTGATTATCATAATTCCAACATACAGTAACAGCTTTGAGGCTAAAATTCTTGCCTAGAAATCTTATCTATATCTCTCCTAATGAAATAAAAGTTCAGACCCCTTAATTGAGTAAACATATCCCCTTTTATAGAGGAGAGCTTAACTACCTGCTACCAGAAATGAAAGAACATCCGGACAATAGGCCAGCTGGCACATTGTCTTCATCCCGTATTCATCAATAACCGTGGAAGCAATGATCGTTACGATCCTCCGCGCAGGCAAGAGCACCCTTTTTGTTAATCGGATCTAAAGAAGCATCTTCATTGTTTTCCTGCAACAGACTCCTTGGAATTATCTGGGACAAAGCCCCAAAAATGGTTCGCATGTAACCATTCAACCGTCTGCCATATGAAACAAATACCCTGTCTCTGAAAAAGGAGCACGTGGAGACATTCGGCAACCGCTCTAGATGGACACACGACAATGGAACGGGGAGCCTCATCTTTCAGGAAAACTGTGCCCCAAAAAGTCTTGCGAGGCTGCCACCTGTTCTTCAATATACACACCGCTTAAACGGTGAGCGCGCCCTCACGAGAAATAAAAGTCAACACCACGTGGCACTCAAACGGAACCTCACAACCGAAGGAAAAGATAAATGCCAAAGAGATGAGCTATGCCAACACGTGGCAGATGCACGCGAGCACTGCAACTCAAAACACCACTGCAACTCAAAACACCCCCGAGCATGGAGAAAACACACTTAGCTCTCAAAAGAAAAAGGACAAACCATGCGGATGCAACGTGAATTAAAATTCACACACACAACATAGGTGCACATTAAAAAAAAAACTCTTTCAAGAGAAAACCTCCTCTCCAAAGTAGGCTCAAATTGTTATTCAATAGTCTAAACACAACTATAATACAAATTGCAAAGCGAGCCTTTACAAAAGTATCACCAACCTAGTGATTTTTAGTAATTTCCAACAAATTAATGATACCTACAAATTCATTATCTAATTCCCTAAGTGGAAGTGGGAGTACTTTAAACTATAGAAGATACAACCACCCAAAAAGTGGCATCCAAACACTTGATTAATAGACCAATATCTGAATTCTAAAATGAGTTCATAACCTAAAATCTCTTTTAATATAAACCACACATCAAATTGAGCATCACATTTTGATTCCATTAAATCTATTCAAAGTTGCCTTTTGATGTGTTGTAACACACATCATAAATTGATCAACATGCGCAACACAAGCTAGAATTTTTTTTCATCTACAAAACTCGAAACACAAAACTTAAGTTTGTGATCTCACTATCCAATAATTCCAGTAATAACATTAACAACGTTGAGAAACCTTTTCTGACGACTGCAAGCATTAAATTAATGCAATTGATAAATGGAAGCATTAGCCTCCTTTGTCAGCTCTACCACAAAAAACCCACAATAGTTACAAACCTCATGAGTTTAATACTCGTGAAGCTCCCCAGTAATTCGTTATGATTTTATGCTGACAACTAGTCAACACCATCAAAAGTTAAGAACCCGTTGCTCGCAATACCTATTAAGTTAAATGGTTAAAATGATTCAAAGCTGAACATAACCTCCAATTAAGCATACCTAAGAATGAAATGCCACCAGCAATAAAACACCCGAGAATACACACAACATCAATCTAGATGCTCGTTTATATTATGGTTAAGACGCAAATTTATCAAACCTTCGTAACTTGAGAGAGTAATTTATTAAACCCTTCAGAACTTTTGGAGATAACATTTTATGTAAACCAAAACTTTTGGAAACCTTACAATAGCCTCTACAGAAAACTTTCCATAATTAGGTCAACCGCAGAGATCTAGAACTTGTTCTATTTGATCCTCAGTAACATCAACCCTGTATAGTGGAAATGCAACATAAATTTTAAACTCAACTCTTCTAACCACCAATATATTTATTCTCCATTGTATGATCATGTCTATAACAAGTACATCACAGCACTAAAATTCTGTATAATTTACATGAGGCCAGAGAAAATGCAAGTTGTGACATAATTGTACCAGCTACAAAGCATTCAATGACCTCTACAACTAATATAATAGCAACTCAATTTGTACACAAAGCTATTCAAACCAGACATTCAATCCACCGATTCTTGCGAAATCTCCATTGTTTGATATCATTACTTTTTTCGTTCGCCAAACAAACGCCGCAAGTAAGACTGGCTTGTTTTTTGTCACTTGATGTACTTATTAATCGTCACTAGTTTGGCTAATTTCCTTTTTTCCCAGACAGAATCTGCCAAAATGAAATTACCAAAGATTGTTTGGACTAACAAGTAATTCATTTCATTATACTAACATAGCTCTCATTAACAGATTCTCATCAGACAATACAAAAAAGTCTATCTGGTCAAAGTAATATAAGCAAAAACCACCTCCCACAGAAAAATTGAGACAACTTTCTAACCAGAGAACGTTAAGCGCACATTGAACTTCTCTTGATATAAAATAATATTGTTAGAATACCATTCTGATGAAAACTGAAACCATTAGGTACAAAAAAAACAAGGACAAGAGCCAACTGTTGGTAACCAAAATTTTGATTGCATTGTACGACCTTTAAAATAATAATCCTGTTTAAACAACTTTAAAAACTATTTCCGATCAGCACTATCAACATGACTATGACCTTAATCAAATTTGTCTGAATAGCAGAATCTGAGACTTTTACAAGATGTCAACTACTCCTATCCCTAGCTCTTGCAGCAAGCTTAGCAGCAACTTCTTCTTCAGACAATGGCAAATAATAAATTCGAGGACTTGTTCTGGTCTTCTTAAACAAGTCATCAAGGGTATGGACAGGCTGTTCCACTTTTTTGGGTGGCAAAGGTTGTCTTTCCCGAGCTGTAGCAGGCAATGGTGGTGGGGGTGGAAGTGGCAGAGATGGTGGGGGAGGCAGTGCATGCTGTGGAGGTCCTGCCACACCTTGCCCAGTGGGTTTAAATGGCATTTGATTATGCAAAACATTGTTAGAATGGGGTTGAATAGCAACTGGTGCATGCACAGGAGCTGGTGCCTCTGGTGGCCCTTCAACCTTGTCTTTCACCTCCTCTGGACTGACATGCTCAACAATCAACTGCCGCCCTCCATTTCGTGGCCATTGCAAATTGTACAGTGCATTGCGGGTGGCAATTGCTTCCTCTATTGAAGAGTACTAAACATGAGGAAAGATCAAATAAGTGAGGCCCTTATTGTTTCTGAAGGACACTGAAAAAGAAACAGGTACATATTTACACTAACATACCGTAACATAGCAGTGTGTCTTAATGTGATCCATCCAGAAATTTGTAACAGTACCAGTGTTGGCCAGAAGCTCTCGTACTGCTTTTAGTGTAAATGGACGTAAAAATCTATCTATTCGGAGAGAATTTGTTGGAGGCTTTTGCGATGGCGGTACTACAAAAAAACACCATTTTTTAGCAATCATTAAGTTACTCAGTTTTCAATTTTTTGATTCATTGGTAGCAGCATCAACTTAACAAGGTACAATGAAAATCAAAAATCAAAATAGACTTTACCAACACGCTCTTTTGGAGAATCAACGTTATTAATAGAATCTGATCTGGACAGCATAGTTTTCATGGCAGAGAGTGGCTTCTCACGCATTGCAACAGCTGAAGCTGACACAGTGCCAGAAGAAGCAAATGAATATACTGGCAGCTCTCTTTCTGTTGTTGAAGCCTTCGCTGCATCACCAATAAGATTATTTCCCACATTCCACCGTCGCACTCTCTTTGCAGGCTCATGCAGTCCTGGCTCCTGATCTGGAATGCATCAATCATAGAAATGGAATTCAATAATGAAGAGAAATGATTTCTTGGAGATGGTATGGCAGATACTACCAGGGTAACATCATAAACCAAATTATTAATCCTAATATGTCTAACAGTATGACTTTCATGAAAAACCGTATGCAACATCCTACCATAAGTCCAACAAACAAATAAATATGATGGGCAGAAAAACCATATACAACCAATTAGTAATACCATTCTAATTTTACAAATGAAAAACTGAAAGCAATCAAAAATATGTATTATGAGGTCATCAAAAAACAAATTCTGCCAACCTCAATGGTAATGAAACATGCATGAAATAGACAATTGCATGCATGGCATAAAATACAGAACCTGAATTAAAAAATGAATAATGTTAAGATCAGAGCCCAGGTCAACAGGTATGTGGAACATTTTTTGATTGTATCAAGATTAACAGTACCTAAAGCATTCCCTTCCATAAAAACAAACATATCTTACAAGATATATTATGAAACTATAAACCAGTAAATGTGTTCCATGTGAAAGAATCCACCTTATTTGATATTTGACTACATATATCATTATAATGAAAGCCATTAATGACAATCTGAAATAAGCATTTCCTGTGTCAACAGGAATATGCAGATAATCCAATCTCCAATATTGTTTGCAAGAATAACAAAGATTTGGATTGCTTCTTGCAGCCAGTGAACATTCAATAGAAAAACACAAACCACCCCTCATCCTGCTAGCAATATTGAATGAATAGTACAAGATACAAACAAAACCTGTAAGTCAGTCAATCAATGCAAAGAAATTTCCAGCACATTCCATATGGTACTATTTGCCATATAACAAGCTTCAAATTCCTACATCCCACATGGTAAAATTCTCCATTGCTCCATATTAATTAAAATAACTAGTACTCCATTACAGCATAAAACCATAATATGAATGGAAAGCAATTAAAAATTCCATGTGATAAATACTTCTGAAAGACTCTTTGGTATTACTCTGGTAAAATAATTTTAGACACCTATACCCTGAGTAGTCTTTCCACACACCTCCAAATTAGGTCACAGTATTACCAAAAAAAATCAGAAACGCTTTACACCTATAAAACAATTGACTTGACTTGAGGTGCCATAAAGCATACAGGATTCTCTTGAATAGAAGACAAGAAACAAAAAAGATCAAGCCTTCTGCTTGATATAATAGATGCATCTTCCATTTCTTTGTACACCAGCCTCTCTCTATGATGACTTCTGATTTCTGGGAGCATATCATCCAGACTAAGAGTCCTCATTAAAGCACAATAGTAGATAGCTACAGAAGATAAGATTTGTAATGCCAACTCAGCTAGTCATTTTCCTTCCTTTCCACCAATGGAAAGACCTATAGCCTAGTCATTATTTTAACAAATTTCACTACCTCCGTTGCTTATTCCATTCCCTCAAATAAATGAAGCATGTATGTTTTTCTCCCTAGCCAATGGATAGCATATTCAGTTCAATTTATACCCTATGAATTTTTGAACAAGTTTCATTGCATCCTTTGCTTAGTCCATCTCCTCAACAAAATCAATTGCATAAGTTCATCTCCCTAACCAGTCAATAACGTGTCACAGGTTCCATCCTACCCACGAAGAATTATACTTCAAAATAATCTTTCAATTCATACATTTGATGGAATAGAAGTAAAAGAAACAATCTGAAATGTAAAAACTAACCATTTTCACAACAAATGCCTGCCAGTCAGAAGAGAAGCAATCAAAAACATCATGTACACTTGAATGGTGAATAGAGAAGTGGGCTTTCCTCCCCCCCATATCAACATGCTGAAAATCTTCCACAATTCCCATTGTGCACAAAAGGTCCACAGCATGCAGACAAAACTTTGCTCAAAGCTGACTGTTCTGAAATTGCCAACATCCCTCCCAGTCCATGGATATCCCGGCAAGCATATTACCCAGGCCCCCTGTATAAACTCAGCTAAACTCTGAACTATCAAAGAAATGATACTTCCATGTTCCATATAAGCGAACAAAATACCTAACATTCAAACTGTCCAAAAATATGGGATTCAGTGCAAAGACATTCCATCCTTTCCACCATCTTTACATTATAAGGCAACAGCAGATATACCAGGCACTGAAAATGCAGGTAAACATCCGAACATAGCCCAAAATTTCAAGTTCCTCCAAATACCAAATGGTCATACCCAGTGCACAAACCTTCCCAATTTGGAATTCATGTATTTTAAATACCTTCCTGTGAAATGCTGTCAAAAACTGTTTTACTATGATAGTGCTGACCTGTCTTTACACCTTTTTATAATTTAGATAGACAAATTCTACTTCATATTTTGCTTTCAAAAGCTATTCGAAAGTAGATGTTTTAAAGCAAAATTCAGATATAGAATCAACCTGAGCTGACTGTTGCAATATTTTGGCAGACTTTGCTTTCTTAGACCCGCCAGAATTCTCACACAAAATTCCAGTTTGAATATTGAGACTTGCAACTACATACTCATGTAGGCACCCCGCAGATAGTGAGCATAATTTCATGCCACCTTCAAAAAATGTCTGCACAATAATACTGGAAGATGATTCACCCATTATCCCTTCTCTGTTGTTTTCAGAATCTCCATTAATATTGTTTGTTTAAGATGAGTCGATCTTCTGTTGATCAATGAATGCATGCTCTCTTTGAATGACCAAACACAACGCCAAAATGCTCACTAACCCATGCATTTGGTTGCTTGCAAGTCTGCTGCATGATTTGAATTCCTTTTAAAATAAACTCAGCTTTCTGAACCTAGCAATCATTTCCTGATGGAATGGCCATGCCTCTGTTGTCGAGAAGGTGCTGCATTGTACCCCATGTCATTTTCAAGAATCAGCGTGCAGTAATTTTGAATGTCATTTAAATATTTTATATTTATAAAACCTTTGTAGCTTGATACAACAGGCATGCCCATAAGCTGCATTTCTGTGTTTAGCCCTGCCTCAAAAACAAATATGTATTGACCACTTGCTAAATGTGAGATCTGTCAACAAATGTCATTGCCGAATATCCAGTAGAGAATGCCACTACCTCAAATTTTATCCCTCATAAACATTTCTTTCCCAACTGGTCCCTACTTATTACTTAGCAACTGCTGCCGACCTGGCAGCTTCAAACAGACTGAGTGTCTCCTAATCAAACTGCAAAAGACATGCTGGGACCATAGAGGAAAAGAAACTATAAAAATCTTGCAAAATAGAAAACTTAAGATATCCAGCAGGTATGCATACATACTAATCAAAGATGCATGCAAGTGCACTCTTGTTGCTTTATAAATTACACCATAAGGGAGTTATACATTAAATGTCTTAACAAAAAAAACTATTAAAAACTTACAAAAAAAATTGTGCACAAAATCAACAAGCTTGTTATTTGGGTCTTTACATTTTCATTTTATCATCTAAGCTTCTACTGCTCTCAAGAAGCAAACAAAGCTAAAAGCCATAATCTCTGAAAATTTTCAACAGTCTAGAACCTACCTGCCCAATACCAAAGTCAAATATAATAAATAATTACATATAAGGTCATTTCGCAGAAAATATGATTGTCCCAAAAACAAGGTAGAAAATCACATTTGCTTCAATATGAGTAATTTGAACTTTACATTATTGTGACCAACTGGGAAAGAGATACACAAGCCTGCTTAACAGTAAAACATAAAACAGAAACAGACATTCAACCTTAGAACCTAAATCTGCAGTAGCAAATCTAAATCCCAAACATATAGGTATATAGCCAAACACAAAATTGCCATTCAATCCATAATTACACAAATCAATAAACTCAGCCCCCACACTGATTTTTTCTTTAAGTTGTGACCTTTTCAAATTAATCAGTCAAACCCCTTTTATGGCCCCCAGAAAAAAATATTTCTGGGTTCTTTTATTTCTGCAGCGTTTCTGATTTTTTCCTAACACTTTCCAATTTTTTCCCAATTACTTCAAAAAAATTATCATTTGCCGATTTTTCCGAACTCATTAAAAATACTTATCATTTAATTTGCCAATTTATTCAGAAAAGTGATTTTTGCTACCATGATTACATCTATTATTACTCTCTCTAAAATGCAGGTTTTGGGATTATGTTTGCAATTTTTTAGAAAAAATTGAACTGCCTGATTCCATTTAACAAGTTAAAAATAGTAGATGCAAAATGCCGTAATAATATCTGATGACAAATTTGCATGGGCAAAAGGATGAGCAATTTCTCATTCAAATAGGAGTTGCCCAAATCACAGAGTATGCCCTATATCAACCAAAACAACTCGAAATCTCGTAAATATCAACCCCCACAAATCCACTTGATTTACCTATCATATTCATCCATACTAAGTTATCAAATTAGCAAAGAGCTTGACTGATTCCAGGTATGAAACATCCCACAATCAGAATCTGCATTAATTCACCAGTGGTTTTCAAGAAAGTACCTATTTTCCCCACCAGAATCTTCTGCAGTAGCTAGATAGCAAATCCCAGATATTCCAACATTTAAAAAGGTGACCTCAATTTGCTTATGAAGCAATTTCAAAGGGGTTTTTTGACTTTTTGACTCTGATATTGGATTTGTGCACTGCTGGCCAGAACCAGAAATGGGTGCAAGCAGGATTAGGGTACAGCCTGGGTTCACACTTGGGTTCATCCTGGGTGCCGAAGTCACAAATTGAGAAGGACAAACAATTCAAAGACCATGGCAATGTATAGTCGTACAATCAATTCGAAGACATAATCTGTCTAAATGCCAATCATGTACAAAGCCTTCTTATTAGTGATGAAAACAATTAACTCAACTTGTAATATCTAACAAGATCTCATTATTCATAGAAGAATATGATGAAATCTATGAATATCCAACATAACCTTTTTATTTTTGGAAAAATACATTGACAAATGTGAAAGTACTTTCTATGTTCAATATCACCTCTTAAACATAACATGCCCGCAGACAACTATGGGAATTTAGTAATGATCTTATTGAAAAATTTGAGTATTTGTCAGACAAGAATTTGACAGTGTGGAAACGGGTTCTTTTTTTGTGGGTTTGACTTTGCACTGACAATGAAGAAGGCCTCTTTCTAATTTTTTTAAATCGGAAACTTGTCTTGCACGTACAAATTTGTATTGTGTGTTCAACAAGCTTCTATTCTTTAATTCACCTATCTATACACTGATACAGATACCCAAGGGAAAAAGATTGTCATACCCACAAATCCGTATCTGTATCCGTATCCGCAATCATACCCGAATCAGCAACTTAGCTTTTTGACCTTCAGAAAACCCTAACCTTCATGTTTCATTCTTTCTATAGGTTTAAGTAGCTGCATTTCATTCTTTTCATCTGTTTAGCACTGCCAAAACTCTACTACAACATAGTACTTTATTCGTTTGTGTCTTTAACAGCAAATAGGGAAGGGAGAGAAAGTTTTCACATTTGATAGGGCAGCCCACAGAAACAGCCAGCAACCCAGCAAACACAAAACACTAACAGCCAATGAAACCAGTTATTTTAATCAGCTCACGATTTGCCTCACTAAATCTACCCACAATTTGCCTCGGAAAGGATATCAATCAACATTATAAATATTAAAACAGCTATGTTCCACAGGGACGCATCCCCTGTGCTGGTACCCCCATTCCCATACCAGTGGGGACGCGGGGATGGCTTATAGAAGTACCCTGCCCGTCCCCAATCCGAGCAGAGTTTCGGAAACGTTTTGAGGACGCCTCTGAGAGTGATCAGAGGCAGGGATGTAGGGGATTTCCAAAAGTCCCCTTGCCGTCCCAGGAACTTCTGACCATCCCCCACGTCCCAGGCCACTTTTGGACAGCCAGATTTTTAATAAAAACATAATTTTTAATTTGAAAAAGGGCTTGCTGGGCCCACAAGGACACCCAAACCACATTAAACAATACCAAAACCAAATCAAAGCATAAAATAACCAAAAAGAAGAAAGACATTCATTTTCAGATTTGCAGAGAAAGAGAAGAGCAGCAAGAGGAGCAGTGACTCAGGCTGGAGTTCTAATTTTGATTTAGAATCTTAAACCTACCACCTGCTGATTATGAACAGACATATTTTCTTAGTTCTATCATTTCACTATTATCGGCAGCTGATTATGGACTTCTATGTTTATTGTTTACAGTTTATGTCATTTCATAGTTGATACTTGGAGCCTTTGGGCATTTTTGTTATAATTCTACTATAGTATGTATGCAGATTGACGATTAAAGCATTTGAATTTTGTTAATTTGTTTCTTGATTCTCATGTGAAATCCCAATTCCAGTCTAATGCTATGTATTAATCTTCTACAATGTCTATGATGAATGATTTATCAATGTTATGATATGCATATTTGAAATTTCTCTCTGTTTTTTAAAATTCCCATATTTTTTAACAGTCATCCCCTAAAAAATGGCCCAAAAGTACCCCCATACCGGAAGCACATCCTGTTGTCCCTGTCCCCAAAACTTAATGGAACATAGTAAAACAGTAAATATTAGTTATTATTTTTATGATTAACAATATTTTAATATTACTATTTACAAAAGATGCATAAATCAAAAAAAAATTCGGGAAAATCACAAAAAATCATGAATCAGCAAAATCTACGACTTTTCCCTGTAAAAAATGCAATATTTTCCCTATAGCTTTGTTGATTGTCGATTTTGACTTGTTTCCTCCAATTTATGCCGGTTTTTTAGTTTAATCGTGATTTATAAGGGTTTCTACCCACAATTTCCTGTAGAATTGTTTTGAATAATTTTTGGTAAAGTTTTCTATGATTTTTGTTAGTTTATTTTTATTTTTTTTATTTAATTTCAATTTTCCTTTGCCATTCATCTGATAAATCAGACCTGTCTACTGGGGTCAGGGGAGTGTCATTGGAGGCAATGTCCATACCTAGGAGGCAATCTCAAAAAAGACATCAAGAACTATTGAAGCCATCAATGGATCAAGGTTTATCAGAAGCATACTCTAAAATAATGCCTATTTATCCAGCTGTATACAATCACTTGTTTCCACATTGAGCTCAGAAGGCCATTAAACCATCTAGAAAGATAAGACCAATCATGACCGGGTGACATAAATTATTATATTAAATAATAAAACAATACAATAAGGTCCCTGTTAATGGGGTTGATAGAGCTAATTCTAAAGCTGAGATAAGGGCAAATACAATTTGGAGGCCCCCTGAGGAAGTTGGATTAAGATGTATTTCGACAGGACCTCTAGGGGAAATCCAAAGCACTCTAGGGCTGGTTGTGTATTCAAGAACCATGAACATGACATGATCACTTGAGCATTCCTTTGCCACCCGAGATAAACGATGAAGCAGAGATGTTAGCACTATGGCATGGGCTAAATGAAGGTGTGAGACTTGGGATTAAAAAATCATGGTAGAAGGCAATTCACTCCTCACAATCAACGCCATTCATAAGAAAAAAAATGTACAATTGGAAACTTAACAATTTGCTGATTGGCTACATTAAGTTGCTAAAAGATTACAATGAGTTTGTGGTCGATCACTTCTTTGAGAAAGGAAACAAGGGGACCAACGCATTGGCAGCAACCGACATGGCTATTAGACTGTAAGGGTTGAGTTGGCAGAAGTAATAACATTCCCACACAATAACTTGGTGTTCCTTACACTTGGCAGATTACATCTTGAACATGAGGGATGTTTTCAATCTAGAGGCACGTGAAACCCAATGGGAAGTTGCCACTTCGTCAATTCAATGTCAAGTGGTGCATAGGTAAGTTGGGACTTAATGCGACTTCACTTCCAGTGGCTATTAGACCATAGGATTTGAGTTCGCAAAAGTAATAATGTTCCCTCGCGATAACTTGGTGTTCCTTACACTTTGGCAAATTATATCTCAAACATGAGGACATTCGCAATCTAGAGGCACATGAGGCCCAAAATGTTGCCACTACGTCAATTAACTACCAAGTGGTGCCTAAGTACTTTGGGACTTAATAGGAATTCACTTTCGATGCTCATACTTTGTGAGAGAGATGTTAGCAAGATTGAGTGTGGGATGATGTAATCATTTTTCCACCCTTAGAGTTAAGCTAAGGCATGCAAAGGGTTCTGGCCACACCTATAGCATTCCGAAAGAGTGCTAGTGTTTCTAGTTTTGCAACCATGGGTACTCTTGTGAGATTGGTATGCTCACATCAACAAATGGTGTTCCTTGGGGCTATATCATACCAACGGCTTAAGATGGTGCTTAAAGAGCACAATAAGCTTATTTTTAGGGCAGACAAGTGGGTGTTGGGTGACAATTTCATGGTTACAAAATTCTAATATTGTGTCAATCTTGATATTTCTTCAAGATCTATGGCATCCTTGCTCAATCTTGGTGAGTCGAAGGAGATGGTTCGAGCAATTTCAAAGACTTTTCAAATGAAAGCTTTTGGATGAGTTGGTGGTGGTGATTTGGGTGGCACGAAAGGGGGTTGGCATTCCATGGCTATGCGACATCAAGAAGGTTTTGGCAGAGGTCGGTGTTGTTGAATAGTTCTCATTCCTTTCAAATTTTCAAACTACCACTTTGATGCAGCACAAAACCAGGGCAGCAAAAGGAAGTGAGAAACTGAAGGTCACTAACCTAGAAGTCTGTGTTACACAGGGACGCGTCCCCATCCCCTGAGGCATCCTTGAGGCATTTCAGGGACAAGGGGGTGTTAATATGGTAGCAATTTTACTTATTGACAGGACATGACAGTGATCATTGAATTAGCTTCCAAATGAACAATCTCTTTCTTAAGCCCCAAAGATGTCTACAAACCTAATAAGCAACCTGGAATTTTGCTTCATTATTTGTCCCATTAGTGAGCTTCTTTGCTGCAATCGCTAAATAATATATTAATATTCATATATTATTAATTTTATATTATATGATTATATTTATATATTATAAGATAATAGTATAGTATATTAATATAATGTAATTATATTTTGATATTAATACACTATTTTATTATAACTTATTAATATATACCATATAAAATATTATATACTTATAATAAATATAAATATTCCAAAACAGAAAAATACAAATCATCAAGGAAGGGGCTAAAGTTTGGGTGGGGGGAATTCTATTAATATATTATTATTATATATTTTATTATTATATAGTAATAATAAAAAATATTTTTTTAAATCTGATTTTTCTCCTATTTTTTAAAATAATCAGATTTGCCAATTTTTCCCCAAACATTTTTGCTGCTACACTATTTATAATTTGATACAGTATTTGATATGAATTTATATACATTATTAAATTTATTACTATTATCATATTATAGGAATGGAAGAGCTGTTTAAGAAACTAACTTAATTCTTGTTTCTAAGCTGCAAATATGTGTGTATGTTTTATGCATAATATTTAAAATTCTGAATTTAATTCTTGTTTAAAAGCTGCAAATTTGTATATATTTGCGATTTTTGAAATTTTTTGAATAGACATACCCAGCCCCCGAAAATTATTTGCCACACCAATGTAAATGTACCCAATTCTAAATGCTAATTTAGAATTCATAGAAAAAACATAGGATTTTATTAAAAATCTATGTAATCTGGTTCTCCGGTATACCCCCTGGACCAGTTCTGGTTCCGGTTTGAGTTTGGTATGGCCTGGGATTCACCCAGGCACCCTAGGTACCCAGGGCACAGTGCACAAAGGGCCCCCGGTGCAGACAATGGGTGAATCCAAAAGAAAGTTCAAGCATTTTTTATTATTTTGGTGCATTGACCTTAAGATATGATTATTTATCCATGTTTTATTAACATTTACTTAACAGTTTTCTGTTATTCCATATGAGCTGTTGTGATTCTGGGGTCATAAGTGACGGTGACATAATTTTTTTGTTTCTTTTCTGTGTTACTTCCCGAAAGAGTAACCCATCTGACCTTTGCAGGAGATTTCCTTATTCCAATCTACATTTATTTGGAAATGTGCAATGCACTGCATTATGTGACCAATAGTGTTTTTACTTTCTGATCTCATCTTTACTCTGCAATCTACCATGAATTAATGCCAATATTCTTCATTTTGAACTAAAAACTAACTGCAAGATATTTTTACATCCTTCTAATTTTAGACTTTCCACATAAATCAATTAAGGGAGTATGACCAGTCACGAAGAGAGTCAATAAGCCATAATGGATAAATCATTTCTATGCTGAAAGTGTAGATTTAGAAATCAATAGACTATTGGATGTCAAAATTATATGAATTTTTGGCATTTTATTATATCATTTATATGCTGCAGATCATATACGGTTGTGTTGAGTATTAATGATGTGTATGGTTTTTTTATTTTCTATCTATATACACACATACACGTACATATATGTGTGTGCGCGCTCACACACACACATATCAACCCATACATACCCATACCGAAGGAAAAAAATGCTATGTTACCCTGAGTTTCCGGGACGGGGGCGGCAGGGGACGGGTATGTGTTTCCGGGAAGGTGATATTTTTGGCCAATTTTGGGGACAGCTATATAAAAATAGGGAAAATTAAAATATATAGGGAAATTTAAAATATTCATATGAAAACATGGATAAAGCATGCACATATACATTATAGAACCTTAACATATAAGAACTAGTAGAGTTCTTATGCCAAATTTGTGTTAAATTGAGAGTCAAAGTCAAATTGCTTATAGAATTCATTGTCAAAATTCACTGTCAATATGCAGAATTTATGGTGACATACCCTAGGAGTCCCGTCCCCGAGACGTCCCCAAGACGGGGACGTGTCCCCGGGTAACATAGAAAAAATGTATATCATACGTACATACATGTATACATATACATCTACACAAACACACACACACATATATATAGAAAGTTCAACATTGATGTCAAAGCTGCATGTCAAAGATGCTGTCAGTATGTTAATTGACGTCATAGTATCAACTTCTATCATGCCATAACAAATCATTTAAGAACAATGGAGGACATAGCTTAGGAATGTTAATGCTATCATCATAAACCAGTTTCACTTGTTTGCGGAGGTTCGGAAGTGTCTGCAGTATGTTTCTGAGGTCTGTCACTCAGAGACTGCATGTGCACCTAGTTGCTTTGGCATGATGTTTGGTACCACACTCTACCGTAGTGATGTTTTATGGCTTGCAGTTTGGAAAATAAGTAAGGCTACACACGAAGACAAATCAATTTATGTTTCAGGGGTAGAAGTCAAGAAGAAGGAAAGTTAAAGTCAACAAAGTGGTCACAGTAATAGTCTACTGACTGTGCTAATGTTTCTGATGGATGTGCCAAAGGATGGTAATGTGCACTAACTAGAGGAAGCATGTGAAGATTGTTTGGGACCTGTTGAGCTCGTGTTGGGTAACGTGTAGTGTGATCCCCCTCTCGGTGTGACATGTTGGCTTTAGGACCAGGCCAACTACATGTTAGGTTTAAGAATTATCCTTGTGAACGACTTGTGAATGTTGTATGTTCTAAGCTGACTTGAGGATGTAACTTATATTGGAATGCACACATATAATGTTGATCAAATTCATTCCAATGTGACGTTGAAGTGCTAAGCTGATGTAAGGTGAAAAGTTGTGCAAGTAATCTATTCAATTTGTGTTGAAGTGTACAAACTGAAATGCAGATCTCATGCACACTGTGAGAGAGTGTTCTGAAGCAGACCAGATCAGAGAGATGTAGAAGGCTAAGCTTTGAAGGTCCACATAACATTCCTTTCATATATCTTGTTGTAATTGAGATTGTTGTCTCATCATCTAAGTTGATGCTCAATTCTTTGGACTAGGGGATTGTTGTCTCTTGTAGGTCAGTGCATGCAAATCTGATTGGGGACTGATTGGGGATTGGTGTCTCGATCTTGGGTTGTAATTCTTGTAGGTTGGTGCCTCCAAAATATTGTAAGTTCTTTATCATCTTTGGCAGGTTGGATTTGGAAAGTAATCCAAACACCTATTCTCACCGTGGTTTTTCCCTTCTGGGTTTCCACATATATATGGTGTTCTTATGTGCGCAGTTGCTTTAAAGATAATGTGAGATGTGGTAATGGTCTTAATGATTTTAAAAACCACCACTTCTACCACCTTTGCCATCTCTACCAGGCACGCCATAGGGTCGCTTGTTATATATCACATGCCATTACATATTGATCGCAACATTTAACTTCATGAAAATTAGTTGGCCTTTCATGGGGCACTCACAAAGATGTTAAATTGCACATTTTCTCTTGACGATTTGAATTCGCCTCTACTTTTATATCAGCACCACCCCCCTCCCACCACCGTCCACTTACCGTCCACAAATTTAGGCCCTTGGTCCCTTTGTCCCCAAAACCCGTCCCCTAGTCGAGAAATTTGTGGTACATTGGATAATAGCGACCTTGATAGATAAAATGAATTTCATAAATTTTAACAAATGGTATTCAAAGTCAGACCCTAAACCTCGTAATGATACTGACTATTTCTCCCCCCATATAGAAGTAAATATGTTACCCAGCACAGCACCGGGAGCAGGAATGCTGGTCCAAGTTCAAACCAAGTCCAAGTCTGGTCCCAATGTTGATTTGGGTTCAAGCAGAGTCCAGATCCAATCCCGATGTGGCCCTAGGTTCAGCTATGGTTCGACCTCACCAGCTCTGATAAAACTAGAAATTTTTGTTTTACAACTTTACCCCCACATGTCTCATTCTCGTGCATGTGCCTACATGCTCATTCTTGTGTCTTGAGTGCCTACAAACTCATTCCCATTCATCGAGTCCAATGATATATAATAGCTGTTTAGTGTAGTATTGTCAAGTGTCAAGTGTTTACATATATCTAATAATGCTTATTAATATATATAAAACATATTGTATTTAAATATTATTATATTCTATTATATTATATTATATATATGTTCCTATACCCATACTCATACCCAAGGGAAAAAAATTGGTATACCCACATCATAACCGATTCTGTTGTGTACATGTACCCAAGGAAAAAAATTGTTGTAACCACATACCCGATTCTATATTTTCTACCCGCACCTATACCCAAATCGGCAAATAGAAGTAATGAAACAAGATAAAGTTTTAAATTATATTAATTAAAAGACATTAAAGAAATTAACTAATTATTAGTTTAAAGTTTAACCTTAATTTATTAATATTTTATTATCTTTCACAAATTTAATAGTAAATCATTATAATTTATGCTTTAGCTTATAATTTTATATTTATTAAATTAGTATTATGAAATAATCCTGTAATAAGTATTTTAATATCATAGTAAAAAACTTGCAGATTTTTATTCTTCAAACTTATCACACATTTTTTTCTCAAATTTTCTTAGTTGATGATCTTGCTTCAAGTTTTTTCCTTGCTGAACTCAAACACAGAACCAACCTTGCAACTTTGGATGGTTTATTTTGGCATTGAGTTTGAGATTCACTCTAGAGGATTTAAGTTCTAAAGCTAAATGTTCATTTTCATTTTAAACTCTACCAATAAGCAGGCTTGCTTATCTTGTCATGTAAAATTTATTGCATAATGTTAGTATGAGCTAATTTGAACACATGCCCCATTATCCTTGTACAATAGCAAACAGAAAAACAAAAAACCCAAAATCGGTACATAAGAAAATTTCACTGCAAGTTGGAACAGCTAATGTTAAGCTGTAAGTCATGACCGTCAGACTCAGCTCATCTTTGGCAAGAACTGCAATGACGGAGCCACTTAAACTCTATACATGTTATTAATGCATTTCTTTATTAAGTGCTTTCTACATGAATAATGAAATTGATTATATCACTAATTATAATAACCCACATCCTAAATGTTTCATATAAATTACCATTTGAAATCTACGTTACTGGTTCTGGTACGTATCCTTGTTTCGATTCATGGATCTGGCAAAAAAAATTTGGGTTGGGTTTGTCCATACAGAAAAAATGTAAAAATCACACACACGGGAAGAGATAAATATATGCAGCCTAAAAGAAGGAATTAAGTTTAAAATACCATATAGTATAAGATAATCAACAAAACCACCATAAAATCTAATGTAATTTAAAACAAAAAATGATAATATTATAAATAATATGTTGTTTAAACTTCAAGTTCAATATTAAAATAATAATATCAAGTTCAACAACCAATTTTCAATGTCATGGATTTTCTAAATCATCATCATCATTGTTTATATTAGATGATATAGGAACATTTGAAGAACAACAAAAAATGTCATTGCCACTCACACTACGTGTGCTCACTTTCAGACTACTCAAGTTCAAAGTCAGTCTACTCTGGCTCCATATCCCACAAATTCACTACGGTTTGGCAGATTGCTCCATGGGATCAAGGAGCAATGCCCCCTCATGGGGGTTTGCCAGCAGCTCCCCTAGCAATGTCGAGGGGCAGTGAAGGGGTTTGGGAACAATCCCTAAGGCAGGTTTAAGAGGCAGCAACCCTTGTGGGTTGTAGGGGGAGTGCTTACAGGGCATGATTAAAGGGCAGAGGCCCCACCAGCAAACCCAAATGAAGAACTTCAAAACCATACAAACCTTCATGGTGCACGGCATTTCCATAATTTTTTTAAAGGCAAAGTCAAAAGTGGAAAAAATTTAAAAACATAGCAAAATGGACAGATATGCCTTGGGTTCGATTGGATTCAGATCCTTCCTGTGTTCACCAAGGTTCATCCCAAACAAACCCAACCCATTCTGCTGCATCCTGACCGTATCCACAAGCAGATCAGGCCGGATCACAGATCTAGTTCAAACTTCAAACCAGACCTGGTTACAGCCAGTCTACAGGCAGATCCAGTACCACAGTTTAAATAGAGCAACCTCCTAAAGATTATTATCATTTTAATAACTGATGGAAAATGCTTTAAACTCAAATATGTCAATAAACTTCTAATATGTTTCAGTTTCTTATGTCAATAATCATGAGTTGTTTCCTTCTTATTTTCTCGACCGGGTGAATAAAAAACATTATGAACCCTAAATCTTCAATTATTAAACATAAGAAAAATGGTTCAATCAGAATAAAGAAAATCAACAAACAAAAAATGTGAAAATGACGCTAAATAATGAAACTGAAACTCCAATATTTTATTCAGTTCTATCCATAAAACAAAAAGAATAGAAAATGCATAACTATTAATCTCATAGGACTCCTTAAATTGGCAGGGAATAAGTTAATAATCAGTAGAGATAAATACAGGCCTCAAGTAACAAAAAATGATAAGCAAACACAATGCAAGGTGTGTCCAAAAACCATACATTGGTAAAAGAATCAATGTCTCTGGATTATAATCCTTGATCAGTGTAAAAACTTCAATTGGTTTCAATCTGAGAAAGTTTATCGAAAAAATATAGAAAAACTAATGAACCTTCCAAATATTGACATATTTTATAAATTTGGTTAGACATTAAATTTTCCTAATTGTCTGAAGATGTCTTTCTAGAACCAAAATAGTCCTCACACTATTCACTTTAACATATCATTTATTGTTCCTGTCAAACACTGAGACTCTACAACATCAAAAATAGAAGTGGGCCTACAAACCATCAGCATTTCCTCAAACTATGATAAAGTGACAATTTGACATCTTCCCCAAATTGTGCATCATTTAATGTTCAAACCTAGCAACTTCCATTGTAGATGAGACCCCTGACTCCCAAACCAAATACCAAAATCGTGTACAAAGAATTTCACATCTACTCCTTTCACAAATTAAGCAAATCTAGCAAGTTTAGCAACAGATTACATATCCTGCAAAGACTTGACAAAACAAGAAAGAAGAAAAGAAAAGGACAAATTTTCTGAATATTTGCTAAAAGAAATTCCGGACAAACATTTTGAAAATAATTAGATACGAAGAATGCACAAATTGAACAACTACCATAGATAATCCTATAAATTAGCATTAAAAAAAATTCATGACTGAAAACTCATTGATACAAGATTTAACTTCAAATCACACGAAATATAAAAGTGAGGCACAACATTCATCACCAAAAAACTAATGGAAAGACATCAAATTGAATACAAACTATGTCATTGAACAAAGAAAATTCCACTCACTCCTTATAGTTTCCATCCTTGCTAAGATTTCTTTTTCAATCAACTTTAGTACCCATGATGGGTGCAGCTACGTTTAGGCCTTAGCCCCATAACTTGAAAAAAATCATTGGTTCACAAGTAACCCAATACAGGGAAACCCTGCAGACCAAAAAAAAACTCCATGCATCTTATTGATATAACCTAAGAATAACAGGATTTAATTTTCACCATCAATATACAAAATCCCTTGCTTATATCATCGTATTTATGAGATATCATACTATAGGAGAATAAAAAGACCACAGAAACCACTACAAACTACAAAAAAGTTGAATCCATAACATGACTTGTACCATACATGCATTTTGCAATGCAGACTGAAAAATCAGAATGACCAGTTAAGAATGACTCAACTTGAAAAATACAACCAAAATGGACCAATCATAGATCATTTGATTGCAGTAATAGCAAATGACTGCAAGGAGGTGAAAACTTCTTCAAGAAAAACTGCACGCACTTGTTATCAACTCATCAGACATAAATGGAACAAGCAATCTATGTTAAAACATTATTAAGTACCTTCGTAGCCTAGACAAGCACATGAATAGTAGAAGAAAAACTCCAAAAGTGGCAACCATTAGTTACATGTTTCCTGAATGTTTAACAGGCACCACTTGGCTAACATGAAACACTCAAATTAACAAATGTAAAAGTAAGAAATTAAAATTCAGGTCCTTAAAAGGAATGTAACATGAGTGGGTCTGGAAATCGAATAAATGCATAGAATCTTACCCTCTTTTTTTCTCTTCTCGACTGAGGCTTGCACATCATTGGCTCCAACTTCTTTCTCCTTGTCATCATTGCAAACATCAATTGCCATTGTGTCAAAGCTATCATCTTCCCTTAATGACTTCACCACCGGAATTTCATCTTCATTCTTGTTCTCAATCTTAACCCCCACAGTACCATGTTTCAAATCCAAACTATCTTCATTCTGCGGCATATCCTGTTGTTCCACCATCCTACTACCATCACCATCTAATTTACAATTGCTACCATCATCATTATTGACCATTCCCTCCTCAACCAAAGAAAGGCCTACATGCTGCTCGACCAACTCAGAACCAATGTCGCCACTACTCTGTGGTGGGGGCTCAGGGTACCTGGAGGACTCTTGTTGCAAGCTGTTCCTACGTTTAACAACAACCTCTGATGATTCTACATTGACATTATTATCAGCATTCAAAGAATCCTTTAGTTCATTCTCTTCTAGAATTGACACAGAATCAGTAGAAACAGACTCACACTTTACTTGAAACCCTACAACTGGGCTGACTTTTTCGGATACTACCTGGTTTAAGGAACATTCCAACGGTCCCGCATCGCTGTCTTTTGAACATGAACCTGGTGCATCATCAACAATAATTTCAGGTTTCGGCTCTTCAGGCTTAGGAGAAGAAAACTCCATAACCGGATTAGGCATGCTGTGGTCTTCCTTGTCGCTGTTCTCGGTTTTCTTAATATCGATATCCAGGTTTTGGACACTGGGGTTTTGGTTTTTCTCATCAATACCAAAATCCTCGTTGCTGTTGTGACTTTCTGAGTGATAATTATGTACAGTGTCACTCTCCTTGGTATCAGATGCATCGGAGTCGGTTTGCTGAGCGATGTTTTCTTCTGCCTCGTTGCGCAGGGCTTCCTCCAGCCTTCTAACTAAATCCGCCTTCAAACCACCGGTAGATATTTTCCGCCTCTTGAGCTCCTCTCTCAGTTCTGTCATCTTCAACTGGTCCACAGGTCGATTCCCAAACTCCACTGCCTGCGCACTCATCTTACCAATCCTAAGAAAAAACCCCTGGGCCCAGCAAAATAATCAATAGAATAAGCAGATGCCCTTAAGATGGGAGCCCTAGATATGCGAAACCAATGAAAATAAGCAAAAACTCTAGAATCCGTAAATATGCAAAGCAATGGGGAAATAATATAGACACACAAGATATGCAAATTATAATACGAATCGTATTTTAAGTTACAAGAATTATAATCCCTCAAAAATCCTACATACCGAAAACACAAAGGGAAAAAACAGAAAACCCCAAGAAATCTCATAGATATATTATATATAGAGAAAACTGCACTAGAAACGCAAAACAATGAAATGAAGCCTTGGGTTTACTCACAAAGATTTTTGACTTAGCGCGCTTAATAGTGAAGAAGAGCAAGAGATTTTTTGACCTCCTGAAAGCAAAGCAAAGCAAAATCGTCCAAACCCTAGTTGGAGAACATAAACTTAATGTTAGCAATAACAATTGATCTACAAATCAACGCTAATGTTAGTTTTCTTTTTCTTTTTGCTTTTTTTTCAAACAAAAGCCACAGCACAAGTGGTATTAAGTAGCCCAAATCCTTCTTCGATCCTCCAAAATCGCCATCCAAATGAATGGATCCAGACGCCCTGTGCTCGACCGGATTGCTTTTCAATCAGAATCCTAGCGAACTGAAAAAAGAAATATACAGGGTGAATCTGGCTCGCATCACCGAACAATGAAGTAGAGATCACCCATAAAACCCGTTTGAGAAACAATAAAATGTTGGTTCGTAGGATATACAGAATGTGTATATGTTTCGGGGGTTTCTCTGCAATGCGTGCTGTTGCGATAGAGATTCTTCCCTCGCGCCTGTGGAACTCGAGAGACGGACACCTTTATGTTTTTGTTTTGCATAAATATTCAAGTCCGATGGAGCTTTATGTTATTCTTATTTTTTGAACTTCCATTTTGTGGATGATTTTTTTTATGTTTCAAGGTAGTGTTGTGGATGATCTCTCTGATTTTTAGAACTTTAATTTCAATGTATGATTTTTATTACTAGCAATTGCACCTTAGTGTGCAATGGGTACGTTGAAAAGGCTTCGGAGATTAATTTTAGAAAAAAAAAATGGTCTATTTTGGCATATAATTATGTGGTATACATGAGGGCAAATGGTACATAATTTAGCAAATGATGTTGTCTATGCAACAAAGGTTTGGAAATAGGATCCAAACATAATCGAAACAAAACCTTTGAATTAGGATGATAATCAAGCTCCAATAGCATCAAGATCCTGTAATGTTTTCAATAAAGAGAGAGGGAATAAGAGAGGTAGATGTATAAAAAGGGACAGACAAAGGGGGAAATAATGGGATAGATATAGAGAGGGGACGAGTGAGAGAGAGAGGGGATAGAGATGGAGATGGAGAAGTAGATAAAAGAGAGAGAAAGAGAGAAAGAGGAGAGGGGATAGATAAAGATTGAAAGGGTCAATATATAGAGCGAGAGAGAAGGACAAAAGTAGAGAGATGATAAAGGATAATTCAAGAGATATAGAAAGATGGAGTGATATGGAGAGGTAACGAGATAGAGATAGGGGAGAGAGATAGAGAGGAATATATTAAGATAGAGATATAGATGGAGAGGGAGAGGGAGAGGTAGAGGGGGAGAGAGGGAGTGAGGGAAAGAAGAGATTAATAGAGAGAGTAGAAAAGGATAGGGGAAAGGATATAGATGAATATGTATTTACGATGGAGGAGAAATGTATTTAGGTGACAATAGTTTGCATCAAATTGTTCTTAATAGTAAGGTGTAATTGTGGTTTAATCTTGGTTGGTGAGAATGTCTCATGGAACATGAATATTACAATCACACTATGCATTGACCAATGACAACTAAATGCACTTTGTAGCCATAGATGATTAAGATATCTTCAAGATTCTTGTATGATTAGAAATGCCTATCAATTATAGATCCTAAAACCTTAGATATAATAAATTAAAATTAAAATAATCATATAAATTTATTTATTAACAAACATTCATCACTATTAGTGCAAAATAATAAAATTAATTACATGATTGACCCTTCTTTCATACAACTATCATGTTGAATTTAAAGTCAAAATATGATAATATTTTTTCTTTTCAATATGGTTGTGCTTTTTCTTTAAAATGGAAGTAATATTGTATCAAATAAATATTAAAATTTATATTAAAAACTATAAGAAAAGGTTCAAGTCTTAGACACCAAAAGCACTCGTACTTGATAAAGATTTAATTTTTCTTTGAGCATTTCACACCCCTATTTGCAAGAAATAAAATATTCTCAGACTGTTGATGTTTTGGTGAATGAAATTTCGTAACAGGCAATTATTTCAGTGGACAAAGTGAATCCCACTAGAATTTGACTATATTTTTACTCTACAATTTGGTCTATGGGGTTTTAGTTTATGCATTATTGTATTATAGTTGTATTTATATTCATTATTGTACGTCATAGTTTTGGATGCAAAGTAGTGTAGTGTAAGGTAAAGTATGTGTTGTACCAACTTAGTTGTTGGAAGAAGAAATAAATTACTTTGGTCAAACATATAAATCCAATTTAAATTATGTTTGCTCATTCAATAAAGGAATTTTTCTAAAAACAACCTTTGGAAGGCACAATATATTTAAATTTCTCCTTTTTAGATGGTATAATTTAAATCATGTTTGGCCAACATTTGAGAATCACTATTATGCTTCAAAATGTATTGAATATGTATGGTCATGTTGCATGTGTGAATAACCTGCATGATATCAAACTCATTTGGTGAAAATTATATTTGGGATATGTTTTAGTATGCATTGGATGAGTAAGGTACCAATTGTTAAACATGTTGAAGACATTCCAACTATTAGGATTATTTCCATCTATTTAGGCTATGCAAGATTTGCATTCATTAGAAATTAATGATATCGAAGAAAATCACAAGCAAGAATAATATTGAAATCATAATGTTCAATAGATGTATTGATTTTGGGATTGGTAAAAGGAACACGTATCTAACCTTTTGTTAGCTATGTTGCATTGTAGGATATATTTGTCTGATAAAATAGGTGACATGAATTTGTATGAATATTTCATTGATGAATTTGACTCGTCAATAATATCTTCCAATAATGAAGCAAGTGATTCATGGTGGTGATTTGCTATGGATGCCTTCTACTTTGTAAATAATTTGTAAAAATTTTTTTAATTTTAAATGCCTTAATAGTTTGTTGGCTTTATCTTAAAGGTTTTCCAAAAATGTTAAAGAGATCACCCTCCAAAAGTGTCTCTGCATTATTTTAACCCTTTTTGACAAACCAATTTTGCTAATATCTTGCAACCAGGGCATTCCACTAGAACAGTGTGTTTTGAGGTATTCTGCCAAACAGTTCAGTTGCCCGCATTTTGCAGATCCTATAATCATGGCATTTTGTAAACAATTCCTGGAGGCTTTCTATCAAACAACTCAGGTGTTTTGTCTATGCTTACATGTCTATAGCATCTAGCAAAATACTCTCTTTTATCTTGTGGTGGAAGTCCATATCTCGTTCTAAAGCTCCCATTTTGACACTAGCAGAGATTGCGGCCTCTGGATTAACACGTCCCAGATACGTTAGATTAAAGGTTTCTAAATCCTTATCAACAAACACATTTGGCATATCCTGCAATCGTAGCAACAAACGAGATCACATTTCTTTGGTGTGAGGCACCCTATCAAACATTTCATGTTCCTTGTCCATGCTCCACATTTTGTACATATGTCTACCAACGCATTTCCAACAAAAATGATGGACGTCTATACCCTATTCAAAAGCTATCATTTCAGTACAGGCCACTGCAAATGAAAATGCTGGTGTTGGGAACCTGTTTGTGAGAGTTGGCAATCTGACAGGCAAGAGAAAAGGCTCCAGATTGTGTGTGCTTCATGGTAAGGAATCATCAAATCCGTAAGGAAGCATAGGCCTTCTACAAACCATACACGACAAGTTGTTGATTGAAATAAATGATGATGAGAAAACCTTTTAATCTGACGCCGATACTAGTACTGTCAAAGACTCGGCAGGCAAGTTGCAAGCAACAACTATTTGGATGTATCGACGATCAAGATGGCTTGCATCGTCTTGCACCTTCTCTCAAACAGTTTGGATCGTTGATGCCCAAATTTAGCTCGATGCATTTCATAGTAGGAGACGCCTTCAGCGTAATTACTTAGAGCTCTAATTTGTGGATGATCTCTCTAATTTTTAGAACTTTAATTTCAATGGATGATTTTTATTAATTTGTGGATGATTTGATTTTATTTACAGGGTGATATGATGTTATTAGTTCTTGAGTTTAATTAATGTTTTTGTTTTTAAATAATATTAATTTATTTTTATTTACTAATATTTAATATTTTCTATTTATAGGGTTTTGGTCAAGCCTTTCTGAATTATATAGGTGGGTTTCATAGACATGGTAGTATATTTTGGAGGATTATGTTCAAATTTACTTGTGTGTAAGGAAATTTTTATGGTGCCTTTTTAAGTAATGAGGATCATAATGTTGTTCTTTGCAACTATCAATGGAGTTTCGAGTAGCTTTTGCTCATGTTGAAACGCTTGCACCACTCTTTTGACCCAACATGCAAATCTTTCTCGATTACACTAATTTGGGTAAGACTCCCTAATTTTCCTTTGTAAATCTAGTTTGAATCATGTTTTGAAGCTATTGGCAATGCCTTAGGGAAATTTTTGTTGGTGGATGAGAGCTCTGCTAATTACCTGCACACTACTTATACTTGAAATTTGGTGGAGATTGACATCACTAAAGACCTCCCTAAGGATATTTCCCTTAACATGATAGATGGATATCAAACTCAGTCTTTAGACTATAAGGGTGTTGTTGCACACACCTTAAGCCTAAGGAGTGGAGGGGTGAATTAATTCAGACCTTAAAATACTTCACTCAATCTTCAAAAACACAATCAACTTACCCTTAACTTCATTATCAACAATGAAACATGGAACCACAAAACACAATGCACAAAAGAACACTAAATTTACGGAAAACCTAAACAAGGAAAAACCACAGTGAGAGTCAACTCACAATATATATGAAATCTTTAAAAAAAAAATTTAGGCGACCATTACCAAGGAAGCACCCTGCCACCTAAAAGACTTGCAGACTGAGATGCACAATCTCGGGACAAGATACAAAAGGACTTGTAGGTTGAAGCTCACTACTCCAAGGCAAGATACAAAAGGACTTGCAATCTGAAGCTCACTACTCCAAGGCAAGATACAAAAGGACTTGTAGGCTAAAGGTCATTGCTCCAAGGCAAGATACAAAGGGATTTGCAGCTTGAAGCTCATTGCTCCAAGGCAAGATACAAAGGGACTTGCAAGTTGAAGCTCACTACTCCAAGGCAAGATACATAAACAACCAATCTTTGAATCAATAAAACAAAGTATTTTTTCAACTGTGAAGTTTTCCTTAAACCTCTATTACAAGCAACAAACTCCAACAACAATCACCACCACATTCATTGTCTTCACGTCACAATACTCTACAAATAATATGATCATGAAACACTTTGCACATCACTTCATTATCTTGACCACTACACAATACTCCCTCAAAGACACACCATCACATTGATTTGATCTTCTATATATACCATCTTCTTCATTACAAATATTAATTAGGTTAGCTAGAACAAGGGACAAGCATAGGTCCTATCAAGTCAACCACCAAGCACAATTGTAGTGAATGTAGTCCAATTCTAGAGATAGAAAGGAATTAAATACATCATATTACACTTATTTAAGCAGCTCCAGACCATATACACATTGGCACACATCATCCAAGGTTGGCAACAAGGTAATGTGTAGATAAGCAATGTAACACACAACTAGTCGACCCAAAATACATCATCCAAATCAAATAACTCAATGCATATCCCCACACATCGTAGGTAGGACCCAAACACAACTCAACAAACTCTCTAACATTAGCACATATCATTAGGACTTAAGACAAGCCAAAAAGCAAACTTTTGTCAGCCAAATAGCCACAATTACCCAGATACACAACATCATATATAATATGACACCAAACTAAACATCCAACACCATGTGGAGCTCATAATGACATTCATAGAACATCCAAACACTTCTTTCTCATTGGCACATTAATACATGCTAGATAAGTACAAACAAATACAGAATACCTCGTCACCAAACTACCAGGAAACGTAGTCCTAAACAAAACATCAATAAACCTTCTCGTAGAACACATCAATGCTTGAAATAGGAATAGGGATGTAACACACAAGCATTATCTAACGTGTCCTCTAAGTTAGAGCACCTAAAACATCAATACAGAAGAATGTAGATAATTCTCAAACTAGTCAAAACCACTTTTGACATACACCCAAACTATCAACAAACAACAGTCACAAACAACTTTAGCTACAACGCCAAGAACATGAAAAAATAGTAGTGCACTATCCACGTAACACAAACATTAAGTCTAAATCCACAATACTAAATTCACAACAATGGAGGAATGTGGAACATTCTTAAAAGCGGACATTAAATACTCTTGCCTACATATCATAACTCATCATACTGCAAAACCTTTTGGAAACATCATTGGCCAGACAAAGAGTGTCAAGACCAATGAGAACACATCCTCAACCATCATCATCAGTCTTCATCCAAAAGAAATCTTCATTATACCTTCACAATAGCTTCACCAACAATAATATAATATCTTAGACAAAGTGTAGACATCGGACATCAAAGAAGGTGGACATCCACAACTCAAAGGAACTACAACCTTTAGTATTCCATACAAACTCTACATATAGCCACCTATCATTAACATCAACAATGTTGGCAACAATGCAACCAATTGAGAGCGGGGGAGGGGGGTGAATCAGTTCGCACAAAAACTCTACACAACTCCAACTTAAATTCAAATCTGATAATTAACAGTTAAAGTACAAATCAACACCACATCAATAACACACATAACACTAATATTTTTGACATGGAAAACCTGGTTAAGGGAAAAAACACAGTGGGAATCTACCCACAATGAGATAATACCCTATTAGGAGTAAATGAAATATTATAATGGGGAATGCACATGCATTCAGGCACACTGCCTAGAGCTCACTACTCAAATCACAAAACAAGAAGGGCTACAACCCTGAGGAAGACTCATTGTCTTACAAAAAGATTTGGATTACATTTCGAGAATTATGAACTAATGAAATAGCATCTCCTCATGTCTGGTTACAGTTCTAGTTAAGCATGGTCTGATCTACTTTGCCACACTCTTCCTTCACAGTTCCAAAAGATCAAAACACTTGCTTGCACACTTATTCAATCACACACTCATAGATACCATGTAGATACATCTTACAAACGAATATTACATATATTTATACAAATCATCAACCTATATTTCAGGGTCGACTCAACCCACAACACAAATTACAAAATAATATCCATACACGCTACAACAACACATGCAGACCAAAACAATGTTGGCTAAGACATAGTTTGGACCCAAATCAACACTACAAACATGAAACACCTCCAAAAATTATGCCTTGAACATTTGCAACATGCTACAATCACCATGAATGTCCCATGACAAAAAGAACACCACCAGATCAAGAAAATGATCAATAACGCGCACAATGATCAATGCGGACCATCAACATGGATAGAGCATGATATAGAAACATCCACAAGCAACGTTAATTACCACATAAACAACCGCAATGTCACAACTTATTAGAATCTTCGTCATCATTATACCGAACCTCAAGAGCATACACTAAACTGACCATCATACTGAAAAATTCACTTGCAAACCTCCAAATCACAAACCATTAGAATTAAGGACACACCAAAATGTCCCAAACACTTTGTCAAATCCGCAAACCAAGATATTTCAATTCCGGAGTAATGCGGAGCAAAATACAGAACATTGAACAATTAAAAACCAACTTGAATACCGGATCACACAACTCGATCAAATCACCATGCAAACCATATAAACTTTAGCTGAATCAACCATATATACTTATCTCAAAAGTCATTAAACCACAACAACTCAACTGCAACACACTAGCCAAACCAACTTATTTAATCCGATTGCAACACTCAAACACATAGAAGAATATGTGGACATCAATGACAAAACATTGTTTCAGCAAACTTCTCAACAATATCCAACAATCTCCAACAATCTCCCCCTTTGGTATTGATGGCAACATATGAATGTGAAAAACAATCAATGCAAAGAAATAAATCAACAACCAACTATCTTTGTATACAAATACATATATACTCTCATTCCCCCTGAGATCAACACAAGATATAATAGTTTTTCACATGACTCTCTCCCCCTTTGACATCAATGTTAAAGGCACATATGCAAAACATGATTCTCTCCCCCTAAAACAAGACTAAACATACAATATCGATTGCTTCCCCTGAGTAGCAGCCACCACTCATCAATCCATATCACAATATATCTCCATGAAGTTCACCGGACTGTTGCAAATCCATGCATCTTAGTTCTCATCGGGAGGGGTAATCACCCCTAGCTTCACTCTGAGATTCTCAAAGGTATCTTTAGGCAATGGCTTCGTGAAGATAGCTGCAATATGTACCTTTGTAGACACATACTCTAATCTGACTTCCTTCTCATTCACCTTCTCTCTCAAGAAATGAAACTTGATTGATATATGCTTGGTCTTAGAATGCAACACCAAATTCTTAGAAATGTTAATAGCACTTGAATTATCACAATATATAGTAGTAGGCACATTGTAAACAACTCTGGTTTCCTTTAAAATTTACTTCATCCAAATTACTCGAGTACAATTGCTAGCAACAACAATGTATTCAGCTTCTACAATAGATAAGGAAATAGCATTTTGATTTTTACTCATCCATGAAACCAAACTCTTTCCAAGGAAAAATGCACCACCACTAGTACTCTTACGGTCATCAACATCACCTACCCAATCAACATCTATAAAAGCACTCAAAGTAAAGTCATCATCTTTATGATACCACAAACCAAAATCAATTGTCCCTTTCAAATATCTGAAAATCCTTTTCATAGCTACAACATGAGATTCCTTAGGATCAACTTGAAATCTAGCAACAAGACAAACAACATTCATAATGCTTGGTCTAGTATGAGTCAAGTACAACAAACCACCAATCATAGATCTGTATCTAGTCTGATTTGCTTTCGAAGAATCATCATCTTTTGTTAACTTGCATTCGATTACCATAAGAGTACCAATAGGCTTAGCATTGTCCAAACCAAACTTCTTCAACAATTCCCTCAGATACTTAGATTGTGATATGAAAATACCTTTACCTGACTGTAAAATTTGCAATCCCAAAAAGAATTTCATCTCACCAATCATAGACATTTCAAATTCATTTTGCATATCATCAGCAAACTTATTGCACAAACCATCATTTCCACCAAAAATAATGTCATCAACAAATACCTCAACAATTAAGATGTTATCATTATCAATCTTGAAATACAAATTACTATAAAGTGGTACCTTTATTAATTCAAGTTTCATCAAATACCTATCCAATCTAGCATACCAAACTCTGGGGGCTTGTTTTAGTCCATACAGTGCTTTCTTCAATCTACAAACCATGTCATTTTCATCTGTCAACTGAAATCCATCTGGTTGCTCAATATAAACTTCTTCTTCCAACTCACCATTAAGAAAGGCTTGCTTGACATCCATCTAATAAACTTTGAAATATTTGTAAGAAACATAAGCAAGAAATAATCTAACAACTTCGATTCTAGCTACCAGAGCAAAAGTCTCCTCAAAGTCAATACCTTCCATTTGAGAATATCCTTTACAAACAAGTCTAGCTTTATTCCTAACAACCTCTCCTTGTTCATTCAATTTATTTCAGAAGACCCATTTAGTTCCAATTACATTCGTAACCTTAGGTCTGGGAACAAAAATCCATATATTATTCTTTTCAATCTATTCAATTCTTTTTCGATTGCTTTAATCCAATTTTCATCTTTACAAGCTTCATCAACATCCTTAGGTTAAATCTTAGAAATCAAGCAACACTCTCCAACAATTTTTCTCCTACTCATCACACCTCTATTTTTATCTCCTATGATCTGATTTTATTAATGGTTTAACCTTACATACTTGGGAGTCTTAGGATTTTCTCTGTTTTCAAACTCTTGAACTCTCTCTTCTGCACTAGCACCTTCTCCTTCATTCTTAGGCTTTTTCGGAACACTTTGAATTTGATTCTAGGTTTGTACTTGCTTTCCTTTATCTATACTAACATCCTAATCATCTGAATCATATCCGCAAGATCCAGGTTGATACACATTTCCTTCATCCACTTTCACATTAGCACTTTCAACTATCTTTCTCAATCTTTTGTTATAACACCGATAGACTTTGCTCTTAGTAGAATAACCAATAAAGATTCCTTCATCACATCTAGCATCAAATTTCCCTAAATCTTCATCTCTTCTGATATAAAGTTTACTACCAAAAATTTTGAAATATCTAACTATAGGAGCATGACCAAACCATAACTTATAAGGAGCCTTGCCGGTATCACCTTTTATGTTCACTCGGTTAAGAGTGTATATAGTAGTACTCATGAATTCTCTCCAATAGATATGTGAAACATTTTCTTCAATCATCATTATTCTAGAATCTTCCTAAATTGTCTTGTTCTTCCTTTCCACAACACCATTTGGTTGAGGATTTCGTGGAGCAAATAATTGTCTCTTCACCCCATGCTCTTTACAAAATGCATTGAACTCACCGGAAGTAAATTTACCACCTTTGTTAGATCTCAAACATTTCAGCTTTAGTCCAGTCTCAGTCTCAACCATAGCTTTGAAAATATTGAACTTCTCTAATGCTTCAGACTTCTCCCTTAAGAAAATAACCTACATCATCCTTGAATAGTCATCAATCAGCAACACAAAATACCTGTCATCTTGCAAGCTTCTCACTCTAGAAGGACCACATAAATCAGTATGCACAAGATCCAATATTCTATTAGAACTATATTGTTTGCTTTTGAAAGTAACTCTTGTCTGCTTTCCTAATTGACACTCCTTAAACATTGAATTTGATAAACTTATTAGGCACTGAGAGGGGGGGTGAATCAGTGCATGTAAAAACTTAATTAATCTGATAACACCTTTCACCAATCTGAAAATCAATATGCATGCAAGAAATATAACCACTCAAGAAAACATCCAATAAAGCATGAAAACCATAACACAATGATTTTTCACGTGGAAACCCAAATGGGAAAAACCACGGTGGGAATTAGTACCCACAAAAATCAACTATTTGCAGTATAGAGATCTTACCGATTAAGGTCATACAATCACCCTGTTAGGGGCAACCCAGTTAAGAGCGTCTTAGCCCAGTTAAGAGCTATACAATAAGGCCTGTTAGGAGCTACCCAAGTCATCGGGATTTACAAACACGAGATAATGTGTCACCTTGTTAGAGGATTTAACCTTCGGACTTGCTAGGATCCTACCACACCCTGTTAGTAGTGACCTTGCTAGAGGATTTTCTAGCTACAATTGTTAGGAAGACAACAAGTTTGACTGATATGTTGTTAGCACCTTTGTGCCTGATTAGATCTACTTCTACTCTACTTCTATCACCAAAAATACATCAAGACCTAACTCCTTCTTCCATCGCACGATCAAATTCTCTCTCTTGATACATGAAATCATTCAATTTACATCTCCCTATAAAGAACTCAGTTAGCTCGGTGAAGAACCTTGGAACAATTCCCTAGATACAATGAATCTAGTCACATTTTACAATTTCCCACTCATTACACTTTAGTTATTTAGGCCAAACAAAATATAACTCGAAAATATAGCATAAAGTCTACCGCTTGCCGATCAAACAAACTCTACTTTACCTGTTCTCTGTTCTTCCGGACTGTGACTGTTCTTCCAATCATAACTTGCTCAATATATTGAATCTGCTAATGTGGTTACGATCATATACTCATGTCGATGTCACAAACATATGTTTCGAACCACAACGTCTAACTCTTCTCCAATCGTCTGTACCGGTTGTTTGATCATCGCTCTATTCTTGTTTACCAATTTGACAACTTAGCAGTTTTGTTGTCTAACAAATTCCACTACCGTTAGGCTATACCGATTGGTCTAGATGACTTAGATGACTAACAAAACATGGTTGCCATAAATGACAACACAAATAAAGTTATCAAACACCCTAATACAACTCTATCATCATCATCAAGCCAACAATCTCCCCCTTTGTCATTGATGGCAACACTTAGGATAAATTTTGTCTAAGTGTCACATTACAACAATCATCATGACTTCACTCAAATACATAATACAAAACCCCCCCTTAGCAATTACATGCTATTATAAAGCAAAATTTTGACTAACCTATACTACTCCCCCTTTGACAACAATGACAAAGGTAAGCAGATACATTTGCAAATGAATACAACACTTCAAAATTTGCATTACCAAATATATGAGAGTTCAAAGTTTACATTAATTACATCTTGAGAAAAATGTTAGCAAAATTAGTCTTCGAGACTTTTAAATCATTCTCCCATGTCTCCAAAAGAGTAGATGTAATCTCAATATGTGTCCTAATCTGGTATGCAAGTTCTTCAATAGCATCAAGTGTACTCATCTCCGGTGTAGTCAAAATTGCCTCTGTCTCTTTGTATCCTCTCTGCAATTTTTTTTAACTTTGGGACTATATGATTCTGTAACTCCTACAATGATGCAGTCCTCTTGACCTGCTCTGCCTCATAGGCCTTAAGTTTATGTTCAACTGCTATAATCGATCTACCCAAAATTGTTATTGAATCATTTAGAGGATCAAATGAATCACTCAAAACCTTTAGCTCATGTTGCTCTGCCTTTATCTTCTTTTCAAGATCATCAAAGAATAATGAAAAGTTGCAAATTGTAGACAGAATTTTACCTCCAATCTTCAATGCTTCTTTGATTTGCTCCATATTTATAGTAAGACCTACTCTATCTCTGTCAATTGCCTTAATAAATTGCTCAATTATTTTCTTCTCATATTCTTTCTCAACATTATATAAAGCGGCTTCTCCAAGACTCTTCATTTGCTCCCCTGCAGATGTGACCAAGTGGTTCAGTTTCTCAATGGGAGTTGTGAGACTATCAATATCAGTCTCCGGTAACAGACAAAAAAATATCAACATATGTCTGTATGGTTTGAGCTTCTCTCCTTTGAGCTCTTATCATCTTCTTCTTTGCCTTGGATTGCATAGCAGATGAAATCTCCATCAATTCAATTGGACTCATCATATCCATGTTTATCGGTCCTTGGATGTATATTGTATCATCATCTTCATCATCATCAATGATCTTCTTATAAGTAGATAACCGGGGGGTCACTTTATGCTCTTTTTCTTCTTCTTTCCGCTTCTCTTCTTCATTCACCGGTGGCTCTGTAGTTGTTTTCTCAACATCAATCTATTCACTTTCCTGAGTATCTTTCTGCATTCCTTCATCTTTCTCTGGTGGCTGGGTGATTTGCACATCAACTATTTGTACATTCTCTTGTGTCTCAGTCTCCTCTTTATCTTTACCAGTTGGAATATCTTCCGATATCAATGGTTCTTCTATTGTGACCGTAGGAACAGATGTTGTAGTAGGAATGGATGTGGTGCCACCTTCCAGTTCTTTCTCTATTTAAGTAAATATCTCATTGATTTTAAATACATCTGGTAGTTCTCCTTCAATTATCGGTGCCTCAGTAATATCTTCTTCCTTAGAAGAATCTATCATCTCTGGTTCCTCTTCCTTCTCGAGTCCTAAAAATTTCTTCAAAATCTCCTTAGTCTCAACTTGCACCGACTGGGATTCTCCAATAGTAATCTTGTTAACCTCTTTTTGGTCCTAAATAATGGTTTTGATTTTAAAATAATTTCATGTACTTCATCTTGGGATGTCTTTGGTTGCAAATGCATCAGTATATACTCAATTATTTCTTTGTCTTGCCTAATCGCAGTCTACCATCTAGCTTCCAATTTACTATACAAAGAATCAAGTATTTGACCTTGTAACTCAATCAATGCTTTGCTATAGTGATTCATAAACCAAACAAATGAATCTTCAATCTATTTTTTCTCTTCCTCAGCAAAATGATTGTAGTGCTTATGCACACCAACCAATATACCACAATTCTTTATATTCTTTAACAATTTCTCAAGTATAGTAGTTTTGGTTACCTGTGGCTTGATTGATTTAACAGTGGGTGCTCCAATCACTTTGGATTTCTTTCCACTTGCTCTCAGTTCCTTCTTGCTGCCTTCTGATTCAATTTCTTGTTCTCCCTCTTCTTTTGCTACAGCTCTATGTTATTTTTCTTTCTTTCTCTTCCCTATAGATTTAGGTGTTGTAGGTGCTTGAGGCTCATCTTGTTTTGTCTTTCTTCCGATTTGTATCTTAGGAGGAGGAGGGGGCTTCTCCTTCTTAACATCAACACTCCTTGTTTGTCTACCGGTGGGTGCACTAGAGGTTCCGACCTTCTTTTCTTCAAATCTGGCTCTAGCTTCATCAATCATTTCTTTTGTAGAACCTTGTTCAACAACAAATTGCTCAACCTCTTTCCTAACCTTTTTGGCCACTACCAGTTTGGCCAATTTAGCATGTACTTGTAAAGATTTCTCTTTGAAGGTTTCAAACCTAGATACATTAAGATCTATCGGTTTGGATAGAAGGTGATCAACATAGATAGTCAGGATATCTACCTCTACCTCATATCCCATAGGCATGACCCATGAAGTTCTCAGATTTGTAGCCTCCATCTAACAGGTATCAGTATCAACCATGAAACAAATAGAATCTTGATACCTTTTTACAACATGCTTTGATATTATTTCTCTGTCATGCATTCTTTTCTGGAAATCCTTGAAATATCCCCCGATTGTGTTTGTAAATTCATTTCCAAGCATTTTAATAATGTTCTTAATTTGCAACATTGTCGGTGTATCCTCAGACAATTGGATATCACCTATACCGGGAAAGAAATTTTGGAAATAGAAAGACAAACCAATAATCAATTGACCAAATTTGAATTTTTGTCCCTTGTCCTTTTTGATTGATTCCATATTTAACATCAGTTGGGCTCTCAAGGCTTCTTCTAGGTCATAATCAACATTCTCCTTCAACATTCGGTAAGCTATGTGGATAGAAGCTCTGGGAATGCTATTCATCTGGCTTGAATGATTAACCCTGTAGCCAATGACCATAGATGCAAACTTTACTACTGGATCATCAATGTCATTTACCGTCATAGCACGACCATCCCACTTCGATTTAGTCAATCGTATAACCTCATCCTTCAGGATTGATCTCAGAACAAGAACTTCACCAGTTGCCCATAATTCGGTGACAACATGGATAACCTCTTTTGTAATCTAATGTGGTATATCCAACCACATGAACTGATCATGAGTTCTTCTCAAAGCATATCTGACATGCTCTTCTTCAAAATCATATATAAATTTCAAAGCATGTTGAAAACCCTTATCGGTTATCTTCCTGAATTCATCCTTTATCTCTCCTTGTTTATCATAGAGTAACATGTACTGATTGAAGATAGCAAATGTGCCCAAATCTTCCAGTATGCAATGAATGTAAGATCAGATGTCCTCAACATGTGAAACTCTGTAGGGTATGCTAGATAGGGCTCCAGTTGGATCAATTTTTGTTGACTTATGAGGATGTCTCTTGAATTCTGGTCGAGGTCTTTCGGTAACATCAACAATGTGTGGTGTATCTATTATGAAAATTCAAACACAAAATTAGATTCTCAGAGAAATACCTATCAACTTCTTCGCAACTAGGGTTTCCCGTGTGAACACTCTACCACCAATTCACTTTTCCACAAATCTTCACAATTCACTATCAAATTCGCCAAAGTAACAATCAAATACTCTTTAGTGCTTCTGTCACTCTCCAAATGTGCTCTTGAAAATGCTAGGTGAGAAATGAAACTCTAAAACACCTTTTTTTGTCTTTTACAAACTGCATTTAATGCTAAACCGGTTGAACATACCCTAATCACCGTTCAACCCTAAAACTTGTTATCGGTTCATATAACACATCCAATGTACCAATTATGACTCAAAATTACTTCATAACAACATATAGCATCAAAACATGCAAATTTAACTTACCACGCACCATTTAGGGGGTCCGAAAATGGATCTAACAATATGTTCCCCCTAATCTTCATACATAGCTTAGTTTACGGATGAGGGATTCTCCACACTAGGTGAAGAATTAGAGTCTATCGATGGTTTATCCTCACTTTTCTTCCTCCAATTCTTATTCATCTCACTTATGGTTTCTTCCACAACTACCTTCTTCTTTCCTTTTCGGTCAACAGACTGATTAACCGGTTGGTTCATTTTAGCTCAGCAAAACTTTGCAAGGAGTCCCGGTTTGTGACAATGGAAACATGTCATTCTAGATGCTCTCCAGGGTCCAACATTGCCTTTATTAGTTCTTATTTAACAATTAATATCAACATGACCATAGTTGTGACAGATTGAACATGTCGCATTCCATCTATTCTCCATTTCATATGGAATAGACTGGTTCACACAAGGTCTCTATTAAATAGGGTTCCTCCAATCATTGTAATATCTCTTATTGTTCACTCTTGACTTGCACTCAATAGCTCTATGCCCATACTTGTTGTAATTGAAGCAATATCCATCAAAAGTGCTAGGCTTATATCCTTCATATGCATTAGGTCTATATCCATCAAAAGTACTGGATCTACTTCTACAAATATTAGCAATATGACCTACCTTATGATAGTTAAAACATACTGGTTTGTAGGTTCTCTTACTGATGTTCTTCTTGATTTTTGGTGCAGATTTGGCTTCATGCATGATGTCCTTGGTACCAGATGGCTCTCCTTTTTCAAAGGTTGTGTATCCCAATCCACGTGTATCTCCATTCTACCTTTATGTCTAAATCTGCTCATCAAGCATAACAGTGCTCTTGTTGAATTTAGCTAGTAACTCGTTAGCATTAGCCAACTCCTTGGTAAGCTCCTCATTCTTCTTTGTAAGACTTTCTCTAAGAGACATAGCCATGTCCAGATCAGCTTGTATATCCTCTTTTTCTTCTCTTTTCTCATGAAGATGTGCATGCAGGGTACCAATATCCTGGTTTAGTTTAAAGATCTCATGATCCTTATCTCTTATTTTGTCTTCAACTATCCTCCTAGCTTCCAACTCTTGACTCATCCTGATGGTAAGGGCTTCCAACTCTCTCCTCAGATTTGACTTTTCATCATTCAGCTTTTCCACCTCATTAGACAAGGCATCAATGTTTGCTTCCTCAAATGAACTATTTTCATTGAGTTCCACCAACTGCTCAACCAACTCTCTTCTCTTAGCCAATGAAGCTTTGTACTTGACTCTCGGTTCACCAAGGGGTTCTTCTAATTCTGCAAGCCTATTTGAAAGCTCTCTGTAACTCATTTCCCCCATGTTAGCCTTAGAGATCCTTCCCAAGTGGTTAAGCCTTAAAGGAACCTGGCTCTGTGGTGCAGGAGCACCCTTCCAAGCTCTCCCTCCTTCTTGTTTTGTTGGTATTATGTTTCTTATGAAGCCATTGTATATAAAATAATGAGCCAAGTGCTCATAGGTCCTAGGTAGAGTCCTAGAGGAGATCTTAGGGGTCATAAGTCAAAATTGTGATGGCTTTGAAAATGGAGGTTGTGTGTGTCCTGGAGGTGTTTAGGGGTCCTTCATATCATGGTGGTGTCCTTAGGTTGGCCCATTGTGGGTCTAGGAGTCATGAAGAGCAACATTGGGAAAGTTGCTCAAAAGTTGCAAAAGTTGCATGACAACTTTTAAAAGTTGTCAAGCAACTTTTCCACCATGTTGTCAAAATCATTAGGTTGGCGTGGACAACCCTAAATGTGGAACACTGATCGAGGTATGGGTAGTATAAGATGTTTTAAACCCTAAGTTAAAGGGTTGGTTGTCAGAGATTGTACGGCTCAAGCAAACTGTACTGACTGTAATTGTTTTTGAGTTACCAGTCTGTTTGAATGAAGTTACCGAGCAAACAAATGGATTGATTTGTGATCAAACCTATGTGGAATGTCTTCTTGGGTGTATATATCTTCATTGTGAGTGATTAGATTAGCTTTTTGTTTACCGGTTGAGTGTGTTTGTAAATAGTTTGTGAATTGCAGTTTTACTGTCCAGTTTTGGACCGGTTTGAGTAAATGAAGTCTTGACTCCATTCCTTGTTGTGGAACCACCATGAAACCACGGGTAATGGGTGTGGAGACCCTGTACTATAGTCCCAAGCAAGCAGGGCCCAATGCAAGGAGGCCAAGCAAATACCCATTCTTAGGCGAGACTGGATAATGCCCGATTAGGAATGGTTGTTGGTGCAGAGGTCTTGGAGAGCAAGGTTGTATAGTGGGAAGTGCATCCTTTGGATGAAGCACAGAGGAGTGAGTGAAGCATCATTGGTGTGAAGGAGGAGCCTCCACCAATCCAAACAAGGTGGCTAGAATGCAAAACCTTCACTGTGACCCAGACAGACTCTAAAAACCCTCAAAACCCTTAAAATCCACCAAGGACAGGACACTTGGGGACCTAAAACCTAGAAAATCCTCGAGTCTTTGCCAAATGAATGGTAGTCCTTTTTGGGATATTGGGTTGTTTGTGCATCGTTTGTGAGAGGGAGCCCTAGAAGACCGGTTAGGAGGCCTAATTGGTCCTAATCCTTGTAGCCCTTTTTGAAGGCAAAAACACTAAATTGTGAAATCGGTAAGGGGTTAAAGGCTTGAAACCTCTCAAGGGCTCATGAATGGGTGGAAAAAACTTGGAAAAGACCTAATACAACCTTGCTAAGACCTTGGAAGGTGTAGAACAAGATTAGTCCTGATTAGCCATAGTAAGGGAACTTGAGTCTCATGAGTAGGTGAGACCTTTGGAGCAGCATTGCAACTCATTGGTGGGTGGATTGGGCAAGGTTAGGGGATTCCTCAAGCAAAGGGAAGTCCTAGAGACCCTAGGGTGTGTAGAGAACACCAGGTGATCCAAGGAAAGGATCTAAGAGCATAGACTAGGCTAGTCTATCCCATCCCATCCCATCAAATTGGTATCAGAGCTAGTAAAAGACTTGTTGGACTATGTATGTCTCTATATATTGGTGAATCAGTAGGGGAGAGCAGAATGGTTACTAATGCAGAGCTGGCTAGAGAGGTGGAAGAACAGAAGGAGAAAAATAGACTCCTTGAAGAAGCTGTGAGTGAGATGAGGGATAAACTGTAGGAAGTGGTGGATCAGAGGACACAAGGACCTTGGGATGAAGACACCAAGGGTAAAGGCAAGAAGACTATAGACATAGATGACATTATCCCTGAACCGGATCCCTTATTCAATGAAGAACCTTTTGTGAAAGCTATTAAGGCCTTGAACACCAAAGCCTTTGAAGGATTGTCACGTTTCAGTGGAAGAATGGATATAGACACTGTTATGGAATGGATTAAGGGCATGGAAAACCACTTTGAGTGTGAAGGAGTGACAGAGGCTCAAAAGGTTAAAGTTGCCAAATCAAGATTAAGGGGAGCAACTTTGACATGGTGGAAGTACCTGCAAGAAGAAAGAGTTAGTATGGGGAAGCTACCTATTGCAAATTGGAAAGCTATGGTGGGTAAGATTAAGGAGAACTAGTTACTAGAGGATTATGAAGTCCAACTTCATAAGAAGAGACAAAGATTGAAGCAGAAGGATCTTGATGTGGCCTCCTATACAGAGAAGTTTCAAAAGCTATGTCTTAGGTCCAAAGTCCAAGAAGATGAATCCATTAAGGTGGCTAGGTATCTAAGCAGCCTAAAGTGGAACATTCAAGAGGAGATAAGTCTATGGACTCCTACTACTGTCCAGAAGTGTCATCAGCTTGCTGCCAAGGTAGAAGAGAGGAACAAAAGGAAAGGAGACTCCCATAACAGGGGTAGAGGCAGGGGTAGAGATCAAATGAACCACCAAGGTGGTTACCAAAGCAAGTCAAATGAGCAGAGGAACCAAGGAGAAGCCAAGTTGACTGAACATGGCAGTGAAACCAATCCTAGAGGAGGACATTCCAGAGGAAGAGGTGCACAAGGTGGACAAAATAGGGGTCGAGGTGCCGACAGAGGTAACTCCTATCTTGCAACCATGAAGTGTTACAATTGTGGACCATTGGGACACCCGGCATATAGATGCCCTGACAAGCCTACATCATCCAACAGTGGAAAGAGGATTGCTTATGCACATGAAGACTCTTCAAGTAGCAAAACACCTAAGGTAGATCATATTGAATCAGAGAGTGGAGAAAATCTAATGTTCAATAGGGTCTTGATAAGACAGCCAGTCAAGAGTGAACCTAAGCATAGGAGAGCATTATTTAGGGTAAGGTGCAAGATTCTTGGTAAAGTGTGCAAGGTGATAGTTGATTCAGGCTCAACTGATAATATCATATCAGAAGAGGTAGTTAGGAAGCTGAAACTCACAAGGATACCCCACGTTAAGCCATACAAGGTGACATGGTTGAATCATGAACAGAGTGTGTTGGTCAATGAACAGACTTGGGTAGAGTTTTCCATTGGAGGATACAAGGACAAAATCCTTTGTGATGTGTTGCCAATGGATGCATGTCACTTATTGTTAGGAAGACCCTGACAATTTGATAGGAAGGTGATCTATGATGGAGAGGAGAACTCCATTTCCTTTAAGAAGGACAGCAAGACCTTCAATATTCAGTCTTTGACAGAGAATGAAGATGGAACTTCAAAGACACCTGGTGTCTTAATGGCTACCGGTAAAGAGTTTTTGAACTTGCTACATGAGGAGGAGATAGTGAAGTGTGTCATCTTTGTGAAACCAAAGGAGGAAGAAGACAAGTTGCAGACAGAAGTACCCAAGGAGGTGAAGCACATGTTGCAAGAGTATAAGGACATAGTGAGTGATGGGACACTTGCAACACTCCCACCTAGAAGGTCTATAAGTCATCAGATAGACTTTGTTCCCGGTGCATCCTTACCTAACAAGGCTGCATATAAGCTCACACCTGATCAGAACAAAGAGGTAGCAAGGCAAGTGCAGGAGTTATTGGAACAAGGATTGATAAAGAAGAGCATTAGCCCATGTGCAGTCCTGGTAGTGCTAGCATCAAAAAAAGGAGGTAAGTGGAGACTTTGCACTGACTCAAGAGAAATTAATAGGATTACCATAAGGTATAGGCTCCCTATTCCTATAATAGAGGATCTAGTGGATTGTTTAGGAGGGGCTATGTATTTTACCAAGCTAGACCTTAAAAGTGGTTATCACCAAATAAGAATTAAGGAGGGTGATGAGTGGAAGACTGCTTTTAAAACCACAGATGGATTGTATGAATGGCTTATAATGCCATTCGGACTCACCAATGCTCCAAGCACCTTCATGAGGTTGATGAATGAAGTGTTGAAGGATTTCACAGGTAGATTTATGGTGGTGTATTTAGATGACATTCTCATATATAGCAAAATCAAAGAGGAACACCTTGAGCATTTGAGGTTGGTCTTAGAGAGGTTGCATGAGGAGAAGCTATCCATCAACCTAGAGAAGTGTGACTTCTTGAAGCAAGAGTTGGTTTACTTAAGATTTGCGGTGTCTAAGGGAACCTTGAAGATGGATCCAAGTAAAGTTGAGGCAATCTTGAATTGGCCTGCACCTAAAACAGGGACCGAGGTAAGAAGTTTCCATGGATTAGCTCAATTCTATAGGAAGTTTGTGAGGAATTTGAATTTGGCATATGTGCACTAGTCCTTGACACCATCAAAGGAGGTCTTAAAACTAAGTTTAAATGGACAGAGCAGGCTGACAAAGCATTTCAATTGTTAAAGCAAGAAATAGCCACAAAACCTATCCTTCTCCTACCTACGTTTGATAAGCTATTTACCTTGGAGTGTAATGCAAGTGGAATTGCAGTAGGCGGTGTATCGAGTCAAGAGGGAAGACCTATGACATTTTTTAGTGAGAAGCTTAATGAAGCAAAGAAGAAGTACTCAGCCTATGACCTAGAGCTATATGCATTAGTGCAGTCTCTAAAGAAGTGGAGACATTATTTACTCCCAAAGGAATTTGTAGTGTTCACAGACAATCAGGCATTGAGTTACATCAACACTCAAGAGAAGCTAAGCAATAGACATCTGAAATGGATGGAGTATCTCCAATCCTTCACCTTCACCATCAAGCATAAGAAGGGGCAACTTAACAAGGTGGCAAATGCATTGAGCAGGAAGTTGTTGACTGTTCAAGAGTTATAGTTGCAGAGCATAGGCATAGAGGGTTTCAAAGACCTCTATGAAGGAGATGAAGACTTCTCATCAGCTTACAAGGTTTGTAAAGAGTTTGAGAATCATTTCCATGGTGAGTATGCAGACTACACTCTCCAAAATGGTCTCTTGTTCAAGGGTAACCAGTTGTGTGTACCTAGAGGATCTATGAGGGAGAACCTCATCCAAGAGAAACATAATGGCAGTTTGAGTGGACACTTTGGGATGAATAAGACCCTGGATCTAGTACAGAGGTACTACTATTGGCCAAAGTTGCCAAGAGATGTGAAGAGGTATGTAGAGCAGTGTGGTGTATGCCAAAGAGCCAAAGGTGGATCAAGCAATGCTAGTTTGTATCAACCATTGCCAGTCCCTAACAGACCTTGGGAATGTATAAGCATGGACTTTGTAGTAGGACTTCCCAAGACTAAAACAGGTATGGACAACATGTATGTGGTAGTAGATAGATTTTCCAAAACGAGTCATTTCATACCATGTAAGACTACACATGATGCTAGTTATGTTGCACATCTCTTCTTCAAAGAGATTGTTAGGATTCATGGACTCCCTTTAAGCATTGTTTCAGACAGGGACAACAAGTTCATGGGTCATTTTTGGTAGACATTATGGAGGAGACTAGGAACTAACTTGTCGTTTAGCTCAGCTTACCATCCACAAACCGATGGTCAAACTAAAGTCATCAATAGAGTGTTAGGCAATTTATTGAGATGTCTAACTAAGGAATATGGTCAGACATGGGACCTTATCATTCCTCAAGCAGAGTATGCATATAATGACAGTGTGAATAGAACCACTGGTAGAAGCCCTTTTGAGATTGTGTATGGCAGACATCCAAGGGGAGTATGTGAGTTGAGAGATCTGAGTAGTTTGGAGATGAAGAGTGGACAAGCAGAGGACTTCAACCAAACCATCAAGGAGGTACAAGAGCAAGTTAAGAAGGCCATCCTTGAATCCACTCACAAACTAAAAGCCAAAGTGGATGAGAAAAGGAGAGAAGTTCAGTTCAAGGTGGGTGACTATGTGATGGTCCATTTGAGCAAAGCAAGGATGCAAAGTGGTAAGCCTACCAAACTGCAGATGAAGAGGGTAGGACCTTGTCAAATTCTAGCAAAATATGGTGAGAACGCATATAAGGTTGATTTACCTTCAGACTTAGCCATTTCACTAGTCTTCAATGTTGCTGATCTGGTAATGTACAAGGGAGAGATAGCAGGGCAGACTGAGAATCAAGCCAAGGTGTTACAAGACTTTGATGTGAACACCTTACCTCAAGTGAAGAAGCCTGAAGCAGTGGAGATCTTGGAATCAAGAGCGAAGAAGTCTACCAAACACCAGGACTACATGGAGCACTTAGTGAAATGGGAAGATCAACCAGTATCTGAAGCTACAGGGGTGGAGGAGAGCAAGTTCAGGAAGCTTGGCATAGACCCGACTCTCATCTCTTCTCCTATTTCTTAATTGTGTGCAGAGGGGGAGTATGGTGTAGGAGCACCCTTTCAAGCTCTCCCTCCTTCTTTTTTTGTTGGTATTATGTTTCTTATGAAGCCATTGTATATAAAATAATGAGCCAAGTGCTCATAGGTCCTAGGTAGAGTCCTAGAGGAGATCTTAGGGGTCATAAGTCAAAATTGTGATGGCTTTGAAAATGGAGGTTGTGTGTGTCCTGGAGGTGTTTAGGGGTCCTTCATATCATGGTGGTGTCCTTAGGTTGGCCCATTGTGGGTCTAGGAGTCATGAAGAGCAACATTGGGAAAGTTGCTTAAAAGTTGCACGACAACTTTTAAAAGTTGTCAAGCAACTTTTCCACCATGTTGTCAAAATCGTTAGGTTGGTGTGGACAACCCTAAATGTGGCACACCAACTGAGGTATGGGTAGTATAAGATGTTTTAAACCCTAAGTTAAAGGGTTGGTTGTCAGAGATTGTACGGCTCAAGCAAATTGTACTGACTGTGATTGTTTTTGAGTTACCAGTCTGTTTGAATGAAGTTACCGAGCAAACAAATGGATTGATTTGTGATCAAAACTATGTGGAATGTCTTCTTGGGTGTATATATCTTCATTGTGAGTGATTAGATTAGATTTTTGTTTACCAGTTGAGTGTGTTTGTAAATAGTTTATGAATTGCAGTTTTACTGTCTAGTTTTGGACCGATTTGAGTAAATGAAGTCTTGACTCCATTCCCCATTGTGGAACCACCATGAAACCATGAGGAATGGATGTGGAGACCCTGTACTATAGTCCCAAGCAAGCAAGGCCCTTGGAAATGCAAGGAGACCAAGCAAATACCCATTCCTAGGTGAGACTGGACAATGCCCAGTTAGGAATGGCTGTTGGTGCAGAGGTCTTGGAGAGCAAGGTTGTATAGTGGGAAGTGCATCCTTTGGAGGAAGTGTAGAGGAGTGAGTGAAGCATCATTGGTGTGAAGGAGGAGCCTCCACCAATCCAAACAAGGTGGCTAGAATGCAAAACCTTCACTGTGACCCAAACAGACTCTAAAAACCCTTAAAATCCACCAAGGACAGAGTACGGACACTTGGGGGCCTAAAACCTAGAAAATCCTTGAGTCTTTGCCAAATGAATGGCAGTCCTTTTTGGGAGATTGGGTTGTTTGTGCATCGTTTGTGAGAGGGAGCCCTAGAAGACCGGTTAGGAGGCCTAATTGGTCCTAATCCTTGTAGCCCTTTTTGAAGGCAAAAACACTAAATTGTGAAATCGGTAAGGGGTTAAAGGCTTGAAACCTCTTGAGGGTTCATGAATGGGTGGAAAAACCTTGGAAAAGACCTAATACAACCTTGCTAAGACCTTGGAAGGTGTAGAACAAGATTAGCCCTTATTAGCCATAGCAAGGGAACTTGAGTCTCATGAGTAGGTGAGACCTTCGGAGCAGCATTGCAACTCATTAGTGGGTGGATTGGGCAAGGTCAGGGGATTCCTCAAGCAAAGGGAAGTCCTGGAGACCCTAGGGTGTGTAGAGAACACCAGGTGATCCAAGGAAAGTATCCAAGAGCATAGACTACGCTAGTCTATCCCATCCCATCCCATCACTCTGATACCAATTGATAAACTTATAAGGCACTTTGAGGGGGGGTGAATCAGTGCAAGTAAAAACTTAATTAATCTGATAACACCTTTCACCAATCTGAAAATCAACATGCATGCAAGAAATATAACCATATAAGCAAACATCCAATAAAGCATGCAAACCATAGCACAATGATTTTTCACGTGGAAACCCAAATGGGAAAAACCACGGTGGGAATTTGTACCCACAAAGATCAACTATCTGCAGTGTAGAGATTTGACTAGTTAAGGTTGTTGGCCAATTGGTGGAATTGATTATGTGTTGCATTGATGTTTTGTCATTGATGTCAACACTAGTTGTTTGGATGCTTTACCGACACCCTTTTGGTCGCGGTAGGTTGAGTAGTTTTTGGTTAACTTGGATCCGACATGATCTGGTTGACTTTGGTACAATCTGGTGATGGAATTGACTTGTTCATGATGCGTATACTCATATTTGATCAGTTGGTTTTGGTTTGGTGATTGAATGTTATTGTTGGTGTAAATAAATATTCATTTTGGATATTATTACACTTTACTTAAGTTAACTTAGGATAATGCATCTCTTCGTAGTTTGGATTTGAGACACTTAGGGAAGTGTGCACATAGGGATAGAGCTTGTAGGAGAAATTCCACCTTTTGTGGTCTTATTTTGCTATTACACTCCACATTCGGTGGGTCATCCACCTCTTGTAGAATATTATATTATTTATCCTACCTACCTTTAGTATTTCTTACCTACCCTTGTTTCTCATTGAGCCACATGTCATATTTGTGTGCTCATACATCCATATGGCCTTGCTTATATAAGCAGGCCTATATTCATCGTATTGGTTAATCCAGTTGATCATTTGCATATTGATGAGAATACAGTTTGTTCTTGTCATTCTATTGTCTCTTTTATGCTTTTCATTGTGCCCTTGATCTTGGCAAAATCCTACATGGTATCAGAGCTATTGGGGCTTCATTGATTGGTTTTTGGAGACATCATGGAAGACTTCTATTTTCGGATTTGGGGATCTTCATTTTTTTGGGGTGTCATACAACGATTTGGACATCATCGTTGAATCCGGGAGGCCGTTTCCATAAATTTTGACTATAAAGTTGACCTATTTTGGTGAGAAATTTTTTTTCTCCATTTTGGCTATTATCGTACGGATTTCGAAAAAAAATTCAAAAATTTATTTTTCAAAAAAAAAAAGTCGAAAAATCAAAAAGCGAAAAAAAAAAAAATCAATTTTTTTTTTGGGACTGTTTTTGGGGGTCCGCAGACCCCCCCGTATTCGGCCTTACCCTGCGTTGCAGGGCCGTACCCTTTCTGTAGGTCATACCTACACCGCCGCAGGTCCACGTCACTCTCCACCCTGCCGCCCAGCGACCGCTCGCCTGCGCCGACGCCAGCCGCCACCCAAACTCTCCGGCAGCCCCTTACACCGCCAACCGCCTCGGCTTCCGGCTGCTACCGACCCCCTCGGCTCCCGACGACCTCGGCTCCCGGCCCGCTGGGATATTCTTCTCTGGCAGCGCCTCCTTCCGTCGACAGTTTTTAAATCGGCGACCCATGTCCGCCACGTGGAAGGAGGCCACTGGCCCGTGGCCACCCTGCACAGTGACATGTTAGATCTGTATGACAACCCAATCAACTGCCATGTCACCAGTGCCACGTCAGATTTGTACGTCCTGTCAGTCGTACTGCATAGTCACCTGCCCAGTCAGCAATCCGTACAGCACGGATGCCCAATCAGCAGTCCGTATAGTACGGAAGCCCAGTCAACAGGGAGGTGAAGCTTTCGCGACGGTCATACGACCGTCAAATTTAACATAGTGAATTGGTGATGTCAATTCCACATCAACATCTTTTTGAATTTTTTTTGACCCCTCTCCATTGGGCTTTTCAGTTTTGCAATCCAACTTTGAAAGGCCATATCTTACTCATTTTTGCTCCTTTTTTGGTGCAATTTTTTTTGAAATGGGCTAAAATTTCATGATCTTCACAGTGGTGTGGTTATTTTCTGATTTTGGCACACAGGTTTTTCAGAATTTTTGGATTCTCTCAGTTGTACCTATCCAATCCTCAATTCTGCAACTTCAAAGGCCTCGTTTGAGCTCATACGACCTCCTTTTCAGGTGCCGTTTTTTTTAAAAGTGCTTATTTTTTTGTCTACTTTCATAATCTATGATCAGATTTTAGAGATTTTGAGTGGAAATTGTACTTTCAGATATTGGTCTTCTTTGACCTATTAGGTACTTGTAAATTGCTTGGATCTTAGTTAGATCTCTTGCATTATCAGTTTGAGTCTCTTTTGGCCTTATTGAGGCAGTTGTAAAATTGTAAATCAGAAGTCCACTTTGCCATTTTTTGCAAGTGGCCCATTGTATACACACTACTTATAAAGTGCCAAAATCATCACATTTGGGGGGGTTCTTTGATTGAGTGAATTTGGGGGGGTGTCTTGTGTGATTGTGCCTCTCTTTGTGCTCTTTCCATTTTTGTTGCAATGAGTCCTAATAAATTTCCACCTTTAACTCCACATAATTATGCATCATGGAAAATTAAAGTATGGAGTAAATTAATGGAAAAGGGTCTCACACATTACATAGATGGAACAATAATAGCACCACCTGATCCTAAGGCTGATCCAAATGCTCAATTAGAATGGCTCACAAAGAATTGCATGGATCTTGGAACCTTGCACAAGTATGTATCAGATGACCTCATTTTTCACATTGAGAAGTGTAAAACAATCAAAGAGGCTTGGGATATGTTTCAGAAATTGTATGGTCAAGTTGATGAAATCAGAGGCTATCAGATTAACAATGAGCTCACCAACTTGGATCCCAAGAGTTTTGATACAATCCAAGATTATGTCACCAAAGCAAATGAGCTAAGAGCAAAGCTTAAGGATTGTGGAATTGACAAAAAGGATGCTCAGTTGATATTCAACTTGTTGGACAAACTTGCACCAGAATATGCAGCATTTGTGTCTAGCTTCCAAACTCATCGTTTGACAGTGGGGAGTTCTTATGTTATGCCTTCATTTGATGCTTTCACAGAAATGTTAATATTGGAACAATCTAAGTTGTTGAACATGGGGTTTCTCAAGTCCTCAAAGTCCAAGGCTTTGGTGGCTAATCAAGGGAATCAAGGAGGTCAAGGCAAAGATTCCAACAAGAAGAAGAAGCACTCTAAGTCTAAGCCACACCAGGAAAAAGGACAATCATCCTCTCCATCCCAAGGTGATTTTTCATCCTCTTCCAAGAAGGGGACCCCACCTAAGAAGGATAAACCAACTTGTGCATATTGCAAGAAGTATGGTCATGATGAGCATCGATGCCACGAAAAGCAAGTTGATGAGTTAACCAATCTTCTCAAGAAAAACAACATCAACTTGCCATCCGCCTACACAAAGAAGGATTCATCTCCTTCCTCTTCCTCACAGTCTAAGGGAAAAGGGCAAGCATTTGTGGCTACAACAGGTTCTTCACAGCAATGGATACTTGACTCGGGTGCCTCATATCACATGGGTTCTACAAAGGAGCAGTTTTCTTCATTGGAGCCATCTAAGGTACCTCACATTTACATAGGTGATGATACACAAGTAGAGGTTGAAGGGAAAGGTTCAGTTGACATGGATGATGGAACATTTGAGAATGTTCTCTATGTTCCTAACTTGTCTACCAACCTTCTCTCCATCTACCAAATCACTCACTATGGGAATGGGAAAAACGTTAAGTTTACACCAGATTCAATTGTGGTAAAGGAACTTGATGATGATGCCTTGGTAGCAGTGGGACAAGTCAATGACAACTCAAGGCTTTATTCATTCTCCCACTTTGTGCCAAGTTCACCTTCTAGGGCCTTGCTTACTCATTCAAATTCAGAAAGTAAGCTATGGTATGAGCGGTTTGGTCACCTCAACTACCGCTATCTTCAGCAGCTAAGCACTAAAGACATGGTCACAGGTCTACTTCGAATTAGTTTTTCAGAGGGTGTATGTTCAGGTTGCTCCATGGGCAAGCATCCCGAAGAGAAGTTTGATAAAGGGAAAACTTGGAGAGCTTTGGAAGTTCTTTAACTTGTTCACAGCGATGTAGCAGGTCCATTTCCAGCACCTTCATTTAGTAAGGCCCGCTATGCTCTCACCTTCATTGATGACTACTCCCGCTTCACTTGGGTCTACTTTCTCATTCATAAGAGTGAAGTATTTGACAGATTTCAGGACTTCAAGACTCATGTGGAGAAGCAATCAGGGAAAGTGGTCAAGATTCTTCGCACAGATAATGGAAGGGAATATGTGAACAAAAGACTTGAGGATTTTTGTACATTTGAGGGGATTGATCTTTAGCATTCTGTAGCCTACACTCCACAACAGAACGAGGTTGCAGAATGCAAGAATAGAACTCTCAAAGAAATGGCTAGCTGTATGATACATGCGTGTTCTCTTGATCCCGCCTTTTGGGCAGAGGCTATCAGTTGTGCCACACACATCTAGAATCGGGTTCCTCACAAAGCTTTGCAAGGTATTACTCCTTTTGAAGCTTAGGCTGGTAGGAAACCGATTGTGAGGCATTTCAAAATCTTTGGGTGTCCAGCATGGGCTCGCATACCTCCGCAGAAACGCAAGGCATTGGAACCACAGAGTCGACCTTGCATATTTGTTGGATATCCTGAGGGTGTTAAGGCATACAGATTGATGGATCCAGAGACACATGAGGTATTCATTGAGAGGAGTGTTCACTTTGAGGAAAGCTCTCCTAGCTTAGCCTCTCTACCTCCTCCACCTTCCTCCATTGTGGATAGTGATGTTAGTGATTCAGATGATGAGACTCCTTCAACTCCGACTCATAGGGTTACACCTCCGCAGGGTCCACTTGAAGTTGAGGAGCCTCATTCTCCACCTCCACCTAGACCTCATTGGGCTCGACAGACACTTGAGTCCGCGAGTTCTCTTGTTGGGGATCCTTCAGATACATGAAGAACTCGATCACAACATCAGGATCTTCCACATGCATTCATTGCTACCGCTTCCGATCCACAGACATTTAGGGAAGCACCAGGGGTTCCTGAGTGGGACCAAGCTATGGAGGTAGAGTATAGTTCCTTGATGAGGAACAACACATGGGATCTAGTCCATCTCCCTAAGGGGAGAAAGATGGTTCGATGTAAGTGGATCTATCGGACCAAGTTTGCAGCGAATGGTAGTGTGGATAAGTATAAGGCTCGGCTTGTTGCGAAAGGTTTCTCGCAGGTTGCAGGTGTTGACTATACTAAGACCTTTGCACCCGTAGCCAAGATGAACTCTATTCGTTTGACACTTGCTATTGCTGAAGCTCATGGTTGGGCTGTACATCAGATGGATGTGAAGAGTGCTTTTCTTCATGGTGATCTTGATGAGGAGATTTATATGGAGCAGCCACAGGGTTTCATCCAGGATACTTCCTTGGTTTGCAAACTAAGGAAATCTCTCTACGGCCTTAAGCAGGCCCCCAGGGCTTGGTACGCCAAGATGGATTCCTTTCTTCTCTCCGCAGGTTTCACTAGGTGTCATTCTGATCCGAATGTCTACATTTTGCGATAGGATGACTCTCACTTGATACTTGTGCTCTATGTTGATGACTTGATCATTACAGGGAGTACTTCATCCATCATTAGCAGGGTCAAATCTGCTTTGCATGACAGATTTGCTATGACTGACTTGGGTCTTTTGCACTACTTTCTCGGGATAGAGATTTCACAGTCACCTTTCGGGATTACACTATCGCAGCCCAAGTATGCTCTTGATCTACTTGCACGCTTTCATATGGCTGATTGTAAGCCTGCCCTGACTCCCTTTCTTTCAGGAGTCAAGCTTGAGGCTCAGTGTTCTTCTCTGCCAGTTGATGCCACTTTGTATCGTCAGCTTGTGGGTAGTCTCATCTACTCGACTCATACACGCCCTGATATTTCATTTGCAGTTGGCATGGTTTCCCGCTTCATGCAGGAACCACATGAGCTTCATTGGAAAGCCGCCAAACACATCCTTCATTACATCCAGGGTACACATCACTATGGGATTCACTATGCAGCAGGCACAGGACTTCGCTTGGTTGGTTACACATACTCCGATTGGCCTGGTGATCTAGTTGATCGTAAGTCTACTTCTGGTTATACTTTTCACCTTGGTTCGGGCCCCATTTGTTGGTAGAGCAAGAAGCAACATGCTATTGCTCTCTCTTCGACTGAGGCTGAGTATCGAGGCATTGTTAATGCAGCAACTAAGACCATTTGGCTCCAGCAGATCCTCATAGAGTTTGGATTCACCACTCCACGGCCGACAGTTCTACATTGTGACAATCAGAGTGCTATTGCAATCTCGAAGAACCCGGTCCTGCACCAGGGGACCAAACACATCGAGATTCATATGCACTATATCCGAGAGCTCATCCAGGAGCAGGTCATTGATTTGCAGTATTGTCCTACAGCAGAGCAGGTTGCTGACATATTCACCAAACCTTTCACCGAGAGTAAGTTCCAGCAGTTGCGAGCTCTCTTGGGGGTGCGGGATGTGTCATTAGGGGGGGTCAGCTGACTTCTCCTTCCTCTCTTATGGGGGGGACTTTTTCCTCTTTGAGGTTTTGTCCTTCTTCTTTGAGAGTCTTTTGTACATTCATCTCTCTTTTGGGGGGGAGTTTTTTCCCACTGGGTTTTCTCCTTTTCTCTATTTGTGAGAGATTGCATTGCATAGTTTTGCTTACATTTGCATATTGTACATGGGTACCTATCATGGCCTAGTAGCCGGGACCCATCTTGCATTGTTGACTTGAGTCTTCATTCCCCTAAGTTGCACTTAAAGGGGGGTGTTGGTGTAAATAAATATTCATTTTGGATATTATTACACTTTACTTAAGTTAACTTAGGATAATGCATCTCTTCGTAGTTTGGATTTGAGACACTTAGGGAAGTGTGCACATAAGGATAGAGCTTGTAGGAGAAATTCCACCTTTTGTGGTCTTATTTTGCTATTACACTCCACATTCGGTGGGTCATCCACCTCTTGTGGAATATTATATTATTTCTCCTACCTACCCTTAGTATTTCTTACCTACCCTTGTTTCTCGTTGAGCCACATGTCATATTTGTGTGCTCATACATCCATATGGCCTTGCCTATATAAGCAGGCCTATATTCATTGTATTGGTTAATCCAGTTGATCATTTGCATATTGATGAGAATACAGTTTGTTCTTGTCATTCTATTGTCTCTTTTATGCTTTTCATTATGCCCTTGATCTTGGCAAAATCCTACAGTTATCCTACTTAGAAGATTGGTTTCTAGTTTCGGCAAGAGTTTCACTGACATAGCTTTTTGGTGGAGATCTTTGATGCATTTCATAATTGGTGTTGGTACAACTTTTGGTGGAGTTTCAGGACACTATTGGTGATCATGTTTGAGACTTGGTGTTTGGTGATCATTGTTGAAGCATGTGGACCTATACTTGGTCACGGTTGTTCTAGGTTATGGACCGATATTGATGAAACGTATGGATAAGACCTATTGTTGTATTTTTGGGATGTCTTATGTGTGGATATTATTTCTTTTGGTCTAAAAATGACATGATTTGTAGTTATGTAATTGGTTTATTGTTTGGTGGCCGACTTGATTGTTTATGGTTGAGGGTTTGTATAAATAAGATGTAAGATCTCATGATAGATTATCATGGTTAATGTAAGAGGTCATGGTCAAGGAATGTAATGTGCGAATAATGTAATATCATTATGGTAGAGGAGTTGGTTGATCATTGGAGATCGAATTGGGTTTATAAGTGGATTTAGTCCTCTGGTATTGAGCCTAACTAGAACTGTACTCAGGTATAGGAGATGCTATCTTTTGCAGTTCAACACTTCTCCGGATTGTAGTCTGGATTTGTATGTAGTTAGTGAGACTCCTTTTGTGATGAGCAGTGTGCTCTAGGCTGTTGGCCTTCCTAAAAGTGTAGGCCCCTTCATTGTAAATTCACATACTGCAAAAGTATTATCTGATTATGGGTAGACTTCCCACTGTGGTTTTTCCCTTTACAGGGTTTTCCACGTACAAATCTTGGTGTTGTGTGGACGACTTTTACTCTGTGATTGTTGTTTATACTTTATTAGATTAACTACTATTCTGGTACTATTTTTTTTAAATTGCTAAAGCTTCTGGTAATCTGTGACAACTGATTCACCCCCCCCTCTTAGTTGTCTTCTAGTTATCTGAACTGTCTAACAAAGGTCATACAATCACCCTGTAAGGGGCACACCCAGTTAAGAGTTTCTTAGCCCGGCTAAGAGCTATACAATAAGGCCTATTAGGACCCAGCCCTGTTAGGACCTACCCAAGTCAATGGGATTTACAGACATAAGCTAACATGTCACCTTGCTAGAGGATTTAACCTTCGAACCTGCTTGGATCCTACCACACCCTGTTAGGAGTGACCTTGCTAGAGGATTTTCTTGTTGCAATTGTTAGGAAGACAACAAGTTTGATGATCTATTGTTAGCACCTTTATGCCTGATTAGATCCACTTATTCTCTACTTCTATCACTGACAATACATCAAGACCTAACTCCTTCTTCCACCGCACGATCAAATTCTCTCTCTTGATACAGGAAATCATTCAATTTACATCTCCCTATAAATAACTCTGTTAGGTTGGTGAAGAACCTTGGAACAATTCCCTAGATACAATGAATCTAGTCACCTTTTATAATTTCCCTCTCATTACACTTTACTTATGTCGACCAAACAAAACATAACAAAAACATAACATAAATTCTATCGGTTGTCGATCAAACAAACTCTGCTTTACCGGTTCTTTGTTCTTCCAGACTGTGATTGTTCTTCCGATCATAACTTGCTCAATATATTGAATCTACTGATGCAGTTTTGATCATAGTCTCGTGACAATGTCACAAACATATTTTCCAAACCGTAATGTCTAACTCTTCTCCAATTGTCTGTATCGGTTGTCTGATCATCGCTGTGTTCCCGTTTACCGGTTTGACAACAACTTAGCAGTTTTGTTGTCTAATAAATTCCACTACCAGTTAGGTTATACCGGTTGGTCTAGATGACTTACATTACTAACAAAACATGGTTTCCATCAATGAAAACACAAATAAATTCATCAAACATCCTAATACAACTCTACCATCATCATCAAGCCAACACTAGATTAGCAGGCTTTATCAAATTTGGCAGATCTCTCACAACTTGATTAGAACTTATCTTAACCATGCAATCAAAATTCACATGACACATCCTTCTATGCCATACCCAACTTTCATCAACCTGACAAATCAAACAACTTTTACCACCAACATTCAAGTGAAAGATATTACCTTCAGTCTTTGTACCTGATGCAATCTCAATTCTGGAGTTACTCAAGATCTTACATTTGTCATTCTTTAATTAGAGATCATATCCCTTGTCAACCATTTGTCCAACACTCAAAAGATTATGCTTTAGACCTTCAATGTACAAAACATCATCAGTGTTATGCTTACCATTAGAACCTCTACCACGGATTATACCAGCTTTATTATCTACAAATCTTACTCTACCACCATCATACTTTTCCATACTCACAAGCTTACTCTTATTACCTATCATATGACGAGAGAAACCATTATCAATAACCCATTTATCTTTCTCTTCAACTTTAGTAGCCAAATCTTTCTCCTCAATAATATAGCTAGTAGAATCAATAGTCGTTGGATCATCTTCCTTGATAGCAATGAACATCCATTCATCTCCTGAATTTCCCTTCTCAGACTCATCATCTGTCACACCTTCATCAGCAACATAATAACACTTCTTCTGATATTTAGGCTTGTAAGGCTTAAGTGGCTTCTTAGGAGCTCTTTCTCTTTTTAGACACCTTGAAGCAAAATGTCTCATCTTATTACATGAAAAACATTTAAGAGGCAACTTACCTTCATACTTACCGACACCTTTAGGCAATCTTCTGGCAATCAAGACTTCACCCTTGTAGAACTTTCTCCCAGATCATACTTCTGCTTCCCAAAAATAGTAGCTTTGAATGCAAATTCTAACTTAGGAAGAGATTCACCAAACTCACTCAACTCAAAGGCAACAAGCTTCCCAATCAACATGTCTCTAGTCACATTAGTTATCGTCCAGATATCCTCAATAGCAACAACCTTGTGCTTGTAAGCAGGAGGCGGGGATCTCAACACTTTAGCAACAATCTTGGATTCTTCTGATACTCCAATGACACATTTGATATTCAACATGAGCTCATTCACTCTCTACATAAAGGAGGTAATGTTCTCATCTTCGCCCATCTTCAGCATCTCATACTTTCTCTTCAAGCTCTGCAACTTAGCAACTTTCACATAACTATCACCTTCATACAAAGTCTCTAGCTTCTTTCAGATCTCATGAGCAGTATATAAATCCATCACGTTAGTCATCTTAGGATCAATCAAGGCACTCAACAATGCTTCCTTAGCTCTAATATTGAATTCAACTTCCTTTATCTCATCTGGAGTAGTAGGACCATTCAAAGGAACAATATACACATTCTTAGTAATCTTCCAATAGTCTTCACCAATGCATCTCAAATGACATTCCATCTGGTTCTTCCAAAGAGTGTAATTTGTTCCATCAAATATCAGACTCTCCTTCTTGAAAGCAAAGGTTGCCATCTTGGATCTCCTCAAGCAACCAAGCTTCTTCTGGAGGATCTAGCTCTGATACCAGTTGTTGGCAACAATGCAACAAACTAAGAGGGGGGGTGAATCAGTTTGCACAAAAACTCTACACAAATCAAACTTAAATTTAGATATGATAATTAAAAGTTAAAGCACAAATCAATGTCATATCAATAACACTCATAACACCAAGATTTTTATCGTGGAAAACCCAGTTAAGGGAAAAACCACAATGGGAACCTACCCACAATGCGATAATACCTTGTTGTGAGTAAATGAAATATTATAATGGGGAATGCACATGCATTTAGGCACACTGGCTAAAGCTCATTGCTCAAATCACAAAACAAGAAGGGCTACAACCCTGAGGAAGACTCACTATCTTACAAAAAGATTCGGATTACATCGGGAGAATTATGAACTAATGAAATAATATCTCCTCGTGCCTAGTTACAACTCTGGTTAAGCACAGTCTGAGCTACTCTGCCACACTCTTCCTTCACAGTTTTGAAAGATCAAAACACTTGCTTGCATACTTATTTGATCACACTTTCATAGATACCATGCAGATACATCTCACAAATTAATATTACATATATTTATACAAATCATCAACCTATATTTCAAGGTCAGCTCAACCCACAACAAAAATTACAAAATAATATCCATACACGCTACAACAATACATGAGGACCAAAACAATATCATCTAAGCCATAGTCTGGACCCAAATCAACACCGCAAACACGAAACACCTCCAAGAATTATGCCTCGAACATCCGCAACACGCTACAATCACCATGAATGTTGCATAACACAAAGAACACCATTGGATCAAGAAAATGATAAATAACACGCACAATGATCAATGCGGACCATCAACAAGGATAGAGAACAATCTAGAAACATCCACAAGCAATGTGAATTACCACAACAACAACAACCACAACATCACAACTTACTAGAATCTTCATCATCATTATACTGAACCTCAAGAACATACACTGAACTGATTGTCATGTACTGAAAAATTTACTTGGGGACCTCTAAATCATGAAGCATCATAATTGAGGACACACTAGAACTTCCCAAACACTCTGCCAAATCCGTAAACCAAGATATTGCAATTTCAGAGCAATATGGAGCAAAATCCAGAATATTGAACAGTTGAAAACCAACCTGAATATTGGATCACACAACTCGATCAAATCACCATGTAGATTATAAAAACTATAGCTAAATCAACTAGAGATACTTAGCTCAAAAGCCGTTAAACCATAACTACTCAACTGCAATGCATTGGCCAAACCAACTTATTTAATCTGACTGCAACACTAGAAGACACAAAAGAATATGTTGACATCAATGACAAAACATTGTTCTAGCTAACTTCTTAATGATATCCAACAAACAATAGTAACATCAGCAAATCAATGACCATACAATCAACTGCCCAAACATCATCAGGGACAACACATATTGTTAGATGTCAGGTTGACATCAATGACAACACATATTGCTAACATTCTCCCCCTTTGCCATTAATGGAAACACAAGTGCATAACATCCCCCTATCAATAATATTCCCCCTTGACATTAAGGACAAAGGGCACATAGAACAATCATCATTTCAACCTCAAAATGGTTCTCTCCTTCAAAAATATTATGGCAATAACAAACTAGCCAATTGCTTCCCCTAAGAGCAGCACACAACATCAATCCAGGACAAAGGGTGTAACTGGAAATTCTCCCCCTCGACAAATGTACCACCATATGCATCTTAGTTAGAAGGAGGGGAAATAACCCCTAGCTTATGTCAGAGATACTCAAAAGTATCCTTTGGAAGTGCCTCAATGAAAATGTATGCAATCTAATCCTTGGTAGGTAAATACTCTAATATGACTTCTTTCTCTACGACTTTCTCCCTCAAGTAGTGATGTCAGATAGAAATGTGCATGACTCTTGAATGCATTACATGATTTAAAATATTGCTTGCACTTGTATTATCACATACAATAGGAGTGGGTTCATTATAAACTAGCTTAGCATCCTTCAAAATTTGCTTCATCCATGTCACCTAAGTGCAACAATATGTTGCAACAATATATTCTACTTTTGCAGTGGGTAAAGACACCGAATCTTGCTTCATGTTGAACCAAGAGACTAGTCTGCCTCCCAAGAAAAATTCACTTCCATTGGTACTTCTATTATCCACACATCCAACCCAATTAGCATTTGTGTAAGCCATTAGTAAGGAATCACCATCCTTGTTGTACCAATGGCCATAATCTAGAGTTCCTTTCAAACACTTGAATATTCTTTTGACGACCACATCATGAGATTTCTTAGGATTTGCTTGATATCTAGCCATGCTATACAAACTGCCTACATAACATCTAGTCTAGATGATGTTAAATATAACAAATCACCAATCATAGATATATACTAAGTATGATCAAAATCCAAATATCTTTCATCCTTACTCAAGTGATGACCAGTAGCCATGGGGTTATTCACTAGTTTAGCATTCTCCATGCCAAATTTCTTTAGCATTTCCTTAACATTATTTTCTTGAGAAATAAATATTTCATCATCTAACTATGAAACTTGAAGACTAAGAAAAAAATTCAACTCACCAATCGTTGACATTTCAAATTCCTTTTGCACTTCTTCAACAAACCTTTTACATGCCTCATCTTCACCTCCAAAGATAATATCATCAACATATACAACTACTACCAACAAATTACCATCCTCAATTTTGAAATTAAGATTATTATCAATAATACCTTTATTGAATCCTTATTGCAGTAGACATTTCTCCAACATAGCATACCAAGCTCTAGGGGCTTGTTTGAGACCATACAATACCTTCTTGAATTTGGATACCATGTCTGGATCATTTCCCAATTGAAATCCATCAAATTGTTCTATGTAGACTTCTTCTAGTTCTTTGTTCAAAAAAGCTGACTTGACATCCATTTGATATACTTTGAAATTATTGTGAGAAGAAAAGGCTAAGAACATTATGATTGCCTTAATTCTAGCTACCAGAACAAAAATCTCCTCAAAATCACTGCCTTTAACTTGAGAATATCCTTTGCACACCAATCTAGCCTTATCCCTTGTTACTTTTCCTTCCTTGTTTAGTTTGTTGTGGAACACCCACTTAGTTCTAATTACATTATTGTCAACAAGTCTGAGAACAAGTTCCCATGTATGATTATTCTCAATCTAATCAAGTTCTTCTTCCATAGTTTTCATCCATTCTTCATCCTTACATTCGTCAGCAAAAGTTAGGCTCAAATTCGGATAAGAGACAAATATTTACTTATTCACTTGCCTTGGCAAGTCTCCTTCTAGTTTGTACCCCTTTATTCTTGTCACCAATAATCTAATCCTTAGAGTGATTCTTTTGAACATGTCTTGCTAGAGTCTTGGGGATCATTTATGATTCCTTTTACTCTATTTGCCTTTCTTCTTCATGCTTTTATTCAACACAAAGAACAACATTAGGTCCAAATATTTTGAAATTAGAGCAAGTTGCTACCAATCTTCATCTACTCTAACATTTGCACCTTCAACTATCTTCCCGAGTCTTTTGTTGTAAGATTTGTAGGTCTTTCTTCTTGAGTAGTATCCATGAAAGATCTCTTCATGAGCTCAAGCACATCAAACTTTCCAAGATCATCTTCATCTCTCCTGATATAACATCTATTTCCAAAAAATTTAAAATACTTGACAATAGTAGGTCTCCTATACCAAATTTCATAAGGAGTTTTAAAATGATTAACTCTCAACTTCACTCTATTAAGAATATATGCGATGGTATGAGTAGATTCCTTCCAATAAACATCTGGTAGAATAACATCCTTCAACATTGTTCTAACCATCTCTTGAAGAGTCCTATTTTTCCTTTCAACAATTTCATTTTGTTGTGGTGTCTTAGGAGCATACAAATATCTCCTAATACCATGCTCTTCACAAACCTCTTAAACTCATTTGATGTAAATTCTCCTCCTATATCAGACCTTAAGCATTTGATATTTACAGCCATTTGACTCTCAACCATAAACTTGAATATCTAAAATCTATCTAAAGCTTTTGTTTTTTCTCTTGGAAAAGTAACCCATGTCATTCTAGAGTAATCATCAACAATAACCATAAAGTACCTCTCACCATTGAGTGCTCTTGTTATGATAGGCCCACATATAGATCAATATGAACTAAATCCAAAGGCTTTGAAGAAGAAAATACCTTGCTCTTAAATCTTATCCTTGTTTGCTTTCCCATCTGACATTCCCCACATAAAGTATTATTAGACTTGGTGATATTTGGCAAACCTTTTACTACTTGTGTAGAATTAATCTTCACCACGTTATCAAAATTCGTGTCTCGGTCTCTTGTGCCACAATCAACTCTCACTATTTTGAGCAATCAAGCAACTATTATATTTAGTTTCCTTCAAGTAGTACATATTTCCATGTTCTGGTTCCTTATGCAATCACTCTTCCAAAGTTACATTTTCCAATCTCGCAACCCTTATCATCAAATGTAAGTTTATATCCTTTATTGCACTTCTAACTTACACTAAGAAGATTGTGCCTCAAACCTTTTACATACACAACATACCCAGTCTTGATCTTCCCATCGATAGACATTATTTTTTTGTCACAAAATTGAGTCGATTCCACACCACCAAACTTCACTGATCCACCATTCATTTTCTTCAATATTGATAAACTTCCTTGTATCACCAATCATGTGGTTATAGAAGCCATTGTCAATCACCCGAACAATCAATTCTTCTTTAGCATGTAGAGCAGACCAGGCTATCAAAGATCTTTCCTTTTTCTCATCGGGTTTCTAGATATAAGTTTCCTCATTGTCATCAACTTCCATAGCCACAAATAGAGTCTAAACACTAGAGTCATTGCAGTCCTCCTCTTCAAATGAGTGGCTACTTGCTTTGGAGTAAAAACTTCTTTTAGGCTTATCTTCTATGTCATCTATCTTCTTGCCTTTACCATCTCTTCTTCTATTGGTTTCTTCTCTATAAGGACATCTAGCAACAAAATGACCAATCCCCCCACAATTGAAATATTTCAAAGGTAACTTACCTTTGTATTTACTAGTACCCTTCTTTAGTCTTCTCACAAATTTTGATTATGAATCATCAGGGTTGTCGTGTAGGTTAGCATCATCTTGCCTCTTGCTTGTTTTGAATGCAAATTCTTTCTTTGGATTATCTTGTACAACATTCCTCATCTCAAATGCAAACAAAGCCCCATACAATTGATCCATAGTGTAACTATCCATATCATAACTTTCTCCAATGACTGACACCTCAGGAACAAAATATTTAAAAATAATCTAGAGCACCTTTGTTACAACTTCGTATTCTTTCAATTCTCCACCAACACCTCTGATTTTGGTGATAACTTCAGTTACCTAGTGCATGTAGTTATTGATACCTTCATTTTTAGACACCATTGGGTTCTCAAATCTATTCTTTAGGTTCCACAACTTGACTTGCTTTATCTTCTTGCCTCCTTAATAAATGTTTCTAAGCTTCTCCCAAACTGCCTTGGTAGATTTTCAATCCATCACCTTCAAAAGTTTAGTATCAAACAATCCACTAATGATTTCATTCCTTGCCTTTCCATTATTCATATTACCCTGATCTCATCCAAAGTAGAGATAGGATGATTGGGTTTAGTATAACCATCCACAAAAAAGTCCCAAATACCATACTCCATAAAGTTCAAATATGATTCCATCCTCATCTTCCAAAAAGAGTAGTTCATCCAAACAAACTTGGGAATTTTGTAGGATCCTTCTTGTGCCATCTCAGATCTAGCTCGAGCGGTAAAGCTTATTCTAGACAAACTTAACTCTAATACCAATTGTTGAACACATCTTAGGACTGAGAGTAGAGGGGGGTGAATAAGTCCAGACCTTAAAATACTTCACTTAATCTTAAAAAACACAATCAAATTATCCTTAACTTTGTTATTAATAATAAAACATGGAATCGCAAAACACATTATACAAGAGAACACCAAACTTATGTGGAAACCCTAAACAAGGAAAAACCATAACGTGAGTCAACTCACGATATATATGAAATCATTAAAAATATGTTTTAGGCAACCATTGTCAAGGAAACAAACTACCACCTAGAAGACTTGCAGGGCGAGATGCACAATCCTAGGGCAAGATACAAAAGGACTTATAGGTCGAAGTTCATTGCTCCAAGGCAAGATATAAAGGGATTTGTAGGTTGAAGCTCATTGCTCCAAGGCAAGATACATAAACCAAAAATCTTTGGATCAACAAAATAAATTCTTTCTCCAATTGTAAAATTGTCTTTGAAACTCTTTTATTAGCAACAAACTCCAACAATAATCACCACCACATTCATTATGTTTGCATCACAGTACTTTGCAAATGATATGATCATGAGAGCACTTACACATAAAACACTTTGCAGATCACTCCATTATATTTGCTACTCTGCAATACTCCCCTAAAGACACACCATCACATTGATTTGATCTTCTTATACCGTCCTCTTTATTGTAAAAATCAATTAGGTCAGCCAAATTAAGGGATAAGCATAGGTTTTGTCAAATCGACCACCAAGCATAATTGTGGTGAATATGGTTCAATACTAGAGATAGAGAGGATCTAAATACACCATATTGCACTTCTTTAAGTAGTTCCAAACCATATACACACTGGTGCACATCATCCGAAGTCAGCAACAAGGTAATGCGTAGATAAGCAATGTAGCACACATCCAATCAACCCAAAATACATCATCCATATGAAATAACTAAATGTGAAGCTCCACATGCCATAGGTGGGACCTAAACATGACTCAAAAAACTCTCTAATGATGACACATATCATTAGGACTTAAGCTCAAGCTGGAAAACAAACTTTTTTCAGTCAAATAATCACAGTTACCCCAAATACACAATATTAGACATAATGTGGCACCAAACTAAATATCCAACACCATGTAGAGCACATAAGGATATTCATAGAGCATCCAACAACACATCCAAACACTTATTTCTTATTGTCACATTGGTACATGCTAACACAATACAAACATATACAAAATACCTCATCACCAGACTGCCAGGAAACACAGTCCTAAACTAAACATTAATTAACCTTCTTGTAGAACACTTCAACACTTTAAACTAGAAATTGGATAATACACAAGAATTAGAAACATGTCTTCCAAGTTGCAGCACTTGAAATATCAATGTGAAAGGATGTTGAGCATTTCTTGAACCAATCAAAACCACTTCAGCTGCAACGTCAAACCTAAAAATATAGTAGTACATTGTCCACATAACACAAACATTAAGTCCAAATTTGCATGACTAAATTCATAACAACAAAGGAATGTGGGGCATTCTTCTAGGCATACATTAAATACTCTTTTTTGAAGATTATGACTCGTCATATTGCAAAACCTTCTAGAAACATCATTGGCCAGATAAAGAGTGTCAAGACCAATTAGAACACACCCTCAACCATCCTCATCAATCTTCATCAGAAAGATATATTCATTATACCAACATAATAGCTTCACTAACAACAATATAATATCTTAGATAGAGTGTTGACATCAAACACCAAAGAAGGTGGACATTCACAATCCAAAGCAGCTACAACCTTTAACCTTTAGTGTTGCATACAAATTCTACATATAACCACCTATCAACAATAACAACAACCAAAAGAAACTATAGATATTATTATGGATTGTGGAAATTTGGTGATTTTAATCAAAGTCACACAATCAAATCCAGAAGCAACTATAGATAATGCCAACAACATCAGCAACAATAACACCAACAACATCAATGACCATACAATTAACTGCCCAAACATCATCAGGGACAACACATATTGTTATGCATAGGTTGATATCAATGATAACACATATTACCAACAAGTGTTTGTTGATATGTGGTGACTGATCAACAAAGTACCGTACACTCAGCATGTATTCTCGTTGGGGTCTGGGGCTGGGCCGAGCCTTGGGAAAGCGGGCGAAGCCCGCTGTGGGGGTTCGGGGGCGGCAGCCCCCGAGAATTTTTTTTTTGCCGTTTTTGTTGATGAAAACCAACATTGTAATAAAACCCTAAAAAGGCCGACTTTGTTTGTTTCCCTAAAAGTGCATGTTATAAGCAGTTGGGATGCTTAAGGCATTGCAAGGTTGATGTACTATTTTTGCTGGATAATAAGAAAGATTGGATGGCTGTGTATGGTGGATGTAACCCATTCTGGGTGAACCATGTTAAATCTCCGTGTTATCTGTGTCCTGTTTTATTTCTTTATCTTTTGTATTTAAATCTGCATATAATTGTTAGTTCATATTTGCTTCGGATTTGCTTGAAATCCTAACAGTGTTTTGTTCATTGCCATAGATGCTTCAATAGCAACCATTTAGCTTCCAAATGTTCAAAACAAAAGCATGATTTTTAGGATGCTTGGTGGAAGGATGTCTCTACCCATCATTACACTGTAGAGAAAGATGATCCAAGTAAAGTTGATGGAATCCCTACTACTACCCCAATGACTACCTCTAGGGATAGGACACTAGAAGGTTCACCAAAATAACATTGGCCTCTTTGAAGGAGGTAGATGACACTTCTGTAACAGGGAAGGATTGCCAAAGTAGTGAAGATTTAAAATCTTGGAGAGAAAAGGGTTGAGCAGATAGGGAGCTCATAAATAACATCTCTTGAAGAAAAATTAAAACCTCCAATAATTTTGTAAGAGAGTGTTGGCATGGTAGAGGAAAATTGGATAGTAGCACAAAGAAAGGGGAAGAAAAATGAGGTAACCTTTTCTCTCATTCGAAAGGTAGAGAAAAATATTAATGTTGTAGTTGTTCGTTTGTATCCCATTCATAGGTTATCTTGTTTTTACATAAAGGGTTTGGGTTGTAGGGAGGAGGTCCCCCATTTGTGGCCTCCTCTAGTGCAGGGCAAGATAAATTCTCATATTTAATAAATGAGTGTCCCTATGGAGTTACATAACCGATAAAAAAAATATTATACTTTATTTGAGTTTAATTAACAACATATTAAATTATTACGTGAATCTAAAAATTTAAAAAACCATTTATATTCTATCTAAAAATATTAATCTAAATATGTATTATTTAATAATATTTATTTAGTATAGAAATACATATTAATCTAAAATGTTTACTATGTATTTCTATTCTAAATAAGTATTATAAAATAACATTATTAATATTAATATTTTTTTCAAGTGTGGTGGAATGGGAAATGATAGTGCATCGACTTCCAAGGCAGTGTTGGTTGCCTAGTCTGTTTGTTGGATCCACACAAGATTGTCCCTATTTGGTGGCTTTTTAGGAGACATTTGATGTCAGTAGTAGCTTCTTGTCTATATTCAAGTGAAGTTTGTTTGTTCACCAATGTGTATACTCCAATTGATAGTCTCAACAAAGGTGATTTATGGTCTCATATTTATTTTGTTCGATCTTTGGCTCCCCACAATCCTTGGATCCTTGTGGGGGACTTCAATGTCATTACTAGTCTAGAGGAAAAGAGAGGCAGGGTATGCAGACTAGATCCTTCTTCGCAATGGTTTAAGGATAATATCCTCATCTTGAACTTGATTGATATTGAAACTTGTAATGGTATGTACACACAACACAATAGGAGAGGGGGGGACAAATTTCATTTCAGAGAGGCTAGATAGAGTTTTAGTTTCTATCCTTTGGGTTGTCAATAATTGGAATACAAACTCAAAGATTCTGGATGCGAGGGGCTTTGACTACTAGTCAATCATATTATCTGCTTCATTATTTGGGGCCTCCAAGAGACCTTTAAATTTTAGCTTATGTAGTTGAGGGAGCCTTCCCTACATGATCTCATGATTGGTTGATGGAGAGAGGGTAAACCTTAGCATGAAACTGAAATATACACTTGTGTGAAAATATTATAGTTTGTTAAAAATTAGCTCAAAAAGTGGAACAAGAATTTGCTTCCAAATTGAAGGAAGGGGGGTATAAAATTAACTTTGATGAGACATTGAAGGGCAATCCAGGACCTTTGGGTGCTAGATATGTGGCACGAGATTGGGAAGGTAATTTTTTTACAATTGGAGCATCAAAATTATCAGAGGGAACAAATAATAAAGCCAAGGCATAGGCAACAATCCAAGCATTGAAAATGGCCAAAAAAATGGACCTTTCGAAGATATAGATTGAAGGTGACTCGTTGATAATAACAAATGCCATTAAAAAGGGTGAAATTCATGCTTAAAATTTAAACAAGTATATATTCATTGCCAAACAATTAATAGTAACATTTAATGATTTTGAAATCTCGCACGTGCTTAGGTAAAAGAATGAGGTGGTCGACACACTGTCAAAATGGGCATTGACATTTAATGATGGTATGATGGAGGATTTTTGAGATATTGTGCTCGATTTGTTAGTTGGGGTGTACGTTACCATCATTTTTAGTAGTGTTAATGAAAGAGTGAGGTTGACAGAGTGATTTGACAAGGGTTGCCAAGGCTACAAATAAAGCCTGTAGAGGAAGCATTTGGTGGTCTCTAAGGAAGATTGCTGGCATTTGTAGAGAAACATGGAGGCCACCTTTACATTTCTCCCACCAAAGAAACAACTTGCATTTTTGGGCAAAATCACATAGAAGAGAATTAAAAATCTATTTAAATTTGTTGAGGATATCTTTGTGTAAATCATGGAGATATTGTTGGGTGAGGACTTTTTGATGACAAAACACAGATACATGACCAAAATTGACATTCTATCAATGGTGGTGGTGTGGGGTTTGGAAGTTGGCTGGAAGGAAGAAATTGAGTGGGTTTTGAAGGGGTGCATGGATAATTAATGGTTGTATGGTTTGTAGATGGTGTTGTAACATGCAATCTTGGGAGCGGGGTTTATGCCCTTAGAGGTGGAAAAGAGTCCAAATGAGGAGAATCCCCAACAACTGATGTCATTCATGTGTCGGGCAAAGGAGACTGACAAAGATGAGCGATGGGTAGGTGCATACATTGGGTGAGATTTACTAAAGTACTTTCTACGGGAGAAGGATTGAGAATGAGCTAAGAGAAAATAGAAGGTGGAGACAATGGATGAGCTAGAAAAAGTTTTCGAGATGAAGGACCAATGGATGAATGGGCCTCTTAAAGCAGTGAGAAAGAAATGATAGAAAGATTTATGTAAATTTTGTTTTTTGTGTAGTTTTGAAATAGTTTTTATATATGCTTTAGAGTGTTATACTTTATATATGGATGTAAAGGGAAATATATATATTGGATAGATTGTGGTAGGGTTTCAAGTGGAAAAATACTTGGCAACTATATTTTTTCTTTGAAAATTAATAAAAATATATATCATTACTGACCCAAATTTTTTTTTGTAGCTAAGGCTCTAGCTTAAAATAGGTTGGACTCTATTACTAGGCAGAATAGAGATTTGGATCCTTTTGAAGAATCCCTTATGAAGGAGCTTTAGCTATGAAAGAGCTTGATGAATGTGAGTTAAGAGAAGATTTTTTTTGGAGGCAAAAATCATGGGTTGATTGGCTCCAGGAAGGGGATAAAAACATAGCTTTTTTTCTTTGATTAGTCAAGGCTAGAAAAAATAGAAACATGATCTTTGTCCCTTAGATCATCATGTGGTGATAAGCCAGTTTCTCTTCATGATATCTTGGCACAAGATATTTGTTTCTATTCTTCTCTTTTCATGAAGGAGTCCCCCACTCCTATAGATGAGAAAAATCAAATTCTTTAATGCATTCTTCATGTCATCTCTAATTAAATGAATGCAAGGCTTATTAGCCCTATTTCTTTAGATGAAATTGAGAATGCTATGTTCTAGATCAAGAAAGGAAAGGCTTCTGGTCTTAACCAATTGAGTTTTTAAGGAATTCTGGGAGATTGTAAAATTAGATTTATTGGAGATGGTGCTTGAATTTCAAAATAACAACCAGATATTATGAGTTATGAATGATACTTTTCTGATTCTCATTCCAAAGAAGAAGGAGTTAACCCTATAGACTTGTTTAGGTTGATAGCTTTATTTAGTGTTGTCTATAAGATTATTTTGAAGATAACAACAGATGGGCTTAAGGTGCGACTTACCATGGTTATTTTAAAAGAATACGAAAGTTTGTGGCAAGTAGGAAAATATTAGATGGAGTGGTCATAGCTTTGGAGGCTATTCATTTCATAGAGACCTCCAAGGAAAAAGCTATGTTCATAAAAGTGGACATAGCTAAAGTGTAATATCGAGTTAAATGGCCTTTCATCCAAAAATTTCTCTTGGCCTTCACATGGAATGGCTATGTGGGTGATGAATTGTATCATGTTTGTCTCCCACTCTATTTTAATTAATAGTGAGCCTTCTGAGTTGTTTACTACTTTGAGAGGATTGAGGTAGGGAGTGATGAGCCAAAAAAATGGCTACAGTTTGTCATAAAAACTCTTGCTTTGGTCATATGTTTGGATAATGTTCGGGTCATAGAACTTCCTTGGTTGATGTCTTTTTGGTATTATTAGATCTAATTTATCCTAGACCTAAGGTTGATCTTTATACAGTCAAACTATACAAGTTATCTGAATTAATCTTAAGATATGGTTTAATTTATGTTATGTTAGCATCAAATGGATACACATGCTTTTGTGCACATTAACACCATGATGCAAGAACAACCGAAATGAGAGGATGACTAAGCTGATGGGTTAAGGAGACACATCATCATGTCGTTGGATGTAGACCCAGTCAAAGTGGAGCAACATTGAAGGAGTCCATAACCAATTGACCACTTCCTCAGCAGAGCAATTAGTGGAAAATTCATGATTATTCCCGATGGAGCATAAATATAGGAAAGGAGGTTGCGCTATATTTTCTTAGCAGTAGGATAGTTGTTTGCTCTACATTTATGCGTTGACTTCTTCTTGTAATGTAATAAATCCTGCCCACCTATTCCTTTGGAACATGGGTTGATCAGTTGAAAGTTTGTTATAAGTTTTATTATAAATAAAGGTCTCTACTGAAATCAACTTAAAATGAATAAGATGAAGATGATGGTATTTTGAGTTTATCAATTATTATTTGAGTTTCAGATATACTCACTTAAGGGGGCCCACTTGGTGAGTAGTTCTTGTGTATTTGTTATGTAATTTTCATTTCGTTATAGTTGTTGTTTTGGTGTTCGACTGTTCTTGCAACCACTGGAAACAGTTCATATATCTGCTCCTGCAGCCAAAGTAGACAAAGTAGCTCCTGTCTGCTAACCAAAGCATTGTCATTAATATCAATTGCTTGAGTTGCTTTCAATTGTGAGTTTTAATAAATTGTTAAGTCATTATGATTCTGCATATTTCTTTCAAAAACTTTCCTTTTCCTGCAATAAGATATAATGGCTTCAACTCGAGCTTAGTGCACATACAATGCCAACCCATTTCAAGTTCACGTCCCTAGTCAATAAAGTAAATGAATCTTTTCCATAGGAAAGGTAGCTACTTAGTAAGGATGTCCAATCCTTGAGTTGATGTTATAGAACCCAGTTACTATTCTAATTGTGAAGACCAACATTTTTGGCGTCATTGTCGGGGAATGGTGCCAAACTAAGAACCTGTTGTAGTTGTTAGTTTTAAATATTTCAGTTTGTTTTAGTTTAAAAATAGTTGTTAGAGTTCATTCATAAAATCTACATGCATAGAAGGAGAAGAGATGCATTAGGAAGATTTATTCCCTCACATTCTGCTCATGAAGTAAGCCCAGACCAAGCCCCAGATATAAATCCTTTTGCTAAAGCTTTTGTGGAAGCTAGAAACCAAGCTGTTTTGATTTATTAGAAGGATACCTTGATTTCTTAAACAAACCCTTTGGATAGAATATCTCACCTCTGGTTCCTTATCAACCACAAATGGAAGCTCCTGGTGGAGGAGCACCACCTCCTAATCCCACCTTTGAATTCCCCATCCCTGACCAACATGATAATGTAAATTTGAAGAATATACTAGCCTCCTCTCTTCTAAAGTTCCATGGTTTGATCACAGAAGATCAAGATACTTTTCTGTTTGAATTTGATATTCTTTGTATAAGCTATGATTATACTACTAATGCTAACTCAAGCTATTCCCTGCTACTCTAAAAGAAGATGCTCTTAGGTGGTTTATGAGTTTAGGGAGAGATACAATAACTACCTGGGATGAAATGAAGGAGAAATTCTTGGAGAAGTATAAAGATTACTGTAGAGGAATTGATCGACATGGTGAAGATATTTTCTGCATGACACAGAAAGAAGACAAGAGTCTGGAAGACTATCTTGAGAGGTTTATGTTTAGTGTCAAGAAGTCTAAGCATAGCACCCTAAGCGAGGAATCCTTGAAATCGATTTTTCCAAGGGGAATCAATGAGGATTGTATTGAATCACTAGACCTCATGGGAGGAGGAGACATTACTCAAGCTCAATGGGATGAGATCAAGAAGATCTATCAAAAATATTCCAAGAAAGGTAGATACTATAGGCTTAGATATTCACCAAAAAATGCCTCTTCAATAGTTTGAAGGATGGACATAACTCATATGCTAAAGTATTTCAATGAGGAAATTATTAATAACATGGCCACTCAGTTGGATACACTTCAAGCAAAGAAGAAGCATGAAGAAGCAAAGGCAATGCTTGCTGAATTTTGTCCTCATTGTAGGTAGAAGAAAAAGGACTAAAAATATAAGCTTCTTGCTAAAATTGATAGTCATAAGGCTCCTCCGGATTTCAAACCAATTTATGGAGATGATGATCAACTCTTCTATGCTGCACAACGAAGGTCATGGCTCCCAAGACAAGGTATTCCACAAGATCCATTATTTTTTTCTAGTCCTTACACGAATTTTTATGCATAAAATAATCAGTGGCAAAACTTTGGGAACTGTATACCTCAGTATTGGAATAATTCCCCAAATTCTTGGCCCAGTCATCAAAATCCTTCCTTTCAGTGGCAGCAACCAGAAGGGAATCGGCCACAACTTTAGGGCCCTTGGCAGCCATCCCAGAGTAACTCGCAATAGTCACCTTAATGAAGAGGAGGTCAGCAATGGCCAAATCAACCCTCTGGTTTCTTGCAACCACTATAATAGTCCTAACAACTAGCCTTAATGCCACCAGTTTATAATGGTACTCCACCTAAGTCCACTCAATTGCCAACTCAGCCGGTGCCAAATCCTAATAATAAACCTCCACAACAACAACAAGTTTATTTAGCCTATCCTAATCAATACCCTGCATACTCTCTTAGTGTAAGTGACATTCACTTGCGGTCAGGAACAACTTTACCTGCCCCATCTCCTCCAGTTATAACTGAATTACCATCAGAGAAAATTGAACAAGATACTATACCTGATCAACCTTTAGATCCTAAATAGGTACCTCAATCTGAAACTTTAGGCACACCGGTTAGAACAACCCCATTTCCTCAACAATTGCAGGTAGAAGTGACTAGGTAGCAAGACGACATAGCTTTTGATCTCATTGATCAGTTAAAACATATATGTGTAAAGATTCCACTATTCCAAGCTATTAAGGAGATTCCCATATATGGTAAATCTATTAAGGAAGCATGTCTAAAGAAACCTGGATGAAAGAAAAATGATCCACAAATAGTCCATGTAATGGGGCAATTGGTTGATATTTTGTTAGGAAAAGTTACAGTCCCTAAGTATGCTGACCCTGGCAATCCTGTTGTGAAAGTGGTTATCAGTGGAACTCAAATTAAGAATATTGTGATAGATTTAGGAGCAGAAATAAATGTTATGACCAAGGATGTCATGAAGCAACTCAGTATTACTAGTCTTAGGTCTACTCCAACAATCCTGCAGCTTGCAGACAGTTCCACTATCTGACCTGATGGGATGGTTGAGGATATTGTTGTTACCTTAGTCTCTTAGGAGTATCCAACTGAATTTATGATACTCTCTCCTAAAGCAACATTGGGAGGATATCCAATTATTTTGGGAAGGCCTTGGCTTGCTACAATTGATGCATACATAAGGTATAGATCAAGGGATATGACCATTTTAGATGGTATCACCACTAAAACACCTACACTTTATTCACCTGCACAACCTCAACTTGATCAAGAGCAAATAGTGTGGCCAAATGTAGGAGAAGAAGCAAAGGAACTTAATTCTGTTCAACAACTTATGATGTTGGTCGGGGAACTGTTCATAGAACTCCAAGAGGATGATAAGGTACTTTATAACATCATGGAAAATCATTATGGTTCAACCCAACAGTTACCTAGTCTACCAGTGTGTCCTTTACATACTCTTATTCCATCTACCAGTTTTGTGGGTTCTGCTGCAGCCACAGATATACTTCATACCTTGTTGCCATAGGAAATCCAAAATTCTTGTTTAACTGAAGTGTCTAAGACTCAGTCAACTACTCAAGTAGAGGTTGCTCCAGGAAGATACCTGAATATCAATAGTCAGCTAATGACACATCAAATATTGTCTTTGACAAAACTGCTCAAGACCCATGAATAGGGTTTCTGATGCGGGAGCATCCCCAGTTCACAACAATCTTGCATCAACCAAAAACATTTTCTTTTCTCTTTTGTTTTCTATTTTTTGTTTGCAGTTTTAGTTTTCCTTTATGTGTGTCCCGGTTTTGGCTCATCGATTCCTGTGGAGTTGGATTCTACTTGAAGACTTGACCATCTTTCTTTCTTTCAAACCACATCTCATTTGGATCACTTTTTGGCAAGATATCGCTACCGGTTTCCTTGATAGTTTCTTGTTAACGGTTGCTTGAGACCTATTCTTGTGATCTATCAGAACCCATTCTGAAGCTTGCAGAGCCTTGGAAGTTGATCTCAATGTTTCTTGGTGCGTGGTTGACCTACGTTTCATCCCTTGGATTCTTCGGAGGAAAATTTTGGTGGAGGCTGACCTTGTTCATTCTGCATTGTTCTTCGGGTTTTGATCCTTTTGGGATGACCATATATATATATATTTGTAATCATGCTTTAGAATCAGTCAATAAGAGAATAAAGGGGTATCATATAGATAGACTATGCCTAGAAGATAGATCTTTCAATTCAAGGTCCCAGTGTGACCTATTCTACCAGGCCTGTGTGCTGGTATGTTGTAACCCAGTTGTTCCCGGTTGGATGTAATTAACTTTCATGCAAATAAAACTATCTGTTATGCATTGCCTCCATCATATCTGTGTGTTTCTGTTGTGTTTACTCTTGTTGGCCAGTTTGGACTGATCTCCTCGAGGTCCCTCCTCACCGGTGACTGCACCAAGTGGTATCAAAGCGAAGTTTGTTCTAGAGGTTGCATGTCCTGAATCTTGTTGTAGGGTGGTAGATTGCGGATTTGACCTGAAATTGTAGAGGACTAGCATGGATCAATGGCACGAAGAGGAACTAGGAATGGTGGAGTGTGTAGGAATGTAGACCCTGTTGTAATGGAGATGTTGTGAGGAATGGTAGCCCGGTTAGAAGCCGTAGAGACAACCCATAGAAGAGGCCGACATGTTGAGGATGTGAGCAAAGATGAAGGAGAAGAAGCCCCAATAGAACAAGTGAACCTACCGATAGTTGATCCCGAAGGAGGAAAGGTTTTTAAGGGTTTTGAGTAGAGCAAACACCAAACCTCATTTTACCCCACCAAAATATGATGGGAAGTTAGATTTAGATGGATTGATGGATTGGATCTCGGAGATGGGGAAGTATTTTGATTTTGAAAACACTGCAGAAGAGAGGAAGGTGAAGTATGTCTGTACCCAATTGAAGGGTCATGCATCTCTTTGGTGGGAGCACTTGCAAGTTGATAGGCAAAGAAGAGGTAAAACAAAGATTAAGACATGGGATAGGATGATTGCTAAGTTACAATCAAAGTTTGTCCTGACAAATTATCAAGTAGATTTGTTCCGAAAGTTGCAGAATCCAAGACAAAAGGAATCTAGTGTGAAGGAGTACACCGAAGCATTTTACAAGTTGAACATCATATCTGGACATGTTGATGATGAAATTGAACAAATTGAAAGATATTTGAATGAATTGCGAATTTCTATACAAGATGAACTCAGTATGGTCAAATTAGAGAGTGTTGAAGAGGCTTACCAATATGCAATAAAGGCTGAAGATAAATTGAATAAAAGGCATGAGCAGAGACAAAGAGGTAGAGGGGGAAGGTTTATTAGAGGAAGATTTCAAGGAGGAAGAGGATCACTGAAGGAAGAGGAACCATTATAGATTAGAACAAGGACAAGGAAGTGAGCAAGGAAGCTAATTCATACTGGAAGGATGATAGAAATTTCTACCGGAGGAGAGAACCAGATGGTTACCAGAATGAGAACTTTGGAAGATAAGACAAAAGGACATTCAGAGGAACCTGTTTTAAATGTGGAGGAGAAGGACACTGTGCATTTGAATGTAAGAATTCAGAGGCTACCAGAAGAGCGACAGTGGTGGAGGAGAACCCTACTAGATCAGATAATAAATTGGAAGATGGAGAACTATTGATGGTAAGGAGAGCTTTGTGTCATACCGGAGGAGATAAAGAACCCTTGCAGAGGAGGAACCTATTCAAGACTAGATGTAAGGCATCCGGTAAGTGTTGTAAAGTTGTTATTGATAGTGGTAGTTCATAAAATCTTGTTTCATAATAGATGGTGAATAAGTTGAAATTGGAGAGATTGAAACACCCTAAGCCTTACCAGATAGCATGGATTCAGGATGAACATAAGTTATTAGTGAGTGAACAGTGTTTAGTAAAATTGAAAATTAGGAATTATCATGATGAAATTTTGTGTGATATTATGCCTATGGACATTTGTCATCTTTGTTGGGAAGACCCTGTCAATTTGATAGATAGGCAATACATGATGGGAGGAAGAATACATACACTATTGTGGCCAATGGGATGAAGCAAACCTTGTTGCCTTTGGAGGAACCTTTGAAGAATGAAGTCTGTACAAATACCAAAATCTGTCTAGTAGATGGAAGGAAATTTATGGATGGACCGAGACATGAGAATGTGTGTTTTGCCTTAATTCCTAAAAAGACTGAGAGATCAGAACCACAAGGAGAACACTCGACAAAAGTAAGAGATTTGTTGATAGAGTATGGGGACATCATTTCACATAATATACCTAATGGATTGCCACCTATTAGAAGTATTAGTCATTGCATGGACTTAGTTCCCAGAGCTAGCTTGCCTTACAAAGTTGCACACTAGTTAACACCGATAGAGAATGAAGAACTGAATAGACAAGTGCAGGAGCTATTGGAGAAAGGTTTGTTCAGAGAAAGTCTGAGCCCTTGTGTAGTACCAACGATATTAGCACCTAAGAAGAATGGAGAATGGATGATGTGTACCAATTCAAGAGGAATAAACAAGATCACAGTGAAATACCGATTTCCCTTGCCTAGGATGGATGACATAATGGACTATTTGAGTGGAGCAAAGTACTTTACAAAGATAGATTTGAAGAGTGGATATCATTAGATCAGGATTAGAGAAGGTGATGAATGGAAGACAACATTCAAAACAAATGAAGGATTATATGAATGGTTGATGATGCCTTTTGGATTGACTAATGCACCGAGTACTTTCATGAGGCTGATGAATGAGGTCTTAAAGAAATTATTGGGTAAGTTTGTTATTGTGTACTTGGATGACATTCTAATTTTCAGTAAGACAAAAGAGGAGCATTTGTTGTATTTAAGACAAGTTTTGCAGAGGTTGAGAGAAGAAAAGTTACTGATCAATACCAAGAAATGCACTTTCATGAAGGATGAGCTAATCTATTTGGGCTTTGTGATATCTGAGGATGGTTTAAAGATGGACCTTGAGAAATTGAAATCCATTGTTAAGTGGCCTACATGAGAAAGCATTGGAGAGGTAAGATCATTTCATGGATTGGCTAGTTTTTATCGAAAGTTTATTAGAAATTTCAGTTCAGTTTGTAATCCTGTGACTGAAACCATGAGGGGAGATAGGAAGGAATTCAAGTGGACCATCGGAGCAAACAAAAGTTTTGAGTTGTTGAAATAGAAAGTGACTGAGCAGCCTGTGTTGGCTTTACTGGATTTTAATACGGTATTTCAAGTGGATTGTGATGCAAGTGGAACAACAATAAGAGCAGTTTTGAGTCAAGAAGGGAGAGAAATAACATATTTCAGTGAGAAATTGAATTATGCCCAGAAGAGATATTCAGTATATGATCAGGAATTTTATGCCATAATTCAAGCCTTGAAGAAATGGAGACACTACTGGTTGCCTAAGTAGTTTGTGTTGTATACAGATAATCAAGCTTTGCAATATTTGAACAGTCAGAGTAAGTTGAATTAGAAACATATGAGATGGGTAGAGTTCTTGCAGAGTTACACCTTTGTGTTGAAACATAGAAGTGGGAAATCTAACAAATTTGCTGATGCATTAAATAGGAGAAGGAATTTACTGACAGAGATGAGAGTGACAGTATTAGGTTTTGAAGGTTTGAAGACCTTGTATGATGAAGACCCGAATTTTGTAGAACCTTGGAAAACATGTAGAGAACCAGTTATGGTTGATAGGAGTAAATGGTTGGATTACTTCATTCAGGATGGGATTTTATTTAAGGGAGTTCAGTTGTGCATACCTAAAAGTTCCATGAGAGAGAACCTCATAAAAGAGAAGCATAGTGGAGGTTTAGCTGGATATTTTGGCATTGATAAAACAATTGCATTGGTGAGAGAGCAGTACTTTTGGCCTCAGATTCATAAGGATGTTAAGTGATATGTGCAGAGTTGTAGAGTTTGTCAAGTTGCAAAAGGTAGTAATCAGAATGTGGGATTGTATAAACCTTTGACAGTACCGATAAGACCTTGGGAGGATATAAGTATGGATTTTGTACTTGGCTTACCTAAGACAATGAGAGGGAATGATTCTATATTTGTGGTAGTGGATACATTTTCAAAGATGGCTCATTTCATACCTTGTAAGAAGACATCAGATGCATTGCATATAGCAAACCTATTTTTCAAGGAAGTGGTAAGATTGCATGGATTACCTAAGAGCATAGCTTCAGACAAAGACACTAAGTTTGTTGGCTATTTTTGGAGAACACTTTGGAAGAAGATAAAGACAGATTTGAAGTTTAGTTCTACTTTTCATCAATAGATTGATGGACAGACAAAAGTAGTTAACTGGAGTTTGGAAAACTTGTTGAGATGTCTAGTGAGAGATAAAACCAGAAGTTGGGTTTTGATCCTTGCACAAGCAGAGTTTGCCTATAACAATTTAGTTAATAGAAGTACCGGAAAAAACACCTTTTGAGATTGTTACTGAAGTGCATCCTAAAGGAATAGTAGAATTGAGAGACATTAGCAGTGAAGACTGGAAGAGTTCAGAAGCAGAAGAATTTGTAGATCACATGGCAGCATTGCATATTCAGGTTAAACAACATTTGGAAGACATGAATAGCAAATACAAGGAGAAGGCAAATGAGAAGAGGAGACATAAGGAATTTAAAGTTGGTGATGAAGTGATGGTCTATTTGAGAAAAGAGAGATTCCCGGTTGGGACTTATAATAAGTTGCAGATGAAGAAGTTTGGACTCTGTAAGATCTTGACAAAGTTTAGTTCTGGAAATGTATACGAGGTGGAGCTACCAGATAGTCTGAGTATTTCACCTATATTCAGCATTAAAGATCTTCATGAGTACCATGAACCTGAATTCAGTGATGACAATATTCTAGAGTTGGAAAAACAATTGTCCTAGAAGGAACCAGATCAGATTGAAAAAAATTTGGACAGTAGGATTGGGCGTAGTACCCAGAGCAGTCAGTACAAAGAATATCTTGTGAAGTGGAAGAACAAACCAGTGGAAGATTCATCTTGGATTTCTTAGGTAGAGGTAGACCACCTTGGTTTCCCTTTGACCCCAACAAAGTGAGAGGCTCACTCTTTTATTAACCCTGGATGTCTGATGCATGAGCATCCCCGATTCACAGCAATCTTGCATCAACCAAAAACATTTTCTTTTATGTTTTGTTTTCTGTTTGCAATTTTAGTTTTCCTTTCTGTGTGTCTCAGTTTTGGCTCACCGGTTCCTATGGAGTTAGATTCTACTTGAAGACTTGATCATCTTTCTTTCTTTCAAACCACATCTCATTTGGATCACTTTCCGGCAAGATATCACTACTAATTTCCTTGATAGTTTCTTTTTACCGGTTGTTCCTTTATTGCCAGTTGCTCGAGACGTATTCTTGTGATCTACCGGAACCCATTTTGAAGCTTGCAGAGCCTTGGACATTGATCTCGATGTTTCTTAGCGTGTGGCTGACCTTCTATGTTTCATCCCTTGGATTTTTCAGAGGAATCTCTTGGTGGAGGCCGACCTTGTTCATTTTTCATTGTTCTTCAAGTTTTGATCCTTTTGGGCCGACCAGATCCTTTGGATCGATATATATATTTGTAATCATGCTTTGGAATCAGTCAATGAGAGAATAAAGGGGTATCAGATAGATAAACTATGCCTAGAAGATAGATCTTTCGATTCAAGGTCCTGGTGTGACCTATTCTACCAGGCCTGTGTGTCAGTATGTTGTAACCCAGTTGTTACCGGTTGGATATAATTAACTTTCATGCAATAAAAACTATCTGTTATGCATTGCCTCCATCATATCTGTGTGTTTCCGTTGTGTTTACTCTTGCTGACTGATTTGGACTGATCTCCTCGAGGTCCCTCCTCATCGGTGACTACACCACTTTTGCATGGGATTATCATGATATGAAGGGATTAGATTCTAAATCGTGCACTCATAGAATATATATCAGTGAACATTGTAAGCTAGTAGACAACCTCAGCAAAGGATCAATCCCGCATTAAGGGAAATAGTCAAGAAGGAATTGCAAAAGTTGCTCAATGCAAGGTTTATTTATCCTATTTCAAACAGTTTATGGGTATCTCCTCTGGTCATAGTTCCTAAGAAGGGAGGTAAATGGAGAGTTTATGTAGACTATAGGGAGGTCAACACTGCCACTAAAAAGGATCATTTCCCACTTCCTTTCATTAATTAGGTGCCAGATTCTTTATCAAGAAACTAGTACTTCTCATTTTTGGATGAGTTTAGCGGTTATAATCAGATTAGAATTGATCCAGAAGATCAGGAAAAGACAACCTTCTCCTGCCCTTCGGGAATGTATGCCTATTTAGTTCTTCCATTTGGTTTGTGTAATGCTCCTGCAACCTTTCAGAGGGCATTCCTTAGTATGTTCTCGAATTTGGCCATGATTGCATGGAAATCTATATGGACGACTTCACTACTTATGGAATTACTTTTGAGGAAGCATTGCACAATCTTAGAAATGTGTTGCAGTGGTGTGAAAATCATAATTTGTCCCTAAATAGTGAAAAATGCTTCATGATGATGTAGGAAGGCATAGTGTTGGGGCATCGTATTACTCAAACATGCATTCAAGTTGACCTTGCTAAGATTGAGGTAATAATTAACCTCCCTATACCTACAAAACAAAAGGATATTAAGAGTTTCTTAGGCCATGCATGGTACTATAGAAGATTTATAAAGGACTTTAGTAAGATGGCAAGGCCTTTGTATTCTCTTTTGACAAAGGATTCTGAGTTTGAATGGACACTAGCATCTTTTTTTTTGGATCAACCTTTTCAATTATTTTCAATCATTCTTTCATCTAACATGATCTCTCTCATCACTTAATTCCAATCTTTTCATCTATAATTCTATCATTGCCTCATATCAATTATTCTATCTATCAATCATTTATTCCTAACCTTCATCATATTTTATTATTCATCCAATTTTGATCTGTTATTTGTCTTATATAGGATGTATCCTTCTTGAAACCAGACGTTTTGATCATCTTGATCTTATATAGGTTGTTTCTTTCCTGAAACCAGACTTTATCTTTATCAAATCAATCTGATCAAACCTATCAATCCTGCCAATCCTATCAATCTTATCATTCAATCAATCTACAAATCACTCTAGCCATTTCTTCTATCCAATCAAATCCATTCGTGCCATCAATTAATCATTCTTCATCTTTCATCTAACATTCTTCTTCTTTTGAGAGATCATTCATGCCTTCAATGCACAAACAATCTCTCGAGGGGGCATCCTACCCCCATTACTGGGGCAATTTTTTTTTGTTTTCTTTGAAACAACATCATTCTGACATTGTCTCAAAGAGGGGCAAATGTAGACACCTAAAAATGTCTCATTGATCATGTACTAATTATTCGTCCAATTAGTTAAATAATTCTCTAATTATTTAATTAAGCTAATTAATCTTATTCTTCTAAATTCACATTTCTTTGTCATCTTATTAATTATTATATTTTCAATTCTATCATCGTTTAATTAAATATTTATTATTTAATTAATTGTGATTTTAATCTTTATTATTTAAATAAATTCTATTTTCAAATTCTATCTCTAATCATTTAATCATTAACCCTCTTCTAAATTTTAATTAAATATTTAATTAATTAATTATGATTTAATTCCTTTAATTTAAATAATCTTTATTATTTAATTAAATCCAATTTCTAAATATTAAATAGTTCCTTTAAATTATTTAAATAGCTAATTCATTCATATTCCTCTATATTCTTCAAATTTCAAATACATGTGCATGATTTCAAAAATCAAATTGAAAATCAAAGTCAAGTTCTAAATACATTCAAATAACAAATTGATTTAAAATAAATTCAATATTTGAATTAAATCTCATGCAAAGATTAAATTGAAAATCAAAGTCAAAGTGCAAGCACATGCTAGATTAATTAATTCAATCCATTAATTAATCAAATCAATTATCTTTTCAAATCCTATTTCTATCTTCTACTTAGCTTTTTCTAAATAAAGCTTTCAATTAGTTAACTATTTAATCTTCTTTATTTCCTCCAATCATTCTTTTTCATCTTTCAATCAACTTTTTTCTCAATCAGTTAACTCAATTATCTATTCAATCTATTCACTTCCACCTCCAAATCAACAGTTCAACTATCAATTAGCATGTGAGCTCACCTGAGTTCCACCTCTTGATAATTTTGTTCCACCTCTCAATCAATCCTCTCCAAAAATCTATGAATTGAGCATTCAATCTCCATTTTCAACAATCACGAACTTTGAATCTTTGTGTCACTTGCAGGTTGCCAATGCGATATCTGAGAGCCATCATTCCACAAAGAGGAGAAGAACAATGGAAGCTACACACAGTCATGGAATAGGGAGTTTTTATTGATAGATTTTACATTCCTATTACTTGTTTGCATTATTTCATTGATGTTTGTTTTGAATTCTTTGATTAGATAGGGATTCATGATTTCTCTTTGTTTCTAGTTGAATATAATGATGAATTTAAGCAATGACAACTACATCACTGGCTGTCAAATATTTGTGCACAATAATCATGTAGCCATCAAGTACCTTATGAATAAAAGTTCCATTTCTGACAGATTGGCACGATGGTTGTTGCTTGCATAGGACTTTGATATTACAATCATAGACAAGCCAGGTAAAGAAAATGTAGTAGTTGATTTTAAGTCCAGACTACAGACAAAGGATGATCCTGCAGCCATTGATGATTCTTTTCCAAATGAACATTTGTTTTCAATCAATGCACACGCTCCATGGTATGTTGACATAGCTAACTACCTAGCAGCTAACAACATTCCTCCTCATTTCTCACCCAAAGAAAGAAGGTTACTTGTAGAGAAGAGCTTCAATTTTTCATGGATAGCAGATTGCTTATTCTATACAGGAACAAATCAAGTTATGAGGTATGTTCGGGAAGATGAAACTTATGACATTCTCCATGCTTGTCATGATGAGCCTTGTGGAGGACACTTTATTGCCAAGAGAACAACTATAAAGTTCCTGAATACAGGTTATTATTGGCCAACTTTGCATAAAGATGAAGTAAAGTACACCAGAAAATGTGATAGATGTTAGAGGATGGGCATACCCACTAGATCTGATGAGATGCCTTTGCATCCATAGGTGGTTGTTACACCATTTGATAAATGGGAGTTAGATTTTGTAGGACCTATTTATGCACCCTCAAATGGTAGATCATACATCCTTGTGTGTACCGACTATGTCACAAAATGGGTTGAAGTGAAAGCATTCAAACATGCTAGAGACAACAAGGTAGCAAAATTTTTGTATGAGGAAATCTTTACAATAAATGGAATTCCATGAAAAATTGTGACTGATCAAGGGGCACAATTTACTTCCACTTTGATCATAACTTTAGTCAATGAGTATAATATAAGGCATAGGAAGTCAAGCCCCTACCATCCTCAGGAAAATGGACAAGTTGAAATCACCAATAGAGAGATTAAGTCTATATTGACCAAAACAGTATCCCTTCATTGGAAGGATTGGTCTAGTAGGTTGTCAGAAGCAGTTTGGGCATATAGGACTACATGGAAGACAACTACAGGCTTTACACCCTTTGAGGCGGTGTATGGGAAAATGGCAATGATGCCTGTAGAGTTTGAGCATAAGACACTTCGAACAACCATAGAATTAGATATGTCTCTCTCTGCAACTCAATTGGATAGACTCTTGCAGCTTAATGTCTTAGATGAAATCAAGAAGTTCACCCTGCAACACACAAAAACAATTCAAAATCAATGCACAAAATGGCATGATAAATATATTAAAGACAAAGCCTTCAAACCAGGAGACTGGGCCCTTCTGTATGACTCCAAGTATAAGGATAATTTGGGAAAACTGCAGATGCAGTGGTTAGGGCCCTATGAAGTGATTGAAACATTCCCAAATGATAGCAGTACAATTAGCTACTATTGATCCTATAGAATTCAAGTTGTTGGTAAATGGACATCGGTTGCAACTCTATCATAAGCCTATTTCCAAAGAAGAGTTCCTGAAGAAATTCATAACTCCAGAAGCTACCGAGATTCCTACAACAAAAGTAGGGGGACTTATAGTCCCACCTTCTTCCTAATTTTCTGTCGCATTCATTCATAATAAATACTTCCATATCCCATGGAGGTACTTTTCTTCGCTAATAAACATTCTATTTCCATACTCACACATCACTCTTCCATATCATTCCATTTTCATCATTCATTTCTCCACCTCACTTACCGTACAAAGCGGTTACACTTCAGTAATGATGGATTTCTCCAACTATTGTCATCATGTCACAAAAATAGGTACGCTTGTGTGTATTTATTTTTGTTGCATGTATTTGTTAAACCATATTTTGTATCATAATGATATTTGCATAGTACATCTTTTAGTCACCCTCTACATATGTGGACACATGTCAAGCCTTAGGTTTGGGGGGGAGGGAGTATAATAGTGAATGATTCATATGGAATTACTTATGTTATCCTGAACAAAAATGTCATCTTACATAAAAGTTTAAATTTAAAGTCATTACAACTTGATGTGACATTTTGTGCTTTGTTATACCTCCTACTGCCACTGTTTTTTTTGTGCCTTGAGCTATTTTGAAAAATTAAAGTTGTAGCAAGGTTGTTTTGATTAAGTAAAAGTAGGTATTTGAAAGGTACCCAAACCTTTTACAAGCCAGGAAAACAAAAATGCTAAAAAAAGTGCCTGATCACTTACAAAAAGACAAAATGAACCCATCAGAAGGGAACAACTTAATACATCATTACATTAAAAAATTGGAAGCAAAAGGAAAGCACAAGGACAACAAAGAGACAAAACCAAAGACAACAACTGGAACTAAATACTATTCAAAATTTCCTCAGTGTGAACAACCATTTGTTTCATGTTGTTCGCTAAGGTCTTCATATCCTCCAGCTCATGACCATCGATGTCGACCTTATTCTTTGTGTTGGCTCTGGTCCTCCTTTCATGACCCTTCTTGTTCACCTGCTCTTTATCACCATCCTTCTCTGCATTATTCTCGAACCTGTTGATAAAGATGTTCATGTTGTCCACCAAAGATTTGAGGATTTGGAAGTTTTGATCAACAATCTGCTTGATGTTGTGCTCCAGCCTGTCAATTCTGCTACCAAAATATTTCAGTTTGTTTTCCATTTCCTTTCTATCTCCCATCTCATTGACCTTTTTTTCTGTTGCTAAGATTTTACCAACCATACATTCAATAGCTTCTGCATTATGCAGAATGACCACTAACTCTTTAACATGCTCAGCCAAGGGCTTGTCACCAACTGTAATTCTTGCCATGGCCTATGTATCAGTTTTCAAACTATTAATATCCTTCACCATAGTAGCAATGGTCTCATAAATCCTTAATAGCATCTTTGTCACCACTATCACTTTGACCCCCTTTTTCCTCGTTATGCAGACTAGTGGTGTTCACGGTCTCCAAATTATCCTTAACCGGGTTACCCTCCCCTTCTTTGTCCTGACTATCAATCCTCTTATTTTCTTCATCCTCCTCCTTAGATTCAACCAAAACATAATTGAGATTAGAATTGCTACCCTTTTTAGTGTTCTTTTTCTGAGCCTTCTTTCCAGAGGCTTTCCCTTTCCTCTTTTTAACAGGTTTTTCCTCAAGGGATTCAGTTTCAGAATCTGACATTTCAGATTCCACAATAATCCTCCTCTTCTTGGCCCCAATCCTCCCTTTTTTGCTAGTTTCTTTCGACTCTCCCTCGGTCTCTGAATCAAAGTTGAAACCACTATCCTTAGTTTCTGTAGTCTTATCTCTGGCATTTTTGCCTTTAATAGGCTTTTCAATGCACTTCCCCTTTAGCATTTTATAAACCAGGACCATAAGCCCCTGGTGGAGGGCATGATCACCTTTAGGGTCCTTCTGGATCTCCTTTATAGTATGATCCATTGAACAGGCAAGGTAATAGGGAAGGCTAACCCTTTCACCATGACGAAAATGGTTGAGAAGGACGAAGTGATGCCCATATGCCCTGGTAAACCTACCATCTAAGGTAATATATTCAATAGAAGCAAATAAGACACACCTCCATGGCCTGCAAATTCTCTTCGGGGAGTGGTAGGAGTTGTCAATTTTGATCATCTTTCTTCTCTCACCATCCATAACAGGAAACTTGTCTACAACTTTATCTGATATCCCTCTGTCCCTGTAAAATTTCATACCCTCGATAGTCATCCCGGTGGCCTCAACGATAACCTCTTCATCTACATTCATCATATGTGATCCAATTAGAATTTTTCCATTTTTCTAGTTCTTGATGAAATAGCTAGTGATTGTGGAGTCCTTCCCATTTAGTCGTTCCATGAAAACATTGAGACCCCCCTGCTGAAGTATTCCCCAGACTTCTTCATTCTTTCTCCATTCAAAGCAAGACGCAGGTTGAAATCTTTTCTTGTTACCTCCCATTTTTCTAGCACCTTCATTGCAATGCCTTCTCTCATTTTGATAACTTTTCCTCTAGTTTTTGTGGTTATTCTGTAAGAGCGCCCATAATTCGTGCCAAATAATAATGATATGACACCTATTTAATAGCTCATTATCTTCAAGCAAGCCCTGCATCGAAAAAGGCAGAAAGGTCATTAGAAATAATGATTAAAAGTACCACGTTGCCTTGTATAGCTTTGGTCCCGATTGAGCAAGGATTTGATTTCACTTGCAATCTCCATTTCACCATAACTAGTAATGATGTCTCCCGATTGGCAAGCCAGGTTGGCTGCCCAATCAGCGCAAGCATTGGCCTCCCTGTAAACATGTTTAAAAACACACATTTCAAACTCTTCACTGATTTTCTTAGTAGCTTTAATAGCATTACTAATCGACCATGATGGCAGGAATTTTATACTTAAACAATTGATAATGTTTAAGGAGTCTCCTTCACACCAAACTTTAGTGCAATTGGCTTCTTTGGCAAGGATAATCCCATGATAAGCCGCCATGGCTTCGGCAACATGATTGGTCTGATTTCCAATAGGAATACATTTTATGATTTTACATATTCCCCATTCATCCCTTAGGACCACTCCACATCCTGCAACCCCCAGGTTTCCCTTAGAGGCCCCATCAAAATTGATTTTCATCCATCCCCTAGGTAGACTGATGCATATCACTCCCTCTCTAGGATTACTTTGGATGCTCTCTTGAGATTTTAATCTCCATTTTTTATAGACAAATTGATCCTCCTTAGTGTTAGGATTATCAATACCTCCTATAATATTCATGTTTTCCACTATACTTCTTATTTTTTCAAACACAATGTTAGCCTTAGTATTCTTCTCTCTAAAAATTCTATCATTTCTCTCTTTCCATATACCCCAACATATGTGAGGTAAAGCAATTCTCCATAATAAGGTAGTGGTTCTATTTTTTGAAGGATGATGCCAAGACTTGAAAATCTCCTGAATCAAGTCGGGGAAGCTCCAACCGATATTGAATTGATCTAGACAACTTCCCCAAACATCATTTGAGAAGGGGCAATGAAAGAGCATATGACTTATTGTCTCCTCATTCTGCTTACAAAGAGTATAGAAACTTGGCATGCTGATACCTCTTTTTCTGATATTCTCTGTAGTAAGAATTTTGTCTTGAAGGGCTATCTAAAAGAAAATGTTAATCTTGGGGGTAAGACCTCTCACCCAAGCTTTAGCCCAGCAAGGACTTTCCATGTTATTGTACTATTGATGATAAAGAGATGCCACAGTAAAAGTACCACTAGCTGTGAGTTTCCAAATTAACTGGTCTTCTTCTTCAATCCTCACCATTGAGTTCATGACTTTGTTCAAACTACCCAAAGACTGATCCACTTGAGATAAGTCTTTCCACTGTCCATCTTTCCAATAATCCTCCACCTTGGTTCCAAATCTTTCCTTGCATTGGTTCTGATATCTGTTCCACTCAGGGTTGTCATTTAAAGGGAGCTCCAAAAGCCAAGGGTCCTCCCAGAACTGAATAAGATTCCCTTTCCCCAACTTCCATTTTGTGCCTTTGATAATTAAGTCTCTAGTCCTAGAGACATTTTTCCAAATATTGGATCCAATTGGTATAATCTCCACTTTGAGGAAACTTTGAAGATTCAGACATTGGCTTTTATATTTTTTGTCCCATATTTTTTTCCACTCTCCTTGATTTCTATATCCTCTCCAAATCTGCTTGGCCATAAGGTATTCATTTATGTCTCTTATTCTTCTAAGGCCAGGACCGCCTTTATTCATAGGCTTGCAGACCTTCTCCCAAGCAATTAAGTTCATTCTCTTCTTCTCCTCAACCCCTGTCCATAAAAAGGATCTCTGAATTTTTTCAATGGCCTCAGCATACTTAGTAGGAATCCTAAACAGATTGATGGCATAGAGAGGTTGTTTGTAAACATGGTATATTTCCTTTTGAGAATTTGTAGTTTTAGGAAAAATTGAGCATATTTCTACAGTGGTGTGTTGTGAATTCTGATGGAGTAATGGGTGGTCTGCCGGGTCACCATGAATCTATAGTGCATGATGTCCTTCTGCAAGATTAGGTTTACGAACCTGAATTCTGCAATAGTGGTTGGATAGATTATGAGCCAGGTGAATAATTGGAGTCCTCTGATGGTTTCTCCTTACTTTTCTTCCTCCATATCTTATTCATTTCACTTCTAGTTTCCTCCACATCTACCTTCTTCTTTCCTTTCTATTCAATAGACTGATTAACTGGTTGGTTCATTCTAGCTTTGCAAAACCTTGCAATATGTCCCGTTTTGTGATAGTGGAAACATGCCATACCAGAAGCTCTCCAGGGTCCAACATTACCTCTATTAGTTCTTCTCTGACAATTCATAGCCATGTGGCCATAGTTGTGATAGATTGAACATGTCACATTCCATCTATTCTTCATTTCATATGGACTAGACCGGTTCACATAAGGTCTCTGCCAAGTAGGGTTCCTCCGATCATTGTAAGATCTCTGCCATTCACCATTAGATGTTTGACCCATATAACATCTCTGATTGTTCACTCTTGACTTGCACTTAACAACTCTATGCCCATACTTGTTGTAATTGAAGCAATATCCATCAAAAGTACTAGGCTTATATCCTTCATATGCATTAGGTCTATATCTATTAAAAGTACCGGATCTACTTCTACAAACATTTGCAGTATGACATACCTTATGCCAGTTAAAATGTACTGGTTTGTAGGATCTCTTACCGGTGTTGTTTTTGGTCTTTGGTGCAAATTTGGCTTTGTGCATGGTGTCCTTGGTACCATATGGCTCTCCTTATTCAAAGGTTATGTATCCCAAGTCGTGTGTGTCTCCATTCTGCCTTTGTGTTTGAATCTACTCATCAAGAATAGCAGTGCTCTTGTTGAATTTAGCTAGTAACTCATTTGCATCAGCCAACTCCTTGGTAAGCTCCTCATTCTTCTTTGTGAGACTTTCTCTAAGAGACATAACCATGCTTAGATCAGCTTGTATTTTCTCTTTTTCATCTCTTTCCTCATGAAGATGTGCATGCAGGGTACCAATCTCCTGGTTCAACTTAAAGATCTCATGATCCTTATCTTTTATTTTGTCTTCAACTATCCTCCTAGCTTCCGACTCTTGGCTCATCCTGATGGTAAGGGCTTCCAACTCTCTCCTCAGATTTGACTTTTCATCATTCACCTTTTCCACCTCATTAGACAAGGCTTCAATGGTTGCTTCCTCAGATGAACTATTTTCATTGAGTTCCATCAACTGATCAGCCAACTCTCTTCTCTTTGCCAATGAAGCTTTGTACTTGAGCTTTAGTTCACCAAGGGCTTCTTTAGATTCTGCAAGCTTGTTTGAAAGCTCTCTTTAACTCATTGAACCTTCCCCCATGTTAGCCTTAGGGATCCTTCCCAAGTGCTTAAGCCTTAAGGGAATTAGGCTCTGATACCAATTAATAAACTTATAAGGCATTGAGAGGGGGGGGGGGTGAATCAGTGCAAGCAAAAACTTAATAAATCTGATAACAACTTTCACGAACTTGAAAATAAATAGGCATGCAAGAAATATAACCACATAAGCAAAAATCCAATAAAGCATGCAAACCATAACATAATGATTTTTCACATGGAAACCCAAAAGGGAAAAACCATGGTGGGAATTAGTACCCACAAATATCAACTAACTGCAGTATAAAGATCTGACTGGTTAAGGTCATACAATCACCCTTTTAGGGGCACACTCGGTTAAGAGCTATACAATAAGGCCTGTTAGGACCTAGCCCTATTAGGAGCTATCCATGTTATTGGGATTTATAAACACAAGCTAATGTGTCACCTTGTTAGAGGATTTCACCTTCAGACCCATTAGGATCGTACCGCACCCTATTAGGAGTGACCTTGCTAGAGGATTTTCTTGCTGCAACTGTTAGGAAGACAACAAGTTCAACTGATATGAAATTAACACCTCTGTTCCTGATTAGATCCACTTTTGCTCAACTTCTATCATTGACTAAACATCAAAACCTAACTTCTTCTTCCACCGCATGATCAAATTCTCTCTCTTGATACATAAAATCATACAATTTTCATCTCCCTATAAAGAACTCTGTTAGGTCGGTGAAGAACCTTGGAACAATTCCCTAGGTTCATTGAATCTAGTCACTTTTTACATTTACCCACTCATTACACTTTTCTTATGTCAGAAAAACAATTCATAACTTCAAAACATAACAATAAGTCTACCGGTTACCGATCAAACTAACTCTGCTATACCGGTTCTCTATTCTTCCTGATTGTGACTGGAAAATGAATCATAACTCACTCAATACACTGAATCTGTTGATGCGGTTTAGAATATAGGTGAATGTTCTTGTCTCCAACACTCCTGTAAAACCACAACGTCTAAGTCTTCTCCAATCTTCTGTACCGGTCACTTGATCGTCGCTCTGTTCTTGTTTACCGGTTGACAACAATTTAGCAATTTTGTTGTCTAACAAATTCCACTACCGGTTGGTCTAGATGACCCAAATGACTAAACAAAACATGGTTGCCATCAATGAAAACACAAATAAAGTCATCAAACAACCTATTACCATAATATCATCATCATCATCAAGCCAACACGTAGTGCACATATAGTGTTGGCCCATTTCAAGTTCATGTCCCTGGTCAATAAAGTAAATGAATCTTTGCCATAGGAAGGGTAGCTGCTCAGTAAGGATTTGCAATCTCTGAGATGAGGTTATAGAACCCAGTTACTATTCTAATTGTGAGGACCAACAAGGAGATCCCCTCTCCCCTTACCTATTCATTATCATGTTGAAGGTTTGGGAAGGCTTTTAAAATCCCACGAGTCAATGGCTCATTCATGGATGGGCACGCAATAGTAATATACCTTCACACTCCCACCTCCAATTTATGGATGATACTACTTTGTTAGGAGTAGCCAGTATTAGAGAAGCTTTGAATTTTAGATGGGCCTTGGATATCTACCGTGTGGCTTTAGGGTATAAATTAATTAGCATAAATCCTCTATATAATTTTTCAATATACAACATATTATTCAAGCTAGGATTTCTCATGTCCTACATTTTTAGATAGGGTATCTTCGTTGTTTGTATTTAGGAATTTCTCTCTTTATAGGCCCCTTGCCTAGAGAGGCTTGACACAATGTTTTAGATAAGTTTTGTGGAAAATTCAATCATTGGACTTGTAGGTGGATACCCTTTGCTAGTAGAATGTTACTTCTAAAATTAGTAGTTTAGGCTCTCCCCATTTACAGATGCATGGTGCAAATTTCTCCTCCATGCTTCATTTGGGACTTGGAGTCTACGTTGAGTTAATTTCTATGGGTTAGATCTTTGGAGGCATCAAAGTGGAGTTTGGTCAAGTGGGAGTCTATCTGTAGACCAAAATAGGAGGATGGGTTGGGGTTGAGACATGCTTCCCCCATATCTCTTGCCCTAGAGTTGCTAAGCTTTATTAGCAATGATGCACTTGTCAAATCAATCTTGGGCTAGGATCCTTTCTTCTAAATATATGAGAGGGGTTGAAAGAATTCATATTCCTAGGATGAGATTGGAAGGTAAAGGTTCTTTAATTTGGGACACTCTAAGAAAGGGAGTCAACTTGATTAAGCAAGGGTTGTTTTGGGTTTGTAATAGGGGCTCAAAGGCTCTTTTCTGGTATGACTCCTGGGATGGTCATCCTCCTATTTTTATAGAGTTCTTGAACCTTCCAAACCTTAGCTATTGCTTCTTGGAGGCAGGTTGCTCTAGAGTGGAGAATTTTAAAGTTGCCCAAAGAATGGGATAGATTGAAGTGTGGAGGTGGAAGGAGCCTTGTGAGTGGTTGTAGGGGGGTTCAACTGAGGCCTAGGAGGATCTTGTTAAGATCTTGGCTAGGAGAGTTTGCAATTTTTTGAGAGGTAGGGATGCTTTGGGCTAAAGTGCCAATCCTAAAGGGGAATACTCGGTTCTTTTGGATATAAAGAGTTGGATCACATAAATTATGGTAGAAAAGAGGTCCCATGGTGGAAAAATGTTTGGAACAAGTTGGCATGGTCTAAATGCAACTTTTTCCTATGGCTGGCTACTCACAATAAATGCCTCAGTTGAGACAATTTGCACAAGTAGGGGTTTCAAGGTCTATCCAGATGTGTCCTTTGTGGTAATAGTGAAGATTACTCTGTATATTTATTTTACCAGTGGTCTTTCTTCAAGGGCATAATTCTGGAGAGGTTTAGGTAGGCCTCTAACTAAGGCTCTCTTTCTTAAGGCTACTTGGTTGATTAGCCCCTCCTGCATTTTATGACAAGTTTGGCTAGAATGAAATCACAAGATTTTTGAGGGTAGAAATATGGGAGTGATTCATTTATGGAGAAAAAATGTTGGCATGATTCAAAAAACTATTCTTGCTAAGTGTGAGGTGTTTATTCTCTCATAGCCAAGAGGATTTGTAATGATGCAGAGGCTTAGATTATGGGGGAATAGGTCAAGGCCTCCTTGGATTTGAAGAAGAGGCACACCTATAGAGAAAAACTTGAGAGATTGCAAGTGGTCTCCACCTCTTGAAGGGGTTATCAAGATTAATGCAAATGGGTCCTCTAGAGGTAAACCTAGACATGTTGGGATTGGGGGAGTTAGTAGAGGTAGTTTTGGTGAGGTTCTTTTCTTCTTTTCCATCTACAAGGGTAAGAAGTCCAATAATCTCATGGAGGCCCTTGCTCTTCTGCATGTCTTGGAATTGGATGATCACTTGGTTGGAGTAATTTTTTTTGGTTTGATTTCCAGATCTTAGTCAAATTGTTGATCAAGAAAAAAATTAATGATGTCAATTAGTGTGGCTCATCAGATTCTTAGGTTGTGTAGCTACTTGAATTTAGTTTTTTTCTATTGCATTCCTCAACAATGGAATGGTGTCACTAACTATTTGGCTAAATGGGCCTCTGAGAAGGAAGCAGATCGACATATCAGAGATTGGGAGCACCTTCCCCAAGAGTACTCTAGTAAATTACAATATTTAATTGATGAGTACATTCGTGGATAATGGGGTTGGGGTTGTTGTGATGAGCTTTCTTCTGAATTCCATTCATTGTATTGCTTGGTTTGACTATTGGTTCCAAGGATCTTTTGGGTTGGGCTATGCCCTTTGATGTATTAATATTCTCTTGATCTAAATTATTTTTTCACCCCTTTGATTCAAAAAAATATTAATATTTTTTAGATAATATACATTTTAAATTTTTTTTAGATATCCACATAATAATTTATTACACCTAAAGCTAATTAAATTGGACTAAAGTATTAATGGGAATACGAAGTAGTTTAATATTTTACTTAAATATTTATTTTGATTGTGTAATATCAAATCCCCATATCTCTTCTATGCTAAATTAAGGATGTACTTTAATTAAGTTTTATTAGTCCAACCTATCTATAGGTGAAGACTAATGTATTCATCTCACTCATTAATTTGCTTTCAAAATTATCTCAAAATTTTTATTCTATGCTTTATTTTGATTTTTTATTAAAATCATTTTTCTCTCCATTTTTTTATTTTTTTGATTGGCTGATATTTTTTTCATGGGGTTTTATTTTTTTCATTAAAAAAAAACCAAGTGGCCAATCAAATGTGAGTGGGGAAAACATTGGGATGGTTTTCTAATGTTTTAAAGATTATGATATTGATTTTTATTTTACATTCACTCTTATCTTTATCCTTGAGATAAAAGGGGATTTTATGTAGGGACACTTTATTACTATTATTATTATTATAACCGTGTGTTGCAATATGTGACTTGTCAAGAAATAATCGCCTAAAGAACACACCAATGAAACATTATATAAAAAAGGATTTGATCGATAAGCAAATTAAACAAAACAATCCTTCAAAAGAGTTCCATTGTTTCTCTATCTCTAAGGATTCCTTAAGTCATGATTTTGCTCTCAAATCATCGATCACTTGACTTTCAAAATGACAACCCAAAGAATGAGTGCTATGATAATGATCTATATGATATAAAATTTAAGATCTATGAGGTAATGACCATCCTTATTATGATTTAAACTGTGATAATAGAAATGCCATGTTATTGATAATGAGGGTACTATGCTTATTGATAATGAGATTACTATGCTATGACAATAAAAATATAATCTAAAATGCTTGTTTATGAGAGATACAAAGAGAGACAAAATCTAGATTCAGAGATTGGGACTTGGGGCTTGGGACAATGAAAGAATGAGTCCTATTTATAGAGGAAATAAGCAAATGAAGGGTTGTGATTCAATTGATTGAATAATGGTTAGGATTACTTGAGGGAGGGGTGATTCTCAATCCATGTTCTTACTTTCAAGCCAATCACATGTTGACAAGTGTCAACATCAGAAGGCTTGAGAGGAGAGGGACAAAGCATTAAATGCCCGAGGAGACATGATGATTACATGGATGGTTGGGTTAATGAATAAAGATTTTATCCAAGGGGTAAAAGAATGTGCAAGGGTTAAATGGTTAAATTAGTCAAAGCATTAAATGCTTGAAGAGACTTGATGGTTACCTTGGATGGTTGGCTTAAAGAATAAGTCTCTAACCAAGGGTCAAAGATGGTTTAGTTGGATCAAGGCCTTTAAGACTTGAGGAGACTTTGAGGGTTAACTTATTGAAGGGAGAAGGCATTTAATGCTATGTAAGAGCCTTAAATGTTTTGAGAAGTGACTCTTCTCTAATCCCTTAGTTTAGGATGTGCAAACACTTAGAAAGTGATTAGGCTAATAATCAGGGGTTTAGACATGATTAGGAGAAGGGTTAGTGTGCAACTTGCATTTTCTACAAAGTGCAAGTGGGTGAGGGATTTAAATAAATATTTATTTATTTAAATGTGAGAGATGAGTTTTAATTAAATAAATATGATTTATTTATTTAATTAATGGTTTGAATTTGGTTAAGTGAATTAAATAAAATAAATTCAATAATTAATTTAATTAATAGAAGAAGAGGGTTGGGGTGAATTAGTTAAATATTAATTTAATTAATAGTTGAAAAGAAGAAAGGATTAATTAAATGTGAATTTAATTAATAGTTGGATAAATGATAATTAAACAAATATAAAATTCATTTAATTGGGTGAACAAAAATAGGTGTCTACAATAACAATAACTTATATTTTCAAATTTTATACCATTAACTTATTCTTCAATGTTAAATTATTATTAGTCTCGCCTATCGATAGGAAGAGGCTAACGTTTCTTTCTCTCCACTTTTTTAATTATTTTTATTTGAAAACCGTATAAAACATTATTCTATAGTTTACTTTATAGTTCACCATAATTAATTTATTAATATCATTTTCTTTTTGTTTTTACATTGTTTTGATTGGTTCTTTTATTTTTTCATGGTTTTTTTTTCTTTAAAATTAAAACAAATGTCTAATCAAATATGAGCAGGGAAAAAAATTAAATGAGTTTCAAATGTCTTATGTCTTTTGGTAAAGATAATGTGTACATTGTGGAATAACATTAGAGGCTATTTTTATTATTGTAAATCAAAATGAATCAATATTTTCTCCTAGAGTTTTTTTCTAAACCCTAATGCAAATAAACCCTCTTATAAACCTTGCAATAATTAATTTTTCAAAATCTTTTTAATATGTTTTCTTTTAGTATTTTTAACTTTTTTACTATGATTTTACTTGTAATTTTTAATGTAAAAGCTAAAATGTAAATTGTATCAATTTTAATATAATTTTTTTAAAAGCTTTAATTGAATTATAGTTTTAATTTTTCAAATTTAATTTATTTAAGAATTTAACTATATTTATGTTTAATTCTATAATTAAGAAATTATTTATTAATATTGAATTTATATTTCAAATAATATTATTATTATTATTTTTGATCGGTAATATGTATGTTTATTATATTATGAAATAAATTAGTACAGTAACATCAAAGGTTTAACACATCAACCACCCAAAACCACCTAGTAGAACCACCAAACCACCCATCAAAAACCAAAAATCGGTCCCACCAACCAGAAACCCACCAAACCATCAACCCACACCCAAAATATAGTTAATTAAGCTAAAAACATTGCTCTTTACTATTAGGATAACTGGTGGACAATTGAGAGGGAGGGAGGGGTGAATCAGTTGCCAACAGATTATAAAACTTTAAGCACACAAAACCTTTTATCAGAATGGATAAACCAAGTACCTAAATAACATATATAACAATTAAGCACAAACATAAATCACAAAACAGTTACCATCCATCCATAACACATAACACCAAGATTTGTACGTGGAAAACCTGGTAAAGGGAAAAACCACAGTGGGAAGCCTACCCACAATCAGATAATACTTTTGCAACAAGTATGTGAATACAATAAGAGGCGCTTGCACATGCAGGAAGGAACACTGCCTAGAGCACACTGCTCATCACAAAAGGAGCCTCACTGACTACAAACAAATCCAAACTACAATCCAGAAAGATGAGTGAACTGCAAGAATAACATCTCCTATGCCTGAGTACAGTTCCAGTTAATCTCAATACCAGAGGTCTTAAACCTCTTACATAGACCCAATTCGATCACCTATGATCGACCAAAACCTTTGCATATGATTACAACTTTGTTCACACACAGATAATCCCATAACCATGATCCCATGATCTACAAAGAGATCTAACATCATATTTATACCAACCTGAGACCTAAACAATTAGGTCGACCACCTAAAAGATAATAAAATAAATCTGTTACATAATACCACAAACCAATGATAAACCAGTTTGGCCTAAGACCGAAAAAATATAATCCAAACAATAAATCTAACCAGTGAGGCATCGAGAGCATCAACCAACATGTTACATAAACTGGTCCATAACCTAGCAGAATAACACCAGACCCAAAATAGGTCACCATAAGCCAAATGAAACAACACGATCAACTGGAACACGAAAATGATAACCATCAGCATCCTGATAACCTTCTAGAATTTGCACCAACACCACTTATCAGATTCATCAAAAGATCTTCATCAAAGCACTACCGGTAAAACCCTTCCCGGTGACCAAAATGCTTACTAGAACAAATGATAGAATCCAGATCATCAAATCCCAAACTAACTGAATGTGATATGCATCAGGAACACATGAATAACCAATCCAAGCCAATTCCACAAGTCGGACCAAGCCGATGACCAATCTCCTGATCAACAACATAATCCAACCACTCTACTAGAAGTTGGTAGACAACAAAACAACTAGTGTTGACATCAATGACAAAACATCAATGCAACACATAATCAATTCCTCCTATTTTCCAACAATCTCCCCCTTTGGCATTGATGGCAACACTAGATGTGAAAAATATCCAAGTACCAAGAAATACCAAACAAGTCTCCCCCAATGGAAGACATCCAACAAACTCTCCAAGATGATATGACAATGAAGTTCTGAACCAACAGTCCAAACTCCCCCTATGAATGATATCCCTGTTAAGCTCTATTTTTCACATATATCTCTCCCCCTTTGAAATAAATGCCATAAATTTGACATAAACATAAAAAGAAAAATCATAAAACCTCTGAACCACACAACTGACTACTCCCCCTGAGTAGTAGCACCAACACATCAATCCAGAATGAATGATAGCACTATTAAATGCACACCGGACTGATGCCAATCAACATCACTCAAGTCTCTAACAGAGGGGCATAGACCCACAATCTATCTCTGAAGTACTCAAATGGTTCCTTAGGCAAAGGTTTACTGGAGATATCTGGAATCTGCTCTTTAGTGTTCACATAAACTATTCTAACTTCATTTGCTTCCACCTTCTCCTTCAGAAAATTATACTTGATAGAAATGTGCTTAGTCTTAGAATGAATACCGGATTCTTTGATATATCAATATCAGCAGAGTTATCACAATGAATAACTACCGGTTCATTGCAATCAAACCTTATATCCTTCAACATTCGCTTCATTCATAAAACTTGTGTACAATTAGTAGCAACAACAACGTACTCAACTTCAACAGTAGATAAAGAAGTACATGACTGTTTCTTGCTAATCCATGAAATAAGTTTCTTTCCAAGAAAGAAAGATCTACCAGATGTGCTCTTCCGATCATCAACATCTCCAACCCAGTCAACATCTGTATATACACATAGTGTAAAGTCATCATTTTTAGGATACCACAAACCATACTCAGTTGTTCCTTGCAAATACTTGAAAATGCTTTTCACTGCACCCTCATGATTCTCTCTAGGATCACTCTGATATCTTGATACAATACAAACTGCATTCATTATATCCGGTCTAGCCCAAGTCAGATATAACAAACCTCCAATCATAGATTGATACCTTATAGGATTTACCGGAGCTGATACATCTTTCTTTGTCAATTTATCACTTGTAACCATAGGGGTACCAACCAGTTTAGAATTTTCCATATCAAATATCTTCAACAACTCTCTAGCATACTTAGTTTGACAGATGAAAATACCTTTATCATTCTGAGTAATCTACAAACCTAAGAAAAAATTCATCTCCCCAATCATAGACATCTCAAATACATTCTTCATAATTTCACATAATTCCATACATAACTTATCCTCACCTCCAAAAATGATATCATCAACAAATACTTCAATAATCAATATGTCATCATCAATGATCTTATAATTTAAGTTACTGTTAGCATTACCTTTAGTAAAACCAAGCTTTAAAAGATATTTGTCCAATCTAGCATACCAGGCTCTAGGGGATTGTTTCAATCCATATAACGTTTTCCTTAACTTGCAAACCATGTTTTTATCATCTGAATGTGAAAATCCATCAGGTTGCTCAATATAAACTTCCTCTTCAAGATCTCCATTAAAAAATGCACACTTAACATCCATATGATAAACCTTATATTTCTTATGGGCAACATAAGCGAAAAATAATCTCACAACTTCAATCCTAATTACCGGAGCAAAAGTCTCATAATAATCAATTTTTTCCTTCCGAGAATATCCTTTACATACCAATCTAGTATTATTCCTCACAACTCGTCCATCCTCATTCAATTTATTCCTAAGAACCCATTTAGTTCTAATAACATTCTTATTTTTAGGTCGGGGAACTAAAGTCCATGCGTTGTTCTTTTCAATATGATCTAGTTCCTCTTCCATAGCTCTCATCCAACATTAATCTTTACAAGCTTCAATAACTGATGCTGGTTCAACTTGAGAGATTAAACATACCTCATCACCTACCAACCTTCTTCTTGTCATTTCTTCTTTGTTCTTGTCTCCAATGATCTGATCTTTTGAATGATTTAACCTTACATACCGAGGAGTCTTCTGACTTTCTGTTTCGCTGCTCTGATCTTTAGTTATTGTTGAATTTTTTGATACTTCTAGAGTAACTGGTTTAATATTCTATTCTAGTATAGGTGCTACCGGTTCGGTTACGATCATCTCCACTTCCCGTTCTCTCTCATAAGTTCTGATTTGACCTTTGTACAACTCATCCACCTTGATATTAGCACTCTCTACAATTCTCTGCAATCTCTTGTTATAACATCTATATGCTTTTCTTTCATTAGAATAACCAAGAAATATCCCTTCATCACATCTAGGATCAAACTTTCCAATGGAATAATCTCTTTTGATATAGCATTTACTACCAAAGATTCTAAAATAATCAACTGAAGGTGTATGGCCAAACCATAACTCATAAGGTGTCTTACCGGTGTCTCCTTTGATATGAACTCCATTGAATATGTATACCACCATGCTCATAGCTTCTCTCCAATAGATATGAGGCAAATTAGCTTCCATCATCATAGTTCTAGCCGCATCCAAGATATTTATGTTCTTTCTTTCCACAACACCATTCTGTTGAGGTGTCCGAGGTACAAATAATTATCTCCTTATCCCATGCTTCTCAGAATAACTGTTAAATTTACCGAATGTGAATTCACCACCCCGATCTAACCTTAAGCATTTAATCTTCAACCCTGTCTCTGTCTCAACTATAGCTTTAAAGATCTTAAACTTTTCAAAAGCTTTAGATTTCTCCTTAGAAAAGTAACCCACATCATTCTAGAATAGTCATCAATGATTAGCATAAAATATTTATCACCCTGAAAACTTTTTATTCTAGCAGGACCACATAAATCAGTATGAATAAGATAAAAAACATCATTAGATTTGTCTTGTAAACTTTGAAGTTCTCACCTGCTTTCCCATTTGACATTCCTTACATACCAGATTATAGGGCTTCACAATCTTACGTATATCTCTAATAACCTTAGTTGAACTGATCTTAACAATGCAATCAAAATTCACATGACACAACCTCTTATGCCATAGCCAACTCCCATCAATTTGTGCAATCAAACATGTGTTCTCATCGGAGTTCAAATGAAAGATATTACCTTTAATCCGTGTACCGGTTGCAGTCTCCAATCTAGATCTATTAATTATTTTGCATTTTCCATCCTTGAATTGTAATTGAAATCCCTTATCCACCAACTGCCAAACACTCAAAAGATTATGCCTTAAACCTTCAACATAATAAACATTATCAGTGTTATGCTTACCATGCAATGATATAGTTCCTCTTCCTCTGATCATGCATGCTTTGCCATCTCCAAATCTAACTAGTCCACCATCAAATTCTTGCAAAGATAAAAACTTCCTTTTAGCTCTAGTCATATGATGTGAATAACCACTATCTATCACCCATTCATCCTTGTCTTTAATTTTAGCAGCAAGGGCCTTTTGCTCATTTTTAATGACAGGTACCAAAGCATCTTCCTTAATAGCCAAAAATACCTATTCCTTTCCATTGTTGGATCCACTAGCTGAATCTTGTGTCGGTTCATCATTAGAATCAATCACACCTTCCTCATCCGCATAGTAACATGATTTGTCCTTGTTTCTCCTATACTTATGCTTGTTTTAATAATCATGGTTAGGCCTAAAAGATCTAGCACTCTCTTCAAATCTTGAATTCCTCTCAAGACATCTAGATGCAAAATGACCTATCTTATTACATGCAAAACATTTAAAAGGTGTTTTTCCTTCATACTTCTTGCTAGAAGTTTAGGTACTCTTCTATCAAATAGGGCTTCAAGTTTCTCAAACTCTTCATCTTATTTATTCATTTCATCTAGTTCCTTTGCATATAAAGCTTTCCCATCACTCTTGTCGGTTGATGATGTAGGTGCATGAAAGGCATATTCAGTCTTTGTAGCTCCTTGAGGACCAAATTCTTCAAGCTCAAGAGCAAATAATTTTCCAACCAAAGTATCCCTGTTAACAAAAGTGTTAGCCATTGTTCTCAACTCATTAATTGCAGTAGCCTTCATCTTGTAAGTCGGTGGCAATGCTCTCAATACTTTAGAAACAATCTCATCTTCGCTCAGAGATCCACCACAACACCGAATTCCCATAACAATTTCTTTAACTCTTTCCATAAAAGCATAATTCCTTTCATCTTCTTCCATCTTTAGGTTCTCATACCTCACCCGGTAACCATCAAGTTTAGCAATTTTAACTATAGGGTCACCTTCATTCAGAGCCTCCAACTTATCCCATATAGCCTTTGTAGTTGATTGGTCAGTTAATCCCATTATTTGCTGATCAGAAAGTGCGCTCAAGAGTGTTTCTCTAGCTCTACAATCATTTTCAATGTCCTTATCCAAGTTTGTTGGAGGAGGATAGCCAGATGCTGGATTATGAGGAGTATAGCCTTTCTCCATGATCTCCCAAATTTCTTTCTTAATACATCTCAAATGAGTCTCCATCCAAATCTTCGATACTCTATAATTTGTCAAATCAAGCTTAGGGGTTTCTCTCCAGAAAACAAATGCAGTTGAATTATTAGTTGCCATAGGATCTTCCTCAAGCTGTTAAGCTTCTCCAAAGAGGACCAGTCTCTGATACCAATTGTTAGGATAACCGGTGGACAACTAAGAGGGGGGGGGGGGGGGGCGAATTTGTTGTCAACAGATTATAAAACTTTAAGCACACAAAACCTTTTACCGGAATGCATAAACCAAGTATGAGAATAACAAATATAACAATTAAGCACAAATATAAATCATAGAACAGTTACCATCCATCCATAACACATAACACCAAGATTTGTATGTGGAAAACCTAGTAAAGGGAAAAACCACGGTGGGAAGCCTACCCACAGTTAGATAATACTTCTACAACAAGTATGTGAATACAATAAGAGGGGCCTGCACATGCAGGAAGGCACACTTCCTAGAGCACACTGGTCATCACAAAAAGAGCCTCACCGACTACAAAGAAATCCAGATTACAATCCGAAAAGATGAGTGAATTGCAATAATAACATCTCCTATGCTTGAGTACATTTCTGGTTAAGCTCAATACCAGAGGTCTTAAACCTCTTACATATACCCAATTCGATCACCTATGATTGACCAAAACCTCTGCATATGATTACAACTTTGTTCACACACAAATAATACCATAACCATGATCCCATGATCTACAAGGAGATCTTACATCATATTTATACTAACCCGAGACCTAAACAATTAGGTCAGCCACCTAAAAGATAATACAATAATTCCATTACATAATCCCGCAAACCAATGATAAACCAAGTTGGCCTAAGACCAAAACAACATAATCCAAACAATAAATCCAATCAGTGACGCATTGGGAGCATCAACCAACACATTACATAAACCGGTCCATAATCTAGCAAAATAACATCAGACCCAAAATAGGTCGCCATAAGCCAAATAAAACACCATGATCAACTGGAACATGAACATGATAACCATCAGCATCCTGATAACCTTCTAGAAGCCGCACCAACACCACTTATCGGATTCATCAAAAGATCTTCATCAAAGCACTGCCGGTAAAACCCTTACTGATGACTAAAAGGCTTACTAGAACAAATGATAGCATCCGGATCATCAAATCTTGAACCAACTGAATGTGATATGCACCAGGACACTTGAATAACCAATCCAAGCCAATTCCACAAGCCAGACCAAACCGGAGACCAATCTCCTGATAAACATCATAATCCAACCACTCTACCAAAAGCCGGTAGACAACAAAACAACTAGTGTTGACATCAATGAAAAAACATCAATGCAACACATAATTGATTCCTCCAATTTCCCAACACTTACATCATTGCCATACAAAAAATTAACTGGCAAGTCGAAGTTCAAATGACACTTCTGAAATGAACCATAAAACATGAAGTTTCCAATATTAACAAACTAAGAAAAAAACAGAGGTACCCATGGCCATAGCCAAGTCATTCTCGTTCCTCCTCTGCCACCTGCATCACCCATCCCGCCTCCTTCATCATTTGGGAGAATTGCCAAAGGCACATTTTTCTTTGCCAATTTTGTAGATAAACGCCTGGTCATTGGCTGCAACCTCCTTCCATCCACTTCATCATCCCCTGATTATGCCCGCGCTTACTTGATGACCTCCTCAATCTCCATAATCTGGACATACAACTTTAGAGCCTCCCATCCCCGTTGCATCGTCTCTCGAAATTGATCCTTCACTTCTTCTCTCTGTCTAAGGAAGGGAATGTGCATATGTTGACTCCTAAGTTCAACCGACAGCTCTAGAATTATTTTGACATGTCAAAACCTCAAACCAACACCACCCACTCCAACAAAGACTCCATATTCTCCAGGTATTCGAGTGGCACTATTGCCTGCATAACTCTCCAAAACTCTGCGCATGAGGAATCCAATTCAAGTTCCCACAGCATTATAAGAGAATAGATGTCCGCCCTTGTCCTATACCTATGGCCAATAACCTCCACCTCTTCTCCCAGAACCAATTACATTGCCTTCAGAAACAATGGCTCCTGTGACCTGAACATGGTCTTCAACCGTCTCTTCGAAATCGGCCCCCAAAATGTCAACATTATTTTGTTTGTTTTCAGTGTGAAATTGACTTCCATTACTTTTTCCAATCACAAAACTGCCTTTCTCTGTCAAAAACCACTCTCACAGTCCCCAAAAAACTCCCACTGTCCGCATTGAATGGGCATTCTATCTCATTATTTCTATTAATTAGTATCTCCGTCTTCGTCGTCACTACAGAGTTTATCGACATTAATTGCCGGTGTCAGTTGAACTAGCGGTCAGTTGAACTAGCACAGGCTCACGAGCTCAAATAATGTTATTATTATTTGTAATATCAATATTTTATATTCTTATACTTCTCAATATTTAAATTTAGATTAAGAAATATAATTTTATTAACTAGTATACTATTAAAAAAAAAATGATATAAACATGCTCCATTTAAAAATAAATAAAATTTGATATTATAATAGTATATAGGTAAATGTTATATATTTAATTTTAATATAAAATTATAATTCAATTATATTTATTTCATTTTCAAAATATATAATATAATTTATACTTACTATTATATGCAATATTTTAATATTACAAATTATTATATATTATATTATGTATATTTATCTCTTCCTCCTTGTATACATGTCTATTCCTCTCTCCCTCTCTCCCTCTCTCCCTATCACAAACATAACATGTGCATTGGAAATGGATCCTTATTACTCTCTATCACTCAATATCACCATGTAGATCTATCTTTCCTTCTCCCTCTTTCTCAATATCTTTCTATCTCTTCTACTTTATATCCCCCTTTCTATCTTCCCACCTCTCTATATCTGTTTGTCTCCCTTTTTGTCTCGCTCTATCTTCCTCCTACTCCCTCTAACTCTAGACATGTATCCCTCTATTCATATGTGTCTGTCCCTCTTTGTCCTCTCTTCCTCTACATCTTGCTATGTCTTCTTCTTTATATCTCCCTCTCTATCTTCCCACCTCTCTATATCTATTTGTCTCTCTTTTTGTCTCGCTCTATCTCCCTCCTAATCTCTCTATCTCTAGACATGTGTCCCTCTATTCGTTTATGTCTCTCCCTCTATGTCCCTCTCATTATTCTTAGGCCTCAATGTCTATATCTCATTGTCTCTTTATCACTATCTCTCCATGCTTCTTGTCCCAAATCTCCCTTTATCTCAATCTTGTTATTTCGTCCTCTCTTTCCACCCCTATAGGTCTCCCTCACTCTATTTCTATCTATTTATCACTTCCTATCTCTATATTTATCTTTCTATCTCTACTTAGATCTCTCTCTCTCTCTCTCTATACATTTTTTTTTTTTTCAATCTCTATCTCTTTACCCCCTCTCTCTCACTCTTCCCTACTCCATCTCTCCCTCTCTCCCTATTATGAATATAACATGAGATTAATTATCTTCTCAATTTATAGGTTTTATTTCACTCCTGATTAGATCTTTGTAAGTGGATGCATAGTTGATTTGAAGATATCATCTTCATTAAGATCTTTGTTGCACAGATAACATCACTTGCTAAATGGCCTATCAATTGACCTTATTTAATACACAAGAGTGTGCAACTAATAGATCCAAAAATTTCTTAATTGACCTTCCACACCTCTTAGGTATACTTATTGCACACCAAGGTGAAATTTTTAGTTTTAGGCTAATGTCAGATTGCTCCATCAATCGTCTTCTTTCACTTTCATTGTTGAAATATCTGTATGTTTGTTTCAACATCAAAACAAAAATGACGACAAAAAAAAAACAGTTGACTTGAGGTACTAGACAAGCCAAAAACCACATAGCATCAATCACTAATCTCCTTATGAAATATAAACAACAAGCAATCCTTTTATTATTTTCACAAAAAACAATAACTCATTAGTTTTTAGCAAATATGCGGGGACTCCAATTGTATCACAGCTCTTGTTTTATTATTTTAATTGTGTGAATCTAAATCCCAGCTACTTAATTTTATTAACTATAGTTTGAAAAATAAATAAATAAACACATTTATTTTAATATAAAAATCTCAAAAAAGCTTAAAAGATCTATCATTCCTAAAAAATTGCTCTAACACTCAAGTGATTTTAACTAATCACATTGAAGAAAAATCATCTTTATAAATTCAAAAACTATAAAATTTATATGTTAACTTTATAAAAATATATTATTAAAATAAATATATAAAATCTTGTAGTTGGTGGAAAACAAATTTATTAATAACTAGTTAATGCTTCAATAGTATTGCCTACGATAAGTACTAATAATATACTCATACTAATTAATATATAAACAAGTACATAAATTATTATATATTACCTCATTTATGAGCGAGACAACAAATACTATTATTTCAATAGTACTATGTTAATGTATTAATAAATATATAATTTAATATAATATATATTATGATATTTAAAAAATAATCTAATATACTAAACTAATAATTATAATATACTTATACTAATTAATGTTTAAGCAAGTACATAAATTGTTATATATTACTTCATCTAATGACTAGACAATGAATACAATTAGAGTGTTACTACAAAAGCGAGTATTGACCACTATGTGGTATTAGTTTTATAAGTTTTTTTTTAAATTGTTGTAATTATAGTATATTTATTGGATAGTTCTTTCAAATTAACTTGTATTATTAGAAGGAATTAATTAGTGATTTTAGTTAACTAACATACCTATCTTTAGAGAAATATAAGTAAAGTATACCAAGAGATATCTCTAATAGAAACCTAATCTTAATTCAAATGAAACAAGACTTAAGACATTGATGATATTTATCCTAAAAAAATATTGTGCACCCAAATACATCCAACATGAAGGACAATTATTGTAGGTAAATTGGGAAAACTTGCAAAGAACCATTAACAACCATGAAACCAAGTTCTATGCAAAATAACCTGAACAACCAATAGAAGATGAATTCACAATGCATTCAAACAAAAATAAAAAAAATCTTTACCAAACATCAAATTCATGACCTCCATTGTTCTTATAGTCTTCTTACAAGTATGCTTTCAAAAATCATGTGTGCACAAGACAAATTGAGAACGTGATGATATGATAGCATGGAGATTTCGAAGGTGTAGTTGTGTGAATTTGAGGTTTTGATTTGCAATTTATAAATTTCGAGGATTAATTGGATGACTAGGATTGAATTAATAGTTTTGACTTTGTAGATCACGTCATCTGAGATATGGTCATGCACATCCTTCAATCCTCACAGGCCGTTCCTAGGTCTTAGTAGATTATGGAGAGGCATGAAAAAATCTTTAACTCTATGAAAGTAGAGTTGGAGATTTGTAGGGAGGAGAAGGAGTAGCTATGGTAGGGGCTCATAGAGTCTAGATCAGAGACATCGAGACTTAGAGGAGTACTCACTCTCAATCCATGATGTCTCGTAAATGATCCTCTATGCCGCCACCACGACCAAGACTCAAGGGCTATAGTAGTCATCATCCTAGATGAGATGTATATGATCTGGACACCATATTTTGTTGTAGTGGTGATTTTTGTATATTGACTATTTATATACATATATATGTTTGATGTTTCTCATATTTATCCCTTAATGCTAATCAGTCTGTTATATTTCTTTGATTAAAATAACAAATATGGTGATGTATATGTATGCCTTTATTTGATGCATGTTTGATTAATTGAACAACCAATATTGATTGTTTCGATTAATGCTACAATTATTGCATTGATACATGTGTGATTTAATTAAACAACTTAATTAGTTTTAACTAAATACGATGATTGATGATGTCGTATACCCATGTTAAGCTAAATGTCTATGTGATCTAGCTAAAAAGATTTTCTAACTAAATACACTGTGATCTAACTAACATAAATACATGGAATAATAAACAATATGCTAACATAAAGAAATGTAATCTTCTAAGAACAATAAATTACAAAATGAATCCAAGACAAACTAGGAATTAAGTTGTCAAGAACGAAGCAATATACATTAAGTAGTAAGGCAATCAAACTATCTAATATAACATGCTTTAATGATGAAAAAATCTAACATACTATTTAGTAAGAAAGAGAACAAGAGATAATTAAGCATAATATCTACGAATTCGCATAACATTAATGGGTTCCTTGAGAGGTGTACCTTCCATATTTGTTATCTTGTAAGCACTTGATTTGTAGACCTCGGTGATGATGTATGGTCCAAGCCAATTTGGACAGAGTTTTCCTTTTTTTGCCTCGTAAAGTATTTACATTGCATTGATTTTCATAGAGAATCGAGTCATCAACTGAGAAGGAGCATTGAATGACCTTGTCATTATAGTTTCATTTCATAACCTTTTGATGAGATTGAATATGTTTGAGAGCATTTATATGTTGTTCATCAAGCATTTCAAGTTGTCGAATACATTGTTCTCTATAAAAATTGCCATCAAGGATGCCCTTGAGAGAAATTTGCAATGAAGGAATCTCCAACTCTAAAGGCATAATCACATCGAAATCGTAAACAAGATTGTAAGGAGTAGTGCTTGTAGTTGTCCAGACACTAATTCAATAAGCCCATAAAGAATAAGATAAATTGGCATGCCAAACTTTACTATGTTTATTAATAATTTTATAGAGGATTTGCTCAATTATCTTATTGGAACCTTTGACTTGACTATTTTAATGAGAATAGTATGAAATAGAAAATTGATATTCAATGTGGTATTTATTGAGGAATTTCTTCACATTTATGTTTGTAAATGAAGTTCCATTATCATAAATCAAAGTGGAAAGTATACCGAATCAAGAAATGATCTTGTCAAAGATGAATTGACAAATTACTTCAGTAGTTGTGGATCAGAGAGGAATGGCTTTGATCCATTTTGTAAAGTAATATGTAGCTACGATGATGAAAGTATGTCCTTGAGAAGAAGGAGATGAAATTTTTCCAATAAGATATAAACCACATAAAGAAAAAGGCCAAGGGGCAACCTAGGCTCTAAGTTCATGGGTAGGAGCATGAATCAAATTGTTTTGTTGTTGACATTGATGACACTTCTTAATGAAGGAAAATGAATCCTTTTCCATGGTTTTCCAATAGTATCCCATTCAGAGCAACTTTTGGACTAAAGATTTACCATCAAAGTACCCTCTAGATGCACCTAAATGAGCTTCTTCAAGGGTAATGAGGATCTTTGATTTGTTAAGACATCAAAGAAGGATACCATTGTAGCTTCATCTATAAAGGACATTGGAGAGAATGTTGTATCGTGCGACAAGTTTATGGATTTGAGTTCTTGTATTCTTACTTGTGGGATCAAGAAAGGTACCATCACACAAATATTGAATAATATGAGAGTACCACTCATCAGAATCCATGTTATAACAACAAGCAATCTTGCTATAACTATTAGAAACATTGGGAGAGGTAAGATAATGAATTATAAAGTGGTAATCCACATAAATATCATTGAGAGATATAAGGGAAGCAACACTTGCCATTGCATTTCTATGACAATTATCTTTTGGTGGGATAGCATCTATGGTGTAAGAAGCAAATTTATTTAACAATAATGAGACTAATTCATATTATTAAGATATTCATTCTATTTGTCTTGATAAGTTCACATAGCTTATCTTATGATAAATTGTGAATCACCAAAGATACACAAGTTTTGAATTTTAGAGGATAACGTCACTTTCAATCTGGTGATAAGGGATTCATATTCAACAATGTGATTGGTACATAAGAAATCAAGGTAATAAGATAAAGTAATTGGCTTTCTTGAGGGAGGTACTACTATCACACCAGTATCGGATCTAGCTTGACATCTAGATCCATCAAAGAATGTATCCCAAGTATTATTCACATCTAAAGGAAAGACAAGCTCATCAGGAAATGAATCTTGATTAGAAAAAGTGAAAGGGGAAGGAGCCTCAGTGGGATGGTTGGTTAAATCTTGGCCTTCAATCATTTTTTGAGAAATAAACTTTAGGTCAAATTCAGTTAACAACATAACCCATTTTGCTAAGCGTCCTAAAAGATCAACTTTAGAGAAGAGATATTTTAGCAGATCAAAATTAATGATAACACATGTTTCAACGTTGAGGAGATAATATCTTAACTTTTGAGTTGCAAAAACAAGAGAAAACATTATTTTTATATTATAGTATATCAAACTTCATAATCAAGTAAAGTATGAATTATGTAGTATACAAGACATTCTTTAGCATCACTATCACATTGTGCCAACAAGACAATAAAACATTAAAAGAAGTAGCAATGTAGAGAAGAAAAGGATGATTAGGTTTAGCAGGTTGTATGATAGGAGGATTAGCTACGTAACTTTTAAAATCATTAAAGGCTTTTTAATAATCCACATTCCACTTAAAAGAATTATCCTTCTTAAGCAATTGGGTTAGAGGGAGAGTACTATCCATGAGTTGTGAGACAAACCTACAAATAACTTGAACTTTTCCTTGTAATCTATGAAGTTGAGAGATGTTTGTAGGAGGTGGTATGTTTATGATAGCATCTATTTTCTTTGTATCCACCTCTATACCACAGTGCGAAACAATGAATCCTAATAGTTTTCCATTATCAACACCAAAAACATTTTTTAAGGAATTCAAGCACATGTTATATTTATGAACATTCAAAGATTTGACGAAGGATTTTTGTATGATCTTGGCGCGAAACAAATTTGGCTAAGATATCATCGACATAATGTATGTAATTGTGAAATATAAGAGTCATAACACATTGATAAGTTGCACCAATATTCTTTAATCCAAAAGGCCAGATGACCCAAAAAAACGTACCCCAAGGTGTTGTGACAATTGTTTTATATTGATCTTGAGGATTGATAAATATTTGTCTATATCCTAAATGGTCATCCATAAAGGATAATAAGGCATGAATTACGGTAGAATCCACTATCATATCTATATCCGGAAGAGGAAAATCATCTTTCAAAGAATCTTTGTTGAGATATCGAAAATCAATGCACATTCTAATCTTATTATCAGGTTTAGCAACAAAAGCAATGTTTAAAATCTAGGGAGAATAATCAACAGGATGGATAAAGTCAACTTCTAAGAGTTTTTCAATTTTAGCTTTAACAAGAAATTCTATCTTGGGATTCATCATCCTTATCTTTATTTTAATAGGTTTAGCATTAGGAAGCAACACAATGTTATAGTTCACAATCTTAGAATCAATGCATAACATGTCTAAATAGGTCTAAGCAAAGAGTTTAGGAAATTCATGTAAGATAGAAGAATGATCATGTTCATCAAATTTTAGACATTATCCAATTTTAATGACTTTCTCATCGTTATGAGTATCCATTTTGACATCAATGGTATCCCCTACACGAAAGTTATTTTGTTGAGGAACATCCATTGGCTGAGAGAATTATTGATTTATCTCTACCATATCATGTTGTAATTCAATGTCTTTCCCAAAGTAAGTTTAAAAGTTCAAACAATAGGGAAATCCACGATTGTGATGATATCGAGGAAGATTATCATAAACCCCTAAGAAATCAACTAAGAAATCATCTGTAGAGAACATATCAAGTTCATGTGTACTAGAAGTGCAATCAACATCAAATAGATGAGGATTGATAAGAGGAAGAGAGTGGGATGAAAAGATAACACTCGCATTGAGAGATGGTCTACGGGATGCTTTGGTGGGCTTTAAAGGATTATATCCAAGTCCAAATGGGGTTTCTTACATACGAGTTTCCACAAGAACTTTAATTCCTTGTTTGTTTGCACCACAAACATTGCATTTATATCCATTCTTAGCTAAGATATGGAAACCATGACCATATATAACTATTTTCAAAAGGGATGGAAGAGCCTTATATGTCTTGATATCATAAGTTGATGAATTATAAGTAATTGAAGAAGTGAAGTAATTTGTTTAAGAAGCCATAAAATTGGTATAAAGTGGGCTATAATCTTTTGTGGGTTTCACCATATCCTCTTCTTGGTTTTAGGTTCGATTGAGGGGATTTTATATTCTCCTACAAAGTAAGGTGTGAAATCTAATGACCCATAATCATCTTCTAAAATAACCTCTTCGGGTGGAGGGGTATCTTTTGGAGGGGATGGTCTTTCACTTTGGATTGAAGAAGGAATTGAAGAATTTAGAGGAGGTTGAGAACCGGATTCAGCTTGTAAGAAACTTTGTAAGTTTGTGTCGGCTTCCAAAGTATACATCTTGTTTTCATAGACAAATTTGATTTTGTGATGAAGAGTTGAAGGGACAACTTGCATTGAATGAATCTAAGGTCTTCCTAGATGAAGGTTATAGGTGATAGTATCAATCATGACATGGATAGGTGTAGGTAAGATAACAAGACCCACCTTAATAGGTAAGGTTATATAATACCTAATAATGCTCTGGCAACATTATCAAAGCCACAAATAGAAACAAAATCAAGTTGAATAAGGGAAGTGTAATGATGAAAAAGATGAATGATGGAGAGATCAAGAGGAAAGCTTTTCTTCCCTTCACGCACTTTATCCATATTAAATTAAAAGAGAGGGGAAATTCAATAGATCCAATCTCTTAGGAAAGCAATTGAATACTAAATGAACTGGTAATGAGATAGAAATGACAAGCTAACCCCTCTTCAAGAATGGAAAATGATTGAATTATGTGTTGTAAGACTAAGTGTAAAAGTAGAAAATAACTGATTATAACTCGAGATAGAAGCATGCGATGAAGTTGTGCACCTGGATCTGGCTATAATATGTCGAGACAAAGATGCCCTGCAAATTTGAGGAAAAGTTGTCAGGATCGTGCTGAAAGTGCACATGGTCCTCCAAAAAATCTGTGAAATGAAAAGGGTTTCTCTGCCTTTGCAAACGGAGTCCAAATCTACAAACACAATTGCACACTTGTAACCTACACACATAAAAGAGAGGAAAAGGGGTTTGGATTGGGGGTTTGCCTTAAGATCAAACCCCAGTTTTGGAATTAACCAAATGATGAAAGAAAGTACTTGTAGGTAAATGTAAATGAAAGACTGAAATGTAATTCACCTCAAGGGAGGTTGTAGATAGAATTTAGGTAGATTTGCTTGTATTTAATTGAATGTTGAAAGGGATCTCCTCTTCAATGGTTGAATCCTTGACTTGAATGCAATACCTAGCCTTAAAGGGAGACTTGAGAATGCTCAATGCTGGAAAGGAATGCTTGAATGATTGAATGGGAGATCTCATGTATTCCCCCTTATCCAATTTTTTTTTGCAAATGGGAGGGCGAATGCAACTTATATACTTGTCAATTAGGGTTAATTGACTATTTTTTTGTCACAGGCCAACACAGGGAAAATTTTCCCCCTTTATGCAAAGTCCAGTGCAAAGATAGGATAGAGGGGGCCCCAAAATAGGGCAAGGACAAGGGTGCCACGCCTCTGTCCTGCCCTTGTCTCAGGACAAGAAGCAAGTTCAGGTAGTGTGGAGGGCAGAAAAAGTGTAGTTTTTGGGAATGAGCAAGTCTCAGGTCTTCTATCAGGCTTGGGGCTTCAAATCGCCAACATGAAAACCCTAATATGGTTGAAAATTGCAAGGGTTGCAATTTTATGACACTACATTTAGCCCCCAATTCAGCGGGAGTATAAGCATACGCAAATACTGTTGGTAAAGTACAAGGAAATGAGATTGAAAGACTTCTACCACGTCAAGGAGGCAAGATGTACCAAGCCCCAGTGGACTAAGGATCTTACGACATCAATTGAAAAAGTAAAAGGGAAGATCAAGAATGGAAAACCATGACTGCAAGTAGCAAGGTTCCCCTCACTACGAGTCATGAAAATTAAAGATACCAAAATTATGAAGCAAAGCCAAGTTCACTAAATAACTTTAAGTATCAAGAAGGAAAATATGAGTGGAGTGTATGCCCCCACGTTAAAGCGATCTCACACGCCTTATTGGGAGCGATTTGATTTAAGGTATGATACACTCAAGAGAGATAGAAGAGAGGGAGCACGCTATTGCAAGGATTTAGCCCCCAGGTGAGGAATAAACCCAAGGATAATGAACACAAAACAAGAGGTAGTTTCGCTTTCCTTGGGGTTAGTATGCTGCATGATAACTCATGTATATCATATGTATGTGCATATAATAATCATCATTCCCCAAGGAAAGGACTCTACCTTGGAAGAAAGGGAATAGAGGATGTCTTTTTGAGTCAACATGAAAGAGACCAAAAGAGCTCTCAATGTTTTGCATCATCCTCAAGTAGACCTTAAGGGAAAAAATAGAAGAACATGGATACACATAAAAGAATAGTCAAAAAGAGCAAGAGAGGAGAGAGGGAGAAGATCTATAGTGCTAATATTGCTAATCTAGCACAACATCCACCTCTCGATCTTGCTGATCACTATTTCAAGAAGGCGAGCAACATGCCAAAGGAACAACATCAACCATAATAGATGGAGCTAACACAAGATCCAAAAAAGGACTCTTCTGATGGGCTAAATCACTTTGTTCGATTCTAGGAGCTAGGATTAGGTTTTTTGAAAAATCAGTTGATAAATGCTTGTCCACATCAACACATTCATAGTCACTATCAGAAGCATTAGGAGTTGTATTGTCATCATGAATAACATTTTCACTCATTTCTTCATCAAGATTTATAGAAAAAGGAGCACAAACAGGAATAGGAGTAAAACCATCACATGTTCTTTGCAACTTATGATTTGGAGATGTAGGTCCAACATCTTGCTTAGGAGAAAAGGGAATCATATCAACTATTGGATTCTTGGGATATTGAATGGTTTGAGGAACAATTTCACGAGCTTGAGCACGACGCCTTCATCGACAGTCTCTCGTACAATGATTTCGTCGATTCTTAGCATAAGACTGAGAAGGAGGAGGAATATTTATGAAAGGAGGAACAATCTCCTCTTTGATAGTTGAAGGTTTCAATTGAGGTCTTTTAGGTTGGACAAGAGGAGAGGTGAGCCTCTTCTCTCTATAAGAGCAAGGAGGTGGAACTGTGCCATATAAAGGAGGAATATGATGTGTAGGAAGGAGACCAGGTCCATCATGAGGAGGTGGTATAGGTCTAACCTTTGTAATACCCTAAAAATGGTCATCTAAACCATGAGCCCCTAATCTCGACAACATCACCAAGCTCCTAACCAAAGGCAATTAAATTAATCTTGAGCACACACAATTAATTTCTTAAATCATCAAATGTCACATGGCAAATTAATCACTCTGAGTTAATTAAATGAATATTTAATTAATTGATCATTTCAAGAAAATCATTTTTAAACAAGTATCCTATTTATTTTATTGAATATCCTAGCATATTTAATTAAATAAATCAATTTGCCATTAAATCATCAAAAAAGGAATTAATTGGAAAAATCAAATTAAAAATTGAGAAAAGAAATCAAATGGAGATAATCTTGAAAATTAAATAAAAATTGAAGAAAAATCTCAAAGAAAGCAATGAAAACATTTAAATATAAAAAATGAATGAAATAGAGAATAAATCATTTTTTTTCTTCTGATTTTATCTTAATTTTAGTTCAATTTCCTTTAAAACTAAGAAAAGCATCCAATCACATCAATTCATCTGGATTGTGCTTCCTCTTGGAAAATCTTGACCGCTGATCATCATTCGATCTTAGCCGTTGGTTTCTTTCTGAATTTTTTATAAATTCAGGCCTTCATCTCTCATTCAAGGATCCTAGAGAATCTATTGTTATTATGCTATTTTTTCTCTAGGTTCACTAAGATTTGTGCATTGAGATATTTTCATATTAGTTATTGCATATTTATTAAATCATCTAGCCTAATATTGCTTAAATTATGTTATATTAATCTTGCATATCTTGCATTCATCTAGCTTAAATCTTGCATCCATTTAGCTCAATCTTATGCTCATATAGATTAAATCCTTCATTTAGATGTTGTCTAGTCACTGGTATTGCATATAAAATCTGAGAGCAAGACTAAACTCAAATCTACTAGAAGGCAATAGGTCGCTTTGTAATGGTTTATTGTTCATTATTGATATTGATTTACTAACCATGCATCTAATGACTTAATTGAAGTGTTGTGTATTCAGATACAACTTACAGATATAGATCCACTTTCACACACACAACCTTAAGAGGAATGTTGTTGGTCTTGTTAGGAGAAGGCATAGATACATCCATAGGAATAGGTTGAGGATCTTCCTTAGGAGGAAGATTAGTTCTATCCATTAGGGGAAGAAATTCATCTTCAAGAATGATAGGAATGTCAAGTGTTGGGGATCTAGGTTGACTCAAGGATAAAATCATATCTTTCTTCCATTTTTGAAAAGATTGGAAAAGAGCATCGCTCCTTTGTGGAAGAGATTGAAATTGCTTAGGCCAAAAGAGATCAATAGGAACACTTGGGCTTCTTTCAGATGGTCGAAATAAGCCGTGGTTAACAATTATGATTTCTCCATTGTGGGGGAATTTCAAACACTTATGAATGGGAGAAGGAATAGCCTTCATGGAAGATAGCCAAGGGTAGCCCAACTTCACATGGAATTGCTCGGAAGAAGGAATGATAACAAAGTTGACATCCATAGATTTAGTGTGAACTTCAACAGGAAGGGTGATAGAACCAATGGTAGGACAAGAGAAGCCATCAAATAACTTTAAAAGAACATTAGTGTCATCATAGACCATGCAATCATAAAGTGAAAAGATACTCCTCAGTTATGACATTAACCATGCAAGAGGGATCAACAAGAGCACCATGACAAGGTATGTCCTTAACCTCACAACTATGTATAAAGGTCCATCAGGTGCTCTAATGGTCTAACTAGGGTCAATTGTGATACAAGGATCCTTAGGTGTCTCTTGTTTCTCTACCTTTTTCACCAAATTCGGAGGTGTGGTAGTAAGATCAAAAGGAGAGAAAGAGGCATGTTCAGTCTCAATCACGTTAGAGGTATGAGAAGGCAAAGGATCAACAAAAATCTTAAGATTTTGATTAGGAGGAGCTATTGATTTGTTTCCCTTATCATTCACACTTGCAACAGATATAGTATTATTATCAATCAAATCTTGAATCTTACTTTTCAATGTAAAACATTTCTCAGTATCATGACCAGGCTGGCGATGAAATTGACAAAAGGAATTGCTATCAAAATAAGGTGATGCAAGCTTAGATGGGTCAACTGGTTTCATAGGAGGAAGTTTGATAACATTTCTTTGTAACAACTGAGACATAATACTATGTAAAGATTCATTCAAAGGAGTAAATTGTCTTTCTCTTTTAAATAATTTAGAAATAGGAGGCACACCTGTTTGTAGAATTCACATTGTTGTTGTTGATTGTATCATTGAACTTTTCCACATGTTTTTCCCTTATCAATTCTATCTTATCATGTACCAATTCAAAAGAACAATAATTATATAAATTAAATAAAAAAACCGACTTCTATTCTGATGTTGTAAGAAGAATGCAACACTAATCCCTCATCCACAACTTTTGTTTTTCCCTTCAACTTGCACTCCAACTATGGATCTCCTCCTTGTCCCTCTTTTCAATATTCAAACCTTCACGAGTTTTGATAATTAAAAGATACAAAATAAAATTGACAGAGAATACGATATAATATTTCCTTCTTCCATGTGTGTCATGATAGTGTATACACCTAAAAATGGTCTGAAGATAATTAATTGAATAAGCAATTATTTAATTAATCCCCCTTCCTAATTTAATTGAATTCATTAGGCAATTTGATTAAATTTTCCCTTTCATCTACTTATTAATAAATCTAAGGATTTATTTAATAGGTTCATTTCAATAGTCCCCTTTGATTAATTAATTCAAATTAATTAATCCTCCCCCCACTTTAAATCAATTCTTCTAATCCTCTAATTAATTAAAACAAATCAATTTATGAGTTGTTGAGAATTAATTAATCTTTTCCTATTATTTGAATTTTAAAATTCAAATTACCCACATGCCTCCTAACTTCTAACCACCTAACCTAACCATCCCTCTAACCTAACTCATTCCACCTAACCTTGGGTTTGCCTAATCCTATCCTATCTTGCACATCCTAACCTCCTTATCCTAATCTCCTATGGTGTGGATATTTTCTTCTTGAGACACATGGCACTTCGGCCACATGTCTCCTCTCTTGGACACTTGCCCTTTTATGAGAAAAGCTCCTTGACACTTGTCACCACAGAGATGAAAAATGTCTCTTTCTCCAATCTCTTCTTTAACCTCCTCCATTTTCACCCTTGATATCTTCAGACTCAATCTTGACCGTTGATTCCTGCCACCTCACCCCTGGCCTTGGAAAACCTATAAATATCCCCCATTTTGGAGAAATAAGGATCCCATATCATATAAATTTAGGTATTGTTACTATAGGCATATCCATTCTAGCATATCATTTGAGCATTGTTATTATAGGCAATTGCATCTTAGATCTAGTTTAATTTGATCATTTTCTAGCATAATTGTTGAATCATGTAGCTTAATCAATCTCTTTTCTAGATTAATTACATCATCCTCATAGCTTAATCATGCATATCATTAGCTTAATTAGTCTCTTGGATCAATCTAGCATATCTTTGCATATCATTATTATTTCAAATCCTCCATCTAGGTGTAGTAAAGTCACTGGGATTGCTTATCCAGATCTAAGAAAAAATCCATACTCACATCTCTTAGGAGGTGATAGGTCGCTTTGTCATGGTTCATCCTTATTTGCTTATTATTTGCTAACCATGCTTGTAATGATCTATTGAGTGTTTGTGTTGCACTTGCAGGTATCACACATCACAGGCATGACATTTTGGCACCCACCCACTATAAATGTGATTTGATGAAAATCAAGTCAACAACAGTGCTCGGGAATAGCTCTCCTTCGTACCTTCGGGTATATCAAACCTTGGTTTCCAAGGTTGGGAGACCTCTTAGTTGAGTTTATACCCTGACGCGCCGAATGGATCCCTTATTAGTTCCAATTAAATTAGAAGCTACTTGATTCACCTCTGAAAGGGTGATAATCTTTGTGCAAGAGAGATAGTAACTCTCCCAAGACACTTTCCATATCATGCCCCCATTAGCATTTGGAGTCAGATAATACGACGTTGAGAATCCATTGCATGATACTCAACAACCGTATTCTGATTAGCTATTGGGTGTGTACCTAAGCTTGCAAGCAAAGGTTTTCTCTCTCAGCCAACTTCCTTAGGTAGCGTAATGTGCTTGAAGCCTCTTATCATATCGGATGTTTGCTGTGTCTTCATACCTAAAACAGAAAATCCAACATTTAAAACTGGAAAACATAAGCAAAACATCAAACTTCAATGATCAAAAATCTATCCAAACAACATTTTTTACCTCTATTCTGTCTTGAGCTTGTGTTTTGTCATACGAGCCTTCTTGTTTGTCATATGGTTTAGAAAGTTTTATTGTATGAGGCCTCTAGTTTATCATTTTGTTCAGTGGGAATTGTCGTACGAGCTTCTGCTTTGTCATATGAGATTCCTGATTTTTCATATGGGCCTGTATGTATTGTCGTCTGAAGCTTCTTAAATTGTTGTACAAATTTGTCTTTGTTGGTCCAGAGTTATCTTCTTGCACATCTTTTTTAGGTCTGTCATATTTACTTGGTCAATTTACAGTGATCATAAACACCTGTCATTTGTCATTTTATGCTTGGATTGTCTTCTTGGTTTACTTGGTCAAGTTATCATTTGTCAAATTGGATTCTAAAGCTAAACACCTCAAGATTTTCAAGTACTCACCCTCAACAAGTTCAAGATCTAAACATCTCAAAGTGCATCATCACCCTCTTTGATAAACTGATCACTCAAAACATAGTTTCTCATCAGGATCTATCATCCTTTATCACGAAACTACATCGTTTGGTCAGTACAACCTTGTCCCACATCATAGGATATATCGTTCCTATTGGACTTCATTTTTATCAAATCATCATCATTGCACTCCAAAACCGAAGATCAAAAAACTTGCAAACTTTTAAACACTTGAACCATATCTAACACACATGTATGCCCGTTTTAAATAGAGCACAGAGACATAAGATCACTGAGACAGAAATTGAAACATTTGAAATATCTGAAGATCGTAGCAACATGGAATACCAAATCAAAATACAAGAAGAAGACATAACAAGCCAACATATCAGAGCAATCAAACAATTCCAAAATCAAAATCCAACTATGTCAAAACCTCACAAGGATTCAAATACATATTCAAAGAAAGGTGGCTCTTTTATGCAACTCTTAAAGAGATCCCTAAAGGATTTTGCTAAAGAAGATCAAAATTATTCACCTATGTCTAGTAATAGTTCATCCACCAATAAGAAAATTGATTCTCCAAAGGCATCTATTCCTACACCTCTTGAAAGCTTGCAAGAACCTTCCATAGCATCATCACCAAACAATACACCCAAAGATGAAGTTCCCTAAGGGATATCCATAATGGCCATTAAACCTATTTATGAGAATCTTATTCAAATCTCATCTCCTTCATATCCAAGCATTAATTCCTTGCAACATCCCCATAACACTTCCTTGCAAATTGAAGTCCCCATTCATAGAACGCTCGTTAAACGTGTCCTAATAGATGGGGGAGTTGGCTTGAACATTTTATCTTTGAGTCTTGTTTGTGCTCTAGGTTATTCAGAAGATGCAGTTGATCCTCGGAAAAATATCACCATAAAAGCCTATGATGAAGAAGAGTGTTCCTCTAAAGGAATTGTTATGTTACCCATTAGAGTGGGACCTTTGCAGAAAGACACAGTATGCCAAGTTCTAGACTTAGACTTATAATATAACATACTCTTGGGAAGACCCCGGATACATGAAATACAAGCTGTGCCATCAACATATCATCAGTGCTTAAAATTTCCCTACAATGGGCAGAAAATCATGATCTCAGCAGATTCAAATCCATTTCAGTATTGTAGTAATCTCAAACTAGCTCAAGAAGTCATTGTTCCTCATAATAGGGAGGCATCATCTTCAAACACACAATCTAAAGAAAAATCATTTGCCTCAATTTTGTCAAGTATGGAAAAACAAATGCAGCTAAGAGATCGAGGGAATGGAGAATATTCAATATTACAATTACCACTTTCTCCTAAATCCTTTGGAAAACCATCAAACTCTAAACAACAAACAATTGTAAAACATCTTTCGATATTTGATGGAGCATTTGTTAGTGTTGGAACCTTATCAGAGGAAACAAAAGACAAAGATGTGCTATAGTGGCTATACAAGGATGAAGAAGTTCAACAAAAGATTAGCAATGTCCGCATTGATGAATAATAATGAACATCAGATACCCTAGCTGATATTGAGAGAGGGGGGTGAATCAGTACAGGCAAAAACTTTCTCAACAACTTATCAGGTTAAAGAAATACCAACTGGTTGTCACCATTACCGAACTTAACCACAACAATATCGGTTAAACACAGTAAGACATCAGACACCATAAATTGATAAGTCTGAACACTTCAAATACGATCAATACTTGATATCAGCTTCACCCATAAGCATATGCATGTGGTATACTAGAAATACCATAACCTATTAACTCTGCATGCATAATTTTTCAACCAAATAATTCATAAACATCACATAAAAAATGCATAACACATAACACACATATTTTTCACGTGGAAACCCAAATGGGAAAAACCACGGTGGGGATGAATACCCACAAGCTTGTTTTGGAACTCTTTTGAAGCTCGCCCTATTAGGAGCCTAGTCTGGTTAAAGACTTTACAATAAGGTTATACTAGGAACCGATTCTGTTAGAGATCACTTGGTTAAGGGATGGCTATATACCCTATTAAAGGTTGAAACCCTGTTAGAGGTTACTTCGCTAGAGGATTTGAAGAACTCAATGATCTTGAGTAACCTGGTTACAGGTTTTACAATAAGCCTGTTAAAGCTACCCGGTAAAGGGATTTTTCAACTATTGAAATGACTAGAAGACAACAGGTAAAAATTCTGATCTGATAACATCACTACATGCCAAGGCAGATCCTTTTCATTTCCTCTACTCTACAATCACACTCTGCAGTTTCCTACTTACTAGTCTAGCAAGTATCTCATCACTCGGATACACACACAACTTTTGCCAACAACTTTACAATAACAAACATCATCGACCTTATAGACAACAGTCAGCTTGGTAGCATAAACCCTAAACCCTAAGCATCTTAGGTTTACAACACAGGCGGTCCAATCTCGATCGTCCAAACACATTGCATAGAGTATTACAATTTCAAACAGATCACAAGACAATCTACATCATTCATTCATCACCACACATGGGAATCAGTAACCCATCATGCTTTCTTCTCATACCACTAAGAAGAATGATAATTCCCGAGGTAGACTCCAAACGTAGTCAATCTTTTCATGCAAGATCCTCAAGGAAATCCTTCATGCGCACAAGGCTAATGTGACACCTCAATCTCATTCACATCTCTTAGCTAACTCATCACAGAGTATCATCGGTTGCTTCACATAAGTAAGATTGCCAAACTAATAACCCTAGAGCTGAGACTACCAATCGGTAGTCATACTTAGTGAAACCCTGACACCGATTCACTACATCTCTTCATGCCTCTTCATACTGGTTCACCAACTTCTTTCAATTTGCATACCGGTTCACTTATACTTATTGACATCAATGACAACATACATTATCATCATATCAACATGTCGGTTCATCATATGCCAATGATATCCAACACACATACCTACAAAAAAGTATGGAAACAGATTTAACATTCTCAGAAAGATGGGATACACTGGAATAGGTCCTATAGGGAAAAGAAAAGAAGGTATATCAGAACCTATCCAACCTTACACTTAGCAGGTTACAGACAAAACATGCTTAGGATATGGACAAGTCACTCTACCAGAAGACACATCTTTTAGACAACAACAAGAGGAATATGAAAACAAACAAGAACAACTAGAAATTGAAAGAGAAGAAACATCAACTAAGCAACAAACACAAGCAAACATGAAATAGGAAAAAAAGGAAAGCTTCAAATCAACAGGAAAAACAAACTAAAAACACCTCTCGAGCAACCTTAAATCTCAATCAGAACAAGTATGAACCTAGTACTAATCAAGCAGAGTTCATAGCAAGGTTGACAAAACTCAATCTCAGTCCCAAGGAGGTTGAATATGAAAGAAGAAAATATATAACAAGAAAAGCTGAAGAAACAAATCAAATACTATATGAACAAATCTATAGATTACAAGCTACAAGTGATATAGATTCTAATGAATGGGAATAGGATTCCTATCACTCTGAAGAATCAGCTGAAGAAAATTGCTTTGAAGAAGATGTAAGAGTCGATGAAGTTCACACGTATGTAGGGAAAATGTAAGGAACTAGCTCACTTGAATTAGAATCACATTCGGCTGACTTGGACTTAATCGAGGATGATCGGGAACTTCTTGTGCAAGGTCATTCTGATGAGAGTACCATTCTAGACATCAACATACATATTGAAAACTTCGATACATCCATCATGACTCTTGATACTTGTATATGGTGAAAATGGATACAAATAATAAAGATATTGAAAGGCTAAATGAATCCAACCACAAAACCCTAGCCTAACAACCACAAAGATCCACCATAACATATGAAGATTACCTAAGACAATGCAAATCAAACGAAATCACAAAGATTATACCATCACATGTCCAATAGGGTTTGGATCTTCATTCTTCCTATCTCCATTGATCTTGCTTGATATATTTGCTCTCAGATTTTATGTGCACAAGAGCTCAACAAAGAACGGAATGTGGTTGCAAGTAGGATCGTAGTGTAGTCAAGTCATTAAGATCATTGATTAGAATGCATAAAATAATTAGGGTTTGATAATGAAGGAAGCATCTCCTTATATAGAAGACACTATAAGAAATGGAGGGATAAGATTGAGAGGTGTAAAAGGAGGTCGGCTATGATTAGAGGGTAGGCAAAAGAAATAATAAAATAATGAAAGGGGTAGGTAGTGTATGAATTAAGAGATGAATGACATGTGTCATGGGTAGAAAAGGTTAATGAATTAATTAAATAAATAAAGATTTATTTAATTAATAGAAGAAGTGGGATAATTAAATAAATAAGATATTTATTTAATTTAGGAAAAGGATAATTTAAATAAATAAATGTATTTATTTAAATGAGAAATAAGGCTAGAAGAGGATAAATGAATTAATTAAATAAATAAAGATTTATTTAATTAATAGAAGAATTAAGCTTAGATAATTAAATAAATAAAATATTTATTTAATTAGACTGGACAATTTTGGGTGTCTACATTTTGCCCCTCTTTGAGACAATGCGGCTTGTCGCGTTGTTTCAAAGAAGATAAGATGAACTGATACAGAGTTTCCCCAAGATGGGAATGATATGCCCCCTCAAGAGATTGGATGAAAATGTTTGCAAAGATCACAGACAATCTCTCGATAAGAAAGAAAGGCTAGAATGGACTGACCGGATAAAGTGACAAAGTCACGGGATAAAGAAGACTGACTCAGGAGATGAGGGCTACGGCTAGGGTAGTCTATAAGATAGACCACGGGGGAAAATACATCCTCATTGTCATATACACATCCACGAGAGCAGAGTGCAGAGCGAAAATAGAGCAACAACACTCAACAACGATGGCCTTCATTCATAGATTTGACCACGTTCGTCGATTCCAGAGGCCAGTAGAGGCAGGAGAGCTGGTAGATAGGGCAATAAATGCACTTAGAATAGGGTCAAAAAAATGTCCAAAAATGTCCAGGCGCGTCTGTGCTCGAGAGGTGCGTCTGTGTTTGTGCCAGGCATGTCTGTGAGTGAAACCACGTCTGTGCCAAATGCGGCCGCGTTTGTGATGTGCAGGCGCATTTGTGCCAAGAAGGCACGCCTATGTCGCCTAGGCGCGTCTGTGCAGAGCATAGGCACGTCTGTGTTGGTCAGGCATGTCTGTGTTTTTTAGGCGCGTCTGTGCAGTCTTTAAACGCGTTTATTTCAGGTAAGCGCGTTTGTGTCCAAAAAATGTGAATTTGTGTCTTCTAGGTCAAATCGGCAGTTCTGTGATGAACATATGCTGCCGATTGGATAAACTGCTGAGAGGATACACTCAAGCAGGTCCTCTAAGGAAAACTAGGATAAATCAAGGCACTTTGTGATGAACAGGGAGTACCAAGGTAGAGTACTTTGTGATGAACAGGGAGTACTAAAATAAGAGCAGCACTTTGTGATGAACAATGAGTGCAAATGTGAGCAGCACTTTGTGATGAACAGGGAGTGCCACACATGTAGTACTTTGTGATGAATAGGGAGTACCACTAGGATAGAAGCAACACTTTGTGCTGAACAGTGAGTGTCACTAGGATAGATAGCAACACTTTGTGATGAACAGTGAGTGTCACTAGGATAGAATGTGATATGCACTTAGATAAAAAGTAGCATTTTGTGATGAACATTGAATGCCACGATGACTGACATGATTGATTTGCTTGACTGCAGGAGTATTTGCTTATGCTGGAGTCACGGGAGAGATTCCCATCGACACAGAGATTGCGACCTGAGCTGACCTTCAAGGACCGCGTGGCTATTGAGGCTATGGGTCTGAGACATGTTCTATATGTGCCTGAGTTTCAGGCAAACATGGGACTGTTGACTGCGCTGGCAGAGAGATGGCACTCCGAGACATGTACTTTTCATTTGCCGATGGGGGAGATAACAGTCACTCTGGAGGATGTATACAAGATCTTGAGGATACCGATCGATGGGGAGCTGATCCCATACGATCGAGATGGAGACAGGGAGGCCCTGAGACGAGTGTTCCAGGACCCAGGACTAGAGATGAGGGCTGGACATGTGGCTTGGGATACGATGACAACTACAGGGCTAGCGCTGTCGGCAGTGGTAGGAGGAGTGATCAGTGGGTTCCTGTGTCCAGATAGAGTGACACGGGGGTTGGCTGTGGGCTGGGGAGGAGCACTGGAGACACTGGTGACACAACACACCAGATACGCCTGGGGACCATGTGTGCTGGCACACCTCTACTATGAGCTGCATCAGTTTGTATACCACGGATCAGTGGGATTGGGCTGTGGGGTGACATTGTTATAGGTGTGGGCTTATGAGCATCTGCCAGTGATGAGGCCAATACACTTCAGGGGTAGAGGTCACAGACGTAGTTTTGTGCACCTATACGATATGATCACATCACAGCCACGGATTGGCAGGTTAGAGCATTGGCGGCGAGTGATAGATGACATTGACATGGTCATATGGAGGCCATACCTGAGATGCGAGCAGTGGGAGGATGATGCGGTTGAGATTCCATACACCTTCCAGAGCAGGTACCTAATTGGGCGGATGCCCTATGTGCTGGAGAGGCAGCTAGTGGACAGGGTTGGCAGGAAGTTTGACAGGATTCAGCGGATGCCACGGGGTTCAGGCATGTATGCACGGAGTGTGAGAGATCAGGCGTAGTTTGGACCCCTGTTATCATATGATCAGGCCGTTACGCAGCTGGTAGAGATGATGCCCCTTCCCTAAGACATGTGGCCAGAGATTGAGGATGCCAACATGGATGCCGAGTACACAACATACTGGGCAGAGCATCCATTCCCATGCTTGACGGATCTGGGAGAGCCATTAGATGGAGATGGTGGTGGGGATGATGATGATGGTGGAGGTGATGGGGGCAGAGGCCGACGGAGGAGGAGGGGGAGAGAGGAGGGTGGCACTGCAAAGGGAGGGTGGAGAGGATAGGCAGTAGAGGACATAGGGGCCGGATATGCCTATGTCCTGCGGGCAGGGGAGGAGATTGCCTACTGGCGGGATCTCTATTATGGTGCAGTGCTAGCAGATCAGTGGGCGAGGAGCTTCCATAGACCATCGCATACAACGACAGCTACGGGAGGGAGCTGGAGGAGACAGGCATCGAGTGGTGGGGTTATGGGTCCTCCACCACCACTAGATAGAGGGGACAGGAGGGATGATCCTGGGGCGGGTCCTTCGGGGGCTCAGATTCCATCGAGGCCAGGTGGCTCCGAGGGAGGGAGTTCATCATAGCCGTAGAGGGCTCCCTATGTATCAGTATTGTACCATTTTTGTATGATGATGTAGACACCTGCGGGTGATTGTAGCCATATGATTTTGACATCATTGTATCATGACACTTTATATATATATGAGATGATTCATCTTTGTAGCAGCTATATGCATGTGTACCTATGTGATGAGATGTTCTTATGTGATGCTTATGATATGGATGCAAATATGTATATGATGCAATGGAATATATTTTTTTTTGTTCTTTTATGTTTTATATGTTATGCAAATGCAAATGTGAATGTATGAAATGCAGATGGATATGACAATGCAAATAACTATTTACATGATGAGAATATAAAATGTTCTAACATGTGTTGTGTGCAGGATGTGATGCAATTGTGATATCTATATGTATGTATGGAATGCTAACATGTGATAATGTAGGTGAAACTACATGAAATGCAAATGTTTTTGGCGTGTCATTATACTCAGTCATGTGATAGTAGGCTACACAGACTCGAGAAGGATGATGGAAGTCAATCAAGAATGGGGGATGAAAGGTAGAAGATATGAAAGTGAAAGAGCTTCTTGTGCGTAATCATCATTGAGCTTTATTATGGCAAGTAGGTTATGACAATCGAGCCATATGTTCGACCTAGAAAGTCATTGTACCTGTTTGCATGGAGATAAGACAGTCACAAAAAAGGAATGCCCCAGTTCACACTAAACTCTCAGTGTCCTCATATCCTTGGACAAGTCATAGCATTACTAAGAGACAATCCACAGACAGAAAATACAAATAGGTGACGATACCCCATCCTCGCCTTTCTAGTCAAAGACATCCTGGAGATAGAATCTCTAGTCAGAGACATCCTGGAAAAGCTAAAAGACATGTCACGAAAAGATAAAAATCAAAAGAAAACCAAGACTCAACACCAACATCCATTGTAGTCCTCAAATTTAGTGTCTCTTGTCACTTATATAAGTCTTATTTGATTGTGGTCACAATGTTTACTTTCAAAAAAAAGGATAGATAGCACGGAATCATATGTTGTCTGAGTTTGTTGAAAGATTTGATTTTGTTGAAGCCCATTGTTGCTGCTATGTCATCTAAAACTGACTGAATCCATGAAACTGATACTTCATTGCGAAGAAGATGAAATTTTATTACGGATTGGCGATGCAGATGCTGCTTTATTGCGAATTGTGCGCAGATAGACTGAAGGAAGCTAGAAGAAACTGTACTCCTCGAAACATGTGATGTTCTTAGTTCCACACCCATCACTAGACGCAGGATTTGCCTTAGCCACATATAGGATCTGATTTATTATGGATGGAAAGGGAGGTGAAAAGGGAGGTTTATTATGAATGGCTAACCAATCTTGGGTAGATCAATAACAAGCCATGATGGGAATGGGTAAGTTTATTATGAATGAATAGGTTGTGAGTGTGTGCAAAGTGAAAGGATGAAAGTGAATCCTGAAGGAGGGAGGAGCAATGTCTCTACGCATGGCGCTGGTGACCCAGTTTTCACCATGGTACTTGCCCAGGGCGCCACCGAAGTGGTTTTCATCATTGGACGAAATTATTTCTCTTTACTTTTTTTGATTTTTCAATGTTTTTTGTGTCACAAGGCGCCTGTTTGCTAGGTTTTCACCAAGTAACGATTTTTTTTTGTTTTATAATTTTTTTGTATTTTTGAAATTTTTGATTTTTTTGTATTTTTGAATTAGGATACTCCGAAGAACTATGTGTAAAACCTGCGAAGGTGCATGCTGTTGATAGGATCCTCCAAAGGTTCACCTTCTGTAGTTGAGAGCTAATATGCCCCAGATCCATATGCTGCTATAATGATGTAAGGACCAAGCCAATTTGGTTCGAACTTGCCCTTCTCCTCTCTGTCTTGCTAATTTTTGGGATTTTCTCTGAGAACCAAATCACCTACCTCAAATGTGTGAGGCTTAACCTTGTGATTGTAGCTGCGACTCATTCGTTGTTGGTAAGCCTTGAGATGATTAAAAGCAGTTTGTTTTCGTTCATCCAGTAGTTCTAGCTCTTGTAAGCGAGAGACCCTATAGTCTTCATCACTGATGATGTTTTGCAAAGAGACCCGTAAAGAGGGTAGCTCAACCTTAATAGGCAAGATGGCTTCAGCGCCGTAAACAAGTGAATAGGGTGTAGCTCCTGTAGGTGTGCGAACACTTGTGCGGTAGGCCCAAAGTGTAGGATTAAGTTGGATATGCCAATTACGACCAGCATCGTCGACTGTCTTCTTTAGGATTTTAAGAATTGTTTTGTTAGACGCCTCAGCTTGACCGTTACCTTGGGGGTAATATGGTGTGGAGAAATGATGGGAAATATGGAAGCGATCACAGAGTTCATGAACATCCTGATTTTTGAAGGGACGCCTGTTATTAGTGATAATGGAAACAAGAATACCATATCGACAAATAATATAGTTGAGGATGAATGTAGCAATCTGTTTTCCTGTGACTTGTGTGAGAGGCACAACTTCAATCCATTTTGTAAAATACTCTGTGGCAGTGATAATGAATTTATGACCATTGGAAGAAGGAGGGTGAATCTTGCCTATGAGATCGAGTCCCCACTGACAAAAGGGCCAAGGAGACGCAATTGGTTGAAGTTCTTGTGCTGGCGCATGTATGAGGTCTCCATGAATTTGATATTGCTTACATTTCTTGACAAACTGATATGAGTCTTTTTCCATATTAGGCCAGTAATATCCAGTCCTGATGAGTTTCTTGGCCAAGGTAGGACCACTAGCATGTGGACCACATATCCCTTCATGCACTTCCCGTAACGCAATCTGAGCTTCGTCACTTTCTAAACATCTAAGAAGAGTGCCATCTAGACCTTGTCGGTATAGGATATCAGCTAAAATGACATATCAAGAGGATTGGCGAATGAAAGTGCGACGTTGGTTATTTGATAGATCAGGAGGTAGGGTATTGTCACGAAGGTATGTGAAAATGGAACCATATAACTGGGACTCAGGACCAACAACACATATCGTCTCAGTTGGCATGATCTCATATGAAGGAACCAAAAGGTTATCCACCAAGAACTCATAGCGGGTCTCATTTGGAGGTAGATCGATTAGTGAAGCAATTGTAGCCATGGCATCTGTGGCGCGATTCTGCTCTCTTGGTATCTGCTCAAAGTCTATCTTTGTGAAGTGTTGTTTTAGGTCATCCACCATTTGTTTATAAGGCATTAATTTTTCATCTTTTGTTTGGTAATCATCAGTTGCTTGACGGGTGACAAGTTGAGAGTCCCCAAAAACACGAAGTTCCTAGATCTTCCACTGAACTACAATCCGTAATCCTGTTGTTAATGCCTCATATTCCGCTATATTGTTAGTGCAAGGAAATGATAAGTGGTATGATTTTGGTATAGAATCCCCTTGAGGATTTATAAAGAGGATGCCAGCTCCTACCCCATGCTGTGTGTATGAGCCGTCGAAGTACAGTTGCCATCGTTTTGCATGTGACATTGTTAAAATGGATTCATCTGGAAATTTTGAACTTAGAGGAACATCATCTATCATGGGAGCATCTGCTAATTGATCTGCAATGGCTTGTCCTTTTATTGCTTTTCTGTCCACATACTCGATGTCGAATTCACTCAGGATCATTACCCATTTGGCCAGTCACCCCGTAAGTGTTGCTTTATTGAGAAGATATTTCAATGGGTCTATCCTAGCAACCAACTTAGTTTTATGAGTGAGCATGTAATGTCGTAATTTTTACGAAGCAAAGACCACGACGAGACATGCACACTCAATTGGTGTGTAGTTTAGCTCATATCCCACCAATGTGTGACTGATATAGTATATTGCTTTTTCTTTGCCCTCAACAATTTGTTGTGCTAAGAGTGCTCCCAGTGCCGTTGGAGTAGCTAATATGTATAGTAACAGGGGTTGATCTGGAACTAGTGGCATCAAAGCTGGCGGATTTAGAAGATAATCTTTGAGCGTTTGGAAAGCCTATTGACAGTTATCATCCCATTTGAATTTGATGTTTTTATGTAGCAAGTGTTGAAAAGGATTACACTTATCTGCAAGTTGTGCTATGAATCTTCGTATGGACTGGAGTCTGCCTTGTAAGGACTGAAGTTGACTGATATTTCTTGGTGGTTGCATTTCCAAGATGGCTTTGACTTTTGCTGGATCAGCTTTATTCTTCTTTTGGATACAATGAATCCTAGGAACTTCCCAGAGGTTACTCCAAAAACATATTTCATGGGGTTTAATCTTACTTTGTATTTTTCCAATCGATCAAAGATGACTGAAAGTATGTCCATATGTGTATTTCTATCTATAGATTTGCCCAAGAGGTCGTCGACATAATCTTCCATGGTTACGTGCATGAGATCATGAAAGATAGTAGTCATGGCTCTTTGATATGTAGCACCTACATTTTTTAGCCCGAAGGGCATGACATTCCAGCAGAAAGTTCCCCAAGGACAAATGAATGATGTTTTGTGTTGATCCTTGAGCGCGATCCTTATTTGATTATAACCAGAGAATCCATCCATTAATGATAACATTTCATGACCTGCCGTGAGATCAACAATCAAGTCGATATTCGGTAATGGGAAGTCATCCTTTGGACAAGCTTTGTTAATGTCTCTGAAATCTGTACATATTCTGATGCTGCGATCTGGTTTATTGACAGGCACCAAATTGGAAATCCATTTGGGATAATCAATTGGGCGTATGAATCCGACATCCAATAATTTCTCAAGTTCTGCTTTGACTAGTAATGCCACCTGTGGATGCATTTTTCTTAATTTCTGTTTCATTGGTTTTGCCCCCGATTTGACTGTCAAATGATGCATTACCAAATCCGAATCCAATCCAGGCATGTCAGCGTATGACCAGGCAAAGTTGATTTGTCGTTCTTTGAAGAAACTTATGAATTTTGACCTTTCAGATTCTGTCAATGATTGAGCCAAGAATATGTTGTGTGGAACTTCTTCTGTACCAATGTTTGTTCTGATAGTCTCTTCTACCAACATGGATGACTTTTCATCATATTATGCTGGGAGAATGTTGAGCCTTCCATCTTCGGGTGCCTCAGAGAGGTTTTCGCCCTTAGATACGTCCTTTCTTTTTACTTTTTTGAGGTCAGACAGCGCCACAGTGTGGTTTTCGCTATAAGGCCCTTGGTTTGTTCTTATTTTCACATTTTTGTGACTGGAAGGTCCGACACCCTCACCAAAATATGCCACGCTGTTGAGTTCTATAGTGTATCCCGCCTTATGGTCCCCAGGAGGAAGATCATCTCGTATGCCCATATAGTCAATAAAAGCTTCATCATTTTGGAATGTGTCAAACTATGCAGGTCCTTCATGATCCCAGTCAATGAGTTGATGGTGAACAAGGGGAAGGCCTTTAACGTCTTCGAAGTTAGCAGGGCTAAGAGTGAAGATGCAGTTATATTCAGGTATGTCAAGGTAATTATCGAGGTCATCGATGGCACTCTCCTCATCAGTCTCAATCGCGAACGAATCCAAATTATCATCACTAGTAGCGCATTCTGGGACAGGTGTTCTCATCCTATGTGATTTCAACCTAGGACCTCGAGACAAGGACTGTGTGGAATCCTCATGGGTTGTTTCTTGACCAACTCTGAACTTGTTATAAAATTCCTCTTCTTTTGTGGGTTCATCTGGCTCTCTGAATATCTCGGTGAGCTTGTAGTCACTGGAAGACTTGTCTGAACCCCATTCCCATTTGTTGGAATCTGTGGAATAGCGATCCTCTTGTTGAATTTTGGCGGCTTTGATTTGTAAGGCTTCCTCTGTCCTTTGAGTGTGGACCTTGGAAGTCAGGAAACCAAGTCCTTTCGAGCGTTCCTTTTTAAATGTCAATTCAGGTTGTAAAGGTTCAATGATGCCTTCCTTTCGTAACCCAAGAGGGCTTTTTCCATCATACCCAAATTTTTGTAGAATTTTGAAGCCTTTGCCATATTTCTCACATGGTAGACTTATGTGATCTTGTGTGTCATCTTCAATGTCTTTGTAAAGCATTTTGTATAAATCTTCCTCTTCTAGTTCACCCCATCTTTGAAAGGTAGTAGGGTCCCATTTGAGTATCATGATGGATACTTGCTTGTTAGGATGTGGTCTTCCATATTCTTTTGGGGAACTCATGACTTGTCGTAAGTACATGGTCTGATTTAAAGTGTATTCCCCCATGCCCTTGTCTTGAAACTTGCCTTTAAGCTCACCTTGTTTTGGTGTCGAAGGTTTTAATAACTCAGGATCAATGTATGCCGAGGAAGGAACAACTTCACGATTACTGGGAATGATGGTCTCAGTCTTTGATCTCAGGTTATTGCAGTATATGAATGGATTAGGATCACCGTTAACTGTTACTTCCACTCCATTATGAGGAAACTTAAAGCATTGGTGATATGTGGATGGGACCGCCCTCATTCCATGAATCCAAGGACGTCCTAGTAATATGTTATAAGTGAGATCTAGATCCAAGACTTGACAAACCACATCCTTTGTGACTGGCCCAACTCTGAGAGGTAAGGTGACTGTGCCCTTGGATGAACGTTCTTCATCATCATATGCCTTGATGGTGATTTGATTTGTAGAATTCACAGCTTTATCAGAATATCCCAATTGTTTAATAGTGCTCAATGTACAAATGTTTAGACCTGCTCCTCCATCTATCAGGACTCGTTTTATTCGATGTTTGTGTATGAAGGCTTCAACGTGTAGCGGTGCATTATGTGGCTGACTTACAGAGGCGTCATCGGCTTCTGTGAAAGTAAGGGAATGTGGAACGGAAAGGTATCCCACCATGGCTTGAAACTAGTCCACGTTTAGATCAGTAGGAATGGCAATATCTCTCAAGATTTTGTCCAGAATGGCTTTATGAGCGGGGGATATGCGTAATAGCTCAAGGATGGAGATGAGCGCAGGTGTCTTCCCTAACTTTTCTACAAGGTCATACTCAAGTTTGGTTGATGAGGAAGCGGTGTTTTTAGCTGGAGCACCTTGCAAAGTGAATTTACCTCAACGGGTTGTAAGATGACATTCAGAGGTAGATTCGGAAGAAGATCCAACACCTTTTAGGACAATCCAGGGTCTCCAGGTAGAATTCTCAGACGTTTTGTCCTTAATGATAATGGTAGAGACATAGTTGTCCATCGAGATGTGATTGATGGTTGAATCATAGTTATAGGATGCTCTGGTATAATTGGTTTGATCCTCTGTGGCTTTAGCTTTTCCCTTGTCATGTTTTGGGAATGGTTCCTTAAACATCTCATGTTCTTGATTGGAGGAATGTCCCTCAATCTCAATGTCACCTCTATCAATGAGATCTTGTATGATGTTCTTCAGTCGATGGCAATTTCTTGTCTTATGACCCTTGCTCTTATGAAATTCACAATACTCATCATCGTTCCACCAATTTGGTTTAACCTTTGGTTCATATGGAGGAAAATCTGGAACCGTGATTACCTTGTTTGCCACTAACTTTTTGAAGACTGATTCAAGTGGTTCTCCCAATGGAGTGTACTTCCTTCATGATCTAGAAGTTGTTTGAGTATTCACTTGGTTGTTTGTAGAACTTGATCCTGAAAAGATGAATTTGGGTCGTACTGTGTTGGCGTCAACAACACCATCATTGACTGTGTTCTTGTTTTTGTTCCAAAATCTCGGCTTGTCTTTTCCCTTAAAGTCATCTTTGTTTTCCTTGAATATCCTAATGACTCCTTGTTCAATTAGGACCTTTTCTGTCGCTAAGCCTTTTTCAATAATGTCTTTGAAGGTGGACAAACAAGCTTTTCTTAAGTCATAACCAATCTCTTTGTTAACATTTTGGGTGAACATTTCTACCATTTGTTTTTGTGGAATTTCACAAGAGCATCTGCTGGCTCGATTCCTCCATCTTTGTAAAAATGATGCAAAAGACTCTCCCTCTTTTTGCTTGGTGTTGCACAAAGTAGTGACTGATATGTCTGTCTCTATATTGTAGGAGAAATGTTGAATAAATGCCTCTGCTAAGTCACCCCATGACTTAATTCCAGGTGGAAGTTGGGAGAACCATTCCATAGCTTGATCACCTAGGCTTTGTGGGAATAATTTCATCAAATATGTCTCTTCTGCTACTACCTCAATGCAAGCTGTGAAAAACTGTCTTATGTGTGCCTTAGGATCCCCTTTTCCTCTATACTTATCAAACTTAGGCGTCACAAAGTGTGTAGGAAAAGGAGGCATTGGAATGCTCTTGTCAAATGGATAAGGACATATGTCTCTCATTGTGTATGTTGGCTTTGGTGTATTTATGTCCTCCATTTTCTTTTGTAAGTCCCTGATTTGTTGCTCCAAATTGCTCTTAGGTGGAGATCGACTTCTTGGACCATACCCCATGCTTGAGGCACCAATTTGAGGAGGAGCATGTTGCATATATGGATGATATTGATCATACACATGCTCATATGGAGGAGGTCTATAGCGATGTTGTGTATATGGACCACTTGGTATAGATTCATGTTGAGGAACACCATATCTATTTTGTGCATATACCATATTCTACATACATGTCATGTTCTAATGTGTTACCCCCAAATTTGACACGGGGTTTCCTTGTGTCCAAATTTTGAGCATGCCTTTGAATATCCAATTGCTTTGGTGGTTGATCCTTAGCATTGGTATGTGATTGAGCATATCTGTCTGCATAAGACTTCCATAATGGTCTACAAAGGTGAGTATCATATGCTTGACCATGTATATATGGGACCTCTGGTTTTTGAAACAAAGATGATGGTGATTCAGGTACCATATGTGGTCCTCTATTGCCTCCACTATTAGGTCTCCTTTGATCCATGTTGGAGTGAGGTTGTTGCAAAGGTCGATTTTCCATTATTTGAGACATGTCAAAATCATGAGGTATCTTGGCTCCACTTTGTGCCATCATTTGTAAGAAGTATTGTCTATCCCTCCTCATTATTTCTTCAACCAATCGATTGAAATGGGGATTCATAATGGATTCTTCCACATCTATTGAATGTACTGAAAAGTTGTCCATATCATCATTGTGTGTAGCATTTTTGTTTGTAGTGTCCATGTTCTCAACATTTGGAATGTTTCTATAGACATCCATGTCAGGTAATGTAGTATGATCAGAATTGAAAAAGATATCATTGTCATACTCATAAGAACTCATGTTTGCAGACTCTTGAGCCTCTTTAGTTTCTCTCCTAGATTTTTGAAGACGAGTTTCAACCATGAACTAGGTATTGACCAAGATGTGTGAGACTAGATGAAAATGGAAAAAGTATGGAAGACCAAGAGTTGGATGGAATGTAAATGAATCTGAGGTGTACTTGCAATGTCCAAAGTGTAAGACCAAGTATGTATGTAGTAGAGTAGGTGTGACTTCCAAAGAGAGGATAGTTTCTCTTGATGAGGTAAGTTGACCTTGACTCCAAGTAAGACCAAATGAGACCCAAAGGTAAGAAACCTTGATGAGGGACCACTTAGTAAAATGTTGTTGTATGTAGTGTGTTGACAAAGTATAGTGAGGACAAACAAGTGACCTTTTGATTCAAGTTTAGACAATTGTGAATGTAAAGTGAGATGTGAAGCAATGATGGACTTTGTGAGACCCAAAGATAGGTTGAATGCTAAATGAAACCTTGGAGAAATGACCTAGGAAGCTCAAGAATTCTAAAACTGATTATGTTTGTTTGCTGGACTGTAATAGTTTTTCAATTCTAAACACAGACGCGCCTGTATACTTCACAGACGCGATTTCCTGACGCAGACGTGGCTCTGTTCAACACAGACGCGCTTCTGAGATTATTTTGGAAATTGCAGTGTTGATTCTAGGAACATAGACGCATTTCTGCCCTTCACAGATGCGGTTATACAACACAGACGCTATTATGTCCCACACAGACACATTTCTGCAAAATTTGTGCAATTTTTTCCAATCTGAGAAGTCATTTTGTTGTGACCAAATCTGACTGTTTGACTATTTTTCGTGACAAGAGGACACATTGTTATTAAAGACCCAATGTTTGTAAGTGCCTAGACTCTAAATGATTCCAAGAAAAGTGTGTTGTTTGATGTAAAAAAATGTTTTGCATACACTTGAAGACATAAAAGACACAATGTTTTTCTGTTTGGTCTTGAATGTTTTGAATGTTTAAAATAAGTCAAGCACAATTCTTATGGCTGGCCAAGACAATAGTTGTTGATCCCACATGGGGTTTTACCCCTGAGGCTACGCTATTCAGAGCGGATACTTAGATGCTTGACCTCACTGGCTCCACCCTCGGCACTCACTTCTCGGGTCAGCCAAGCATCAGTCCCCACGAAAACTCCCCGTGGCGAACTTTGTATCTCTACTAAGAACCGTATGTGTGTGGGCCGCTACCAGAGGTCCGACCTCCTGCCCCAACAACTAGAAGGATTTGGGCTTCTAAAACAAAAAGGTGCTAGTAAGGGCATCTACTCGTGTGGCCATACATGCGGCACTTTCAGCTCTGTAAATACAGAAGGCTCCCAACTGGTAGGGGTTACGCCCTGGGGAGACATAGTGTTGGTATGAACTAATCAACACACGTTATCCATAGTTTTCACCATGAATACAGTTGTTTATAGTGGTTCGGAAGAGGTGGGTTTTTCTCGCTACCACTTGGGTCATTCTCTTCTCACTAGTAGTCCTAATGACCACACGGGAAGACAGACCCTCTAAAGATTAAACAAAAAGAGCCTATTGCTCAAGACACAAAAGAAAATGATTCAATTTTAGTGCACCAATTGAAGTGTTTGCTAGTCTATGAAAACAAGGCACACAGTAAGAATCCAAAAACCCTTGCCAAGGACCTGCAACAAAGAGTTGTTAGTAGTTTGGATTGTTTGAAATAATCACCCCTTCCTGCAAGCACACAAGTTAGGTAAATTTTAAACCCAAAAGACTTTGTGAAAATAGGGGTCTTCAACCAAACGATTTTGCTTTTAAGACAAGCTGCACCAATTTTGTTAGCTAGATTCGAAAATGTTATCTCAAAATAAACCAGATCTGAAAACCTAAATGTAAAACCCAAAACTGAATCAATAAACCCAAAATTTGAAACCGGTGAACACAGATGCGATTACCCTCAACACAGACGCGACTTCCTGACGCAGGCGTGGTTCTATGAGGCACAGATGCAGCTCCAGAACATAGACGCGACCTCTGGACATAGATACGGCTAAAAACACCGCAGATGTGACTTAATAACACAGACACAATTCCCGGAACCTGCAAAACTAAAATATTGCCGATAACACAGACACGATTCCAGGTGTCGCAGATGCGCCATAAAATAAAAAACATGATCCGAAAGTACGCAGATGTGAAAATATCAAAATGTTACTGAAAACGTCAGATTTGCCACTTCAAAACACAAAATCTGCAACAAGGATGTTAAATGCAAAAAGGGACAAGAGTCCCACCGGGCGTGCCAAAATGTATATGGTGAAAATGGATACAAATAATAATGATATTGAAAGGCTAAATGAATCCAACCACAAAACCCTAGCCTAACAACAACAAAGATCCACCATAACATATGAAGATTACCTAAGACAATGCAAGTCAAACGAAATCACAAAGATTATACCATCACATGTCCAATAGGGTTTGGATCTCCATTTTTCCTATCTCCATTGATCTTGCTTGATATATTTTCTCTCAGATTTTATGTGCACAAGAGCTCAACAAAGAACGAAATGTGGTTGCAAGTAGGATCGTAGTGTAGTCAAGTCATTAAGATCATTGATTAGAATGCATAAAACGATTAGGGTTTGATAATGGAAGCATCTCCTTATATAGAAGACACTATAAGAAATGGAGGGATAAGATTGAGAGGTGTAAAAGGAGGTCGGCTATGATTAGAGGGAAGGTAAAAGAAATAATAAAATAATGAAAGGGGTAGGTAGTGTATGAATTAAGAGATGAATGACATGTGTCATGGGTAGAAAAGGTTAATGAATTAATTAAATAAATAAAGATTTATTTAATTAATAGAAGAAGTGGGATAATTAAATGAATGGGAATAGGATTCCTATCACTCGGAAGAATCAGCTGAAGAAAATTTCTTTGAAGAAGATGTAAGAGTCGATGTAGTTCACACATATATAGGGAAAATGTAAGGAACTAGCTCACTTGAATTAGAATCACATTCGACTGACTTGGACTTAATCGAGGATGATCGAGAACTTCTTGTGCAAGGTCATTCTGATGAGAGTACCATTTTAGACATCAACATACATATTGAAAACTTTGATACATCCATCATGACTCTTGATACTTTCGAAACATCTCAACCCAATGACCCCCTACCTCTAATCCACCCCAAACTCATTGATTGGGAAAATGAAGGACATACTGCCATTGATACCTTTCCAAATGATCATGCCATATTTGCATATCTTAATGCAATCGAACCCACAAGAACTCTCACTAGGAATTTCAGCAACGCATCTTCTAGTCAAGTGGGTGCCAAATCTCCTAGTCGCAAAAAGGAAAATAAAGAAAACAATATCAGGTCTAATACTAAAAACCATTTCTTGGTAACATTAGATCAAGAAAAAGTAAAAAGAAAGGACGCATCTAATGGTGAAAACCTCCTCGAGGCACCAGAAGATGGGAGATTTGACACTTTAACTGCACACTATCAAGAAAGGTCATCAATTTTGATCGAACCAACAGAGGCAGTTAACATTGGGACAACAGAGCAACTAAAGATCCTACATCCAACAACTTCTCTATCAGAAGAAGAAATGTAACAATATATAGAATTCTTCAAATGTCGGGAAATCAATTTCGCCTGGTCATATGCAGACATGCTAGGGTTGGATCCAGAGCTTATTATGCATCACTTGAATGTCAGTCCCGGAGCTAAACCAGTCAAACAAAAGTTAAGGAAAATGCATCCACATATCGCTCTCTTGATCAAAGCAAAACTAAAGAAATTATTGGATGTCGGATTCATAAGACCTGTAGCATATCCTCAATGGGTATCCAACATTGTTCCTATTTCAAAACCAGATAAAAGCACCAAAATATGTACAGACTTTAGAGATCTTAATAACGCATGTCCAAATGATGACTTTCCTTTGTCTAACATTGACATCATTGTAGATTTAACTGATGGGCACTCCATGTTCTTTCTAATGGATGGTTTCTCCAAATACAATCAGATTAAAATAACACCTGAAGATCAAGAAAAGACAAATTTCACATGCTCGTGGGGTACTTTCTACTGGAATGTCATGCCTTTTGGACTAAAGAATGCAGGTGCCACATATCAGAGAGCTATGACAACAATATTCCATGACATGATGCATACATTCATGGAAGACTATGTGGATGACATCTTGGCAAAATCATACAATAGAGAAGACCATATAGGAATACTAGAAAAGATCTTTGACAGGTTAGAACAATATAAGTTACGACTCAATCCTAAGAAATGTGCCTTTGGTGTCACTTCAGGAAAGCTATTGGGATACATTGTTTCAGCTAGAGGTATTGAACTAGATCCAGCTAAGGTCAAAGCAATCATGGAAATGACATCTCCCAAGAATATAAGTCAACTAAGATCACTCTAAGGAAGACTCCAGTCAATCAGAAGATTTGTTGCTCAAATAGCAGATAAATGCCAACCATTTACTCATCTATTGCATAAAAATGTTCATTTCAAGTGGGACCATCAATTTGAGGACACATTCAACAAGATCAAGACATATCTCATGCAACCACCCATCCTAATGTCACCAATTCCAGGAAAGCCATTATTACTCTATGTATTGACCACTGAAGCATCATTAGGAGTTCTGCTTACAGAATAGGATAATGAAGAAAAAGAACGAGCCATCTACTACATCAACAGAACATTATTGGGATACGAGATCAACTATTCTCCAATAGAAAAAGCATGCTTAGCGATAATTTTTGCTTCTAAAAAATTAAGACACTATCTATTATCTCACTCCATCAAGTTGATAGCTAAAATCGATCTATTGAAGTATTTACTCAGCAAGGCAACATTAACAAGACGATTAGCAAAGGATCATGATCCTGAGTGAGTTTGATATTGAGTATGTTGACAGAGCTATAAAAGGACAAGTCATTGCAGAACAACTAGTTGAGGCACCACTTCAGGATAATCATCCTTTGCAGATTGAGTTTCTTGATGCTGATATCCTAACAATCACAACAAAAACATGGCAATTATACTTTGTTGGTTCATATACACAACATGGATCAGGAGAAGGTATTCTATTTATCACACCACAAGGTCATACAATCCCAAAAGCATACAAATTAAGCTTTCCATGCACCAACAACACAACAAAATATGAAGCTTTGGTTATAGGTATCAAAATGGCTATAGAATGGAACATTACACAACTTCAAGTCTTTGGAGACTCTCAGCTTGTCATCAATCAAATTAATGATGATTATCAAACAAAGGATGAAAAGTTGATGCCTTATAAAAAGATGGTTGATGATATCAAGAAATAATTTGTAGAAATAACTTTCCAGCAGATTCCAAGGAATGACAACAAAGCAGCAGACACCATGGCTACACTTGCTTCTCTTCTTCAGACACAAGAAAATCAACAATGTTATGAATTCCTGGTAGAAGAGTTGTTTTACCTTGCTCATAATTGTCCTAATTCCCAAACTATCTATCACCTTGTTGGGCATGATTCCTCCCATTATGGCAAAACTTACACATACTTGAAAGATAGTATCCTCCCTCTTGACTTATCAAAAAATCAAAAGAGAAACTTTATTCGCCAATCCTCCCACTATAGTCTTGTCGCGGATACCCTATTTAAACGAGGTCTAGATGATACTCTTTTAAGATGTCTTAAATAAAAAGAATCTGAGAAGGCCTTACATGAAGTCCATAACAGAATTTATGGCACTCATTCAAGTGGTCTTACCCTTTCAAAAAAACTCATACGCTTGGGCTATTATTGGCCAACTATGGAGCGAGATTCTTTTTAGATAGCTAGAACATGCAAACAATGTCAGATCCATGTGAATTTGATTCATGCACCAGCATAAAAACTTCATGCTTTAGTAACATCTTGGCCTTTCTGTCAATGGGGTCTTGATATAGTAGGAAAGATAAATTCTTCTTCATCCAATAGTCACAAATTCATCCTTGTCGCTACAGAATATTTCACAAAATGGGTGTTAGGGTTTCAAGCAGATCCGAAGCAAATATGAACTAACAATTATATGCAGATTTAAATACAAAAGATAAATAAATAAAATAGGACATAGATAACACAGAGATTTAATGTGGTTCACCCAGAATGGGTTACGTCCACCATACACAGTCGTCCAATCTTTCTTATTATCCAGCAAAAATAGTACATCAACCTTACAATGCCTTAAACATCCCGACCGCTTATAACATGCGTTTTTAGGGCAACAAAAAAAGTCGACCTTTTTAGGGTTTTATTACAATGTCGGTTTTCATCAATGAAAAATGGCAAATTTTTTTTTCTCGAGGGCTCCCGCCCCTGAACCCCCGCTTTTCTTGGGGGCTACTGCCCCTAAACCCTTGCCTGAGGCTCGGCCCGGCCCCAGACCTCGGAGAGGATACGTGCTGAGTGTACGGTATTTTGCTGATCAGTCACCACATTTCAAAAATCTCCCACTTGGAGACTGATCAGGCTCCACACCGAACAATCTCCCACTTGGAGATTGATACTACATGACACCACTATACATGCAACATCTGCTAGATAAAACACTAGGACTCGACTGATATAAATTCCATAATTATCAATCAAGAAGACCAACAAAAATTGATGAAGAAATCATCTTTTCCTGTGGAACTGCCTTTGTGAACATATCGACAGGATTCTCACTTGTGTGAATCTTCTCAAGCCGTAACTGACCCTCCTCCAAAACAGTTCGGATGAAGTGGTACCTGAGATGAATGTGCTTTGTTCTTGAATGAAAAGCAGAGTTCTTCATAAGATGAATGGCACTCTGGCTATCAGTATACAATGGGCTATCCTCTTGTGTCTGACCCAATTCCTTCAGAAAACATTGTAACCAAATCATCTCCTTGTTGGCTTTTGTAGTAGCAACATACTCAGCTTTAGTGGTTGAAAGTGCAACAACCTTTTGCAGCCTAGAAATCCAACTGACTACAGTTCCCCCTATAGTAAAAACATACCCTGTAGTACTCCTTCGTGAATCAATATCACCCGCTAGATCAGAGTCAACAAATCCACTTAGAGCAGCATTAGATCCTTTGAAACATAATGCCTTCGTAGTAGTTCCTTTCAAATACCAAAGAATCCATTTCACAACATTCCAATGTTCCATACCCGAATTACTCATAAACCTGCTCACAACTCCCATTGCATGTGCAATATCTGGCCTTGTGCATACCATTGCATACATCAAACTACCAACAGCCGATGAACACGGGATGTTAGACATTTTATTAACCTCTTCTTGTGCCTTTGGGCACATCTCCTTAGTCAATTTGAAATGACTAGCCAAAGGTGTACTAACTACTTTTGCATCTTGCATGTTAAATCTTTTCAACACCTTCTTTATATACTTACTTTGGGACAAATTCAAGGTTCTATTTTTCCTGTCCCGTGTAATCCTCATACCGAGAATTTGCTTAGTTGCACCCAAATCCTTCATAGCAAATGACCTGGCTAATTTCTGTTTAAGATCATTTATATGTTGCATGTTAGACCCAGCAACAAGCATGTCATCAACATAAAGTAACAGGATAATATAAATGCCATTATCAAATCTCTTAAAATATACACAATGATTAGAATGACATCTATGATAACCGTGTTCAACCATGAAACTATCAAATTTTAAATACCATTGTCGGGGTGCTTGCTTTAGGTCATACAAACTTTTCTTCAACCTGCACACCAAGTTCTCCTTACCTTTGACCTCATATCCCTGTGGTTGCAACATGTAAATTTCCTCCTCCAAATCTCGATGGAGAAAAGCTATTCCGACATCTAATTGTTCAAGATGTAAATCATCTGCAACCACAAGACTAAGTACAGTTCTAATTAAAGTCATTTTTACAACTGGAGAAAATATTTCATCATAATCTATACCCTTTTTCTGTGTAAAACCTTTTACCACAAGTCTGGCCTTATATCTTTTCTGACCTCCTTCCTCCTCCTTCAGCTGATAAACCCATTTGTTAGGCAAGGCTCTTTTTTCTGTAGGTAAAGGGACTAAGTCCCAAGTCTTATTTTTCATCAAGGAGTCCATCTCCTCTTTCATGCCTAGCTCCCATTGTTGTTTGGCATCCACCTACATTGCTTCTTCATATTCTCCTGGTTCACCAGAATCTGTTAATAAAATAGAACATAAAGAAGGAAAAAATCTTTCAGGGGGTCTACTTGTCCTCGTAGAACGTCTAACACTTGCAGGAGTTTGTGGGACAATCTGTTGTTGCAGAGCATCAGGTACCTGAGGCATTTCATTTTCAGAAATCTCATCCAACACCACATATTCTTGTTTGTCCTGTTCATGCTTCTTTTCCTGCATCTATTCTTTATACATAACCTTCTCATTGAATATAACATCTCTACTTCTAATTATTTTCTTCTTTTCAAAATCCCATAACCGATAGCCATATTCATCTATCCCATATCCAATGAAGGTACATTTATGAGATTTAGCATCAAGCTTGGTTCTATTTTCTTTATCAACATGGACAAAAGCTTTGGTTTTTAGAAAAGAATAATTTACCTTTTTACCAGTCCATGCCTCCTCTGGAATACCACCATCCAAAGGGGTTGAAGGTCCTCTATTTATCAAATAGACAACAGTATGTATAGCATCTGCCCAAAAATGTAAGGGCAATCCAGCATGCAATCTCATGCTCCTCGCGCATTCCATGATAGTCCTATTCATTCTCTCTAACACACCATTTTCCTATGGAGTTCCTGGAACTGTTTTCTGCTTTCGAATCCCATTTAAGGAGCAGTAATCTTCAAATGCTTTGCTGCAATACTCACCTCCATTATCCAATTTGAGACACTTCAACTTTTTTCCTGTCTCATTCTCAACCAAAGCTTTCCATTTCTTAAAAGTTTCAAAAACATCTGATTTTTTTTTTAGGAAATATACCCATGTTTTTCTAGTTGAGTCATCAATAAAAATAACATAATAACAAGAGCCACCAAGAGATGATACCTGAGCCGGTCCCCATACATCTGAATGTACAAGCTCTAACTTCTCACTCTTCTTCTCTTTCCCAACGTTGAGAAATCTGACTCTTTTCTGTTTACCATAAACATAGTTTTCACAGAACTCTAAATCAATCTTCTTTAGTCCTGGCAATAGATTTTTGGAGTGAAGGGTTTTCATCCCTTTCTCACTCATGTGCCCAATCCTATGGTGCCACATTATCGAATATGTTCTTGCAACATTTATTGTTGTTGTCCCTGCAGTAACTTTATCTGTAGCAGTTAAGGTAGAGTAAGTGTTACCAGTACACAGATATAATGTGCCTACCTTAGCGCCTTTAGCTACTACTAATGATCCTTGAGTGACCTTCCACATACTATCTGAGAAGGTAACTATGCAACCTTCACTACCTAGTTGCCCTGCAGAAATTAAATTTCTTCTTAAATTAGGAACATGTCTTACCTCCTGCAGAAACCAGTCATTACCATTCTGTAACTTGATCTTTATCTTTCCTTTTCTAACAATTTGACAGGGCTCATCATCACCCAAATATACCTGTCCAAAATCACCTTGAACATAGTCTAAAAAATATTTTCTATGGGGTGTAGCATGAAATGAAGCCCCAAAATCTATTACCCAGGAATCATTAACATTATCCAAACATAAGATTAAAGTATCTTGTAAAGTATTACTTGCAATATTAGCTTCCTTACTATCATTTTCATTTTTGTCTCCTTCTTTGTTTTTTCAAGATCAACAGTCTTTCTTTAGATGACCAGGCTTTCCGTAGTACCAGCAATCTTTCTTTCTTCTAGATTGAGAGTGTCCTTTCTTTGACTTCCCTCGTGACTTCTCATTCCAAGGGCCTTTTCCTCTTTCCTTTTATCTTCCTCTATTCTCCACATTCGAAACACTACCTGATGATGTTGGAGTCTCACCTGTGCTTTTCCTTTGCATTTCCTTGCTTAGGATAACACTAACAATATCATCAAATACCAAAGTATTTTTACCAGAGACAGAGTTACTTACAGCCATAACCAAGCTATTCCAGCTTTCTGGCAAAGAACATAAAATCAAGAGAGCCCTAACCTCTTTTGCAAAGGTAATTTTTACCGAAGACAATTGACTAGTAATTTTATTAAATTCATTTAATTGCTCTGCTACAGATCCTCCCTCACTCATTTTCGAATTAAACAAACGCTTCATAAGAAATACCTTATTCGAAGTCGAGGGTTTCTCATACAACTTACCCAATGTTGCCATCAAATCTACAGCCGTTTTCACTTCTGTTATATTGAATGCTACAGACGACACAAGGAACAATCGAATGGATCCCAGTGCCTTTCTATCTAAAATGTACCACTCTTCATCTGACATTGTGGTCGCTTTCTTTGCCTTTCCTTCCAATGGCCACCATAAATCCTTTTGATACAGGTAATCCTCCATCTGCATTTTCTATAACTGATAATTCTGGCTGTTAAACTTTTTAACCTTGAATTTGGAATCCTCCATTGCTCCCACTCAAATCTGAAAGTCCTGCCAATTTATAGAAAACCTTGCTCTGATACCAATTGTTAGGGTTTCAAGCAGATCCGGAGCAAATATGAACTAACAATTATATGCAAATTTAAATACAAAAGATAAAAAATAAAACAGGACACAGATAAGATAGAGATTTAACGTGGTTCACCCAGAATGGGTCACATCCACCATACACAGTCGTCCAATCTTTATTATTATCCAACAAAAATAGTACATCAACCTTACAATGCCTTAAGCATCCCAGCCAGTTATAACATGTGTTTTTAGGGCAACAAACAAAGTCGGTCTTTTTATGGTTTTATTACAATGTTGGTTTTCATCAACGAAAAATGGCAAATTTTTTTTTCTCGGGGGCTCTCGCCCCCAAACCCCCGCTTTTCTCGGGGGCTGCCACCCCTGAATCCCTACCTGGGGCCTGGCCTGGCCCCGGACCCTGACAAGGATACGTGCTGAGTGTTGAGTTCTTTGTTGATCAGTCGCCACATTTCAACAATGGGTTGAGGCAATACCTCTCACAAATATCACAAGAAAACAAATTGCTGCATTTATCTTGAACTACATCATCTGTCGCTATGGAATACCCATGACCATTATCACTGATAATGGGTGATCGTTCAAGAATCAGGATGCACAAGAGTTATGTGAGAAATTCAAGATCCAACATAGATTTTCCGCACCCTACTATCCACAAGGGAATGGGCAAGAAAAAGCATCAAACAAAACTATTTTGAAAATCCTCAAAAAGACAGTGAATGATGCTGGAAGAGATTGACATATTCAATTGAACCCTGCTCTATGGTCCTACCGTACTAGTATTCGCACACCAATAGGTACCACACCCTTCTCTCTTGTTTATGGATCATAAGTAATACTGCCAATAGAAGTAGAGATACTTTCTCTACGAGTATCATTAAAAGGTCTCATTCCAAATGAAGAACAACGAGTATCTAGACTACAAGAGTTAGAATTGATCCATGAACGAAGACAAAATGCCTTTGATCATTTAAAGGTATATCAACAAAGAATGTGCCAAAGTTATAATCACAGGGTCAAACCATGAGTCTTTCAAGTTGGGGAACTAGTACTAAAGAAAAATCCACGCAACCAAGCAGATCGAGAAAAGAAAGGAAAGTTCGAACCAAACTGGTTAGGTCCGTTTGTGGTCACAACATTATTTGGGTCAGGAGCATACCAACTATCAACATAGGATGGAGATCAACTTGAAGAACCCATCAATAGCATGCATCTGAAGAAGTTTTATGTTTGAAAAAACAGAAAATCCCAAAACAGTGAAAAAGCAGAAAAATCCAAAAACAGTGAAAAAGCAAAAAAATACAAAAACAGTGAAAAAACAGAAAATCCAAAAACAGTGAAAAAGCAGAAAATCCAAAAAAAAAATCAAATATGAGAAAAAGTGCAATAAAAATAGATGGTGAAAACCTGGCAAATAGGCGCTATCTGTCAGCTAGCTTTTCCATCAATTAGTTCATGCATCCTTTCACTTGCATTCCTTTTCATCAGCGCTGTTCATATCCATAATAAAACCTTGTACATACGTAGACATCCCGAGTGGCTTTTCGCCATGGTTTGGATCATTGGGTATATCATGCTGAATTTGTTTCTAGGCTTGGGGCAAAATCCTACACCTAGCTGGGGGCAAAATTTTTGATCATTTTGAGCTTAATCAAACAGGTAGAACAACACTTAGACAACTCTTATCAAGAAAAAAATGAGACATATCCAACATCGAACACGAGATGAAATTGTCAACCATCAAACTATCAAAAAGTCAGTCTAAGCACATGGATGATATTTTTTGGATAATGATTTTAACATGATTATTCAACTTTTCTATCTTGATTTTCGCCATCATGATTTTTGAGTGACTCCAGGATGCCTTTGACTAGAGAAACAAGGAAGGAACATGATATTTTCTTGTCTGTTGTCTGTAAATTAATCATTAATATGTGCAAATTTGTCTCGGGACATGATCATTGGAGTATCATCGAAGACATTTCCGATTTGCGTATTGAAATGATTAATACTGCCTGTTTTATGCAAGCAACACTCAGGTCATCTTGGTTCAATTATACCTCGATGCTTGTGCTAACTTGCCACATCAAAATCTAGGAAAGTCGTGCTTAGGTCATCATGGTTTAATTATACCATCGATGTTTGCACTTACTTCCCACATTTAAAAAGCTCAATGATGACAAAATGCAATAACCTAGTGACTGGTCCGGTCGTTGCGTTGCATTTGATTTGCATTTAGCTTGCATTTCATTCTTGCATGGGATCCCGCATGCTCATTTTATCCAAGGTTAAATCTATCGCAGGAATCATCAAGGTACCATCATAAGTGTATATGCAATCAAACTGATGACTCATCTCTATCCAGATATTATCGACTCAATGAAAATCTTATATTTCCCCCCTCAACAGAACCAACATCAGCTTATCTAAATCTTCTTGCAACTTGATATCAACAAACTGCCAGTTCTTTATCCAATCAATCTTATCAATTCTACCAATCAATCACATCTCATCTATTCTATCATGTCTTATACAAGATGTATCTTTCCTGGAACTAGACATTCTGATCATGTCTTATACAGGATATATCGTTCCTGAAACCAGACGCTTTGATCATCTTTGTCTTATACAGGAGGTGTCATTCCTAAAACCAGACTGAATCTCGATCTTATCAATCTAATCAATCAAGCTTTATCAATAATCAATAACCACATCACCGTAATCATAGAACTCGCATTTTCATCAACCACAGTTGCAAAAATCAAATCATTTCTAATCAGGATATCAATTTCGCAAAAAATCCAAAAATTCCAAAGGTCAATTATCTCAATTGATCTCCCGAGGGGGCATCATCGTATCAGAATTTATCAATCAATAACTGGGGCATCCTATCAAACCAATATCATCATCAAAATGAGATTATTCTTTGAATCAACGTGTCATCACAACTCGTTTCAAAGAGGGGCAAAATGTATACACCTAAAAATGGTCTGAAGATAATTAATTAAATAAGCAATTATTTAATTAATCCCCCTTCCTAATTAATTTAATTCATTAGGCAGTTTGATTAAATTTTCCCTTTATCTACTTATTAACAAATCTAAGTTTTTGTTTAATAGGTTCATTTTAATAGTCCCCTTTGATTAATTAATTCAAATTAATTAATCCTCACCCCAGTTTAAATCAATTCTTCTAATCCTCCAATTAACTAAAACAAATCAATTTATGAGTTGTTGAGAATTAATTAGTCTTTTCCTATTATTTGAATTTTAAAATTCAAATTACCCATAGGCCTCCTAACTTCTAACCACCTAACCTAACCATCCCTCTAACCTAACACACTCCACCTAACCTTGGGTTTTCCTAACCCTATCCTATCTTGCACATCCTAACCTCCTTATCCTAATCTCCTATGGTGTGGATATTTTCTTCTTGAGACACATGGCACTTTGGCCACATGTCTCCTCTCTTGGACACTTGCCCTTTTATGAGAAAAGCTCCTTGACACTTGTCACCACAGAGATGACAAGTGTCTCTTCCTCCAGCCTCTTCTTCAACCTCCTCCAATTTCACCCTTGATTCCTACCACCTCACCCCTGGCCTTCGAAATCCTATAAATATCCCCTATTTTGGAGTAATAAGGATCCCATCTCATATCAATTTAGGCATTGTTACTATAGGCATATCCATTCTAGCATATCATTTGAGCATTGTTATTATAGGCAATTGCATCTTAGATCTAGTTTAATTTAATCATTTTCTAGCATAATTGTTGAATCATGTTTCTGTTACTACTTATCAAGTTGCCATTAGTTTTATGTTCAAAGTTATTCTATATACTCTAGTCGGTTACTACTGCCAAAACATTCAGTCGGTTATAGAAGAAAGTAGTCACAGAGCGTAGTATACACTGAGCTGTCTACCGAGTATCATTCCATGTCTACTGAGCAACAAAGATGACACACCGAGTTGATATAGACCGAGTGAAACGTGTTACCAGATTCATTGAACCTAGACATACATATGAGAATGTGTTACAAGATCGAGGTACATAGAACCGTTATCACTTTGGAAATTGCACTTAAAGATTGTGTATCATTTTGAGGTCATCTAACCAATGAAATATGTTGCATGGTTATTCATTCGATAAAACATGTTTGTAAGATCGAAGCAATGAATTAGATCACCGTCATAAGAGATCTATTTATACAACATGAATTGAGATCAGACAAATACATGTAGCATGACAGAAATGAAGATATAGAAATATATGAAGCAAGACATGTGAAAACACTAAGTGTTATGATTGTTACAGAGACACAGAGGTCACTGAGAAGGATTTCAGAGAACAGTCAAAGAACAGAGTAAACAAAAGGATTTACTGAGTTACTATATGGGTTACCGAGGTATGCTATAAGCAAGGTAATCTTATTCTGAACACATAGAATCTACTATAACATTCCAGATGTAAAGTTGCAGATATTTGTAATGATTTATTGTAATATTTTGAAGTTGTAAGAGAAACCTTTAATAGGGTAAAAGACTCTAATCAAGTCTATAAATTGTAAAGCCTCTAACCAGGTGCAATATTTAGATTAAGTGTTGTAAAATCCTTTAGCAAGGTAGATCTAACAGATCTTGTTACTCCTAACAGGGTAAGCTATCAAAAATAGCTAAACATGTAGCTCTAACCGAGCACTCTTTATTATTGCAGTAGTGAAGTTTTGGGTGCCATCCCCACAGCAGTTTTTCTCTCTAACCAAGAGTTTCTACGTAACCAAAATATATGTGTTATGGAGTGAATCATGTATGATTGTTATCTATTTGTTTTAGCTTTATATTATGTTACTGCACTATTCGGTTTATGCATAACAATAAAGTTATTGTTGAAGAAATGTTTTGAAGTACTGATTCACCCCTCCCCTCTTAGTACATTAGCTTTCCATATTGGGCCTAATAATTGGTATCAGAGCTTGAATCTTGGAAAAGGGTTTAACTGCCTAAAGAGAAAGATCTTATCAATGGAAGGCTATAAACAATCTCGGAGGATTGTGTATCTGCAAGAAGAGCTGGATCATGCTAATCAAGTGATTGTAGACATGCAAAGACAAATGCAAAAATCTCTGAAAGTGAGAAGAAGATTATTCGATGATTTGCAGGACTCTCAAGAGTTAGTGGAACAAATTGAGACATCATCTGAGAACAGTATATTTGAAGAGACTGAAGAAATGATTGGAGTATTGAGAGAAAAGAACAAAGCACTGGCTGAGCAACTAAAAGCAATGAAAAGAGAACATGAACATTTCAGCACACAGATGACTGAAAATCTTGATGCATTGAGGATGACCGAAGATAAAGTAAGAGATCTAGAAAGAGAGAAACAACAACTTGAAGTCTTAGTATCTGATAAGAATGATGAAATCACAAGGTTGACTGGAATTCAACAAAACCTGTCAGATCAACTAGGTTATGCACATTATGAAGCAAATCTGAAAGATGTGAGAATCAAGCATTGAAACTTGAAGTATCAAGGTTGACCAATGAACTTGAAATAGAGAAGAAATCCAAAGAAACACTAAGGAAGAGTTATGAAGCATCAAAGATGTTGGATGAGCAACTGAATACAAGACGACCTAAAAAAGATGCAGGACTTGATTACAAAGGAAAAGACTCTATTGAGAAGGGAATTCATACTACTGAGAGAGGAGAATCATCAAATCAAGCTGGAATCAAGAAGAACATCAAAGGAAAGAAGCCTATTTGCAACTACTGTGGAAATCAAGGTCACACTGCCAACATGTGCCAAATCAGAAAAGGGAAGCAACTGAATGTCACTATGTCCAATGGTTATTGTTACAATTGCAATAAATATGGTCACACATCTAATCAATGTAGGACAAAGTCTGTTAACAATTATCAGAAGGCAAAATTCAAAGGGTTTTGTAAAAACTACAATAGATATGGACATAGTACTGAGAAGTGTTGGTTTAAGGAAAAGAACTATATGTGGTTTGCACACCGAGCAAATGCTAGAGGTTACCGAACTCAAACAGATCCTTACCGACAGTATTATGTAGTACCATGGGATTACAATACAAGGATATGGTGTGAATGTTGTGAGAGATATGGACATATAAGTGCCAATTGCTATATAAGGTTTGGGATGTACAACCAAAGATCATGAAGAAATCCTGGTATGACATGTTTTCATTGTTACAGAGTTGGACACTTAGCTGGAGATTGCAGAGATCAACCTAGAAAAGACACTGAAGAAATAAAAGAAAAATTAAAGATGATTTGGAAAAAGAAGGAAATTGTGTCAAATGAAGAAAGCACCTTACCTACCGAGTTAGGTGTTCCTATTCCAAATTAATCGGTAAAGGTATGAAGGGACTGCATTCTCTCAAGGTTAAATCTTAACAGTTCCTATTTTATTATGTACTTAATTCAAAATCTGCATAATTAAGATGTAATAGTAAGTTTGAAATTCTATCAAAGTCTTTTGAAGCACTTTACAAGAAACCTGTCAAGTCGGTGAATACAGGAAGCCTGTCAAGTCGGTAAATAAAGGAAGTTTGGTTACCCGGTTAAAATGGAAAAAGGAGAGTAAATCGGTTAAAGAGGAACCGAGTGAATTTAATGCTTTTGACCTAACCTACACGGAGACTGATAAGGCATATTGTGTACTTAAAAGCATTTTCGCGGTCATTTTCAACTCACCAAGTTTTCGAGAGAGCAGAGCAAGCAATTCAAAGGCGATCAAACCTCCTACAAAGCAAATTCAAGGTATTTACATCAATCTCGGTGAATTATTAAGCTGGTTTACCAATGTTATCAAGTTGCTATTATCTGCTAAGTGTGAAGCATCAGTCGTTTGAAAATCCTGAAACCCTAAGGATCTTTTGTTAGTTTTTATCTGAAATCTACAAATGGCACCTAAGATCCAAGATCCCATTGTTGTTAAGAATGTTGAGAAAACCTCACTAAAATACTCTTTGACTCCCAAAGTTGCATCTGAACCGGATGACAAAACCGCTTTTTCACTCATCCCGCATAGAGTGTTATTAGTCGAGGATGTGAGATTCTTCACCAAATTTCATGTTGAAGAACTCGGTCACATTGAAATCAAAGACACATATGATGAGCTGTGCATCGATTGTAAATTGAATAACAAGTATGAGCACATTAAGATCAAGGGATTAACTGAAGCCCTAACCTATCCCTGTGTGTTCAAACCCCAATGGGTCAAGTTTGTTCTGAGCAGAGTTCACGATGATTTCATGTGGCTAGAAGAGCAACCATTTAAGATTACCAAGGAAATCATTCATCTGATTACCAATTACCCCATTTATGATCATGCCCAAGCTCAAAAGATGATATCACAGAAGGAATTGATCAATTTAACTGTAGTGGAATCAGATTGCAGAGGATTGAAACTGAACAATGTCACAAATGAAGAATTAAAATTTGCCATTAGAGTATTAGGTTACTGTTTCTTCCAATCGGCAAGGGAAAACAATGTACCCTGTGCAGCAGTAGACCTATCTTACAAAATTGTGAAAAAAGGAATGAAAATTGACCTATGTGAGGTGTTGCTAAAGAACTTGTTTGAGAATTTGAACACCATTAGGAAGCAGAAGAAGAACAACTCGGCTAATACACTAAAGTTTGGATCATTACTTGTATGCATGTTTTTCTATTTTGAAAAATTCTTTCCATTAGTCGGTAAAGTGGTTTGGGAACTACATCGACCAATCACCCATCAGATAAATGACTTCATTAAGAAGTTAGGTGATAATTTCAATGATATTATGGATGATTACTTCAGTAAATTTCAAGAGAAAATGCATAACAAGTACCAGATTCCACCCAAGCTAGTCAAGAAATACAAAAATAACATATGTTTTGAAGTAGACACTGATTACTATTATGTGAATGCTGTGGAATCAAGAACTCAATCTTTGTCACCAATGGGTTATGAGATTGATTTTGACATCACACAACAACAAATTGATGCATTTCTTACATTGCCTAGACATGCTACCAAGCTGAGGAATGGAACCTATGAAGAAGTGAAGGAAAAAATAAAAATGAGCATTGTAGTACCCAAAGCTACAAGAAAGGCAACAAAGATGATAAAGGCATTATCGGAGAAATTCAGAGAAGACTCTTCCTCTAAACCTGTCAAAGGCACCATTGCCATTACCAAAGAGGAATCAAAAGCCCAAGAGGTAGCTATAACACTGAGCACCGAATTGCCTAAGGGAAAAGTGTTGAAGAGAAAGAAACATGACACATCAAAGGCCTCACCGACACCACCTCCAAAGTGACCTAACACTAGAGCATCTGCAGCTTCACCGAGTAAGAAAACAAAGAGTGTTACTGTTCCCAAGGTAACAAAAACATACAAGAAATCTACTTGGAGACTCATTTTGGCAAAAACGTCTAGTGATACCGAATCTGAGGATGCAAGCCAATTTCAGATTGTCAAGAGCAAGAAGGTAAATATGCATAGTGTTGAAAATTTCTGTGCTAATCTGAAAGAATATGGAGGATTTGGAGGATTCAGATATGTAAAGTATGAAACCATAAATAATGATGAAAAGAGACAAATTGAAGAAGCTGTCATCTGCACACTTCTAAAATTCTGGTTGTCTCCATTGGAACTAGCTAAGTCACTTCCAAATGAACTTTATTTGCATATTGATAATAGGTGGAAGTATCCAATGGACTCGGAGAAATAGATCAGAGAAGGAAGTCTGGTACATCTCTTTCCTGACATGTCAGTAGCTGAAATGAAAGAACATCTGACAACCTACAACTCAAAGTTTCTCGTCAAACAAAGAGCCTTAAAACTGATGAATGGGCTATATATTGAAGTTGAAAATGAGACAAAAGCAAAGTGGTAGGAAATCTTTAAAATCAAGGATGCCAGTGAGCAAGCTACAGTTGCAATTGTTGATGTCATCAAACAAGATCCTGATGTTATCGAGCAAGATCCTGCTGACACCATTCAAATAGATGAAGATATCATGGATATAGAGGCACCAGAATAGGAAATGATAGAAGGCAATGCATATGAAAAACTTTTATCCAGTGAATCAGTCTTGGAACAAGTTCAGCCTTATCCACTGGTCAATCAACCTGTCTCAACCAAAACCCCTCAGGATACGGATCAAGGCACCAAAGGTCACAAGTCTAAAATAGGAGAAGGTACTACTCAAGAACAAACATCTCAAGCACCTTCTAGCACTGCAAATGTTGCAACTGAGACACCAAGTACTAAGACACCAAAGGACTCTATAGAGGCTAAAGAAACCGATCAAAGTGTTGCCTCTACCGAGCAACCTACTGAGGGTCATCAAGCCTCACAAGCCGTTGTCTTAGTTCAATCGGTGAAAGGTAAAGAAAAGAAGATGAAAAGGCATAGTTTTAAAGTTGATTTGTCAAAACCAATAGTGTTTCCCAATGTTGATATATCAAAATTAAAGGGGCAAGCACTCATTGATTTCGGTGAACTATGCAAAGCAAAGGCCGAACAAGAGAAGCAAATGGCGATTCAAAAGAAAAATAAAGTACTTCAGAAGGTGAAAGCACTCCTAATAGATATGCTACCTTAAGCTACAGTGTCAACATATGCAGCCATCCACATTCAACTGGATGAACTCCTAACAAAGATAGAGACATCTAGAGTAGATGCATTGGAATATTTGAGCAAGCTAAAAGACAAAGAGCTCACTGCAAAAATGATAGAAGAGGTACATAAAGCTATAGCTATTGGCAAAGTTAAACTTGTCAAATTTATTGTTGAGTTGACTCCTCAACTCAAGCACATTCATTATTTATTTTAGAAACTCTGCACATTTTCTTTATTCATTAAAGACATCAAAAAGAAAATAGAGGCAATTGAGAAAGAGATCACTGATCTCTCAAATAAGTTGACCACAGAGCCAAATTCAGTTTAGAATTTCTATACAAGGTTACAATAGCTCATGGCTCAACAATTGGACCTAAGAAATGAAGAACACAAGATCAAGATGGACATAATGACACTTCAGACTTTATTCCTTCCTCATCTTTCATCCATCCAAGAATAGATCAACTGAGCCACATCCCTATCAACTACACAAGCGGGAAGCACTCTAGATGGCTTAATATCGTTATTGGCTAATATTCAAGCGTAAAATTATTTAATGGACAGTGTAAAGGATGCCCTCTCTGTCTCTCTCACCAAAGCCCGGACCAAGTACAAATCCATTTTTGACCAGTTGCCACCCCCGAATGGTAATTAAGTTTTGATGTTTGTCAAAAAGGGGGAGTGATACAGTATTTGGGGAGTGATATAGTATTCAAAGTATAGTATACAGGGGGAGTATACCGAGTAGAGTAAGCAGAGTATCCAAGAGCAGTGAACCAAGCAGTGTATAGAACAGTAAGCAAAGAACAAGAACATATCACTGAACATGCAAAATCAGAGTTTTGTAAAGTATATTGATAAGGGGAGTATATCTGGATATTATTTTGACTATTGTCAGTATAGTCAAATTTTGCTAGTATATAGATTATTGAGTTATAACTTTGAAAGTAGTTTTTTGTCAAACATCTCAACTAATGTCAAAAGGGGAGATTGTTACTACTTATCAAGTTGCCATTAGTTTTATGTTCAAAGTTATTCTATATACTCTAGTTGGTTACTACTACCGAAATATTTAGTCGATATGAACAGTCCAATCGGTTATAGAAGAAAGTAGTCACAGAGCGTAGTATACACCGAGCTGTCTACCGAGTATCATTCCATGTCTATCGAGTAGCAAAGATGACACACCGAGTTGATATACACCGAGTGAAACGTGTTACCAGATTCATTGAACCTGGATATACATATGAAAATGTGTTACAAGATCGAGGTACATAGAACCGTTATCACATTGGAAATTGCACTTAAAGATTGTGTATGATTTTGAGGTCATCTAACCAATGAAATATTTTGCATGGTTATTCATTCGATAAAACATGTTTGTAAGGTCGAAGCAATGAATTAGATCACCGTCATAAGAGATCTATTTATACAACATGAATTGAGATTAGACAAATACATGTAGCATGACAGAAAGGAAGATATAGAAATATATGAAGCAAGACATGTGAAAGCACTAAGTGTTATGACTATTATAGAGACACAGAGGTCACCGAGAAGGATTTTAGAGAACAGTCAAAGAACAGAGTAAACAGAAGGGTTTACTGAGTTACTATATGGGTTACCAAGGTATGCTATAAGCAAGGTAATCTTATTCTGAACACATAGAATCTGCTATAACATTCCAGATGTAAAGTTGCAGATATTTGTAATGATTTTATTGTAATATTTTGAAGTTGTAAGAGAAACCTTTAATAGGGTAAAAGACTCTAATCAAGTCTATAAATTGTAAAGCCTCTAACTAGGTGCAACATTTAGATTAAGTGTTGTAAAATCTTTTAGCAAGGTAGATCTAACAGATCTTGTTACTCCTAATAGGGTAAGCTATCAGAAATAGCTAAACATGTAGTTCTAACCAAGCACTCTTTATTATTGCAGTAGTGAAGTTGTGGGTGCCATCCCCACCACATTTTTTCTCTCTAACCAAGAGTTTCTGCGTAACCAAAATCTATGTGTTATGGAGTGAATCATGTATGATTGTTATCTATTTGTTTTAGCTTTATATTATGTTACTGCACTATTCAGTTTATGTATAAAAGTAAAGTTATTGTTGAAGAAATGTTTTGAAGTACTAATTCACCCCTCCCCTCTTAGTACATTAGCTTTCCATATTGGGCCTAACAATTTCTAAATCAATCTCTTTTCTAGCTTAATTGCATCATCCTTATAGCTTTATCATGCATATCATTAGCTTAATTAGTCTCTTGGATTAATCTAGCATAATCAATCTCATCTTTTCATATCATTATCATTTCAAATCCTCCATCTAGGTGTAGTCAATTCATTGGGATTGCTTATCTAGATTTGAGAGAAAATACATACTCGCATCTCTTAGGAGGCGATAGGTCGCTTTGTTATAGTTCATCCTTATTTGCTAACCATTCTTGTAATGATCTATTAAGTGTTTGTGTTGGAGCTACAGGTATCACACATCACAGGCACGACAGATAACATTTCCTTCACTTTTAATAAATGAAAGAGTAACATTCATTTTGTCTTTCATGGGCATTACCAAGTTGATGAAATAGTTTTGATTCCAAAGATAGTATGCATCTTGTTTCTTTTTTAGTTTTGTTTAAGAACCAATGGTATCGATTAACATAAAGATGCTATTATTTCATGATAGCTTTAATAACAATTCTAAAATGATTTCCAAGTATTGCATATCAGCTAAGTTATGCCATCTTTATTACTCATGGTAAGAGTTGTTCATAATATTATTATCAAAGGCTGATTACCTTGTCTTATCATTAATCATGTAATTGTATACACATACAAAATCCATTTATACATATATGTATGTGGTAAGTTGAAATGGTATATTCCAAAACAATCATTGATGAATATAATTATTGTATGGTTTACACATTATACATGTGTCCATACTGTTATTTCCATATTTAATATGTATACATATGGACAATCGTATGTTTCATATATATATATATAGAGTGTGTGTGTGTGTGGATAATAACATTATGGATACTTGTATAATGTTTATAAAAGATTTACATTCATATTTTCCAAACAATATTTGGATGTTATCCAAAAGCATACAAGGATTATATACTTGTCATGAAAGAAGAAAAGCTAAGCATGACTTCAATTATCACAAACATGGTATGCATTATTTTTTCATTATTTTCCAAATAATTAAGTATTCATTCACTTTATAAGACACATATGAATGTAATTCAATGCTACATGACCTATTTGATGCATCTGAGCGTGTTTTTTTGTTTGCATTTTACTTGATTGCTAAGTGTTTCCTACCTTAGTCATACTCTCATTTTTGTTTTCAACGTGCTATTAATCTTTTCTTTTTCCATCACATTCAAAAAACTATTAAGTACTTAATCATGACAATAATATAATTAGAATTGCAATAATAAATATCCTTTCTTATCTAAAAAGAATAATCATTTATTTAATTTTCTTACTTATTAAAAATTATATTAATCAAGCCAAAATGATTGTTCATATTTTATTTAATAAGATTGAATGTAGAAATACGAGAACAACATGAAATCATACTGTATCGTCATAAATTTTATCCTTGTACAATTTTGTCCTCACCTTGGCATTTTGGTCTTCGGTCCTCAATGCCTACTTTGATGCTATTCACACCCTCTTGAATTCTGCATTTTCAACTCCCTATCCAGCTTCTATCAAATTTTGAGTCCTAATTGATAGGACTAGGAAGACCTGGGCTTAGGTTAGGACCAAATCGTCGTGGGTGCCTTGGTCCTCCCAATTAGGATCCATATTGGGACCTCAAAATGGTCACTTCATGTGGGTGGCATGGCTTTGTGTTGGCCTGCTACGAAAAATTCAAATACTTAATGCATGGTTAGGTATAAAAGGAATCCTACCCCCCTTATTTAGTAACTAAAAACTAGATGAGATCTCTAAATTTGGAAATCAATTGCACGCTAGAAAATTCAAGCCTAAGTGAGCAAGTAGTCAAGTATTCATCAAGAATTGAAGGAGAAGTCAAGTCAAGTTCAAGCATCCATGTTCGAAATTCTATGAAGACATTCTACATGACATCCTAAACCCTTGCATGAGGATTCAAGCAAGCTTCATCAAGGTATCAAGTTCAATTTCAAGAAATTTCAGATCGGATGTAGCATTTCCCTCAAAAGGAAAGAATTCTACTTCAATTCCATTTTAATTGCAAGTTTAATTCTTAAATTAGGGTTTGACATAAGGTAAACCCCTATAAAAAAACATAATTTTGTCATTGTATATGCAGGAAATTATCTTAGGAGACACAAGTGAGGAATCTAGTAGAGTAGATGACAACAATCAAATTCAGCTTTTGAAGGCCCAAAAAAGCAAAGGACCAAGATGCTCGAACCCCCTTGGTCTCAAGAATTTATAACGATCTTTTGACAATAGATTTTGTGTATCATCCTGATCCAAAAAATATCAAGTTTGTTTGCCCTCGACATTTGGAGGACTAGGACAGTTCGCACCCCCTGGTCTCTACGATTCCACCCATACTTTTTGTCACAGGTTCTAATCTATTTTCTATTCTTAGATCTAAGTTTACAACTCTCCATGATATCTGGAACATTCTATTAATGTTATTTTATGACAATTTCTCATTGTTTATCCTAGATCTAGCATTGCAATTTCACTCTAATTCAAATTCAGTTTCAACTCAAACAAGGAGGATAAATTTGACCTGTATGCAATCCTTCTAGGATTGGATCAATCAAATTCAATTCCCTCCTTAATGTAAGGTTGGTCCTAAGTTAGTGGCCTTATTAAATCAAGTGGTGAAGCCCTAATTTCAACACCTTACACTTTGGTGAACCTGTCATAGCTCATGCTTATTTCTAATTTTTTATTTTTAAATCTAATTTTTAGGCATTTAATTCAATTTATTCATGCACTTAAATCACATCAAGTTAAAGGTTAAATTGACAAAACCCTATATATTTAGTTAAAATTAATTTATGGTTTACATAATTTTTAAGTTATATGATTAGATCTAATTTTTATTACATGTCATTTTTAGATTTAGAAGCATCTTGTGTTCAAATTCATAATTCACATTTCTTAATTCATTGATTAATCAATTAAATATACAAAAAAGTTGCGTTGTTTAATCATACATATAGCTAACATTATAAAAAAAATTGTGATTTCAAATCTTTGAATTCAATATTTCCTTCTTTGTGCATGATTTGTGTTACCCTTAGTCCTACATCTAATATTCTAGTGATAAGAAGTTATAGACATAGGACTTCCTGAAGTTTAAATACCAAGGATATGGAGCTTGAGTTAACTAACCTATTCCATGTGAGTGTTGGTACTTCCTCTAATTAAACACACAATATACCTAACATCATCACACTTCTCATGATAAAGATGATGAATCACTAGCTAGGGTTACTAGTGCTCCATTGGGGAAGCTTGACGTTGAGTTAGACAATCTTCAACAATGGATAGGCCAAGAACACCCAAATAGTGAGGCAATCTCCTTAATTGAAGGGTTGAAGAGAATTGTTCAAAGTGATAAGATAGGCATGGAAGTGTTATGTGGCATTACTCATATTGTGATACCAATATTATGTCTATCAAAAGTTGTGCTAATTCTCTTAGCTATTCTCATCCTACTAGTCAAGTTGAGCATTCCATTCATATGACTACATCCTTGTCTAGTGTGCCTACATATACATCTTCTATCATGACTACCTCTACCCAAAATATTAATCCTACACATGTTAATCATGGGGGAAATCCTATTAATTCATACTCTTACATACCTCCTTCTGTGAGTCTTCCATTTGTTTTTCAACCATCTCCTATAGCAACATATCATAATGTTCCCCCTCCTTATTCTCAGCCTCCAACTACCTACAATAACATTACTCCTCCATCCAATCCAATATGTCTAATTCCAATCCATCCACTGAAGCCACTATTAATAACCTAGCTCAAAGTGTTTCATCCTTACAACAATAATTGGCTTTGTTAATCCAATCCAAGTTTAATTTTCCCACATACGATGTAGCCATCCCACTATCCAATGAGATTGTCTATGCGGTTTCTCCTAAGAATGTGGAGATCCCTCAATTAGAGCTATACAATGGAAAAGGCGACCCGTTGACTCATGTGAAGACATTTCAAACCTTGTGTAGTGATTTCTCTCATGATCTAAGACTCATCAGAATTATTTTCTTAAACGTTTAGAGAGAAAGCTTTGCAATGGTATTATTCTCTACCTCCTTATTCCATTACTTATTTTCAACATTTGGAAAATGGTTTCATTCAATAATTTCAAAATAACATTGATCCTAAAATTACTCTAACTGATTTGATTCATTGTAAGCAAGGAGTCAAAGAAAAAGTAACTAATTTCATTGGTAGATATAAACATTTACATTCACAAATTGCTTATTTTGTGCTTGATCATGATGTTCAAAGATTTTTCATTACTAATTTGCAAAAGGATATTAGAGATACGCTTCTATTTTTTGAATTTACCTCTTTCACACAATTGTTTGTAGTGCTTCGTGACTATCAACTTCAAGTGAGCTGATTTGAATCATCTCCTTCAATGGCTTCAATTGATAAGAATGAGAGCGCTTAACAATCGCTTCTGAAATTCAACAACCACAACAAAGGTTTCATTAATATAAGTGATAACTCTTCCAACAACATTAACGCACAAGTGAGAACCACAGCACCAGTTGTGGCCCCTTTATCCAAATACTTTAGAAAAGAATTAATCCCTCTTTCTGAGTGTTTGCATAGTATAATGATGAGGTTAATTAATGTTTGTAGACATATTAAAATGTCCTCTTATTAATCTCAATTTCTGTATTAATCAAGTGGATCCATATCTTTATTAAATAATATTCTTATTCTCTATTATATTATTATATTCACATCATACCATTAGTTCATAAAAGCCATTTAATTCCATTATTCTCCATTAATTCACTAAATCTATTAAAATAATATATATTCTATTATTATTCAATTAAATCCATATTATTCCCAACCTCTTGAATATCATAAATGCATCCCCTATTTATCCTACTCCATCTCCATCAATTACGTCCACCTAATGCATATGGGACAAATATATGCACCAATATTTTATCCCACATTCATCCCAATACCTAGATCTCTTATGAGGACATCTATTTAAACATTGTCACCTCTTGAAATCAGATATCTCTTGCATGTGTGAATCTCTTATAGCTTTTAATCTTTTGCATCCATTGCTTGCATCTTTGAATCTCTCTTGCATTCTAGCTAGTTGAATCTTGCATTTTATCTCACTCTTGCATTTTGATCATTCATTCTTTAATCTCCGTTCTTCATAGCTTCTTGTGCACGTGCTTTTGAGAGAACCCATATTTTGAACACAAGACCTTGACAGATAGGAGGACAATGGAGTGAAATACTTGTTAAATGCATGTGTTTGTTTGTTTATTTTTCAGCTTTGCATGTGTGTTTTCCTACAGGTACTTCATTGGTAGATGTTAAATCATCTGGATCTTGGCTCATAAGATCTTAGACTTGATTTCACCATCTACATTTGGCACGCTCGGTGGGACGTCCTTGTCCTTTCATAGATTTGATTTTTGTTTAATAGAAGTTATTTCTCTAAACTTATAGACAAATGATCATTCAACGCTAAATTCATGCATTTGAATGATCTTGGTTATACGTAAATATCATCATTTTTTGTCATTTTCTTGCATTGTCTGAGAGTTTTTAAGAGCTTTTTCAACAAATTAACCTTCGTGCATATGTTGCAATCATTATTCTGTAATTTATTTTTGCAATATATTTTATAGTCTTTCTGGCAGTGAATAGCTCAGGTTTCCGCAACGTATTGGGCAATGAATATCATATATTTTTGCAATGTATGGGGCAATGAATAAACACATATTTATGCAATATGACACTCCTTGTTAATGCTTCACAAGTCTTGTTAAATGCTTGCATGTTTTGTTGGCATGTGACGCATGAGTCTCATCGCCATGCACCTAGCCTCATCACCATGCGTTGATTCAAACTAGTAGTTAAACCCTTGGTTCCATCGCCCATTGTAGTATTCAACATTCATTGCATGCTGCAGTCCTTGATGATATTTTTAGGAAGGATTTTAAGTTGAAAAGTCAGAGTTCTATTTTTTGTTCATGCTGAATGCATGGAACATGGCACTGCAATTTAGTCTCTATTTTTAGAGTATGTAGTCTTTATAAAGGAACATCCTCATGCTTTTAATGTAATGTGTCAAATCTGATTTCTATTGAGCTAAGCTCTTGATTATGTAATGAATGAATAAAAAGATTATTGTGTGTGTTTAAGCATTCCTCTATTTTTTTGTGTTTATTCTTTTTGTTGTAGTAGTACTCTTTTTTTTCAAAACCTACAAATGGTATTAGCATAGGTGAGAGGTCTTGGGTGAGGAGCGGGTTTGAGAAGATTGGGAGTGCAGATTGAATTGTTGAAGAAAGATACTAGGTGAATTAAAGATCCAAGGATCAGAAAAAATGCAGAAAGAAAGCTAATAGATTGCAGCCAAGAAAATAATTTATCAATGGGAAAGTTGAGCAAAAAAATGAAGAAAGAGAATATTTCTTTGGTAAGTGAAAAAGAACTCTTGAATGAAGAATTGATAGAAATTAAGAAGTGTAATTCACAGTTGGCAACAAATTTAAAGGAATTTGGAAAATAAAGATGCGAGTATTTGTTTGAAATTGAAAATCTTGAAAAAGAATTGCAGAAGGTCAAAAAGAAGAATGAAGATCTAGAAGCAAAATTAAAATTGTTCGATGAAGTCAAGAAGGAGAATGAAAATTTGGCCAATAAGTTAAAATTATTAGAAAAAGAAAATGATATTTTGAAATCAAAACCAATAGTGTGTGATGCTGCATGTGATACAAGTGATTTGTGTCCGTTTCATATGGATGATGTAGCTAAAGCTTCTTCAGGAAAAGAGTTTGAAGTTGAAGGTAAGGATATGTGTAAATGTCCAGGTGTGATTCATGATGATAAAGATTGTTTTGAAATTAATGTTGGTTGGAAGATGATGCATAAAATGGGTTACAAAGGAAGAGGAATAGGAAAACATGGGCAAGGAATTCAAGAACCCATTCAACCAATTATGAGGCCCAAGTATGAAGGCCTAGGATATGGCAAGAAAGAGAGATATGATGTTGCTAGTGTTACAAGCTCATGCAAATCAACTAAAATAATTCAGTGTTCGCATTGTCATAGAGAAGGACATAAAGAAGAGAATTGCTGGGATCTTCACCCTTGTTCAATTTGTGGGTTGAAGAATCATTGTGAAAAGTTATGTTGGAATAGAGAGTTGAATGGAAAATCTAAGAAAGGTTGTATGCAGATTGATTATGGTTGGATCGATGGATCCTGTTGGCAAAAGTTGAAGAATCAGCCTAAATGTTCGCATGTGAACCGAAAAAGTGATCGAACACAGTTTGGATGTTTGAGTCAAGTAGTTGATAACTACTTGCTATGATTGGTGTTGCACATTGAGTTGCAAGGGTTTGGACTTTGCCACATCGAGTTACAAAGATCCAATTTGTCAAAGCTTTGAGATCAGATTGTGAGTCTCAGCATCAAGGGGGAGTATGTTGGCATATGACGCATGACCACCATGCACCTAGCCTCATCACCATGCGCTGATTCAAACCAGTAGTTAAAGTCTTGGTTCCACCACCCACCGTAGTATTCAACATGGACTGCATGCTACAGTCCCTGATGATATTTTTAGGAAGGATTTTAAGTTGAAAAGTCGAAGTTCTATTTTTTGTTCATGCTGAATGCATGGAATAGGGCACCACAATTTAGTCTCTATTTTTAGAGTATGTAGTCTTTATAAAAGAATATCCTCATGCTTTTAATGTAATGTGTCAAATCTGATTTCTATTGAGCTAAGCTCTTGATTATGTAATGAATGAATACAAAGATTATTGTGTGTGTTTAAACATTCATTTTGCCTTGTTTAGACTGCATTCTATGTACTACAAAATAGTTAGCGTACCTGCTCTATGCTGCCATGTTTTTTCAGGCATTTAAACAATTTATACGTGACTGTTATAAAACAGTTCATGTGGTTGGTTCGTGCTTAAAAAAGGTCCCTTATACATTAAAAATGGTTCACATTAGAGGCATTCCATCAAACACATACCTTGTCTTGTTTAAATTTATAGATTTTATGTTACAATTATAGTTCACGTGTTTTGTCTACACTTACACATAATGTATTATGTTATATGGTTCATATACAGAGACTACGCTTGTAGGTTTTAACTTTTTATCAAACGATCCATGTGCCTTGTTTATGCCTTCATTTTTAAAACGTTGAAACATTATCTCAAACAGTTCACCTGCTTGGTAAACATTTCACATTTTGCAAAACAGTTCAATGGTTGCAGATTTTAAAGTTTGTTAGTATTTATTAGAGTTTCTTAGTCTTTTGTTAGTATTTGTTAGTTTACTTTTTATTTTGTATTTAGTTATTTGTTAGTGCCTTGTTTGTTTGTCTTAGTGTTTGTTTTGTTAGTTTAGTGTTTTGATTTTAGTTTATTAGTTAGTGTGTTTTTGTTTGATAGTTTTGAGGTTTGTTAGTCTTGTGTGTTTTAAAGTTTAGTTGGTTTGATTGTTAGTTTATTAGTTAGCGTGTTTTTGTTTGATTATTTTGAAGTTTGTTAGTCTTGTGTGTTTTAAAGTTTAGTTGGTTTGTTAGGTTGTTAGCATTAGAGTTAGTTTAGTTTAGTTTTTATTGTTAGTAGTTTTGTTAGTTTTGTTAGATTTTTTGTTTAGTAGTTTGTTAGCATTAGTTGTTAGTGTTTGTTAGTATTGTTTAGTATCGTGTTTGTTAGTTGTTAGTGTGTGTTAGCTTAGTTTTGTGTAGTTAGTATGCTTTTTTTGTTAGTTGTCTTGTGTTAGTGTTGTGCTTAATGTTTTGGTTAGTTTGGTTAGCTTATTTGCTTAGTGTTAGTGAGTTAGAGTCTTTGTTAGAGTGTGTTTGTTAGTTTGTTAGTTTTCTTTAGTTAGTATTTTTGTTTGTTAGTGACATTTTGTTTTGTTAGTTAGTTTGTCTTTTGCTTAGGTTGTTTGCTTGTTTGTTCGTTTGTTTTTGGGTTTGTTAGTGGTCTTATATTTAGTGTGTTTTTGGAGTGAATAGTCAATTTTCGGCTAGGTTTGATTTTGGGGCTAATATGGACTTACATCTTATGCAAGCTACCCTCGTTTGTCAAAGAACATGCTTTGAAACTACTAACTATGTTTGATGTATGATGCACATGTTGAAGAATTATGATTTTGAAGCTAACTATCTTATCTTAGCTTAGATCATATTTCATTTGGTGCTTAAAGTTGATCCAAGTGTCTGATGTGTTTGATCCACTTTCATTCTATAGGGTGAACCCACTATTGCACTGAGCATCTTCTCCCCTTGCCTTCAGGATCTTGGTTGTAAGAGAAAGGTTACAACGACGTCCACTTTTTATTTTTATTAGCAAAATATGATTTCATCACCACATTAGGGTATTTCAAAACTGGAATACCTTTGGGGATTTCATCACCTCAGTGATTTCCACTCGCGGTATTTCTCTTTGGGCTGCTATATAAAAGGCTTTGCCAAGGGCTCCCTATGACCAGAGTGCAACCCGTGTCGGGGTTTTTCCCTATAGGGGTTGTTAGAGCTTTAAGTAGCTTGCTTTGAGGATCTATATTATGCTCTTGCTCCTTAAAGAATTACTACAAACCAGTGTTTTAGCAGCCCCAAAACCCCTTTTTCTTGTTGTTGTAGGATCTCGGAGCTCCGAAGTTGCCCCACATTGCTATCATTCATTATGGAGACAAAAATTCCTCTGTTCATAAGATCTCTAGATCTTTCGGGTAAGAGATTGGGTGTGTCAATGTCATGGTGGGGGAGCCAGTGTCACTGATATATCTAGTTGTCCACTTTGTTTTAGTATTTGGATTTATCTAAGTGGGGAATCAATAAGCAGTATCCTCTTTCTAGCCTTAAGTTGTGCATGCTTATGAGTTTTTTCAAATTTATCGAGACCAATGAAAAATTTGGGCTAATCTAGGTCCCATTTAAAATTTTACTCTGATTTTGTGTTAGAGTCATCCAAAAAATTATGTCTACTGTGTTTTGCGTGCATGTTCAAAATAAACATTTTCAATCACAATCAAACACCACACCTGAAACTTATAACATTTCAACCTTGCGAACCTCAAAAACCATGTCCAAAAGTCAAACAATACAAACATTTGCATGATCTCTTGCAAAAATAAAATCCCTAAGTGAAGACCCACATTCCCCTTCTTCAAACATAGACACCTTAGTTCAAGTTTCATAAGAAAACACATCTTGAAGAACTACTACAAACATGACATATTGTTGAGAGATTTTTATCAATGTCCTTTGAGAAGTGAACTGGACTTACATATCTAAAACGATCCCCGTTAACTCTTCAGACATTATTTTTTAGTTTTGATCTTTTAGGTTCCAACCTTCGATCCTTGCATTTTTAGCCCTTGCATATTCTAGATCATTCTATTTAGTCATTCAATCCTTGCATATTCTAGATCATCCCATTTATCTATTTAGTCCTTGCATATTTTGGTCATTCCATTCAGTCATATCCTCAGTCCTTGCATATCCATGATTGGTCAAACAAAACTTTCAGCTTGCACTTAGTTTAGTCTCTCTGGTCTTGAATCAAACGTTGGTTATTGATCACCTATATCACTTGAGGTTCATCATCCTTGAATTGGGGAACACATCAACATATTTGAGTATGATAACTTGTTGGGAGTTCATCATCTCCTACTTTAGCATACCCTCTCTTGACCATCTTTCCTTTTGTCTATCCATCATAACACAGGTAAAGCTTTTGCATCACAATTAATTTCAAACCTAGAGTTGCCTTAAGTTCTTGCATCTTTATCAGACCAAGCTTTTCATTTGTCTTCATATCTCATTTAGAGTCTAATCCATATCATATGGTATCATATAGTTCTGTCTGCATTCCAAGGTTTGCATTGCATCTTGAGTCACATACATTGTCATATCTCTATTCCTAGGTCAAAGATTAAAAAAATCACCCATGTCCATTAAAACAAAAAGAAGGATGTTTCGAAATCTAATGCTTCAAGATGAAAATAACCTTTGGGAGAACAATTTTGAGCGGGAAGACAACATTAGTGTTGTAACTAGTGAAACAAGCAAAACTGATGAGGAATAAATAACCCAATCTCGTATAGAAGAAGCACTTCATGATGATAGATTCACTAAGCTACTTAAAGAAGTGGTGAAACATAATCCACAACAATATTTCAAGGTCCTTGCTAATGAAGGAATCAAACTACCACTTGATTTTGATGTATCGTTACTCACTGTGAATGACAAACCTGGAGCTAGTGAATCTAAACATACCAAAATTAATAATGATAACAAGACAAAGGATCATAGACCCTTCTACTTACAACCAAGTAACAAAAGATCTATGGAGACATCAAAACCAACACCTACCAATGATCCCATTTTGGATGAACTTAGAGCATTGAGACAAGAGTTGGACACTTTCAAGAACAATAAAAAATCATCCCACAAGTTTTCTATTAAGGATATATGTCCTTATTTTTTTTATCCTATCATTTTGATGCCACCTTTTCCTAGTCATTGGGAGATACCAAAACTAGATAAATAAAGAGAAAAATGGGATCCTAAAGATCACTTGAGATAATTTTGTATCGCTACTTTGGAATTTGTAGTTGATGAAACATAACTTATGAGATTATTTCCTCGTAGTCTTGGAGGAGGCGCTATGGAATGGTTTTCATGATTACCCCCAACTATGAAGTCTTTTTAGGAGTTGGTTGACAATATCATCTCACATTACGCTTATAACTATGAACATGAAGTGACCATGACAAACCTCTTTAATAGAAAACAAAAAATAGGGAGAATCCTTTGTCTCATTTTTATAAAGATCTAGACACTTGACCAAAAGAGTGCCTTATAACATTCTTGATAAACAACAAGTTGATCTCTTTTGTCAAAAATTGAACAAGGAAATTGGAAAAGAACTTCGTCTTAAATGTTTGGACTCCTTTTATGAAGTAATAAAATGGGATTTTGGATTGAACAAACCCTTGCTGCTGATGGTACTATCACGATACATGATGATACAGATCACAAGAAATGATCAAATTCAAATAACAAGACACCCTTTTGGGGTAAGAACAAGAATATGGTTAATGAAGAAAAAATCGATGTGAAAATGGCTAAAATCTCATCACCTATTTATAACCTCAAAGGTTCATCTCCAAATAAAGGAAAAGAAAAACAACAGAGCTTTCCTACACAAAATTTTACACCATTGGGACAATTAGATGAGTCAGCATTGAAATAATCCTTGAGAATGATCTTATAACAGTACTTAAGATTCAAAAGAGTATAATCCAAAAGTCAAATTCCCATGGTGGAATGGTGATCATTTTTATGAATAGGATAAACATAAGGGACACAAGACTAATAGTTGCAATAAAATCCAACATGTGATACAAGACCTTCTTGATGATGACAAGATTATAGCTGATAAACATACTCCTTCTGTTAAATCTGATAATGAGATGTTTAAAAATTATTTTCCTAAGCATGACAAGGATAAAGGAAAGCCCCGTAAATCTAGAAATAATGTGAATTATATAGTACTGGAAAATATGGCTATACCATAAATAACATCAATGAGGCCGATAATCATGTAAACACTTTCATTGTAAAAGGCAAAGAACTTGATTGTAATGTCACCACACGCAGAGGCACAATTACCCTTAGAGGTCCCAATTTTAAACCCATCACACCAACTTCACAATACAACCTTATAGAGCATTTAGGGAAGATGCCCACACAGATTTGTCTACTAGAGTTACTATGCCTATCCCTTGAAAATAAAGCTATCATCGATAAAGCTCTTGCTACTGCTATATAATGCCTACAAATTGCATATAGAGCAATTCCAAGCTATGGTGGGACATATTGCCTCCCCTCACACCCTCACTTTCATAGAGAATGATGATTCATCAATGCAATAACCACACAACTATAGAGGTGGGAATTTGTTACCTATAAGATGATGAATCTCAGAGAATAAACTATTCACCACTACCTCACTTAAACTGGTGCTAAAGTGAGCCAAGGTATAAAAACAATAGAATTAGATGATCATACCACATAGAAGACCTCTGGATGACTTTGCAAAGCTCCTGTCTTCAGAATGAATGCGCATAACCGGGACACCAGCGCGACGCGCTATCATCATGTATGGATAGAGTACAGAGAGCATACAACGGACATAAATGCAATAATATAACTAAATTAACAATGTTATGATAAATAAAATAAAAGGGGTAGAATGTTAACAATTAAAATAAGGTAAAAGAAAGTTGAGGGAAGCTTACAACCGGTCCACAATTGAAGCCTCCAACCAGATGAATCTTCTCTAATGCAACCTGCACACAAGCCAGAAAGGAAATATATTTGGGGCTATTTGAGGACTTGCCTCAGTCAGATCCCTGTTTTGGTGTTTCCACCTCCACAGACAACCAGATAGATTGATATAATAAAAGATAAATGCAAGAAAAGATAAATGATAAATGATAAATGATAAATGATCAATGATCAATGATGAATGATAAATGATAAATGATAAATGATAAATGATAAATGATAAATGATAAATGATAAATGATAAATGATAAATGATAAATGATAGAAGAGGATGTGATAAATCCCAAGATGCCCAAAGATAGGATAAATAGATAGATATTACCAAAGAGGCTTGAGAAAGCCAAGAGAGATGCAAAAGAAATACTATGAGAGCTTGAGAGTGTTGTAGAAAACCAGAGACTATTGTAGCAAGACCCATAGAGAGCCAGATAAAGCTGTGAGAGCCCAAAGAATAAGAGAGATTATGTCCAAAATCTAGAGAGCTTGAATGAAGAGAGAGGATAGATTTAAAAGAGAGAAGAGAAAGAGAAAGAGAAAGAGAAAGAGAAAGAGAAAGAGAAAGAGAAAGAGAAAGAGAAAGAGAAAGAGAAAGAGAAAGAGAGGGTCATGAGCCGTTTGAAAGATCCAAGGTTGTTTCCATCAACATGCACAAGTGAAAAGTGGAAAGGCGCGCTTAGAATCGATATGCAAACATTGAGATTTCACATGATGAATGCACTACATGCGAACATTCATGCGGCTCGCTAGTTTCCAAATGAATCACACTAAAAAATAGCAGGAGACAAGGGAGACACGTGGATAACAAGACTAACACCATGAGGGAGCTGTTGAAAAGGGGGTCTTGAGCATCCTGAGAGGGAAAAGGTTGATGCAAGGGCTAAAGTGAGCCTACTCAAGTGTTAGGGGAATGGACACGAAAGTGGTTACAAAAGATGTAGGTCTAATTACAAAGGGGTATATAATTTTTGACACTACAAAAACACACTCTTACACATTGAAGTCCTCATCCACAAAGTTAAGATGAAGCGAGTTCTTATAGACAGAGAAGTAGGTCTCAATATTTGTACTCTAAAATTAATTAGAGAGCTTGGGTTATCTAAAAGTGCAATTGATCCAAAGAAGAAGATTACCATAAAGGCATAGGATGAAAGGAAACACTCATCTAAAGGATCAGTTACATTTCCAATCAAAGTGGGACCTATGGTGAAGGATGTGTTTTTCCAAGTCCTTGATCTCTCCTCAACCTATAAAATTCTCCTCTGAAGACCATGGATTCATGCGGTACAAGTTGTACCTTCTACATATCATTAATGTATCAAATTTCTGTACAATGGTGTTGAAATTACAATACCAGGAGATCCAAATCCTTTTATATATTGCAATAATCTAAGCCCTAAGACTGAATCCATAATTCCTAGCAATTGTGAAGTACCTCCTTCTCAAGCATATGTTGATCCTGAATCCTTGAAAGAATCCACTTCCAAATCTAATGAGGTTGAGATCAAAATACAAGTAAAAAAACATGGAGTGGGGGAATATTCTATGAGTCATGCTCTCTTCATTGGAAAGCTACCCATCTCCTCAAACTTATGGCAAACCAAAAATGAAATAGGGAGATTTATATGATGAAATGACAGAGCAAGATAATTTAGATTGTCAAGGAATTGGATACGAATCACCTAATGTTGTGGCTACTAATCCTAAATGTAAATCTTCTTTAGAGGTGCAATTAGCTCTTGATATCAATATTCCTAAGAGTGGTTCCAACAAAGAATCCATTAAATGTATTGCCAACCATTTTGAGAACTCATATAACCTTACCATCTCATCCACTACTTCCCTTTCTATGCCTCTCCTAGACTTGGATGAACAAGAATTAAGAAATCCCTCACTCATCGATGAACAAAAATCAAGCTATGAATATAAAAATTCAAAAGTAAAAAATAAGAAAAATTCCTCTAATCAAAATCAAAATCAAAAGCTATTAGACTCTACAAAAAGAAAAGTCAAGGATAAAAATCCTATGAAGAAAGAAGAACATGAATTGATCTCCCTTAACGCTAAAATAATTGGGGGAAAAATTTCTAAAATTACAAGTCAAAAGGCATACTTGTTCCATACATCCATCCCCTTTTGGCGATATGTCACATCGATGGACCTTTTATAGAACTTCCTCGAAGGGCTCTGCTATCAAAGTTATCCAAACCTCTTTAGTTGATACACATATGGGCCTATGTGGGGCACACATTAATAATTATATCTTAGTTTCTTCAACAAGGAAGTAAACAAATAAAAATACACATCATCTAGTCAAATATCAAGTTTCTCAGCAAGATAGAAAGAAAAGGGGCAAGTTTGAACCTAACTGGCCAGGTCCATATATCATCACTGTTACGTATGGATTGAGAGCATATAAATTTGCTACTTTGGAGGGTGAAATGCTTGAAGATCCAATCAATAGCATTTACCTTTGCAAGTTTAGCACCTGAGCATTTCAAAGAATTTCTTTGAAGATCCTGAAAAAATACAAAAAAAAAAGGCCTTGAAAAAATACCAAAAAAATGAAAAAAATCCCGTGAAAAAAGAAAAATAAAAAAATAAAAGAAGTCTTGAAAAAAAGAAAAGGAAAAAAATGAAAAAAGTCCTGAAAAAAGAAGAAAAAAAATGAAAAAATTCCCCAAAAAAAAGAAAAGAAAAAAATAAAAAAAGTTTTGAAAAAAGAAAATAAAAAAAGTGAAAAAATAAGAAAAAAAGTAAAAAATAAATTTGTCCATGTGTGAAAACCACTTCAGTAGTGCCTTGGGAAAGTACCATGGAGGCAACTAGTACCATGTTTAGCAGCTTTTCTCCTCTTTCCTTCAATGCTCTACTTGATCATTTGCATCCATACCCTTCATATCACACCATAATAGCCTTTCCACCCCCATCATAGCTTGTGGATTATTTTGTATAGCCTGCTTGCACGTTGCTCTTGCATAATAAGCTAATCTTATCCCTCATTGGGGAATTTACTCAACCTTAATAGTAGGTTGGGATATTTTGGAATCTCATGGTTGGAGGAACTATCTTCTCTGTCTATCTTTTCGCTCACAAATCACAATAAATTTTCACTTGTATCACTTCACCTTTACTTCACAATAAATAAATTTGGTTCGTGGAGGAATTACACTTTAGACGAGCATGCAACTTTGGACTCCAACTAAATCATGACGTGATGAGGCTAAAATTGAGTAGACATAACAACATCCTATCAACTTATCGAATCAAACACATTAACTAGAACAAAGAATCATTTTGACCTAAAACATAATGTTTTTTTGTTTGATTATATATTTTTTATTTTATTTTATTTTAGCGTCGGTGACATGTCTTTTAGCTTCTTTGGGATGTCTTTGACTAGAGATTTTATCTTTAGGATGTCTTTGACTAGAAAGGAGAGGATGGGGCATGTTCATTGGTTTGGTGCTTGTGGATTGTTCCTTAGTAATTTGATGATTGTCTAAGATCATCGAGGACGTATGGGTCTCATGTGAACTGGGGTATTCCTTAATTAGTATGTTGATTCATTTGGATCTAATCTATATCTTGATGTTCATTCATCCTTTTTCCATAATAAGCTTGATGATGATATAAGCACTTTAAAAAGCACAAGAATTCTCATCATATTTGTCTCCCCTTTCTCTTCATTCCATCCCTTTTTGCTTCATCACCCTTTTTGTCGCTTCCTCCCCCTTTTTATCAATCATCATTTCTTTCATCATCTTCTTCATTCTTGTTATCCTAGAGAGATCAATCAATCACTTTATCCAACTGATACATGTCTCTTAATCTTTGTCATTTTCTTCATCAAATCAATCAACTTGCTTCTTGGATTTCATCACCCTTGGATCAATCAATCAATCAATCAATCAATCAATCAATCAATGTTTTAACTTGTCTTGCTCTAGCATGAATCTCAATCAGCTTAATTAGCTTATCAACTTGGCTATACTGATCATTTCCATGAATTGTTCAGTTAAGCTCGTCACTTGTGCATTTTCATCAAATGTGCATCTCAACTTAATCACTCATGCAATATCAAACATTCAATCTTTTCTCATAATGTATCGAGAGATTAATCTTCCCACAATTTGTTCAATCAATCTCTCTACCTGGGGAATATTATATCAATCATCATCCTTACAAGGATATCCTTGGGGCATATATCAGTTGATCAATTTTTCTTTGAAACAACGCAATAGGTTGCATTGTCTTGAAGAGGGGGAAAATGTTCTCTTATTAATCTTAAATTATCAATTAATCAAGTGAATCCATATCTTTATTAAATAATATTTAATTCTTCATTATATTATTATATTCATATCATACCATAAATTCATAAAATCCATTTAATTTTATTATTCTCCATTAATTTACTATATTCATTAAAATAATATATATATTCTATTATCATTTCATTAACTCCATATTATTTCCATCCTCTTTGATATTACAAATGCATCCCCTATTTATCCTATTCCATCTCCATCAATTACATCCACATAATGCATACGGGACAAATATATGCACCAATATTTTATCCCTCATTCATCCCAATACTTGGATCTCTTCTGAGGATATATATTTAAACACTGCCCCCTCTTGAAATCAGATATCTCTTGCATGTGTGAATCTCTTATAGATTTCAATCTTTTGCATCCATTGCTTTCATCTTTGAATCTCTCTTTCATTCTAGCTAGTTGAATCTTGCATATTAGCTCACTCTTGAATTTTTATCATTCATTCTTTAATCTTCATTCTTCATAGCTTCTTATGCACATGCTTGTAAGAGAACCATATTTTGAACGCAAGACCTTGATAGATAGGAGGACAATGGAGTGAATTCTTGTTAAATGCATGTGTTCATTTGTTTCTTTTTCATCTTCGCATATGTGTTTTCCTACAGTCACTTTATTGGTATGATGTTAAATCATCTAGATCTTGGCTCATAAGATCTCAGACCTGATTTCACCATCTACAATTCTAATGTGTTGCAACTTCCTCCTATCAAACCTATAAACATCTCTAAGCCTCAAGAAGATTCCTTTGACCACAAAGCCTTTTGGCAATACCATTGTCAAGTGGGTCATGATACTAAAAAGTGTTATAAGTTGAGGTATAAGATTCAAGACCTTATTGATAATAATTTTATATCCATAGATGGTGTCAATGATAAAGGGAACAAATCCATATCACGTCCTAACCAAAATCTCCAAGTCTTCACCAATCCTTTGCCTTCTCACTCCACCAATGTTGTTGAGTCTAAGCCACTTGCATTATTTCCCAATGACTTTGGTGTAGAGTCCAATAATGTTGTGAACCTCATTGAAAAATCTAAACCTAAAATAGAATTCTGCATCACCTTTGATCCTAGTTGTTATGCCTTGCATATCTACCCCCATCATTTTCTTTGGCATAAAAATATGGGTCCCCTTTTCCCTATCTTTTGTTTTCTTTCTTTTTGCCTTCTCTTGTGTCTTTGCTTTGGATACCTCGAAACCCCAAAACTCTAAAGTTCCAAGGTACCCTTTTGTTTGTTTTGTCTCTATTTCGGAACCCTAGAGTTTCAAAGTGTGCTTTGTGCCTTGGTTTTTCTGTTGAGACTTCAGAATTCTAGAACTCTGGGATCCCGAAGTCTCCTTCTCGTCATTTAAGCCAAGAGTCGAAACTCTGAAACCCCAAAGTCCCAAAGTCTTGTTTGCATTGTCATGTTGAAGACCCCAGAATCCTAGAGTTTTGAAGTCTTCTTTTCTTTGTTGTGTGGAAGCCTCGGATTCTAGAATCCCAGAATCCCAAGTTCTTCGTGTTTTGTTGTGTCTTTGTTCGAGTTTTGGAATTTCAAAATCCTGAAATCCCAAACTTGTTTTGTGTGTCATCTCAAAACTTGAGAACCCCAGAGCCCTAAGCTGTCTTTTTGCATATTTCTTGGGGCCTTGGAACCCCGGAGTTCTGAGCCTCCCTTTGTCTTGTTTCAGGATTCTGAAACCCTAGAATCCCGAGGTTGTACGGTCGCCAAAGAGGGGGGTATAAATAGGTCGAGATGGGTGATTTTCATTCATTTGTGCATTCTTCTATTGTGAAATTCGAGCTCCCCCTCTGTGCGTTCCACTTCCTTGCTCGTTCAAGTTTTCTGCTTTGCCACCTTGCCAGGTTGGTTGGTTTGTTTTTATTTTCTTGTTTTTTCGTGTTGTTTTAGCTAGGGTTAGGTTAGATTTTTCTGGTTTCAATAAATTGGCCGATTAAGTTTTTTTTTCACGAATCCCTAAGTTTTAGCACCTCAGGATTTTAGAATCCCAAAGTGCCTAAGTTTTACCCAACTCAGCAACTCAGAACCCCGAAACCCTGGAGTTTTGAAGTCCCCATTTGACAAGTTTTAGCCATCTTGTGATCCCAGAACTCCTAAACCCTGAAAGCCTTGCGCTTTGTAATGATGAATGTTTTACTCACCTCGGAACCTCAGAACTGCAGAGTTACAAGGTGCTTGTTTAATGTGAGTTTTCCTATCTCGGGATTTCAGAACCCCAGAATTCCGGAGTCTATTTTGAGACTGCCTTTCCCAATCTAGGAACTGAAACTGATCCTTGGAATATTTTACTTACCCCACAACCCCGAAACCTCAAAGCTCCAAAATTTACCTTTTGAGGTCCTTTGCTAAACCCAAAACCTCAAAGTTCCAAAGTTAGATGTTTTTCCCTTTCCTCAACTCAGGATCTCAGAACCCCAGAATCTCAAAATTAGTTGTTTTAAAGAGTTTTATGCCTCGAAACCCCGAAACCCTAGAGTTCCAAAGTATGTAATGATTTGATAGTATGAAGTAATAGCTAATTTTTGATCTTTTCTTACAGGATAAAGCAGATTGATGGAACCATCCCCAAGCAAGAAGAGGACAAAGGAGGAAGCAAAGCCTGACAAAAAGCCTATAATAATGAAATATCAGTACCAAAGGTAGACTCTAGCTTCAAAGTTGGAGGATGAAGTTCAATGGGTTACTGATACTAAAATCGGGCACATTGAGATCGAAGACATCAAAACTCAACTGGAAGTCGAGCCTCATATCCTAGAAGCCCCATATGGGAGAATTAAAAGATCGGGCTTGGTAGAAGCAACTATCTTTCCACAAGCTAAGCAATCACCCAAACTCATAATGACTATTGCTAAATACTACCAGTCGAAGACAAGGCAATGTGTTGACGCATACGAGAATGCCATTCTAGACCTTTCTCTTGACATGATAGGAATGACCTTCATAATACAAGTAAGAGAAAAGGTCTTGGTGACAACAAAAGAACAATCCATTTCCATATTTGGTAAGAATGCTCCTAATTACAAAAGGCACATCAATGAAGCATGGTTAGAAGAGCTGAGGAAAACAGGTCTTAATGCTACATACATAGTGAGAGAAGATTTTCAAGAGCCTCAAAGAGACCTCATTATTATGCTGAGTAGAGCCTTTGGAAAGACAGATTGCAGACACTTCCGCACATGGATGTTCCATTATATGGCCATAGTTTTGATTGGTAAGGAATATTTTGACTAGCCATAAATCATTTCAGACAATATTCATAATCAAATGATTATTGTCCTCCAAACAAAGAAGTTCTTCATGACTTCTTACGTCATATGGGTAGTGGCTCATGCTGGTAAGTTCCCAGGATTCAAGACTGAGGGGAAATTGGGAGAGGAACCTGGGCAAAGAAGAGTGGGAATATAACACTCAATTGCCTATCTCTTAGGCCAAGCTACATTTAAAGAGATTAAATGATGCATTTATTTATATTGTAATAATAAAACTTGTAGAAGATGTACGATATAGAGTAACCCCATAAAAAATGCAAATGATTAAGGATCGGGGGTGTTGGTTTTTACAAAACCAACGATCAACATGTCTTTGGGTTAGCGGGTTCATAGGAAATCCTTTTGTTTTACCAAGATTTTGCAGCAATAGAATAATAATTTTGGAATATGCCAGGCAATTGGTGGGTCTATAGGCATTGTTGACACTTAAACATAAGACTATAATTACTTTTCCCATTTCTCTAGAACATTATACATGTCCTAATATATAGGCAGCGAAGGCAACAAAATAAGAGCTCGAGGATTTGAGGTTAAAAGAGTTTATTTACTCAAGGGACCAATATGACTCATATGACAAGATGAAATAAATGATGCCTATTTCTTACAAGGGTCACAATATGACTTTAGAGGTTTTTTGGGCTAATTTGCAGGACAACTTTGAGGCAAGGAAAAAAGGATATTATAGGTTGACAATGCCACATATCAGAAATTTTAAAATTGAAACAAATCTCTGAAAGGAGTTAAAGGATGATGGTGAGCTTCTTGATCCTACATTCAAAGAAAAAGGAATTGATCAAAGAACCTTTACTCCTATTAGATGGTCCTACCAAGAAGAGCTAGATATTGATGCTACAACTGCAAAGGTTCTAGAGAGGACAAGGCAATGTCTAAGTTTAAGGATTCAACCAAGTGCTACCAAGGAGAAGAAAAAGGGCAAAGCTACTAATAGTCCTCAAACCAAAGTCCACAAAGAATATGCAAGAAGAATGAGGTCTGATTCAAGGAAGAATTCTTCCATTGATCCTAAGGAGGCAACAATACCAATTGATAATTGGGAGCTTAAGAAGCAGTCAGACGCCAAAATGAAAGAATCTCAATTCTTGAAAATTGTCGCTGAACATGGGATTACTATAGGGTTACGAGCAATCCCACAAGATTCTATCACTCTCATTGTTTCTACTATTGGGATGGTTCCACGAGAGGGAACCTCTCAAACTAAGACTACTACAACATAGCCTCCTCCTGCTCCTACAATAAAAAAGGATACACCTTCACCAGTGCCAACTCGAGAACAAGTCATCATCCATAATGTTGCGACAAATGTTGATGAAGATGATGAACCAATTGCAATTGTAGAGAAAAAAAGAAAAGTTGAAAATAAACAAAAAGAACCACAGGAGGAGCTTGCTACAAATCAAATAGAAAAAACAACTGGAGGTTACAAAAGAGCTAGTAGTACAGGTGCAACCAATGTAAATTCATGTACAGGTTACGGGAGAAGAAGAACATGGTGAGGAACATGTTGAACATGATGAACAAGATGAAAGGATGGTCCTTACTCCTCAAGACCAAGAAATATTACTTCAGCAGTTGGGAGGAGATGGGCAAAGACAGGCAGAAGAAACTGAAAAGGTATTTGAAGAGGAAGTTTCTGAGAAGTTTGAAGAGATAGAAAGACAACAATGACCTGATCCAGATCAGGTCTTTCAAGCTAATCTCGCTCAAAAAGTTGCCCAAATCTAGAAAAAGCCACCAAATCCTCCATATTGGCAAGAGAAGCGGGAAGAACAATAAGAAAGACAGGATGAAGAGCATAAAGTGGAAGAGTAGGAACAAAATATAGAAGCTCATAGGATCGCTGTGGATGTAATGGTGCAAGGGGGGGAACAAGATGACATCGTACCTCAATGGTTGAGTTTCACTTTCAAGAAGAAGGAAAAGGTCATCCTCCTGAATATAACTTTGTAGGATGTAATTATCGAGTCTTTGAGGAGAGCAAATAGAGAAAGAATAATTCATCATCTATCAAGGACAGACTCAGGAGATGTAATTGCTAGTATAGCAGCACCGACTCAAGATTCCGAGGAAATCTCCCAAGCCACCCCTAGATACCAAGTATCAAAATTTAATTTGCGTAGGAAAACCAGTTGGGGGGAGATTGATACTCTAGTTGTTGTGACTTCCACTGTCCGAACAAGAATGAAGAAGTAATATAAAACAAAGGCAGAGGTCAAGGCACAATTGAGGCAATATAAACAACTAATCAAGGAGATAGCCAAGCCTCTTGATTCTAGAACTGATTATGCTTTTCCATCTACTTCATCGCTTCCACAAGTTGATAATAAGGCATTATATGATATGAGAAAAGTGGCCACAACAGTTAAGACTTGGGAAAAAGATCAGTTGAATAAATTAAAACTATTCTTGAAAAGTACAATGGAAATTGTTGAAGAAGCTCATTTTAATGAAAATGCTCTTATTTATTGTTCCACAATATGGGAACAACATCTTTTTCAGTTGTCCAAACAACATAAGATTCTAAAGAAAGTTAGAGGGTTAGAAGAAGAAGTGATTACAAAAGAGGATTTATTGGGAGGAGAGACTATTGATAAATTGCAATTATGTATAGACATTTTAGACCTGGAGATAGAAGTAATGGAGCAAAGTCGCATCAAGGTTCTTAAAGAACATCCTCTACTCCTTGATGTACTTGAGCAGTATGAGAAGTTCTTGGTTTAATTTTTGGGAAGACATGGCCACAACTTCAAGCAAGACAGAGTGTTGCATCAAGATGCGGTACTTAGCAAGTGGGATTCATATGTTGCTGATAATTTTGCAGAGACTACGAAGGTTACTATTGACACAATGAATAGGTACATGTATGTAATTTTCTAGTGTCAATAAGCTGAGACAATAATGGATGAAATGGTCAGCAAGGTGGAAAGAATAAAAGAGATACTTAGAGTATCAAAATTTAGGATAAGTTACATTGCTGACCCATCTACCGCTTCCCTAGACTGCTTTATCAACAACTACTAGAACTATAAGAAAAAGTGAATGATGAACATGTAGTTGTAAAAGGACTGATGCATGTTGGATCACCGTCACCGCCACCACAATTGGGTCTTCAACTAATGTTGTATCTGATCCTTTCTTTTCAGGTGTTATTTTTGTATGGTTCAAAATTCCTGTTGCTAGAGAATTGTTTTAGAAGTGGACATTGAGTACCAGTTTAGTAGTACTTAACTGGAGTTCACAGGCAGCAAGTTTCATGTCAAATGCAACTCCCTCCTTTTTATAATCCTAGTTAGCAGGCATGATGCCTTCCTAGAATGTAAGGTAAAACTCTACAAATTGTAGAATTTGGGCTAGTTTGAGGGTCCTTGAATTGATGATTCAAGGCCATTTAGCTAGATAATTTAGTTTTATGCAATTAATTTCCCTTGAACTCTTGAAGATTTTTTCATTCATTTTACAAATATCAATACAAAAGCAACTTGTGGATTTCTTGATCTACAATATGTGTTCTCTTTGTTTCTGTTCTTCGTAGTCTGGTATCTTCTTCCATTTGAATCAACAATTTGTTCTTTCAAGCTTTATTGTTTTCTGAATCATATTGCATACGTTAATGGTGTATGAGGATAAAATAGTAGAGTTATTATATGATCTTGTGATTGCCATTTCCATTTATGTGTGGGTTGTATGACTTCACATATTTGAATGCCCCTTTTGAATGTTGATTAGATGTTATTGATAATACCTTTCTGTGATCCATTGACTTTGTAGTTGACTAAGTTGTTTAGTATTGGTTTAGTTATTATCTCTGGCTACCCTGACCGACCTTTTGATATTTCTTTATCAATGATAACAACATATCCTAGTAGCAACAATGTCCAACAATCTCTCCCTTTGGCATTGATGGCAACATATGAATGTGAAAAAAAAACAATCAATGCAAATAAATAAAACATCTCCAACAAACTTCCCCTAAGCTCAAGTAGATAAAACATTTTTTCACATGCTTCTCTCCCCCTTTGACATTAATGTCAAAGGTCTTCAAAACAAAAAACCAAACTTACTCTCCCCCTTAGATAAGCAAATCATGATTCTCCCCCCCATAAACACACTGACTACTCCAACAAAGTAGTAGCATCAACTCATTAATACAGACAAAGAGATAAGACTGTGAGGTCCACCGGATTGATGCAACTCAATGCATCTAGTTCTCATTAGGAGGGATAGATACCCCTAACTTGTCTCTCAAATAGACAAATCTACTTGCAGGCAAAGTCTTAGTAAAAATATCAACAATTTGTTCCTTTGTAGACACATACTCCAGCTTCACTTCCTCTTCACTAACTTTTTCTCTCAAGAAATGATACTTGATTGACACATGTTTAGTCTTTGAATGTTGCACTGGTTTCTTTGACATATTAATAACACTTAAATTATCACAATATATGATAGTAGGCTCATCATAGATAACTCTAATATCCTCCAAAATTTGCTTCATTCAAACTACCTGAGTGCAGTTACGAGTAGCAACAACCTACTCAGCTTCAATAATAGATAGGGACATTGAATCTTATTTTTTACTCACCCAAGAAACCAATTTCTTACCCAAAATAAAGGACCACCGGAGGTACTCTTCCAGTCATCAACATCACAAGCACAATCAACATAAGTGTAAGTAAACAACATTAAACCATCATTCCGTTGATACCACAAACCATAATCTATAGTTCCTTTCAAGTATCTAAATATTGTTTTTACAATAGTGATAATACCGACAAAATTCATACTCAAGTTATCATCTCCTCCAAAGATAATATCATCAACAAAAACTTCAACAATTAAGATGTTATCATTCTCAATCTTGAAATATAGATTACTATCAACAGTACTTTTATTAAATCCCAATTTCAGCAAATACTTATCCAATCTAGCATACCAGGCTCTAGGGGCTTTTTTCAATCCATAAAGAGCTTTCTTCAATTTGCATACCATGTCACCATCATTTGATAATGAAAATCCATCTAGTTTCTCAATGTAGACTTCTTCCTCAAGATCACCATTTAGAAAAGGTGACTTGACATCCATTTAATATACCTTGAAATCCTTATAGGTAGCATATGCAAGCAACCGTCTAACAACTTCAAGTCTAGCTACCGTAGAAAAAGTCTCCTCATAATCAATTCCTTCTTTTTGTGAATATAATTTGTATACTATTTGCTCCACCAATAGGAATAATAACTATAGTTAAAGTCTCAACCCGAAGTTTGGACATTCACTTTGTGAAGTTACTATCTCCATAACCGAAGTTCATTTTATTGTCAACCCAGGGACGTATTACTTGAAATGGGTTTGCATTATATATGCACTAAGTTCCTGCAATAGCTATCCTGCATTATTGCAACAACTAAAATCTATTTGGGATAAGAAAGCAAGAATGAAAACAACTGAATGGCTATAGGAAAACTCTACATTAACATAAAACTCACTTAAGAGAAATGCTAACTAAGCCCAAAGCTGTCAAACAGGAATTACTCTGTTTGCTTTGGCTGTAGGAACAATCAATGGATCTCTTTCCAGTGGCTGCAGGAACAGTCAATGCCAGGACATCTACTACGACATAAAAGGAAAACTAAACTTAACAAAGGAACAGGATCACTCACCAAGTGGGCCCCCTTGGATGAGTGTATCCAAGCTTCCAAAATAACTCTAAGTGCTCAGAATAACATAACTTTATTCATTGCTTTTCAAAAGTCGATACATCATTCAAAATGAAAGAAGACTAAAACACTCTGCAACTTTATTTCTAAATCTTCTGCTCTTTGTTCCTCTCTTTCTTTTCTAACCTCAGAGAAGAGGAAAAGACACTTATTTAAAAGAAAATTACAACAACTTCCTACAATTAAGATCACGCCGATGAGAAGAGGCGGATAACATTCATGAAGGAAAATAGTCAGAGTTAAGCCATTAAAAACGTGGATCTACACCAAACCACAACCAAGAATATAGCATGGCAATATTACAAGATTGATTCTCACTAAAGTTAGACATAAATGAGTCTTGCGTGCCTTGCTACTCCTTCGCCGTTCCTCATGCTCATTATCCTCTTTGCTGATTTAAACTTTTAGTCACCCCTTGAATATCTCAAACTGCCTTCTTGATGTGACAGGACAACCTTCTTTGCAACATCTCATTTATTCTTGCAATTGAAAAGAGAGAGCATACAAGCATATACATATCTATTTTGATTAATCATAACACTTATTAATCACAACACTTATTGATTTCACACATGATATCGCCTATGACAATCTGTAAGGCAACAAGAACAAATCACATGGCTACAGGAATAACTGGCATGTCAACATGAATAATTGGCAAAGACAAAATATGATTTAATGTGTTGAGTTAACATCTAAAATGCATATAGTCAAAATTTAATACATCATTACCATCCTATTATACAAATTAAAACATGACAAAAACTTATGAGTTCTAGGAGTAAACAGAGCCAATATCTTAGCTCATCATTTCCCCCAACTTAGTGTCTTGCTGATCCTCCAACAAGAGGAAAGTTTTTGATTCGGGCACTAATTTGCAAGTCACCAATAGTTCCTTGATCTATCCTTCCTGAAGCCAAATTTCAATAAAATCCCTTCATCTTTTCTAGTCTGGCCCATCTGGCTTCTTCTGGAGCTGCCTCATAGGGTTTGTCTATAATACTGCATCTCAACAATGGCCACATAAGGATAGGAAGTTGGAAGATCAAAGGTAGTCATTCATTTCTTTTCATCCTACCCAAATGGATGTATTTAGGGGCTCTCTGTATAGTTGCATGAAAATTTGGCAGTGAATGAGGTTCACCCTGGTTTAGATCCTCTGGAAGATTATTCCAACACTGAATTAGATAGTCAACTGCAGTTGCACTTTCATTTTCAATCAAGTGATCATATTCTTGGAATATTTCCTCCCTCATTGGTAACACTTGACTCCTTACATTAGGCCTTGCTAATAATTTATGCCAATCATAATAAAGAAGTCGTGGGTCCTTGGCTTCAGTCCTGAGTGGCAATGGACAATCAAATTCAATATTTTTAAATGCTTTGGCTTGAGTTCCCATGCTAATTTAATTTTGCACCCATGACATTAATGCTTTTATGTGGATATCACCGATGTATAACAAGGGATTCCACTCACTATCAGAAGTCACAACATAGTTATGCAAATATAATTCACACAATAAATTTTTAACAGTTGTTGGAGAGGTCTAATAAGCATCATAAAATTCTTTCAAGGTGTCTAAAGAAGGACTAAGGTCTCTAATAATGTGGTTTTAGCTTAAAACTTAAATACCGCTCTTTTAGATGCAGGGCATAAACCCTTGGTGGAGCCCTACATTGTATCAATTCAGGGACCATACTAGTAATTGTGTCAACTTTAGCTTCCAATTCTATAATCCAATTATCCCTCTTTTCAATTTCCCTGTTGCTTATCAATAATTCCATATAACCTAGCCCTCTCTATCTCCCACTGCCTATAAAATGTTAATGCAATAGACAAACTAGTGAGAGATGATGGAGGTCTGATAGCTGTTACCTTAGGGCCTGGAATTTCTTCAACAGGTTCTTCAAATTGTTTAGCCACATATGCCAGACTTGAAAGTCTACCAACGTCATGTTCTTCTTGGAATTTAACCTTTGTTGGACTCCCATGTTCTTCTTCTGATGTTTCTACCGAAATGATCTCCATTGCATCGCCTGTTGGACAAAATTTTTGTGTACTTCGCCAAGTCCTTCTTGCATACAATTTTGGAGTAACTACAGGAATGATTCTACTAGAGGTGTTGCTGCAAGAGGATTTCCCTTTGGCTTATGCCTTTTGGCTGCAGGAGAAACCTGCGCTGCTTGAGGCTGCACCATAGTTTCTCCTTCTGCATCAATTGTATCTACTTCTTTCCTTTTCCTTTTAAAATATGCCGCTCCTCTTTGTAAATGAGTGGAGGGCTGCTCAATGTTTGTTTCAACCACCACATCTTCTGCCATAGTCAAAGCTTCTTTGGCAATAGGAGGTTCATTTCCTGTGAAATTCTAGGAGACGAGGGCTCTCCTATGTCTTCCTCTTGTGCTACTAATTCCTTTGCAACAAGAGCACCTTCAACCCTAAATCGCAATATATCTTCAAATACCCCCCATGCCAGTTGAGAAACATCCCTAAGAGAACGTTCTACTAACAATTTTATCAGGCCATGATGGCTGACAAAATGATTTCCATTCTTTCATGTTTCTTTGGCACTTATGGAAATAAGGTGGTATAGAAAATTTGGAACATTTACCCTTCGGCCATGCTGTAAATGAATAAGCAATTTGAAATGGACCGAATGTAAATTTGAATACCTTCCATCATAGGTAATGTATTTCATTATATACAATGCCACCTGGGGCCATTCTGCTGGTAGAGATACCCATCTGGTTCCTTGCTTGTCCACCGTCAGAGGTCCATCTGTGGGGTGTGTAAATTCTGCCCTAGCACTTCTTGCATCCTTAGATTCAGGGAACAACTCTCCTTCTTGCAGCAACCCAATAACTTCAGCTATTCGTTGTTCTGTAGCAATCACCCTCAATCCCTTGACAAAAGATTCTCCTTCATTGAATGAATGCATGAATTCGGAAGCAATTTCTTCATTGTAATCTATTATTTTCAGAAAATAATCAATCCACCCATTCACTCAAAAATAATGGTCATAGAGGGCATCTTGCAGCAATGTGTCATGGATTACAGGTTCATGACAGATAGGATCTCCACCCATGACTATTTCAACTCACAAAATAATTTCCATAGCTAAGAATGAGGGCCTAAAGTAATCTGCATAAATGAAACTATTTGCTCAAAAATTCCTTACTTACTTCCAGTTTTGGCGGCAGAATGCATTGCTCACTCGTACCAAAGAATGTCTCATTAAAAAGAATGATGGTAGGCAATCAAATCAAGTTACTAACAAGGACAAATAATTACTTAACTTGGAAATCGGACCATAAAACACCCCCCAACTTATTTTGACATGTGTCCACACATGCGGAAAGGACAGAGGGAAGTGTACATGGATTTGAAGTAGGCAATAATCATAGTAAAATAATAAATGCATAATTAATAAAAAATAAGCTATATACATACCTGTAGTCACGTGAATAAATGTTGCATGAAACGGTTAGCTAAATAGATGGGTGAAATGAAATGATGTGACGTGAATGAAATGATAGACAAAGAAATGAAGTGGAATGACGTGGATGAAATAATTATTAATGGAGAATAATATTTCCATAAGACATGGAAATACCTTTATGAAATGATGCTTGAAGAATTTATTGAGTGTTAGGAACGTTCCCTGTAGAAGCTATAGGAACGTTCCCTTAATGTTTCTTTCAGTTGCTATAGGAACTTCTTCCGTTGCTGCAAGAATTGATATTTGATCTTGACTGGTGAATTTCTGCAGGAACCGTTCTTTGGTTGCAGGCTTATGATACAAGCATAGTCAATGATCATTTACTAAAAGCTTAAATTGAACTAGATCAATAGTGGTCAAGCGAACTGCTCCATTTTTGAAAACTTCTTCTATCTCATATGGGCCTAACCATCTTGTCTACAACTTTCCCATACTATCCTTATATCTAGAATCATATAGCAGCACCCAGTCCCCTGCTTGAAATTTCTTCTCCTTTATGTACTTATCATGCTACTTAGCTCTTTGATTTTGAATAAATTCTATTTGTTGGATAGCCATCTTTCTCAGCTCATCCAAAGCATTCAATTGGTGAATGCGGTCTCTTTGTGCTTCAAAAAGTGTCATATTCAATTGTAGATCTTTTCTCAGAGTTTTGTGTTCAAACTCAATACGCTTCATTCCTGCTTTTCCATACACCATTTCAAAAGGTGTAAAACCAATTGGTGTTTTCCATGTTGTTATGTATGCCCAAATGGCCTTAGGAAGTCTTTGAGACCAATATGTTTTATGACCAACTACTGTTTTAGTAAGAATGGCTTCTAGATCCCTATTTGTGACTTCTACTTGACCATTTCCTTATGGATGGTATGGGGTAGACTTTATGTGCCTGATATTGTATTCATTGACCAATGCTGCAATCAATGTGGAAGTAAACTGTGGCCCTTAGTCTGAAACAATTTCTCTTGGAACTCCATACCTGGTACATATTTCTTCATAAAGAAATTCAACCACTTTATTATTTCTTGCATGTGTCATAGCTCGTGCTTCCACCCATTTGGTGACATAATCAGTACATACCAGAATATAAGATTTTCCGTTGGAAGGAGGATCAATTGGTCCAACAAAATCTAATCCCCATTTATCAAATGGTGCAACTAATATCTATGGATATAATGGCATTTCATCAGATCTAGTAGGCCTACCCATGCATTGGCATCTATCACATTTCCTTGTGTATTGTGCTGCATCCTTATATAATGTTGGCCAATAATATCCTGTGCCCAATATTTTAAGTGTTGTTATTTTAGCAGCAAAATGTCCTCCACATGTCTCATCATGACATGCATGAAGGATATCATATATTTCATCCTCTCTAACACATCTTCTCATGACTTGGTTAGGCCCAATATAAAATAAACAATCAACAATCCATGAGAAGTTAAATCTTTTCTCAACTAACAATCTTCTTTCTTTAGGAGAGAAATGAATTGGCATTTTATTAGCAGATAAATAATTGGAAATATTAGCATACTAGGGAGTGTGTTCTTTTATAAGGAACAAATGTTCATCTGGAAAAGCATCATCTATGGCTACAGGATCATCCTACAATTGAAGCCTAGAAATATAATCTGCAACCACAATGGACTTTCCTGGTTTATCAACAACTGTAATATTAAATTCCTACATCAAGAGTAACCAATGAGCCAATCTTCCTATAATTGAAGGTTTATTCATGAGATATCTGATTGTGATATGATCAATATGCACAAATATCGGATATCCTGTTATATAATGCCTGAATTTATTAAGTGCATATATAACTGCTAACATTTCTTTTTCAGTGATAGTGTAACTAAACTCATGACCCTGTATGTTCTTGCTGATATAATAAATTGCACTCTCCAAATTATCAATATTTTGTCCCAAGATTGCTCCTATGACATAATTTGATGCATTTGTATGAATTTGAAATGTCAAGGACCAGTTTGGACCCTTAAGAACTGGTGCTTGGGTCAATGCTTGTTTGAGCTTCAAGAAAGCTTCATTGCATGAGGAAGTCCAATTAAATTCCATATCCTCGGTCAAAAGAGAATATAAAGGACCTAAAATTTTACTGAAATCTTTAATAAACCTCCTATAATATCCAGCATGACCAAGAAAACTCCTGACATCTTTTTGCTTTACCGGTGCGGGGATATTTTGAATGACTTCTATTTTTGTTGGGTCAACTTGTATTCCATTTATAGAGATATGATGATCAAGAACTATACCTTCTCGCATCATCATGAAGCACTTTTCACTATTCAATGATAAATTGTAGTCTTCACACTACTGCAGAACTTTCTTCGGGTTATTCAATGCCTCTTCCAATTCTGAACCATAGGTTGTAAAATCATCCATATAGATTTTCATGTTGTCTTGGGAAATATCTGAAAATATGCTTATCACTGCTCTTTGAAAAGTAGTTAGAGCATTACATAATCCAAAAGGAAGAACAAAATATGCATATGGTCCCCAAGGACAAGTAAATGTAGTATTTTCTTGATCCTCTAGGGCAATTTGAATCTGGTTGTAGCCACTGAATCCATCAAGAAATGAGAAGTACCTCTTCCCTACTAAGGAGTCTAATACCTGATCCACAAATGGTAATGGAAAATGATCCTTTTTGGTTGCCAAGTTGAAAGCTCTGTAATCCACACATACCCGCCATTTTCCTCCTTTCTTGGGAACTATCACTAAAGGTGACACCCATTGACTATTTGAAATAGGATAGATAAATCCAACATTTAATAATTTCTATAGTTCTTCTTTAAGTATTTCTCTTAATGCAGGATTGATTCTTCTCTGTGGCTGTCTAAGTGGTCTACAATCTTCTTTTATGTAGATACAATGGGTACCAACTATAGGATCAATTCCATGCATGTCCTTGTAATCCCATGCAAAAGCATGTTTATGACATTTGAGCAAGTCCACAAGTGCTACTCTTTGGGTTTCTGTGAGTTTACTGTTGATATTTAAATATTTGTTTGAATCAACTTCCACTTTGATAGTAAGATCAATCTGAGATACTTCAAAAAAATGAGAAGTGCAGACTTCCTACGGCAACAGAGTTTGTAGTATATCAGTGGCTGTAGGAAAGTCTGATTCTGAAATATTTGATACTAATTCCTACGACTGTTGCTCGTCATAACTCATTTGTTATAACTTTATAGAGAATTGAGTCATCATCATGAAGTTGGATGAATGATGTTCTATTAATCATCATAAGGTGATTGATAGAGTCAACTCCTTCTTCAAATTCTTCTCCCAAGTTAGGCCAAATGAATTATTGTTGATCAAATTGGGGATGAGCAGGAGAATACAGAGATAAAGTTTTGGTAGTATTTCCATTTGAGATAGTCATATCCCCTGACCGACATCCAATATATGCATCAGCTGTAGCAAGCCAAGGTCTCCCCAAAATCATTAGATATCCTCCCAATGTGGCCTTAGGAGACAAGATCATAAAATCTGTAGGGTATTCCCAAGAATCTAAAACAACAACTATATCTTCAATCATACCATCAGGTCAAACTATGGAACTGTCAGCAAGCTGTAGGATTGTAGGTGTAGGTTTGAGACTAGTTATTTCAAGCCCCTGCATAATATCCCTTGTGATGACATGAATGCTCCCAAATCTATCAAAACATTCTTTATCTGAGTGCCATTGATGACTATATTCACAACAGGGCTACCAGGATCAACATACTTAGGAATTGAAACTTTTCTTAACATGATATCAACCAATTGACCCATTACATGCATTATTCGCAGATCTTTTTTCTTTCTACTAGGATTCTTTAGACATGCTTCCCTAAGTGCCTTACTATACATAGGGATATCCTTAATAGCTTGTAACAATGGAATTTTAACACATACGTGTTTCAGCTGATCTATAATATCAAAACTTTGTTCTTGTTCTAGAAGAAACTCTTTTGCTTGCAACCACTAAGGAAATAGAGGTATTTGCTGATTTTGAGGTATTGGGATTGTTGGACTAGAGATTTCTTGTTCTTTTGGTATCTCAGTTATAACTAGTGGGGACGGGTTAGGCAAAGTTGTCCCAGATCTGAGGTGAATATCACTTATAGATAGAGAATAGGTTGGGTATTGATTAGGATCAACTGAATAAACTTGTTGTTGTTGTTGAGATTTTCTATTAGGATTCAACATTGGTTGAGTGGGCAACTATGTGGGTTTAGGTGGAATAGTAGTGGCTATAGGAGGAGGAATTATTGTAGGTGGTTGTGGCTGCTGCATAGGTTATTGATATCCAGAAGATTGATTTGTCCATGGTTGACCCCCCCTCCATTGAGGAGCAAGTTGCCAATTTCCTTGAAACTGCTGCCATGGTCCTTGAGGTGGAGACCAATTTCCTTGTGGTTGCTGCCACTGTGGAGTTTGATTGGTAAAATGTTGTTCTTGGCCTTGAGGACCATACCAATTTGGATAACTACCAAAATTTTGAGCATATGGAGATTGCCATTGATTAAAAGGTGCACAGGAATTTCCACTATAACCAGAAAAAAAAAGTGGATTGGGAGGCATACCTTGTCCTGGAAAATTTGGCCTTCTTTGAGAAACATAGAAAACTTGTTCATCATCACCTTGTATTGTCTTGAAATCAGGAACTTCAAGATTTGCAACCATTTTACATTTGCAGTCTCTTTTTCTTTGTCTACAATGGGGGCAAAATTCTGCAAGAACTGTATCAGCTTCCTCATGCTTCTTCTTAGTTGAGAGTGTGTCCAGTTGAGTAGCCATATTGTTTATGATACCCTCCTTAAAATCCTTCAACAAATGGCTAAGTTCCATTATAGAAACTCCATTACCAGATGTTGATGAAGAAACTCATGGCTTAAAATGCCTATTCTTCTTAGAAGCAGATCTTGAATATTTCTGACAAATTTGTCCACCGTCATTCAATGTTGATTGTGTTATGTCACCTCCTCCCATAAGATCCAAAGCATATGTGCATTCATCATTGATTCCTCTAAAAATTATCAGCTTGAGAGAATCTTCATTTAGAGTTCTATGCTTGGACTTTGTGACACTGAATAGAAACTTCTCTAGATAATCTTTAAGACTCTCATCTTCTTTCTGTGTCATTCTAAAAATATCCCCATGGCTGTAAGTGCCTCTACAATAATCCTTGTATTTCATGAGAAACAATCATTTTATCTCATCCCATGTATGATTGTGATACTCCCTAGACTCATAAACCATCTTAAAGATGATTCTTTCAAAGTGGCATGGAATATTTTGAGTCTATGGGCATCTGTAGTATAATCAAAACTTCTACAAAGGACATAAAACTCAAACAAGAATGTGTCTGGGTCCTCTGTCACTAATCCATAGAATTTAGGGAGGGAAGAAGCTAGAATGTTCTTGAGATTAGCATTATCATGCTGATCAGAAATAGGGAACTCAAATATTGGTGCCACAGGTGGAGGTGGGTTATTCCCACCAGGGGGTGGATTTCCTTGCATTGGGCTTTTAGGAGAATTCACTAAATGAAATTCCTCTTCAAGAGGTCCAAAGAGAAAATGGAGGCTGCTCTTAGGAAGTTCAAATTCAGAAGGGTTCAAATTTTCTGGGATTTGATATAGTGTAGCAAAAGGATTTACATCTGGGGGGTCATATGGATCGATTCTTGCATGATTAGGATGATTGGGAAGGAATCTACCTTGAACATCTCTTCTTCGTCTATGCATGCAGATTCATAAGAATTACTTTAAACAAACCAAGCTATCAAAAACAACTAAACCGAAAACTAAAAAGATAATAACCATAACAGATTCTGAGTTCGACACCATCCCCGACAATGACACCAAAAATGCTCGCTCCACCAATAGGAATAATAACTATAGTTAAAGTCTCAACCCAAAGTTTGGACATTCACTTTGTGAAGTTACTATCTCCATAACTGAAGTTCATTTGATTGTCAACCCTGGGACGTATTACTTGAAATGGGTTTGCATTATATATGCACTAAGTTCCTGCAATAGCTATCCTGCATTACTGCAACAACTAAAATCTATTTAGGATAAGCAAGAAAGAATGAAAACAACTGAACGACTATAGGAAAACTTTTCATTAACATAAAACTCACTTAAAGAAAATGCTAACTAAGCCCAAAGGTATCAAACAAGAATTACTCTATTTGCTTTGGCTGTAGGAATAGTCAATGGATCTGTTTCCAGTGGCTACAAGAATAGTCAATGCGAGGACGTCTACTACAAAAGAAAAAGAAATTTAAACTTAACAAAGGCACATGATCAATCACCAAGTAGGCCCCCTTGGATGAGTGTATCTAGGCTTCCAAAATAACTCTAAGTGCTCAGAATAACATAACTTTATTCATTTCTTTTCAAAAGTCAATACATCATTCAAAATGAAAGAAGACCAAAACACTCCGCAACTTTATTTAAATCTTCTTCTCTTTGTCCCTCTCTTTCTTTTCTAACCTCATAGAAGAGGCAGAGACACTTATTTAAAAGAAAATTACAACAACTTCCTACAATTAAGATCACGTCGATGAGAAGAGGTGGATAACATTCATGAAGGAAAACAGTTAGAGTTAAGCCACTAAAAATGTGGATCTACACCAAACGACAACCAAGAATATAGCGTGGTGGTATTACAAGATTGATGCTCACTAAAGTTAGACATAAATGAGTCTTGCATGCCCTGCTACTTCTTCGCCATTCCTCATGCTCACTATCCTCTTCGTTGATTTGAACTTTTAGTCGCCTCTTGAATATCTCAAAATGCCTTCTCGACATGACAGGACAACCTTCTCTGCAACATCTCATTTATTATTGCAATTGAAAAAGAGAGAACATACAAGCATATACATATCTATTTTAATTAATTATAACACTTATTCATTTCACACATGATATCGCCTCTGACAATCCGTAAGACAACACGAACAAATCACATGGCTACATGAATAACTGGCATGACAACATGAATAACTGGCAAAGACAAAACATGATTTAATGGGTTCAGTTAACATCATATATTCAAACTTTAATACATCATTACCATCACATTATACAAATTAAAACATGACAAAAACTTATGAGTTCTAGGAATAAAAGGAGCTAATATCTTAGCTCATCATATACTAGTCTTGCTTTATTTCTGACAACTTCACCAGCTTCATTCAATTTGTTCCTAAATACCCATTTAGTACCAATCACATTCTTATCTTTAGTTCTAGGCACAAGATCCCATGTGTCATTGTTTTCAATCTGATCTAATTCTTCTTCCATAGTCTTTATCCAAATTTCATCTTTGTAAGCTTCAACAACATCTTTAGGTCCAATTTTGGAAATAAAACATAGCTCTTCAGCAACTATCCTTCTTCTAATCATCACACCTTTATTTTGATCACCAATAATATGATTTTCAGAATGATTCAATCTTACATACCTCAAAGTCTTCTGATTATTCTGATTTTCAGGCTCCTGAACCTCCTCACCAATAACAACAGCATCCGGATTAACAGTCTCTATCAGATCATCCTGCTTCAATTCTTTAGTTTGAATAGGAGTTAGAACAATATGCTAACCATCATCATATATGCATGCTTTGATCTCTTTTCCATAGTTCTCATCAACCTTCACATTTTCAGTTTCTACTATCTTTCTCAGTCTCTTATTGTAGCACCAGTAGGCTTTTCTCTTTGTTGAGTATCCCAAGAAAATTCCTTCATCACTTCTGGCCTCCAACTTTCCTATATCCTCATATCTCTTGATATAACATTTGCTACCAAAAATTCTAAAGTATCTCATAGTAGGAACATGACCAAACCATAGCTCATAAGGATTCTTACCGATATCACCTTTTATATAAACTCGATTGAATGTGTAAACAATAGTGATAACAAATTCTCTCCAATAGATCTTCAGAACATTCCCTTCAATTAGCATAGTCCTTGCAACATCCAAGACAATTTTGTTCTTCCTTTCAACAACTCCATTTTGCTGAGGGGTTCTAGGAGCAGATAATTGTCTTCTAATCCCATGCTTCTCACATAATGAATCAAACTCACCGGAACAAAATTCTCCCCATCTGTCAGATCTCAAACATTTCACCTTCAATCTTGTCTCAGTCTCAACCTCTGCTTTGAATATATTGAATTTATCTAATGCTTCTGATTTCTCCTTCAAAAAGACAATCCACATCATTCTGGAACAATAATCAATTAGCAACATAAAATATATGTCACCCTACACACTTCTAACATTTGTAGGTCCACATAGGTCAGTATGCACTAGATCTAGCAATCCATCAGACGTATACTGCTTACTCTTTAAAGAAATTCTTATTTTCTTTCCCATTTGACATTCCTTACATATTGGATTAGCAGACTTAACAATTTTAAGCAAATCTCTAACAACTTGAGTAGAATTGATCTTAATCATTGAATCAAAATTAACATGACACATTCTCCTATGCCACAACCAACTCTCATCAATCTGAGCAATCAAACAACTTTTCTCACCAACATTCAAATGAAAGATGTTACCTTCAGTCTTAGTTCCTAATGCAATCTCTATACTAGGGGCATTTAGGATATGGCATTTACCATTCTTGAATTGTAAATCATAACCTTGTCAACCATCTGTCCACTACTTAAAATATTATGCTTCAAACCTTTACAAGATATCATCAGTGTTATGCTTACCATAAAAGAAAATAGAACCTCTACCATGAATTACACAGGCTTTGTCATCTCCAAATATTACTATTCCACTATCATACCTTTCCATATTCACAAATTTTCTTTTATCACTGATCATATGATGTGAACAATCACTGTCAATTACTCATTCATCTTTCTCTTCAAATTTAGCTTCTAGAGCTTTCTCCTCAATAGTGCAGCTTGTGGAATCAATAGGTACCTGTACATCCTCTTTAATAGCAATAAACACAACTTCATCTCCTTCTAATTCTTCATATGTAACACCTTCATCAACAACATAATAATAGTTCCTCTGATGCTTATACTTTCGGTTAGGCTTGTAAGGCTTATCATATTTCTCATGCTTCTCATATGTATCATTCTTATCATTCTTATTAAATTTATCATGCCTATCATATTTAGACATTCTCTTCGGGCATCTAGAAGCAACATGCCTTATCTTATTGCAAGAGAAACATTTGAAAGGCAATTTTCCATCATACTTACCGGCTCCCTTAGGCAATCTCCAGGCAATCAATGCTTCAAGCTCATCCAATTCTCTTTCTTTCTCTTCCATTTCTCTTCTCTCCCTTTCATATATGGATATTCTACATTCTTCAGGGTCATACTTCTACTTTCTGGATATAGATGCTCTAAATGTTCTCTCAGATTTTCCATGTGATTCACCAAATTCGCTCAATTCAAATGCATCAATCTTTCCAACCAACATATCTCTTGTCACAGTTGTCACACTCCATATTTTATCAATAGCAGCTACCTCATGTTTGTAAGTAGGAGGTAATGATCTTAGCGCCTTAGCAACAATTTCATCTTCTTCAAGGGTTCCACCAGCACATCTAATACCTAGGACATGTTCATTCACCTTAGTCATAAAGGAATTTATGTTCTCATCTTCTCCCATCCTCAACATCTCATACTTCCCTTTCAGACTCTACAACTTACCAACTTTGACTTGTTTATCTCCTTCATACAAGGTCTCAAGCTTCTCCCAAATCTCATGTGTAGTTTGAAGTCCCATTACATTAGTCATCTCTGAATTAGCCAGGGTGCTCAATAGTGCTTCCTTTTCTCTAATGTTATTTTCAGCTTCCTTGATCTCATCAACAATAACTAGTCCACTATGAGGAACATAATAGGCATTCGTAGTAATCTTCTAGTAATCCTCTCCAAGACATCTTAAGTACACCTCCATCCAGTTCTTCCATATAGCATAGTTGATTCCATCAAATCTTGGACTCTCCTTCTTAAAGATAACACTTCCACTTCCAGTTGCCATCTCAAATCACCTCAAGCGGTTAAGCTTCTTCCAGAGTATCTATCTCTAATACTAATTGTTGGCAACAACAATGATATAAAATTGAGAGGGGAGAGTGGGTGAATCGGTTTTCACTGGATCTACCAACTTAACCACAAATATAAATCTGATAGACTGCAACAACAACATGGATAAGAAAATTGATAGTACAACACACAACACCAAGATTTTGACGTGGAAAACCTGGTTAAGGAAAAAACCACGGTAGGAACCTATCCATAATAAGATGATACTTTGTAGTAGTATGTGAAAAATATTATAATGGGGAATGCACCAACATTCAGGAACACTGCCTAGAGCTTACAACTCAAGATACAATAACCTGGAAGGCTACAACCCTCAAGGAAGGTTCACTACCTTACAAGAAAGTCTCACTGACTTACAAAATATTTGGACAACAATCCAAAATCAAATGAACTACAATAATAACATCTGCTAATGCCTGATGACAGTTTCAGTTAAGCACATTTGTCTGCCCTACAAAACCAATCTCTACTCAATACACCACACTGAAAGTTGAATCCCTTGTTCTCACATACATCACTCTCTGATAATGTAGACACAACCTTGACAAATAAATTACATGACTATACCACCTATTTATACAATTCATCAACCTTGACAACAAGGTCGGCTAAACCCTCAACTCACAATTACAAAATTACATCACATGATACAAAGATCGACCATCGGACCAATATAATGATATACATGACATAAGATGGACCTAAATCAAATTTCTAAATGCTCATCACCACTGGTAATCACACCAAGATCAATCGCAACACGCTACACCACCAAGAAAACCACATAATACGAAGAACATCACCAATTCAACAAAATCACCAAGAACTTGCACAACAATCAACACAGATCATCAAAACAAATATGACACAATTAGGAAACATCAACAAACACATTATAATCATCAATAACAACTACACAACCACCACTTATCAAATCTTCATCAATCAAGATTTGAAACTCAAGAGCACTCAAACAACAACAACTATCACAAAGAAAGATAGCTTGTGGAGTACCAAATCAAGAACCATCTGAAATGATGATACATAAGACCACCCCAAACAATATCCCAAAAAATTAGCTCAAGATCTGATCACATTGGAATATACTGGAGGAAATAATGAACTTTGCAAAGCACTAATCTGAAAAAAAGCTAAACTGCAAACTAGGTCATATGATATGATCAGTTAAGCTTTCTGGATCACCAAAACTAATACAGAAAGATATAATGATACTAGAAATACTCCATACACCAAACCATGATCCCAATAAACCAATCTAGAATCACCAGAGCAATAAATCATAGAAATATGCTGACATAAATGACAACAACATATCCTAGCAACAACAATGTCCAACACCCCTCCTCTCTAATTTTTTCTAACCTGACCTTGGTTAGGGTTAGGGTTTTTCAACTATAGTTCATTTTGAGTTATGCCTCAATTATAAAGACAATTTCTATAAATTTCTAAGGGATCTTCTCTTCTTTTCTTCTATAGAAAACTTATGTTTTTTTTTCTGCATTTGTAAAGTTTTGCCTTGCCCTCCATTAATGAAATTAGTCTTCTTGCCTCTATTCAATTTTAGAAATTTGTGTAGTGTTAACTTCTTGCTTGAATGTGATATTATTTGCTTTCTTTAGTTGCAGGTGATTGTGTTGATCCCTCCGTGGATGTTGACTGTGAACCATCTCAGTTCCTCTCTTCATCTTATAGAATTTAGACCTTTACCCTTCTTTAGGAGACTAATCAGGATAGAATATTGTGCATACCTATTGTAGTTCTATTAATGTTTTGTGAAAACATAGGCAGGGAGATCACAGTGCTAATTTGGGTCCAAACCCTTTTTTCCCTTCTTTTAGAAACCCTTCTCTCCCTCCCTTTTCCCTATTAGATCAGTAGATTATACTTTCATGTGTTGGGTTGGTCCAACACTTTGAATCGGATTGAAAGGAAGCCAACCTTCTCCGAAGATTCAACCTCACAACAACGCAAGGTCCCACACTTGGAGGTTGTTTCCATGTTGCACAAGGTTGATAATTGGGATTGCTCATCAAGTGGGTGAACTTTTATGACAACAATAACCAACCAAGGTAAGTCTTGTGCCTACTGCATATTGAATCCCATAGTGATGTGTACCCTATATGTAGTGCAAGATGCATTTGGCAAGTTCCCAATGAAGCTCATGTGGTTCCTATGTAAATCATGAAACCATGCCAACTGTGAAGGAAATATCAGGGCATGTGTGAGTTAATTAGATGAGACTCCAAACAAGTTGATGATACAATGTGGCATAAACAAGTGGAGTGGAACACTTAGCCTCAAGCTTGAATCCTGAAAGAAAGAGAGTTGACGTAGGCTTACAATCAGCCATGTGGAGCCGTGTTAGAAGATCAAGAGCATACTTGGGTTGCATAAGTGTAGCCTTGGAAGGTGATTGTGATATATTGATCCTGAGAAAGTAGTGCAAGAGGCCCAAGTCAATCATAGAAAATCTCCCATGCAAAGCAAATTTGACACTACCAATGATGGATGAGGTGCTCCCCATAAGGATCAAATCATCAACATAGAGCACAAGTATCAAAAGAGAGTCATCTTGTCATAAAATATAAATATTTGGATCAAAATGATGCCTGATAAATCCAATGGAGTTAAGAAAGGAACCCATCTTGGCATATCGAGCCCTAGGGGCCTACTTGAGGCCATAGATAGACTTCCTTAATTTTCAAATCAAAGAAGAATCTTGAATGAATCTTTATGGCTGCTCCATGTAAATCTCCTCTTCGATATCCTCGTGAAGAAAGGAGCTCTTCACATTCATTTGATGTAAAACCCAACCATGAGTTGTGACAATAGAAAGTGTCAAGTGAATAGAGTTCATCTTTGCTATGGGTGAAAAGGTCTCAGTACAGTCAACACCAAGAACTTGTGAGAAACCTTTCATAACAAGTCAAGCCTTGTACTTATCCATGCTACCATCCACTACAAACTTAGTCTGATAGATCCACTTACATTAAACCATCTTTCTCCCCTTAGGGAGAGGGACTAACCCCCAAGTGTTGTTCCTCATCAAGAAACTATACTCTTTCTCCATGGCTAAGTCCCACTCGATAACTCTTGATGCTTCATGAAAGGTCTGTGGATCAAAATCTATAATAATGTAATCTTGATGTTGTGACTGAGTCCTTCAAGTGTTGAAAGGTTCCCCAACAAGAGAACCCACCGATTCAAGAGTCTACCAAGCCCAACAAGGTCTTTTAGGAGATGAAGGATGAGCTTCGTCAATTGTAAGTGGAGCCTGTAGAGGCGTGAGCCTGCAAGTTAGAGTTGAGGGTGAATCATCATTTGAGTCACTATCATCACTATCCATAATGGACGAAGGAGGAGGAGGATGAGAGGCCAAGGTAGGAGAGATTTCCTCAAAGTAAACACTCCTCTCAATAAATACCTCATGTGTCCTTGGATCCATAAGTCAATATGCTTTAACACCCTCAGGATATCCAACAAATATGCAAGGCTTACTCTAAGGTTCCAATGCCTTGTGCTTTTGCGGAGGGATGCAAGACCATGTTGGATACCCAAAGACACTGAAATGTCTCACAATCAATTTCCTACGACACCAAACCTCAAATGGAGTGACACCCTTCAAAGCCTCGTGGGAAACCCGATTTTGGATTTCTATGGCACAACTGATAGCTTCTACACAAAAATATCGACCAAGAAAATAGGAATGAATCATGCATCTACCCATCTCCTTAAGGGTTCTATTCTTCCTTTCTATTTACAACATCATTATGTTGTGGAGTGTAGGCAACTAAGTGCTGAAGATCAATCCCCTCAAGAGTACAAAATTCCCCAGGTTTATTGTTCACATATTCCCTTCCATTGTTTGTGCAAAATATCTTGACTAACTTCCCTGATTGCTTCTCAACATGAGTCAGGTTTATTGTTCACATATTCCCTTCCATGAAGGTGAGGACATAACCGCCCTTGCTAAATAAAGGCACTGGAAATGGGCCTGCTACATCATTGTGAACCAATTGAATAGATTCTAAAGCTCTCCAAGACTTTTGCTTATAAAAATTCTCTTTGAGATGCTTTCCCATGGAACACCTTGAACATACACCTTCTAAAAAATTTATTTGATGTAGACCTGTGACCATGTGCTTAGAGCTTAGCTATTGAAGATAGTAGTAGTTGAGGTGACCAAACCGCTCATACCATAGCTTAATTTTTAAATTTTATAGTAAAAAATATCACCCTCATCACTCTTAGTATAAATTACGACATGTGGTGCCTCCCCACGCTACTTGGAGGACAGGTTCGCCAACTTGTCATTTTGTCCACCGAAGAAGTCCATGTCAGCTTCTCAGAAGTCGTTACCAACTCTATCGATCTGATAGATTCATAGATGAAGACACGACATGAAGATGTCCATACAATGCACTACTATCCCACCAACCTTTCGGCCAGTAGGTGGTCGTTGGGACATTACGACCTGCACCAGGAAGGAATCGTAACACCTCCCTACACGACCATCGATATTCAAAATCATCCCTTAGCCTATATCCTTGGTTTTGGGATATTTCCAAAGGTATCTCCTGGCAGATTGGAGGCTGACTCTTGGAAATTGAAGCTCTTGGAGACACCCCCACCATTTTTGCAACATCGTCGAGCTACCGAGTTTACCAAGCATACCAATACTTGCCAAGCACTAGGGGAGTAATCTAACTCTATCTTGCATTTCCTATATCTCATTTTTTTTTCAATTACCAAATAACGTAGCATTGCCTTTGTATTCGTCTTTACATTCTTCTTTATCAATTTCTTCATCATCTTCCTTTCTTGTGGCTTTTTGGGTTGTGTGTGGAGGTGGAAACACCAAAACAAGGGTCTGACTTAGGTAGGCTCCAAAACATAACCCTCAACATTTTCTCTCTTGCATGTGTGTAGGCACAACTTCGTGAAGAGGATATTATCTTGTGGGAGACTTCATAGCGTGGACCAATTGTGAGATTTCCTTATTATTTAGCATTTTCCTTATTCTATTTTGTAATCCATTTTTTTAAAATTTCCAATATTGTTCAGTTGTTTCATAAGTTTTGTCAGTACGTCCAGAGCTTTCAACTTGGACTCTGCACTCCGTCCGTATAGGACGACAACATGCCATGTTGGTGTCCCATCTCCGCGCGCTCATCCCGAGGACAAAGGCTCTATAGAGTCATCCAGAGACGCTTCTCGGGTGGCTGACGCTCCACGTATAAATTTGTTATCCCCTAGCGCATCTTAGTGCTAGTTTGTAGAGGTAATCAGAAGGACAATTTTTCCTTGAGGATTCATCCTCCTTGAGGTGACAAATTCCCTCCATTACATTATCCTTGAGGTGACAAATTCCCTCCATTACATTTTGATGAACCTGATGTGAAAGGGGATTCGTGTGTGTTTGCTTTTTCTAGTATAGCTTAGTTGCTTTATCTCATTTCCTTTTTCAGTTTAGTATAGTTGTTTTACTTTTCATCACATTCTTTAAAAAAATAAAAAATTTAAATAAATAAAATAAAAAAACCAAAAGCAGCAAACATCTTTTCCCTTTCACATTTTTATCTTAAACACATAAAAAAAATAGTCCTACATGTTTTTTCCAAAGACTTGCATAGGTGTCCTTGTTTCATGATTTGGTTGTCGATTAGCTTATGAGCTTTATAACCTAGACTGCGATAGGAGTTGTAGTCAGGAGGTCATCCAGGAGGAGCTTCCCTCCTGATCCCAATGAGTTCTTGACCTCTCACAATATAAAATCTATTTTGAATGGGGGGTCTTCTCCTTCTAATTTGTAACCTAACTCTCCTAAGAGTTCTATCCCATCTTCCCCTCCTGCTATCGATCATGATTTTGCCATCTTTATCGATTTTGAGTAGATTAATTCTTTAGAGAAGAATCTGAGAGATTTTGAGGGATTGTTGAACTGAGAGAACTTCCTCCCCTAGGTCGAGAAGGTCATCAACACGTTGAGAGACATGTTGATATCTGATAGGAGAGGCCTGGAGATGCTGAGGGCCCTATCCATGATTGTTAAAAACTATGTGCCCCTAGCTGAGGCACCCCCTGTGGACACCTAGTTTGATCTATTTGGGTCCCAGGTCAGTGTCAACATCCCAGGGTTGAGAGCCCACATGGTGGATTCCACCATCCCGAGTATCAATGCCTCCTCCATTCCTTCAGGTTATGCGGGTATGGCTAGTGACTCAACTGCTATTTCCATCACTACCCATATTGCAATTGTCTCTTCCAGTGCCACATCAGTCGACATGTCGTCTGGCGGGAGAGGTGGTGCAGCTCCACCACCTCCTCCTTCACCTACGAACCCAATTCTGAATACTATACTGTAGAACATGGGGCAAATTGAGTTGCAACTCACTTCTTTGGCTTTTGCTTCCAACCAATCATCTACACCCGTGTACTATAGGAAGAGCCCTTTAGACATCACTATCCTGAATACCATCCTTCCAACGATCGCTGAGTTGTGGAAGTTTGATAGGTTCTATGGCGATGATGACCCAAATAGTCACATAGATTCATTTATGACCATGTGAAGTGACTATCACAATCTGAACTTTGTTCTCCTTAAGTTGTTTTCTCATTCCCTCAAAGGGACCGCATTGGAGTGGTACAATTATCTACTTGACCACTCCATCTGCACCTTTGACCAATTGATGGATCTCTTTCTCAAGAGATTTTAGGCTAACATAGGCAACAAGGTCACTATATCTGACCTTGTTTATTGTAAGTAGAAACTAACTGAGGGGGTGACGAATTTTATCTCACGATATCAGGCGATTTCAACTAAGATCCCCTTTTCCCTGTTGGATATCGAGTTGCAACATATGTTCATAGGCAACCTGTAGCTGACATTGAGGGAGAAGTTATCCCTGAATCGTTATCAGAACTTTGCCAGAATGTACTCTGCCTTGACCGATTATCAACACATTGTGACGCAGTGCAAAGACTCTTCTTCAAACCCTCATGGTGGGTCCTTTCCTGGCATGCCCTTAGATGGTCTCAGAAGAATAAAGTCATGGATAATGTAGCGGCTACTCCTCTGATAGCTGCCTCTCAATCTTCACAAAATCGAGTCTTCACAAAATTGAACGACTCTTATTTGAGTATCATGCAGTGGTTGTTGCGAGAGAACTTGATCACCCTACCTTAGCCTAAACCTTTGTCAGATAGCCGACCCTACCCCCGCTGGTTTGATGGGTCAAAGTATTGTCATTACCATCGTGTGCCTAGTCACGATACTGAGAGATGTTATCATCTTAGACACATTGTCCAAGACCAGATCAACAATGGGGCTATCAAAGTTGATGCAAGGAAACACAAGTCGAACAAGTCCATAGATAAAACCAACAGTGACTTGTAGATCTATACCAACCCATTTCCTCCACACTCAACAAATGTGATTTCTACATTTGATCCGGCCTTGGATGGTGGTCCATATGTCAATATGGTAACCATCACCCCTATCATCTCCCCCTACCCAGAAGGGGAAGGTTTCTGACATTCTTATCTCATTCACACTTCTCGATGCCCCATATTGTAGAGATCTCGCTCCTCTCTATATCCCTGATCAATTGAATGGTCAAATTGTCACAAGTGTGATGGTTGACCCCTCCAGCAAAGTTGATGTCATCACGAAGGAGAGACTCTTCATGAATGGATGACATAGGTTGGCCTATGATGAGTGTCACACTATCTTGTGGACCCACCAGGGATTCTCTATCAGCCCATTGGGAAATATCACCTTGACAGTCATGGTAAGCCCCAAGGCGGTGTCTTCAATTTTTACTAGCATCCCTAAGTGTTATCTCTTCCGAGTTAGACTCAGGATTCCATGGTTGATCAACATGGAGGCGGTTCCTTTCGTGGTTTGCAAGTGCTTAAAGTTTCCTCACGAGAGCACAATGCATGTCATCCAAGACACTGGCTATCAATCATTGATTGTCCGTGGGGACTTCTCTTTGGATCACTTCTAGCCTACCCCGATTGGGCCAATGTTTCCTCGTGGTGATCTTTTATACCTTGTGTATTATAAATACAAGATGGGGGGGTTAGCTTCTACATTGATGCAGCCTGTCGTACCCTTGTCACCTCCCACATAAACTTCTGCAACCGAGATCCCAGTCTTGGAACGTGCTGTGCCACATTTTCCTCCATCACAGGGGGTCGAGGCTAAACCTGCTCCACCATCTAGACTTCCTCGTCTACCTAGGACCATGCAGACCCTAGTGGTGTCCTTTGTTCCTGTGACTGCACCTAGTGTAGCTAAAGGAAAGGCACCTTCACTTCCAAAGTCCATGGCCCACCCACCCTTCGAGCTTCCCATCATAGCTGATATCCCTAGGCCATCTCGCCATGTGAAGGGGAAGTGCTCATCTTGGGTTCCTTTATCTCTTCTCACATCTACATCGTAGATCGCATCGATGCCTCCTATTCCTCCACCCACTCCTCGAGTAAAGCGAGGTCAGGTGCCTGTCGCTATGAATGTGGCACCCATTCAGGATATCCCTCTTGTTTCATCGGTTAGGCCTCCTCCCATCCTTGAGTTGAGCCCAGAGGCCTGTCCTATGGAGCATGATGCTCCTAATCCATCTCAAACTATGCTTGGTGGTCCCCACCTCTGTCAAAACCAGCATGTGTGCAAGCGTAAATTCTTCTGACGGGCCCAGGCTCGAGCACGTGATGCTACCTTATAGTTCACTGGTGCATCCTCCAACACTTTTGTTTTAGAGCCTGTTCCTTTGGTGGCTCCTACTTCTACGTTAGTTTCAATTTCACTTCCCATTTCTCCAGGGACCTTTGATGATCCTCCCCCTAAGAGGGTGCAGGTCTTCATCGCTCCTTCCTTGGAGCCTTTGCTTATCCGTTCTCTGCCGGACACTCCACTCTTGTCCGTGCCTTTGGATATGATGCACACACAGGTGGTCTCCAGCACAACTTCTGCTGCTCCACCTGTTTTGCTGCCCCTTCAGCCTGCTATGGTTGATAGGAGGCCTAACACTCCTATCCCATGTAAACACAAGTTTGAGAAGGGCCTTCTTTTGGAGTTTTGATAGTGCAAGTCTTCACAGGTATGTTGTTCATCCCTTCGTTTTCCTATCCCAGTGCCTACTGGTTTTCCTTTTTCTGTTTGCATGATTGAGAATGCCCCGCCTTCTACTGAGTTTGTCACTGCCCCTCTTCCAGAGGCCGACAATCATATTCTTGTTCCATCTTCTCTAAGTGAGTCACCTACTTCCTCTCCAGAGGCCTGCATGTTTGGCTCCTTGGAGTACATTATGACATTGTCTACAATCTTCACACGATCGTTGACCCTCACCTCCTCCAAGCTTTTAGACAAAGACATTGCTGCTGCTTCATCCCTTGCTCTCATTGTTGATGAGGTACCTGGTACGACCCTTGCAATAATCCCATTCTGAGCTCGGCCCCCTCTCCTTATGACCTAGATTGGGAGGATGAGGCTCTTCTTGAGGACGATGATCTCTTGTAGTACTTTCCCCTCCTAAGGGTTGATCATTAGGAATTTATTTTTCATCTCCATCTGCCTGCCTATGCATGTGGTTGTGTTCCCCCATGCTTGCTTTATCTATTTTTTCCCTCCCAGAGGACCCAGGTCACTCCATAGGTACTTGGATACAGGAGATTTACTATTTTTATTTGTTGTGCTCTCCTAAAGGACCCGAGTTACTTTGTAGGTGCTCGGATATAGGGGATTTTCCATCGTACACATTCCTCTATTTTCTTACCTCCTTCTATTTGTCATATCTTGCTTTTCAACATTCGAGGATGATGCAAAGCATTTAGGGAATTCTTTGCTTTCTTCCATGTTGACCCAAATTTTTATTTTATGTTTGTCTTTCTATGCTCTTCTTCAGATCCGACAAATTTGGCACTATGACGATACACCCATCTCATAGTTATACTATATGTCTTTTTGACACTGCTATGGGTTATGATGCCAAACTATTGGATCCCCCTGTCCTCTTGCATTGCATCTTTTGATGTTGTGGACATTTATGTGTCACTATCTACTGGTAGCATTCCACAAAAACATCTTGTTATGTTGACGTGCCACAACTCTTCATCTCCTTAGAATGCCATGTCTTCCATGCATATCATTCTAAGTGGGGGCCATCATATCATCATTTCTGTATTTGTACCTTTATTTTTATGTTTTTTCATGCATTTTCTTTATCATGTGCGCCTAGGTGGTGGCCAAACCACTTGATCTTTTCTTTCCAAGTTCACCTAGGTGGGGGAAAAACCACTTGATCTGTTCCAAAGATTCCCTACATGGAGGCTAAACTATATTTCCAATCTACATCATCTTTCTTGCCTTGGTAGAGGCTAATCTACTTTGTTCCAATTCCAATTGCCCTATCGCATGGAAATCTAGCATGTTTCTACCCATGCCGACTAACTTATCTACCCTATCGCATGGGGATCCAACACCTCACTACCCCTGCTAGTATACCAATTTTCCCTATCATGTGGTTATCCACATCGACGTTCCAATTTGCCCTATCGTATGGTAATCCATATTGGCTTATCATGCCCTATCATATGACTCTTGGCATGGCACATCATGCTAACCATATCGACATATCCTGTACCGATGGTGGCCTCGTATCTTGTATCTTTTCGTCAATAGGGACTTTCCTCCATGATGAGGCTTGTTCTTGTTGTGCTTTGTTCCAACTTCTTTATCATATCTTATCATCCATCAAGATAGACTGCAAATAGGGTGTTATGATGTTCCAAGTACCGATTTCTATTCCAAAATTCTAGCATCATATCATCGGGGGCAACTTCATTTGATCAATGAGCATTTGCTTTCCTATCGTGATATTTTATCCTCTTCACCTTTTCTACCATTCCTACTTTAGCTTCGCATCTCTCAATGAAGACATGCTTGCTAAAGTGGGGGCAAAATGTAAAGTGAAAAATATCACCCTCATCACTCTCAGTGACAATTGCGATATGTGGCGCCTCCCCCATGCTACTTGGAGGATAGGTTTGCCAACTTGTCCTTTGGTCCACCGAAGAAGTCCATGTCAGCTTCCCCAGAGGTGTTACCAACTTTGCCAATCTGATATATTTGCGGACAAAGATGCGACGTGCTACCGTCCCACCAAACTGCTAGCCAATAGGTGGCCATTGGGACGTTATGACCCGCGTCAGGAAGGAACCATAACGCCTCCCTATGTGACCACCAACATTCAAACTAATTCGTTAGCCTATATCGTTGGTTTTGGGACATTTCCAAAGAGATGTTTTGGTGGATTGGAGACTCACTCTTGGAAATTGAAGCTCTTGGAGACACCACCACCATTGTTGCAACATCATCGAGCTACCAAGTTTACCAAGCATACCAATACTTGCCAAGCACTAGGGGAGTAATCTAACTCTATCATGCATTTCCAATATCTCATTTATTTTCCAATTACCAAATAGCATAGCATTGTCTTTGTATTCATCTTTACATTCTTCTTTATCATTTTCTTTATCATCTTCCTTTCCCTTGGCTTTTTGGGTTGTCCGTGGAGGTGGAAACACCAAAACGGGGGTCTGACTTAGGAAGGATCCAAAAAACAACCCCCAACATTTTCTCTCTTACATGTGTGTAGGTACAAATTCGTGAAGAGGAGATTATCTTGTGAGAGACTTCATACCGTGGACTGGTTGTGAGATTTCCTTATTCTTTAGCATTTTCCTTATTTTGTTTCATAATCAAAGTTTTTCACTATTTCTAATATTGTTCATCTATTTCATAAGTTCTGTCAGTGCATCCAGAGCTTTCAGTTCAGACTCTGCGCTCTATCCTTACAGGAGGACAATGCGTCGTGCTAGTGTCCCAACTCTGTGTGCTTCTCTCGAGGACAAAGGCTTTGTAGCACCATCTAGAGATGCTTCTCGGGAGGCTGACGCTCCTCGTATAAATCTATTATCCCTTGGCTCATCTTAACGCTAGTTTGCAGAGGTAATCAGAGGGACAATTTTTCCTTGAAAATTTGTCATCCTTGAGGTGACAAATTCCCTCCATTAGATGAATTTGAATGAGTGCTCAAGGCCATAGAAGGAGATCGATGCATAAAGCAGGAGAATGAATAAATCCATGAGTAGTGATTGGCTTGTCCTACTGCTACCAAGGCATCATTCTCAAGTTCTTTTACCACAATTGAATGAGGTGTAAACTCAACTTTATTCCCATTTCCACAGTGGTTGATTTGGTAGATAGATAGGAGGTTGGTGGTCAAGTTAGGAACATAGAGAACATTCTCAAAAGTTCCATCACCAATTGCAACTAAACCCTTCCCTTCAACTTCTACTTGTGTATCATCACCGATGAAAATGTGAGGAACCTTAGATGGCTCTAAAGAGGAAAACTACTACATTGTAGAACCCATATGATGAGAGGCACCCAAGTATTCATTGCTATGTGTATACACTAAAAAATGGCTATGCCTAATTAAATAAATATTTATTATTTATTTAATAATTATTCTTCTATTAAATAATTAAATTGAAAAGTTTATTTATTAATTCATTTAGTCTTTCTTCTATATCAATCTTATTAAATATTACTTATTTAATCATCCATTATCAATTCTTCTAAAGTCTTCTACAATTATTTAAATCCCCTTTTCCACCTCACTTCATCTCCACATCACTCAATCTTTCCAACTCATATGTATGTGGCTAAAGAAATTAATTCTTTTCAATTATTAATTAGCCATATTAAAGCATAACCTCTATTTCGTAGTTGAGAGGATGAGTACGTACACTTAGTTCTCAACTTCCCTATATTCTCTCCACAACTCCTACATCTTTGGAGGAGGTTGTCTCCACATCATCGTGATCAACTTTCACTTGTCCTACATTTCCTAAATCTCCTCCAACCATCCTATATTCTTGGGGTCTTCATCTTCAGTCAAGGTGAGTGTAGTGTCGTAAATTGTACGCACTTGCTAGGGTGGTACAATTTCACACCTAGTTTAGCACCCGCCTTGGCGCATTTTGAATTTTGCATTACATTTCCCCTTTAGCACTTAATTAATTAAATTAATTAGGTCTAAGGTCCTATTTTATCATCTCCCATATCATAAAGTTGGGCCCTTTCATTAAAGTGTGCCCCTTTCATTTTATTCTTCCAATACATCATTTAATCAAAAACCCTAATTAGGTCCTATTTTGAACTTGGGGGCTTGATTTCGGGGGTCAAAACATCTCGAAATCACCTGTAACTTCGGGATTCTCTCTAAAATCATCATATCTGACGACCCTGAAAATTTGGTGAAAAGTTGTCGGGACCGTGGCGCTCGGTGCACATGGTCCCGGACATTTTGCCCGAAATTTTGGGAGCACGATCCAATCATAAAATAAAGCTTAACCCCAAGAAATTGGCGGGATATTCAATCTCTAGGTCGGCCAAAAGACGAAATTACGACCTAGGGTTTCATACATAAGAGCTCTCTTTCTTCATTTGAAAGGATCCGATTTTTGATTTTTAGGACCTCATATGCAGTGAAAGAGCAGATCTTGGAAGACTTCAACAACATTCGACATCCATCTATCAAGCATTATCAATTTCATTCATCCATTTAGGGCTTGGAAGACATTGAAGAACAATACGAGATTACCGACTGAAGATTGGCTTGTACTCCTCCCTTGAGGGTTGGGTATGATTTCATGTTGTTTTCATGTCTTTGCATAAGCTTCAATATATCCTTTATTCATGCTTTAGATCACTTTGCATCTTGATTTAGAGAATTTACATTATCATTTACAAGCAATTAGGGTTTACTTTCTAGGTTGCTCTAGTTTGCTTTCTTGCATTTAAGGACCTTGCACACACACTAGGTCTGCACACACAATACATTTTACAATACAACTTGGCTATTCGTGGAGGTGGAAATCACCGAAGCGGGGGTTTGACTAAGGCAAAACCCTATATAGCCGCCCAAACACCTTTTCAGATATAAGTGCAGGTTTCGGGACTTGGACGACGCCGCAGGTTGCAGATCCGGGAGAAGCAGACTGAGACCGACCTTCCCACCAAATTTCAGAGCAAAAGACCAGGACAAGGGTGTGGGGCGCCCTGGTCCTACCAGGACAGGGGCGCTGGGCGCCCTGGTCCTCCTGACAGACAGCATTTTCAGCATTTTTGACAGCTTTTTCCAAAGTGCAAAACAGCAGTTTCCGGAGCAGTTTCAGGGGCAGAATCAGGACAGTGGCGCTCGCGCCCCCGTCCCGAACATTTTCAGTCAGATTTTAACTCCGGGTACGCATTTTCATTCTTGTCTTATCCTTGTGTTTACAGCTTTCCATCATTTAAGTTCAATTCTGTAATCTTGTTATTAGTTCATACTTGCACTTTGAGGTTAGGGATTGAACTTGCATCATTTCATCTTTCAATTACAACAAAGGAATAGAAATCCTAATAGGTAGCCCGTGGCTCTCTCTTCCACAAGAAGAAGTAGCCAATTGTGTGATACCTCTAGGCTCTTTCGTATTCCACAAATGTGTGCTTGAAAGTGAGATTAGGGCATGTTTGCTTAGTGTCACTTTTTCCCCCACACAGTGAGTATCTTGCCACTTGGACTCCCCTTCCTCCTTTTTCTCTCACAATCCAACTAATCCTTCATAGCCATAAATCTTGCATGATTCAATCTCAACCGTTGATCTCTTCCACATGGGGTTTTGCTCATGAAAATCTATAAAAAGAGCATTTCTCTAGCATTTTGAATCTAGTAGTTATCTTACATTCACGTGAGTTTTTGAACATTCAAGCATTTCAAGCAATTCACAATGTGCCTTTTGCTCTTAGGTTTAATAATTTTCATATAGTTGCATAAATCATTTAACTTTGCATACAACATCCAATTATCAAGAGTTCATTCATCATTTGTCATCTTGGAAGCTACAACCACTGCAATTTGAGAGCAGCATATGCAACAAGATCAAAGATGATAGGACACAATGAGACAAGAAGTCGAGGTTTACTATTTTAAGTATTTCTCTTTTAATTGTTTCATTTGTAATTTTGGAGTTGCATGTAGGTTTATATTATTATGAAACTAAAATATGTGGGTTCATTCTTCAAATATTTCCAGGTTACACATTTTGGCACCCATCGTGGGGCACGAGCCTCACTTTCTATCTTCTGTATTTCATTCTTGTATTTTTAGCAGTGCAACACATTTGTAAAGCTTTTTAACTCTTGTAATACTTTTTAGCGCATATGTTTCTTTCTGTAGTGCATTTGCACTTTTTGGTAGCGCATATGTTAGTTTAGGTGGCACATTCATTAGCATTTAGCGCATTCATAACATAGTTTAACACATTTGTAGTGTAGGGTAGTGCATTTGCATTTAGGTTTAGCGCATATGAAGGTAGTTTTAGTGCATTCACATTTCTAGCGCATTTGCATTTCCAAATTGCAATTTGCGGGTTTTTCTTCTAACGCTTACAACTCTTTTCGACCGTTGAAGACAAAATCTCTCAAACTACTAACTGGTGGTTTTGCCGATGTTCTACATGAATTGATACATCTAGAATAATTAGGGGATAGTAAATTTGTCATTTTTGCTTCACATAGCTTAATTAGGTGGTCAATTTACAACATGCAACTTGCATCTTTGTCTTCTTAGAATAGTTGCACTTAGAATAATCTAGGGGATTAATTCATCAATTGTTTACGGTATTACACAAAGTGGTAGGTTATTATGCTAGATCACCTTAAATAGGTGATCAGAAAACTAGTCCCACTTTCTAGAATATGTAACCTTTAGAGGGCCTACCTCCCAAGTAGCCCTTAAGGCTCGGTGAGAGGCAATGACCCAAGTGGTAATGGGTTAAAGCCAAGCTCTCCTGATCTACTATAAATAAACTTGGTTATGAGGAAAGTTGCAATTAATGGGTGCCAATGTGTCATACTAACATTATGACTCCCCATAAACCCTATAGAGCACAACCTCTATAGGCAAGGAGGCCTTCCTTAAAAGAGCCTAACACACCACATGTATGACCACCCAAACGGATGTCTAGACTAAAAACTCTTGTTTAGAAGCCAAAAACCTTCTAGCTATTAGTACAGGAGGTCAGACCTTTGATGACACTCACATTCTTATGGTTCTTAGTAGAGATACGATGTTTTCCATGAGGATTTTTCATGGGAATTGATGCTTGGCTACCTCAGAGAAGTGAGTATCATGGAGTTGAGCTAGTGGGGTCAATCATCTAAGTATCCGCTTTGAATAAGTGTAGTTAGGGAAACCCACGTGAGATCCAATAACTATTGTGCAGACCAGCCATAAGAATCATGCTTGTCTTTTTAGTTTACTTTTCCAAACAGTGTATCCGTTGTGTTTGTGTTACGTTCTCATCAAGAAGAGAAACAAACATTTTTTTTGAAACAATAGATAACTGAAAATTTTGAAGGAAAAACATAGAATCATGCATTTAAAATGCAAAAAACTGCATTTGAGAAATTCTATAGTGCATTTGAATAATAGTGTAGTGCATCTGCAAAACTTTTTAATGCATTTGTAAAACTTTTTGGTGCATCTGCTAAACATTAGTACATTTGAACAATTATATAACACATATACCATGTAGAGTCCCGCATTTAAAACACGGTGTAACACATTTGTGCATTTCTATAGTGCATTTGTTAAAACCTGTAACACATTTGATCTAGCACATTTGCAACAAAGGGTACTTCCAATAGACACAAGAAAAATTTGAAAACAGATTTGGATACCCATTTTAGAGAAGATTTCATTTTGACCATCAGAGACTTCATAGCTAGTCAAACAGCTAGGGTTCTTGAACATTTTGTACATAAAGCTAGATCACACTTAAGGTTTTTACAAGTATTCATCTCAAAAAGTTTTAGATCCAACATTTTAAAGTGCATAATCACTGATATTTGATAATTTGTTCTTACAAACATAGTTTCTCATTAGGATTTATCATCCTTTATCACAAAACTACAAAGCTTGATCAGATTAGCCTCATTCTTTGCATTGGATATATCATTCCTCTTTGAACTTGGTCATATCAAAATTTCACAAAATTTGCACTCTCATTAGGATCCAAAACATGCAAATTTCACATACTCATATGACCATTTCGTGTCGTCTCAAAAAGAGAAAATTTAGTTATAAAGCACTCTTGAAATAGAGAAGGTTTCTATACATAAACCAGAAACTTCTGTTGAAACATCGCATATTTTTACACTGCTATCATGAGCACCTACGCGGTCCTGGAAATGAGTTTGAGGAAGAACCTTTGAGAACGTTTGCTTTAGCACAAAGAAAAAGATTATCACAAGAACTCAATAGAGGAGGTAGTATCAACTTAACATATTTAACTAAACAATTTATCACCTATTGAGTCACATATCGAAAGTCAAAATATTCAATTTTTTAAATCAATCACTAGCCAGTTTGGACTAGAGCTCAACACGAGCAATTGAAATGACAACAATAAATACAAATAGAGAAGGAAAAGCTTACTTTTAATTAATTTGAACACATAGATAAGGAAGAGGAAGAAATTCATGTGACCATTAGATAACTTCAACGAGATCCTAAATTTGACAAACTAATGGAAAAAATGTTAGAAACCCAAAAAACAAAAATACTTCTTGATGTTGGCAAGATCAGGGGCTAAATTACCCCAAAGTTTTGATCTAGAAATCCTGAGAAAAAATGCCAAATCAAGTCGTACTCAACACAACAATGGCCAAGATAACGACAACATAAATCGGGTGAATAATGATACCGGAGGAGACAATGATGATACAACTATAAACCATGATGATACCACAAGGAACCAAGATGAAACAAGAAGGAATCGGGGTGACACAAGAACTCATCAGGATGCAAGGAGAACCCATGTTGATAATCCTCTTTTAACTCTCACTCAACAAATGCAAACATTGCAACAACAGATACAAGATATGCAGAATGGAACAAGTGCTAAAAGATATTACTTGGAGGATATCTGTCCATATCCTTTTGACAAAAGTTTGAACATGGTGCCATTCCCACAACATTGTTAGATCCCAAAATATGATAAATATGATGGGAAAATAGATCCTCAAGATCACATTAGGGAATTTTGTACCATGAGTATGGAATTTGCACATAATGAAACCTATCTCATGCGTTTATTTCCTAGAAGTTTGACTGGACAATCAATGGAATGGTTCTTTAAATTACCAGCTGGGATTAGATCATTTGAGGAGCTTGTGAACAAGTTCATTTCACAATACTCATATAGCATACACCATGAGATAAAAATGTTGTATTTGTGTAACATCAAGCAAAAGAATGGGGAATCTTTCATGGTCTTTCGACAATGATGGGGATAATTATTTAATAGATACCCTAGACCAGTGCCAAATCATGAGAAAATGGACATCTTCATTGACAATCTTACAAGTAAAATAAGTTATAGACTCAAGTTACAATGTCCTCCTAGTTTTGCAAAAATGATTGAAAATGGTTTAAAAATAGAGGATTCTATGGTCAAGAAAGGAGAATTGAAACTCTAGAAGGAGGGAAGTAATTCCTCTTACTTTAACAATAACAATAATAACAACAACAACAATCACAACAAAAATGGTAAACCAATATTTTGGACAAAGAACATAAATGTTGCTAATGAGGGAGTATCCAATAACAATGGTGTTAAACCGAAACAACCTATTTTCAATCTCTCAAGTCGAGCACTAGTGAATAACCAAGAAAATAATAAACCAAAACCTTTCTTTTCCAGCACTCGTAGAAAATTTACCAACATTGGGGAACCATTGGAATCGGCAATAAAAACTCTTCTTGCAAACAAGTTAAACACATTACTAGAAGCAACAGATTTTGAGCCTAAAATTAAACCGAGTTGGTGGAATGACAACCATTTTTGTGATTTTCATAGAAACAAGGGACACCAAACTAATGATTGTCAAAGGATAAAACATCTTATCCAAGATTTAATTGACAATGAGGTTATCACAGTGGATGGTCACAAAACGAATGAATCACATTTAGCCTTCAAAATTCCACCCCCTAACTATGAAAAGGGTGGAACATCAAATGCACAAAATGACAAAGGAAAAGAAAAGGTAAATTATGCTCACACCTATGCCAATGTAGTAAACACCATCATTATTAAGGATAAAATACCTTTAGAACCAGTGCATGCCATTACTCGAAGTAAGGCTAAGGTAACATTCCCAAGTGTAACGAATGATAGAACATCTATCTTGAGGCAATATAGCTTAGTAGATCATTTGCAAAAAACACCCGCATAGATATCAATCCTAGAGCTCATAAAAATCTCACCAACACATAAGGAAATATTGGAAAAGGCTCTAGTAGAAACAACAATCTCTAAAGAATTGGATGTTGATCAATTTCAAAACATGGTCGGACATCTCATAGCACCTCATTGTTTACTATTCGCAGAGCATGATGATGTATCATTGCAACATCCTCATAATGCTTCACTGCACATTGAAGTGCTTATTCATAAAACACAAGTCAAATGTGTTCTCATAGATGGAGGACCAGGCTTAAATATTTGTGCATTGAGTTTGCTAAAAGCTTTGGGTTTTTTCAAAAAATATAGTGGATCCTAGAAAGAGGATAGGAATCAAAGCATATGATGAAGAAGAATGTTCTTCAAAAGAAACAATGGTTTTACCACTCAGAATAGGACTGGTTCCTAGAGATACAGTTTGTCAAGTCTTGGACTTGAATTTATCCTATAACATTCTTCTGGGCAGACCATGGATACATGATATGCAAGCAGTCCCATCATTATATCATCATGGTGTAAAATTTCCCTATAATGGACAAGAGATAACAATTTCAGTAGATTCAACTCAATATTGTAGCAATTTGAAGCCAACTCAGGATGCAATAGTTCCTCATAATAGAGAAGCATTCTCTCATATTCCATCATCTCAAGAGACATTATTCACATCAACCTTAGAAGGTTTTGATAAAAAGATGAAATTGAATGATGAAGAAATGGGAAAGTATTCTTTACAAGCTTTACCACTTTCTCCAAAATCTTGTGGAAAACCGACAAGTTCACAATCACAAATCCCACAAAAATCTCTTCAAATATTTGATGGAGAATTTGTCAGAGATAGGACATTATTCAAAGAAACTGAAGACAAAGACATCCTTAATTGGTTATACAAGGATGAAGAAGAGACCAGAGCAACAACTTAGAGGTCACTATCCCTATAGAGCAGTATGGTAATGGATTCAGAATCATGCAAAGAATGGGATACAAAGGAAAAGGCCCTATTGGCAAGCATCAAGAAGGAATCATAGAACCCATCCAACCTCATTCTCAACATGATAAGGACAAATTTAGACTTGGGTATGGGCAACATACTCAACCTATAAAAAGTCAGGATCACCATCAATATCACCAACGAAACATGAAAGCAACACAAATGGAACAATCATCACAAGAATTGGCACAAAAACAAGTAGCTGAAGAATCTGTTAAAAAAAAAAGGGAAGAAGAGTATGCACAACAAAAAGAAGAACTCGCCATTGAAAGGGAAGATACTTCTTATAAATGGATCCAAAGATTGCAACCAAGTAAAAAACTTGATCAAGCTAATTTAGAACAGGCGACAAAACACGTATCAATCTCACCATCTGATTTGTCAAGTGAAGAAAATGAAGATAAAAAAGGCTTAGGGAATAGGCAAGTTAATACAAAGAAAGAAACATCTTCCACCAAACAAAAAGATGAACATGTTAGAAAATAAGAAGAAGATAACAAGAGAAAACAAGAAGAAGTAATAAAATTAGTCTCAAATCAGCAACCAGAAAAACAAAATAGTATAAAATCCAAATCAATCCCCAGTCAACAAGGACCAAAAATTGGAAGAAGTGAAGCAAAACTGATAGCAAGCCAAACAGAAGAAACAATCAGTCCAAAGGAAGCCGAGTATGAAAGAAGAAAAGAAATGGTAAAGAAAATAGCAGAAGCTACCCATAATCTATATGAGCAAATATGTAGATTACAAGAAACTAGTGAAACTAACTCACATGAGTGGGAGTTTGATACAAATTCTAAGACGTCTTCTGAAGAATTTTGTGACACAAAAGATGTATATGTCAATATGGTCCATTCGTTTGTGGGACACATGTCAGTGAATAGACCACTTGAGAGAGAATCACAAACTACCCATTCTAACTTTACCATAGCTAATTTGAGAACGATCAGGAGAGTATATCTTAAAGAGAGTGATATCCTTAACTCTACTGACATACCCACAAACTTTGAAAACTACTTTATGACCATTGAGACCTTTGAGACTGATCAAGTAGATGATTGACCCTTAGTCCACACATAACTTATTGACTGGAAAAATCCTAAAATCATTGAAATTGATACCTTCCCAAATGACCATGCTATATCTATATGCCTTAATGTTGCTGAACCCATAAAACCGAAAAGAGCTTCCACCAGTGAATCAAATAATGTTTCTTATAGTCAGGAGGGCATCAAATCTTCCACTTGTAAAAGTGAAATAACAAAACAAAGAAGAAGGTCTAATGCTGAAAACTATTTTATGGCAACATTAGATCAATCAAAAGATAAAATAAACGACGTATCTAATGGTGAAAACCTCCTTGAGGCGGCAGAAGATGGAAGATTTGACACTCTCCCAGAATATTTTCAAGAGAGATTAGCTATTGTGATAGAACCTACAAAGGCAGTTAATATTGCTACTCCAAAGAATCCCGAAATTCTTCATCCTACAACATCCTTATCAGAACAAGAAAGACATGGCTATAGCAAGTTTTTCATAAAGATGCAAATCAACTTTGCCTAGTCATACGCTGATATGCCAAGACTTGACCTAGATCTCATTATGCATCATCTCAATGTCACTCCAAGAGCTAAACTCGTCAAACAAAAAATCATAAAGATGCACCCTCATATTGCTCTTCTTGTCAAAACAGAGTTAAAGAAACTATTGGATGTAGGGTTTATATGACCAGTCACATATCTAGAATGGGTGTCAACTATTGTACCTGTATCAAAACCAAATAATAGTATCAGAGTGTGCATGGATTTAAGGGACTTGAACAAGGCATGCCCAAAGGATGACTTTCCATTACCAAGCATCGATATTATTGTAGATCACACAACACGACATGAAATATTCTCTTTAATGGATGGCTTCTCGAGGTATAACCAAATTAAGATAGCCCTTGAGGATTAAGAGAAAACAACCTTCATGTGCCCTTGGGGTGCTTTCTGTTGGAACATCATGCCATTTGGCCTCAAGAATGCTGGAGCTACTTATCAAAGAGCTATGACAACCATTTTTTATGATATGATGCACACCTTCATGGAAGATCATGTGGATGATATACTGGCAAAGTCACACACCAGAGAAGAGCATTTGGAGATCCCAGACAAGATTTTTGACAGATTAGAACAATATAAGCTGAAATTGAACCTAAAGAAGTTTGCTTTTGGAGTTACATCAGGTAAACTCCTAGGGTATATCATATCTACTCATGGCATAGAAGTTGATCCAGCAAAAGTACAAGCTATAATGCAAATGGAATCTCCGAAGAATATCAGTCAATTGCGTTCTTTGCAAGGGAGGTTGCAATCAATAAGAATGTTAATAGCTCTATTGGCTGATCGATGTCATCCATTTACTCACCTATTACACAAAAATACTCCATTCAGATGGGATGACAAATGTGAGGAATCTTTTACACAAATCAAGGAGTACTTGGTAAATCTACAAATGCTAGCATCACTAATTAAAGGAAAACCATTATTGCTCTACATCTTAGCTATAGATGTATCATTAGGAGCTCTCCTGGCACAACATGACACTGAAGGGAAAGAAAGATCAATATACTATATCAGTAGAACCCTGGTTGGCTATGAGTTAAACTACACAACAGTGGAGAAAACAGGCTTGGTAGTGGTATTCACAACCCAAAAGTTGCGACATTATATGCTCACATACTATGTTAAGTTGATTGCAAAGATCAACCCTCTAAAGTATCTTCTTAGCAAGGAAACATTAATAGGTTCACTGTCTAAATGGGTCATGGTGCTGAGTGAGATTGACATTGAGTATGTTGATCAAAAATCCATAAAAGGACAAGTGATCACAGATCAACTAGCTGAAACACCCCTGCACAATGATGCACCCTTACATATTGAGTTTCTTGATGTAAATGTTCTCACTATCAACAATATGACTTGGGAGTTGTATTTTGATGGCTCCTACACACAACATGGATCAGGTGTAGGAATTTATTCATAACACCTCAGGGTCACACTATTCCTAAATCACACAGGTTGTGCTTCCCATGTACAAACAATACTGCAGAATATGAGGTGCTAGTCATCAGAATCAAGATGGATATTGAATGGAATATCAAATAGTTACATGTCAATGGAGATTAACAACTAGTTATCAACTAGATAAATGGTGAATACCAAACCAAGGATGATAAACTGATGCCCTCCAAGAAATTGGTTGAAGGTTTCAAGAAATAATTTATTAAAAATTACATTTGTTCAGATTCCAAGGAATGAGAATAAAGCAACAGATGCCATGGAAACAATAGCATCTCTTATATAAAATCAAGAGCGTTATGAATTCCTGGTGGAAGAAATCTTTTTTCCTGCCCCTGATTCCCATAATATCCAAATTGTCTGCAATATATCCGGAACTGATGGCTCACTGTATAGCCAAACCTATCTATACTTAAAAGATAATATCCTTCCCCCAAACTTATCCCAAAATTAGAAGCGAAACTTTATCCGTCAATCATCCCGTTATACCATTATTGCCGATATCCTTTATAGACGAGGTTTGGATAACACTCTCCTAAGGTGTCTCAAACGTGAAGAATGGAAAAAATCTCTAAACGAAGTTAATGAAGGTATATGTGGCACACATTCAAGTGGTCTTATGTTGGCTAAGAAACTCATTCGATTGGGGTACTATTGGCCTAGTATGGAAAGAGATTCTTTCACATATGGTAAAAAGTGCAAACAATGTCAGATTCATGACAATCTTATCCATGCACTGACACAAGAATTGCATCCTTTGGCAGGATCATGGCCATTTTCTCAATGAGGACTGGACTTGGTGGGAAATATTAACCCTTCATCTACAAATGGACACAAGTTTATTTTGACTACAATTGAGCACTTCACTAAATGGATTAAAACAGTGCCTTTAACAACAGTGACAGGAAAAAAAATGAATCTTTCATCCTTAATTACATCGTCTATCACTATGGCATTCCCATCTCCATTATCACTGATAATGGAAGACCTTATAAAAATCAAGATGTGAAAGAACTATGTGAGCAATTACAAATCCAACATAGGTTCTCAACACCATACTATCCTCAAGGGAATGGACAAGCTGAGGCATCCAACAAAACAATTCTCAAAATCTTGAAGAAGACAGTTAATGAGGCTAGTAGGGACTAGCACATTTAGTTGAATCCTGCTCTATGGGCTTATTGCACTAGCATTTGTACACCAACTAGAGAAACTCCATATTGCCTTATGTATGGATCAGAAGCAATCCTACCAATTGAAGTAGAGATACCTTCTCTACGTGTGTCACTGAAGGGACTCATTCCAGATGAGGAACATAAAGTATGGAGGTTGCAAGAACTGGAATTGTTACAAGAGCATCGCCAGAATGCTTCATATCACCTAAGAGCATATCAAAAAATAATGGCAAGGAGCTATAATCACAGAGTTAATCCTAGAGTATTTCAGTTGGGAGATCTTGTTCTCAGGGAAAATCCATGCAACTAGCAAGATAGAGAGAAAAAGGGAAAGTTTGAACCAAACTGGTTGGGTCCTTTTATCATAGTAGCTACATATGGATTTGGAGCTTACAGGTTGTCTACACCAGAGGGTGAATGGTTTGAGGAACCAATCAATACCATGCACCTGAAAAAGTTCTATCTAAAATAGCAGAGAAAATCCATAAAAAGCAGAAAAGAGGAAAATACAAACCGATATGTTCACACAAGTGAGAATCCTGCCGATATGTTCATGAAGGCAGTTCCACAGGAGAAGCTGATTTCTTCATCAATTTCTGTTGGTCTTCTTGATTGATAATTGTGGAATTTATACCAGTCGAGTCCTAGTGTTTTATCCAACGGATGTTGCATGTACAGTGGTGTCATGTAGTATCAGTCTCCTATTGGGAGATTGTTCGGTGTGGAGCCTGATCAGTCTCCAAGTGGGAGATTGTTGAAATGTGGTGACTGATCAACAAAGTACTATACACTCAGCACGTATCCTTGCTAGGGTTTGGGGCCAGGTCAGGCGCCGGCAGGGGTTCAGGGGCGGGAGCCCCTGAGAAATTTTTTTTTGGGTATTTTTTTGATGAAAATCGACATTGTAATAAAACCCTAAAAAGGCTGACTTTATTGTTGCCCTAAAAATGCATGTTATAAGTGGTTGGGATGCTTAAGGCATGTGAAGGTTGATGTATTGTTTTTGCTAGATAATAAGAAATATTGGACGACTATATATGGTGGACGTAACCCATTCTGAGTGAACCACGTTAAATCTTTGTGTTATCTGTGTCCTGTTTTATTTCTTTATCTTTTGTATTTAAATCTGCATATAATTGTTAGTTCATATTTGCTTTGGATCTGCTTGAAACCCTAACAGATCTCCCTACCTCGACTGCACCAATTAGGTTCATTTCATTAATAATTTAAAATTGATTTAGTTCATTGGTTCATTATCATATTAATTAGTTGCATTTAGTTCCATTTGCATATAGTGTCTCATTATAAGCATTTCATAAAATATCATTTCATCTATCATTTAGAACAAGTCATCATATCGTTTAACATCATCATATGCACATACAATCCATAGGAATAGGAATCATAAGAGTATCATAAATATAAAAGACATTATCATAAGTGCAACAAAAAATCATTATAACATCATCATATGTAGAATGATGTCATCATAATAAATGCATACATCATCACATAATCATTCATATAAGCAATGTATATAGATCATATCATTATAATCATCATATAGATCACAACATAATTATCATCATCTAGATAAAGCAATAAACTCATCATCATATAGATCATCATGTAAAAATCGTAATTAGGAAATCATCACAACAGTATGCATGAACATCAAAGTAGTATCATATAGAGTCCATCAATGTTTGCATACCCTCATAAAACATGATAATATCCAAGTATACAATGATATAAAAAATCATCAATAATGTACAAGTCCCATATGGTAACATCAAAGATAAAATCAAGTCTCAAAATGCATCATGTGGAAATGCCACTAGAATCTGTAGGTATTTGACGAGAGGGATTTGCACCACCAGATGGTCCTGCCCCTGGATCATGGTCCCTAAGAGGTGGTCCCATGACTCCTCCGCTCTCTGTCTGACCATGTGTGCCTAATCGCTGTGTGGTGGAAACATAATTGTCCGCCCTCTAACTCTGAGGAACCACACTCTCATATAGCTTGCTCTAGTAAAGAATCTCCTTCCCAATGCGTACCATCTCCCTCACTGTGTCTTTTGTAAGACCTCCAGTGCTCGTCTTTTGTATATGCTTTTGCATGTTCTTTATCTGCCCATACCACTCAATAGCAGTATCTATCTCATGTCTAGAAGTATCTCTCTGTAAGGTAAGAGCCTGAATATATGCCTAAAGTTGTGTAATATGTACCCTCAAACTGGCAGTATCATCCTGGTCCTCAGGTGCATCATCATGCATCTGCACATCATCTCCTCCTGCCTCATCATGCGACATATCTCCCTCTGCTAGGCATCCACCCGCTGTATCCTAGTAATCCTACATCTGATCAAAGGCACACCATCCTTTGAATCATCATCAAAGCTCTCCTCATCAAATCCTCTGTGAGATGCCAACACACCTGGATCATGACCAATCTGACCAAACTGAAGAGCTCCACCACCTCTCCCCTCCCACTCTGTCAGCCCCTATCTGATCCAGCTCCTCGACCTCCATCTCTCCCACCAAATCTTCTTGCATTAGGTAGTAATGGCCTCTATCCAAATTCCCCATCCTTGCATCCCTTCCTACCATGGGTAATAATGGTCCTCTAACACGAACACCAAAGGGTCCTCCCCGAACACGTGCTCGACCGCCTCTCCTTCCGCCTCTCTCACCCCCTCTCCTCCTACCTCTGCCATAATCTCCCTCACTTCCATCTCCACCTTGACCACCCCATTGTCACCTCCTCTTCCTCCATCGAGGGCCATCCTCATCATCATCCTCATCCCTTGAGCTAGGTGGTGGATCTGTAGGATCTATAATCTGTGGGAATGGATGAGCTGCTAGATATCTCGCGTACTCCTCTGTAGTGCCAACATCTAATACATGTGGTCGCAAGTCAAAAGGAACCAATGACATATCTATAAACTATATATATGCATCATCAAATGAGAGTGAAGGACCCCAATCTCTCTTGTCCTTGTATGTCCGTGCATACATGGCGACACCTTGTGGCATACCCTATGACATGCCGAACTATCTAAGAACTCGTTGAATGGGCTATCTCTCAATAACAAATGGAGTCCGACCAATCAAGTATCTACTCTGCATGATAACTGGTAGTGATCTAGCATCATCCATCCATGGCTCGTAATCTACATAAGGTCTTCAAACTACCAAGTCCATGGTATCTAATACCCATCTACAGATGCCACGGTACATATAAATTTAAGGTTGTCCATCTCCTCACACTCGATCATGAATAGGACATGTGATCGATATGTGCTCCCAACACCAAACCTATAGGAGAGTAACCCCAAAAGATAAACTACCTGCACCATCATATACAACCTGATGAAGATCATGATATAAATGTGCAAGTAGACAAACCCCCCATGCATATCTGGTCCTAGGCTCCATCATGCTAAAAAGAATCTAGCCCCATCTAATAGATAAGCCACGTGATCTCCTGTCTAGACAAATGAATCATCCAACTAACCCAGCCAGTATGGAAGGTAGAGTATCGTAGTACATCAACATGTCCTCCCATATAATCTCAAAACCATCAATAGACTCATCACCAAACACTCTGCTCAGTGTTGTTGTAGCACCCATCTTGTGATGATCATACTAAACAAGCTCTCCAACAATTGAGATATGCAATATCCTATACACATCCTCCAATGTCACGCTAATCTCTCCAGTCAGAAGATGAAAGGAGTTGTGGTCGCTATGCCACTTCTCCACAAGTGCTATCAATAATCCCCTGTTTATCCTGATATCAAGCATGTACATGAAATGTCTCAAACCATAGGCATGAATATGTCTCAAGGCTGTTGCATCTAACTCAGGAACTAAATGTCTCATAGATGGAAATTGCTCACAACATTGGAGCACATCATAAATCTCCTATTTATGTAAACAATCTTGTCTAAGTCAATTATAAATTCACCCATCCTATCTATCAAACAATCTATGATATCAATCCACAATCGAAGATGGTGACCTAACCTATTAGCTCTTTTTCAAAGAGTAGATCAGTCTCTTAGAGCTTTCTATCCAATCTAAAAAACCATCAATCATGGTTATCAATCTATCAATCACATCTCAAAATCATCTATCTTTATCAACATCAAATCAAACATCATCAATTCATCGAATTAAATTGACTTATGACACATTTGTGCAAAGACTTAAAAGAAAAAGCATTGTTTTAAGTATTTGCGCTACATCAAATCACATATGCGTGATAACCTTGTGTATTTGCACCGAATCAAACAAAAGCGCTACCAAAACCAACAAAAGCGTGAAAACTATGAACAATTGTGCTAAAACAAGTAAATGCGCTAAAACATCTAACATATGCATGAAAAACCTAGGCGTATGCGCTAAAAAAAAAAATGTGTGAAAACTTTATGTAAATGCGCGAATCCTTTGAACATATGTGCAAGAAAAACAAAAGCACTATTATCTTATGCATATGTGCTAAAAAACCTAACAAAAGTGCTAAAATATGGGCATAAGATTGAAAAAAATATTCAAACCCTACTCTAGCATGCAGATTTTTCGGAAAAATACGTAAAAAACAAATCAAAGACAAGATCTAGGGTACATACCAGGGGTCCGTACTCGGGTGGTCTCTGGTATCTCTGCACTCGCTCAAATTGGTGACTCGTGTATGGGATCACCATCCTGACAACTCAACAATCACACAAATCTCCAAGAGGTTCTCTCCTATTTTCACTCTCCAAAAGCCAACAATGCAAATAAGGTGGATATGGGCCCATCTATGTTTTATATAATTACCTTTTTGACCTAATGAAGGGTAATTAATCTTGTTAAAAGGAGAGGGGCATTTTTATTTTTCAAAATAATTTTGTCTTGCTAAGGGCTTTCTAATCCACACTTTTCATCATTTTATCTTGAGATTTATGGATCAACTAAATTTTTTAAAATTTCACGATCAATCTCCCGAGGGGCCACACTATCGATATTTTATCAAATGCCAAGGGCAACAAAAATCGAGACTTGATTTTTCTTTGAAACAATATTGTTCCAACTATATTTCAAAGAGGGGCAAAATGTATACACTCAAAAATGGCTATGACTAATTAAATAAATATTTATTATTTATTTAATAATTATTCTTCTATTAAATAATTAAATTGAAAAGTTTATTTATTTAATTCATTTAGTCTTTCTTCTATATCAATCTTATTAAATATTTATTATTTAATCATTCATTATCAATTCTTCTAAAGTCTTCAACAATTGAATAATTCTAGAATTATTTAAATCCCCCTTTCCACCTCACTTCATCTCCACGTCACTAAATCTTGCCAACTCATATTTATGTGGCTAAACAAAGTAATTCTTTTCAATTATTAATTAGCCATATTAAAGCTCAACCTGTAGTTCCTAGTTGAGAGGACAAGTACATACACTTAATTCTCAACTTCCCTATATTCTCTCCATAACTCCTACATAATTGGAGGAGGTTGTCTCCACATCATCCTAATCAACTTCCACTTGCCCTATATTTCCTAAATCTCCTCCAACCATCCTATAATCTTGGGGTCTTCATCTTTAGTCAAGGTGAGTATCTTGCCACTTGGACTCCCCTTCCTCCTTTCTCTCTCACATTCTAACTAATTCTTCATAGCCATCAACCTTGCATGATTCAATACAAACTATTGATCTCTGCCACATGGGATTTTTCTCATGAAAATCTATAAAAAGAGCATTTCTCTAGCATTTTGAATCTAGTAGTTATCTTTCATTCATGTGAGTTTTTGAACATTCAAGCATTTCAAGCAATTCATAGTGTACCTTTGGCTCTTAGGTTTAATAATTTTCATATAATTGCATAAATAATTTAACTTTGTATACAACATCCAGTTATCAAGAGTCCATTCATCATTTGTCATCTTGAAAGCTACAACCAATGCAATCTGAGAGCAACGTATGCAACAAGATCAAAGGTGATAGGACACAATGAGACAACAAGTGGAGGTTTATTGTTTTAAGTATTTCTCTTTTAATTATTTCATTGGTAATTTTGGACTTTCCTATAGGTTTATATTATTGTGAAACAAATAAATCTTGTAGGTTCATTCTTGAAATATTTCCAGGTTACACACTATGAAGAACCCGTTTTAGCCACAAATGCTTACCCTTTTCCTTTTGATTGTGAGGAAGTGAGATGAGATGACTCCTTCTTCTTGTAGGAAGATGCCAAATTGATGTTTTTCTTCTTAATGATGTTTTTCAACTCATCAATTTTCTTTGAGTGGTAATGATGCTCATCATGACCAAATTTCTTGCAATATGAATAAGTTGGCCTCTCCTTCTTAGATGTATTTCCCTTCTTGGAAGAGGATGAACAATTGCCTTGTTGTGGAGAGGATGATTGTGCTCTATCTTGTTGTGGCTTTGGCTTAGACTACTTTTGGTTCTTGCCTTTTCCTTGATTCCATTGATTCCCTTGATTAGCCACCAAAGCTTTGAACTTTGAAGACTTGAGAATCCCCATTTTGATCAACCTTGCTTGCTCAAGTATCAACATAACATAATTGTCAATTAGGTGATATATGGACTTTCGTTGCTCTTCATGGTGCTTTTGGTCTAATAGGCATGAATGAGGCACTTGAAGTCAACCAATGGGTTTGGAAGCTAGAAACAAAGGTTGCATACTCTAATGGAAGCTTGTCCAACAAATTGTAAGCCAATTGAGCACCCTTCTTGTCAATGCCACAATCCTTAAGATTTGCTCTTGGCTCAATTGCTTTCATGATATAATATTGGATTGTATCAAAATCCCTAGGATCCAACATTGTGAGTTCATTGTCAAGCTTGTAGCCCCTAATCTCATCAACTTGGCCATACAATTTGCCAAATATATCCCAAGCCTCTTTAATTGTAGTACATTTACAAGTGTGAAAAATGAGGTCATGTGATACATACTTTCTCAAAATTACAAGAGCCATAGAATTTCTAGTGAGCCATTCCAATTGAGAATTGGGGTCAGCTTTAGGATCCACTGGTGCTATCATTATTCTATTTATGTAATGAATGAGTCCTTTTTCCATTAACTTACTCCATGCTTTAAGTTTCCATGATGCATAATTATGTGGAGTTACAAGTGAGAATTTAGGAGAACCCATAGCAACAAAAATAAAAGAGCACAAGATAGGGAGAAACACAATCATGCAAGACACCCCCTCAAATTCACTCACTCACTCAAAGACCCCCCCCACCCCCCCCCCCTAGAGAAAAATAAAATAAAAATGATGATTTGGCACTTTATACTTAGTGCGTGTACAATGGGCCACTTGTAAACAAGGGCAAAGTGGGATTCTAATTTCAAGATTAAAACTACCTCAAATAGGCTATAAAAGACTCAAACAATTAATGCACAATATCTAAGCTGATGATAAAAGACACAAACCAATAATGGGCCAAAAAAGATCAAATTCTAAAAGTGATAAGTCAAATTAAAATGGTGAAAAAATGATAGCACTAGATAGAAGTAGATGAAAAATTATGGACTTAAAATAAAATGACACTTCATAAAGAGGTCATATGAGCCTGAAAGGAGACCGAGAAGTTACAAAATAGAGGATTAGATAGGTACAATTGTGAAAAACTATTTTTTTTGTGAAAAATATATCCACCAAAATAAGAAACTAACCACACCACTACGGAGAGCACAAAAAATTATCCCAAATAGAAAAAAATGCATTGAAAAAGGCCTCAAAATGACCAAATTAGGAGCCTTCAAAGTTGGATTGCAAAATCCAAAATTTCAATGGAGAGGGCTCAATTTTTTCTCAAAAAGTATTGATGCAGTGTTTATGTCAATAAATCATTGGGATAAATTTGATGGCCATATGGCTGTCCCACCAAAATACCTACCTGCTTATGTGATAGTTTGTATTGTACAAACAATTGACGTGGAAGTATGAAAATATTGACTAGATTGCATGAAAATGCAGACAATGTTGTTGACTGGTCTGTACAAATGTTGATGTGGCATTGTACGAATGTTTATATGGACTCTAACAAGGTGTAATGCCACTGATGTGGTGGGATGAGTTAATGTACGAACGCCTACATGTGAACCTGATTAGGCAGATGATATTTGTTGTACAGATGGCCACGTGGCAAGATGACTGGGTGCAGTATGGATGAATCGAGAAGTGCCATGTGTTTATTGAGGTGGCACTTACTGTGTAGGAGTGGACAAATCATTGATCACCACATGGACTTGCAGACCAAATAGGAGGTGGCCGCGCGATTAAGTTACAATGCATCATGTAGCGTTGATGTGGCCATTAGGGAGGTGAGGAGTTGGGTGGCTACGATGGGGATGGCAAGGGGTATCAAAGGTGGTTGGTGTAAGTAGAGAGTTGAGTGGTGGTGGGCAAAGTTGGAGAGGTTTCCAAAGGGTGATGCTGAGGTGGCTCGGGGGCCAAGGTTAGCAATGGTTGGGAGGAAGAACGGGGGTTGACGGGAGGCAGCGAGCGAAGAGCGCTAAGAAAGATGATGACATGACTAGAAAAGATCGGTTGGAGGCCAGAACTGTATCGATGGTGGCGTCAACCTATAGGGTATGATTTTTGTAGGGAATTAAATGCCCCCCCCCACAAAATAAAACCCGCCTAGTTTTATTTTTTTAACTAAAACTTTTATTTTTAAATACAACTTTAAAATTGCAAATAATTAAATGAAGATTTTTTAAAACAAAAAATTGCAGAATATGTGTGTGTGTGTGTGTGTGTGTGTGTGCATATATATATATATATATATGTATGTATATATATATGTGTATATATCTACATACATATACATATATATACATAGATATATATATATATATATATATATATATATATATATATGTACATATTATGTATATATATACACATATACACATATACACATATACACATATGTATGTATATGTATGTAGATATATACACATATACATTTACATATATATATATATATATGTATGCATGTATATATGTATGCATGTATATATATATACATACATACATATATACATACATACATATATACATATATATATATATACACATACATACATACATATATATATATATACACATGTATATATATGTATGTATGTATATATATATGTATATATACACATACACACATATATATATGTATATATACATGTATATATATATATGTATATATATATACATGTGTGTATGTGTATATATACATATATATATACATACATACATATATATACATGTGTATATATATATATGATTGTATGTATGTGTATATATATATATATATATACATGTACATGTACACATGTACATGTACATGTACATGTACATGTATATATGTAGATATATATATATACATGTATGTATATATATATATATATAAACATACATGTATGTATATATATACATGTGTGTGTATATATATATATATACATACATGTATGTATATATACATACATGTATGTATGTATATATACATGTATGTATGTATATATATATACATACATACATGTATATATACATACATACATGTATGTATATATACATACATGTATGTATATATATATATATACACACACATGTATATATATACATACATGTATATATATATATGTAGGTATGTATGTAGATACACACACACATGAAAAATTTCGCACCGTATCGCCTAGGAGGCAAATTTTTTTCCAATGCTCCGAAATGAAGTTGACAATATATAATTGAATTTGTAGTCAAAATTTACGGAAATAACCTCTCAAACTTAATGGAAATGTTAGATTCAGCATAGGATTCTCACAATTCATGTTTCTCCTTAGAAATGAATCTCAAATGCACCAAGATCTCTCCGAAATGACTATGCAATGGTGCTCCAATGGCTCTGATACCATGTAAGAATTTGCCAATGATAACCAAGATCTAGATGTCAATGAATAGCACAACACAAGACAGATGAAGATGGAAAATAACAAATTATATTCTCATCAAGATGCAAAAATCAAACAACTATACAATGAAGATGAGCCTGCTTATAAAGGCAAGGCCATAGGGAAATGAGAGCACACGATCATGACATGTGGTCCAATGAGATACAAGGTGTAATGGTGAAAATTCATTAGGGTTTCACCCAATGATGTAGTAAAACCGCTAATATTTTGCTTAGGTACCACTACATTAAAGAGGCGTGAACCTAAGATATATAGCCACAAATCAGCAAGGATAGGGCTGAGAATTCTATTGGATTCACTGGATTGATGTTTAATACCCTCTTTTAAGTTGAATTTTTGAAAAGTTGAAATTAGGGCAAATGTGTTGAAATTGAAGAGATTATGTATGAACAATGAGCTACAGTTGTCAGATTTAGCCATGAACTTGGATCTAATAAATATGAGAGTGTTCAGATTTGTTCCCAGAAGGAGCTTCTGATTTTTCAAGACTAGAATGCATGTCACTCTGGTCCTCCACACTATTTGTCATCCAAAGGGGAACTTGTTCGTCTTTGTGAATAATGTTGACTCTGAGAATTATAGCTTCACACCCATTTCCTACACATAGAAAGAAAGGGGAAATTATTGGGAATAAGGGTTTTCCTAAGTCAAATCTTGATTTACGAATTAACCTTGAATGAATATCTACAAATATTAAAATAAATAATGGAAGGGTATACCTCAGATCTGCAATTGTTCATAATGATGATTTGCTTCTTGAATGCAACCACATATGTTGTATGAAATGACATGAACATGACAAAACCCTAATCACACACACATGATTGCATATGAAAGATGTAATTTTTCTTCACAATGGTTGAATGAAGAATATGTAGCCTTGAAGATATCTGAAAATACTTAATGAACACTTCACGAGTGCCTTAGGTTGAATGTAGATAAATACTTATGATGCTTGGACGAAATTAGTTGATCAAATGTCTTTATATAGGGGTATCTAGGTCATTTACCAATTAGGTTGACCTCCAACGATCATGTTGAGCCACCAATTTTATTTCTCACTAGAGAGATAGAGCCCATCTTATATTTTAAAATAGGGCCTGACCGAGGGGGACCAGGGCCTCCTCAATCGTGGACCATGCTTTATCCCTAGGAGAAGGACAACACCCTAGGAAATAAAATGGAAATTTTACATGATATTAGAATTGAAGTTTAAGGCACTGAAAAAACCCAGATAGGACAAGAGAGGGAGACACACTAAAGTAGGGGCACAAATTTGAGGTGTAAATTAGTGCAGTGAAAATTTACGACGTTAAATAATAGAATATTCTACTAAAGGTGGATCACCCACCGAAAGTGGAATGTGATAACAAGATAACACCACAAAAGGTGAAATTTCTCCTACAACTATCTTCCTTAGATGCACACTTCCCTAAGTGTCTCATATGCAAACTACAATGAATGCATTATCCTAAGTCAACTTAAATAAAATGTAATTATGAGACATAATTTACACCGTCAATTCCTACATTGGATCAATTTTGTGTGAAGTTGGGATATCCTTGGCTCTCTTCCGTGAAAGTGATTCCTTTTACAATCCATAAAAGTTTGAAGTTCCCTCATAATGGCCATATTATCATGATTATTCATGGCCTTTACCAATCCACAAAAAAGCATGAAAATTTCACTCTTAATTACTTTTGGCCTAAACAACTTGAACTTTTAAAGCCTCGAAATGATATTTTTTTCAATCTTATCAAAAATGGAAAAATGACACGATATCAGCCTTAAGTAAACCTAGAGACTCTTCACCCATGGATAGTCCTCCTCCTCATTCCACATCTACAATTCTTCTTACTCCTATTACTCCTCTATATGATATGGTCCCACCTCCCACATCTTATAAAGGAAAACACCCAGAATCTTGTATCTCTCAGCCTGGTAAAGCTCCTCCTATTCTTCTTCCTATAAGAGAAGAGAAGTCTATGTTGATTGATCCTCAACTTTCACAAGTCTTAAGTAAAAATAAAAGTAAAAATTGTGCGAGAGAATACCGATGAAGACATCGTGCTAGGGCTCATGAACTTTATTTTCAAACCATTTCCTCCCCAAAGACACCAAATGTTGACTTGGTCTCATTTGTCCAACCTTCGCCTAACCCTAGGAAGGAAGTTCAACTCAAATCACCAAAGTTAAAGATGCTTAAAAAATGATGGTTCAATTTATTTTCATGTTAAAGATCGTATTATGATTAATTTAGATGATGATGATGATAATGTTGTTCATGCTAACAATGTTGATCCTAATGATTTTGATGATATGTATGAGCTTGTTGAGATTAATCATGAACTATCTTCACGCTTTTAAAAAACATTAATCCTAGCTCCTAGTGACAAACAAAGTGACACATCATTGGAGCATGGTCCTTGTTTGGAACTTGTAATAGCTCTGTCTACTGTGCTCATTGTTTATCCTCTTGCATCTTGCCTACCATCCCTAAATAATGTTAAGGTTGGGGAGACAAATGATTTACTCAACTAGCTTCATCTGTGCCATAAAATGTTTTGTGTATTTGCTTGTATGTAATGTGCTTCCCCCATATTGTGCTTTTTGATGTCTTTATGTTATGGTAGGTTCTCTTTGGATGACCCTTGTTACTCCAAATTGGTGCAAGGTAATAAAGAGGTTGAATATATTGTGAAATTCCTCTATTTATATCTCAATTTTTCTATATGTTGTATCAATGTTATATCGTACATGTGCTATTGTTTGTAAATGTACCTTTGTGTTGTCTTCTTGGGGACGATGCAAAGAGTTGAGATCTCTTGTTCATCTCTTCCATGTTGACTCAAAAATATATTTGTTTTTTCATCTTATGTGTTCGTAGTTCCACTACCTTTGGGGGATGAGGTCAATTTAATGAAATTATTCTTGATATACATGATTTATCAAAAGCGTATATTGACACTAGCTAGTGGATCCCTTATGTTCTTTTTCCTATATGCTTTGTGACCATTGCCATTTGATTTGTCCTTTCTCAGGGGCATCTCATTGCGGCAATGTGCTTGTCTTTTGGATGCATGTATGCTACCTTAAAACAATTGCTCACAATAAGGTGTGCACAATCGCTTTAACGTGGGAGCATACACTCCGCTTAATATTACACTTCATGCAAACACCATGAGACTTGGTTTGTACACTTTGATCACGCACAATAACATGTTTGGTACATGTTACAATACCCATTTTGCAGTCAATTTAATTCAATGTTCAAGTTACTTTGCAAATTGAGCCTTTTGTTTTGTAATCTTTTGCATTGATTTTTCAATTTCAATTTTTTTGATTTAACATGACTCATAGTAAGCACAAGCTTTTCTAGGCCAAGTACAGTCATGCTCTTTCCATCCTCTTCATGTGTTGCTCCTTTTATCTTGATATTAGATTGATAAGATCCTAAGTCTGTGGGGGCTTGATGTGTCTTATCTCTTTGGTATCTCGGTGAAAGTTTTTCATTTAACTTTGTACTTTACCATAAGCATGGGCATAGCTTCATACTCCCCGCTAAAGTGGGGGCTAAATGTAGCATCATATATTGTATCCTTATACATTTTCATCCTCACCTAGGCCTCACCTTGGCATTCCAACCTTCAGTGCTTAGTGCCCACATTGATGCTGCTAACACCCTCTTGAATTCTGCATTTTCAACTCCCTATCTAGCCTCTATCCAATTTTGAGTCCTAATTGATAGGATCAGGAAACCCTAGGTGCCCTGATCCTCTTGATTAGGACCTCACAATGGTCACATCATGTGGGCAAGAAATGTAAGGAAGATAAGTAGCATAACAACTTCCTACACTAACCTTGAGAGGAGGGTAATGCAAAATTTTTATAGATCCTCACAACAGTTACAAAAAATAAAATAGATATAATAACATTCAAACAATAACACAGTGATTTACATGGGGAAAAACCTTGCAGGAGAAAAACCCCACACTCCAAAAGTCACCCAATATATTATTTAGCAATCAAAAACATATTACAATATACTTGTAGAGCAAGCTCTTCGCAGGAGTGCCACTAATAAAAAATTTAGAGGTAACTCAATAGCCACAAGACTCATACACACAACCTCTATCTCATGCACCTCATATATAGGATATACAATACAAGAAACCGTCAAATGGTATTACAAAACCATGGGCTAAAACCACCCAATAAGGTGTAGCGGACCTTATCTCCCTTCTAGATGCCCTATGACATGTTAAAACATACATCAACACGTGTCCCTCCCTTTTACAACTCATTTATGTGTTCGATATAATTTATGTTTACTATTTCAGGAGTACAAACTTCTGGATACCATAACTTGAGAACCGTGTGTTCAATTGATGAATCGTTTGAAGCACCAAAAAGCTTGCGAAGTGCTCTATTTCCTTGTAAATGGCTATGTCATTTATGCCCACTTTTAAAGGTGTTTCAGAGCCTCTAAAGTCCTCAAAATCAAATTTTAACCTTTCATTGGACCCCTCCAAAATGGAAAATTTAATATCTTCAAAACTAGTCGTGATCTTTTGATGTAACTTTACCAGAATGCTTATCTAGCCAACCAGAAGCTTCAAGGAGACTTTTGCACCATTTCATGCCCAAGTGAAAAATTACTATAAATTGTAACCTTATGTAAATGTAAGGTTGAGACACCATTTTCCCAATAAGAAATTTGGCTCCATGTCGACCTACTTCGAAAATTCAAACACTTAATGCACAATTAGGTATAAAAGGAAGCCTACCCCCCTCATTTGGTAACTAGAAACTTGACATGATCTCTTAATTTGGAAATCAATTACACTAGCAAATTTAAGTCTAAGTGAGAAAGTAATCAAATACTCATCACACATTGAAGGAGAAGTCAAGTCAAGTTCAAGCATCCATGATCAACATTTTATGAAGATATTTTACATGATATCTTAAACCCTTGCATGAGGATTCAAGCAAGCTTCATCGAGGTATCAATGTTCAATTTCAAGCATTTTTAGATCAGATCTATCCTTTCCCTTAAAGGGAAAACGTTCTACTTCATTTCCATTTCAATTATCATTTCAATTTCAAGGTTAATTCCTACATTGGGATTTTACCTAAGGCAAACCCCCTTCCATCATTCTACATGTAGGAAATTGTCTTAGGAGCTACGAGTGAGGAATTTGGTAGAGTAGATGATGACAATTAGGCCTATCTTTTGGTTGACCTCCCTCAGTCCTAGGAATTTCTAACGATCTTTTGATACTAGTAGATTTCGTGTGTCATCCCGTTCCATAAAAAACAAGTTTATCTGCCCCTGACATTTGGAGGGCTAAGACGGTCCACCCCCTAGTCCTGATAATTTCGCTTGAACTTTCTATTACAGGTGTAGACACCTAAAATTGTCCTAGCCTAATTAAATAAATATTTTATTTATTTAATTATTTTATCCTAAGCCTTCTATTAATTAAATAGATTTTTTATTTATTTAATAAATTCACTAATCCTCTTCTATCCTTTCCCCATTTAAATAAATATTTTTATTTATTTAAATTATCCCTTTCCTAATAGATAAATATTTTATTTATTTAGTTGGTCCCACCTCTTCTATTAATTAAAAATTTATTTATTTATTTAATTAATTCATTAGATTTTTCTCTCCATGACACTTGTCATTCATCTCTTAATTTACCTTTAATCACCTCTCTAATATTTTCATGTTTTTTATACCTACCCTCTAATATGAGCCGACCATTTATCCATTACCTCTTAATCCTAGCCCTCAATTTTTTAAGGCGCTCTCTATAAAAGACACCTCTCCCTCTCTCTTTCCATAAGGAGAAAGTGATCAAGTACCTACACTTTGTCGAATTGCATAGTCAACCACATCCATTCTCTATTGAGATCTTGTGCACACAAAATCTTAGAGCAAGCTACATCAAGCCAGATTAATGAAGATAGGAGGACAATGAAGACAAGCCCTTGGAGCATGCTAATGATATAATCTTCTTTTATTTTATGTTTTACATGATCTTAGGTTCTTCATTGGTTTTATGTTGGATTCTATTGTAGGGAAAGGGTTTAGTGGATGATTCTCTTAAGTTTTGCAATAAACAACAAGTTCTAATATATTTTCCATTCTCATATCTATGTTTACAGCTTTGCATGATATTTGAAATATTTTGTTACTGGTATTTTATGTCAATTTCTCATTGTTTTTCCTAGATCTATCATTGCAATTTAACTCTAATTCAAATTCAATTTCAATTTCAACTCAAATAAGGATAATTAATTTTATTTGTATCCAGTCCTTTTAGGATTGGATCAATCAAACTCAATGCCCTCCTTAATGTAAGATTGGTCCCAATTGAAGTTAGTGGCCTTATCAATCCAAGTGGTGAAGCTCTAATTTCAACACCTTACACATACCCAACCCCTTAGGAAGAGGTACAAGGCAGTCATCAACTAGTGATTCCCTATCATCCTCCAACATCTCCTAAAGATTTCATAATGATTGAATGAATTTGATGTAGACTTGATGCTTGTTGATTAGATCTTGAATTTGCTAGTTCAAATCTTCACATAAGTTTGAGTCTTCACTTCACTACGATATCATGTTAGAATCAGAGATCACTGAAGGGGGGGGGTGAATCAGTGATCTACTGGAAATAAAATCATCAAACTTATTCTTTATCCACTAGTTAGCAATGCATAACAAAAAAGAACATAAACATGCAACAAATAATACACAAATCCACAACACCGAAATTTTTATGTGGAAACCGGGAAAGGGAAAAACCATGGTGGGGATGGAACCCACAATATTCATATACTATGGCCAGGAATGCATAAATATTACATAGATGGGGAATGCACTTGCATTCAAGCTCATTGCTCAGATATAGTTTCCTGGAAGGCTACAACCTTTAGGGAAGTCTCATTGACTTACAATTTGATTACAATGAGAAAATACAATGAAATTAACTCTCAATTAGCATTTGACTATGCAAGAATGAGTTCCGGTTAAGTATTGAATCTTTGATTGTCTTTGGTCTACTGAATACTTTGTTTGTCTCAGTCAGCTACCGGTTGATTTGAAAACAAAGTGCGCACATGAAACTACACTCAATCACACCAAAATGGATCACAACACCACCAACACACTGAAAATCAATCACCAAATATATCTTATATATCTAGTCTTAACACAAAAGCAATCTCCTTCAAGTCGACTTCAAGAAGTGTAACGTTTAGCTCCAAGTTGGCTTCAATCTTGAATAAAACATAGCACCAGCATAAAATATTATAATCACATGCTTTCTAAGGGTCTTCCTAATCACCGAGATCACAAAAACAATCACCAAAAATACCGCAATCATCGAAAATCATTCCAAACCAAAACATTACCGAAATATCCTGTTATACCGGTTAACTGCCTACCGATTAACTCTAGCTTCCGGATAAGATGAATAACGACTGCTAGATCGAATCACTAAGAAGATTTGCCATCAATGACAACCCTAGACCATAAATCGGGCATAAAAAGTCACTAGATGAGTGTTAATTGCCAACAATCTCCCCCTTTGGCATTGATGGCAACACTTGTGAAAAATGACCAAGTGTTGAAACCTGTACACCAGATGAAAGAATAAAAGAATTCTAAGGCTCCTCGTTAGATCAACAATCCAAAAATCTGCATTACACTGGACGGTACACTCTATACACAATTAGTCTATACATTTTTCACCTCATATCTCCACCTTTGACATAAATGCCAAAGATGAGGTGCTGCCCAAAATTGATATACAAATGACAAACATTTTACAAATACTTGAAGATGTCAGCATAAGTAGTCTTCAAAAATCCTAGGTGAGTTTCCCACCCACTCCTCAGGTTATCTAAAATTGTGATAAATGCATTAAATAAAGTAGCATGAATTTCTAATTCTCTCAAATCTAATGGTACAGGTTGGACCATTTCTTTCATACAATCTGCCTTATTACTTAGCATAGTATCTAATCGGATGGCAATCAGGTTTCCAAGTTCACCCACTTTCCTCAAAAATTTCTCCTTATCTGCTTGAAGGCTTGAGATATGATCATTTAAGGCTATAATATGTCCTTTGATACTTTTGGTTAATGTTACATTAGGGTCAAAAGATTGATAAATACTAGCAAGCTTGCCTTGGTAGACACCTATCTATTTATCAATATCAATAGTGAACTTAGGCAAAATAAGGCAAGATTTATACAATTTACTGGCTTCTGACAATGTGTCAGAAATAGTCTGCAATCTCTAATGATTCAATGTTACCCTATCATCTTCAATCATTTTCAGGAATGTTTGTTTTCTAACTTCCTTAAACTTGTCTAAAAATTTCTGAGTAGCCGTCTTCTCCAAAGAATCAAAATTGGTATTTACATCGTTAATCAATTGTAATAATTTACCGAAGGGACTATTATTTGAATCTAACTATAAATTGGAAGCCACCTTCTGCAAAATATATATAGACATCAAAATTAGCTTTTTTTCTTCATTCTCCGATTTCACTAGATCTTGACTGGCTTGAGCTTGCACTGCAACAACAAGCATAAGCTTCTCGGCAGGAGACATCTTCCCAAGATCTACTGAGCCGTCAAGATTGATCAGAATGTGAGGTGGGATGCCTGTAACCGAAGGAGTGGCAATTGTCGGATCAGCTATGCCTTTACCTTTGTCTACCTTAGTTACCTTAACTTCTCCTAACACGTCATCCTTATTCTCTCCCTTGTCCCTAATATTAGTCTATTGAATCATAGGGGCCACAGATCTATCTATTACCAGAGGATTGTCACCGGTCTCAGCATCAATTGTGGTATTACCTTGGTCTTCCGGTTGATCTTCAAACTGAGTCTCAACACTCTGACTTCCAGAATCACCTTGCTTATCTTTCGACTGATATGGTCTAAATGCATCTTTGTACAGGGTCATTCTGAATAATATTTTTCCATATTTCCTTTGTCTCTTTCCTCACCTCCTCTACATTCCCAATCATTAATCTGTTGATTTTGTTCTTACTTTTGAATTCCTTTTTGTTTGCTTCTTCAATTAATCTATTAACTTCTCTATGAGTAATACACATACATCTATTTACTAGCTCTCTCTCCTTCATTTCTCTGTCAATTTTGCTTGCATTCATTCTTCTAGCATCTACTAGCTGTACAAGTCCTTTGGAATGGACTTTTCTAATTCCATTAACGTCTTACTAAAATTATGTAAGTATAATACTACTACTTCCTCAACTTTCCTTTGGTCACCATCATCAAAATGCTCAAAATTTGCTTCAAGATTCTTCAAATTGCCATCCACTAATATTTCATCTATCAACTAATCTGCTGATAGTGGAGGAATGATTGTGTACTTACCTTGCATTTTTCTAGCCTCAAGGTCTTTGTTGAGTTGACTTTTGACCTATCTACCTCTTTGGGATCTTCCAGTAGGAGCAACATCTGACTTAGTCTGTTTACTTTGTTGTGCTCCACCAGATCGAGGCTTTCTCACTAGTCTGACAAACTCTCCCTTTTTCTTAGCTCTTCCTGCCTCTTCCTCAGGCTCAGTTTCTAAGGCCACCAAAGATAATGCAACATAGGTTCTTTTGAGTTTTTCTTTCTTCTTCAACACACCTTTTTTGGATGGGTTAGGTTTTGTAGGTTGTGCCATTTGGAGCATGAGTAGACTTAGTTACCTTAGGTTTTTTCTTGGAGGGAACCAGATCAAACTTGGGTTTCTTGGTTTCCTCTTTGGCCTCCTTTTGAGCATATTTTTCTCTTTCTTTCTTCACCTTCTCTTTGGTGAAACCCATTTGAGCAGCTACTTCTTCTGCCATCTTAGTGACTTTTCTCTTCCAAGCAGGAGTAGTGAGCTGCATATGTAAACTAAGGTCCTTTTCCTTGAATGTGCCAAATCTCCCTTCCTTGGGATCCACTAGTTGACTCAGAAGGTGTTGTGCATATGCCTCAAGTGTACAAGAGTCAATTTCATAACCCATGGGCATGATCCATACTATCCGGGGCTCCATTGCTTCCATCAAACACTGATCCTTATCGACCATGAAGCAAATGGTTTGCTCATATTTCTCAACTACCTCCTTCAGAATCCTCTCCCCATTCTTCATTGCGGCTTGGAAGGTTTTAAAATATCCCCAGAGGGTAGACATCCTCATGGTTGCATCACCAACTCCCCATAGACCTTCCTTGATCTGCATGGCCATAGGTCTATCATAGGCCCATTGGACCTTATCGTTGATACCGGGTATCTCATTTAGGAAGTACAATGCCAGGCAAATAAGGAGTGTACCATATTTAAAAGTATTATTTTTATCCTGCTTTATTTTCTTCAGATTTCTCAATAATTCATTTAGAAGTGCAGTGCACAGATCATACCTCTTATCTTCCTTGAGCATTTGGTATGTAGAGTAGATAGCAGTACTAGAGATAGAGTTGTACCAGCTGGACTGGTAAACCTTGTATCTGACTACCATTGAAGAAAACTTCACATCATTCTCCAGAATTTCATTCACAGTCATGGCTCTACTGTCAAATTTGGATCCAGTGGTAGCTATGACGGTGTCATTTGATACTTTTCTTTAATTGGGTACATCACCAATTTCAGCTAAACTAGTTACAACATGGACTGCTTGCTTGGTGATTTTGTGAGGCCTATCAAGCCATATAAACTCATCATGCACGCGACTAAGGATGTAGCAGATCCATTATGCCTCATCAAACAACAAAAAATGCACGAACTATGAGAAATCCTTATCCTGTTGCACCTTATATTCGGGTTTGAGATTTCCCAAATTGTCAGCCAAATGCTTGTTGTATAGGTCCAATATGTCTGCATTCCCAAGCTCTTCAAGATCACAATGAATGTAGGCCTTGATATCTTCATTGTGCAGCACGCCGTAGGGAACATATGAGAATGCACCTTCTATATCATCCTCGATTGATTTAAATGAATGTTTCTTCAAGACTGGACAAGCCCTATCCTTAATGTCAACCACCAGAGGAGTCACAATACCAGAAACTGAAACCATTTCGAATCCTAGGGTTTGCGAAAAACTAAAAATATGAATAGATAGATGCCTTGCTTCACAATCGGGTGCTAGAATTCACTTAGAAGTTATTGAAATTGCTGTTGAGATCGCCAAGTTACTTTTTTCTCTCCTCTGCTCTTACTCGCTTGATCACATTTTGACAAATGAAGTCTTGAGATGCACTTTTATCCTTCGAAAACCTAATTTTTCACTGTAATAAATACAACAACCGGTTATCATGATCTTCATGAAATTTCATGCCGGAGCACAAGATCCTTTAGAAACTTCTGGATATCATCTGCACATATGATTTAGTCCTTCTACAATCTTTCAGAATCGATTGCAGACCACCGAAGAGGGGTTTCTTATAATTTGCATGAAAAGCTCCCCCTAAGGCATAAAGCCCTAGTTATTGGTTGAAGATCCTGCATCGAATTCAGGTGCAAACCCATTGTTAGCTCTAGATTCATCCTTTCTCACCCACATCTTCTCATGCTTCTACTTGATCTCTTCTACTCTCACTTTTCCTTTCTCATCTGATTTGTTCTTGTCTACCGGAGCATTGTTCTTGATTCTACAATACTTTGCAATGTGACCGGTTTTGTTGCATGCTCGACAAACAACATTATTCTACATAGGTCTGAAGTTCATTTTATTTGGCCTTGTCTTACACTGATTAGAGATGTGTCCAAACATTCCACAAGCATAACATCTCTTGCTTTGAAGGTTATTCACTACTGCTCTACACACATTTGACTTGTGTCCAAAGTTATTGCATATGAAACACTGACTGGTAAAGGTAGGAGTATTATTCATGTTGTTCATCATATTGTTATTATTCATCATTCCATTATTCATCCTACTTCTACACTGACTCGCCATATGACCAAATTTGTTGCAAGTAAAACATCTACCATTAAATTTATGAGCATTAGGCTATCTTACCGAAGGATTCTTTCTCTTCTTCTGATCAAGTTTATCATTGCCTTGTCCAGATCCAGAGGATTCAACTTTTTCAAATCCTAGACCTTGCATATCCTTTCCATGTCTCTCACTTTCCAGCATTTCATCAAGCCTTGCTGAACTAGCTTGAATTTGTCTTTGTATTCATTGGCAGTAGCAAGTTCATCCCTCAAGGTAGCAATTTGTCTTTCAAGTTCTTGACCATTCTTCCTTGATTGTGTCAACTCAAGCTTCAACTGATCATTCTCATAGGTAAGCTTGAAGCATTAATCAACTCTTTTCTTCAATGATTGTGCCAGATTCTCTTCATTCTTCTTTCGGTCCTCAATTTTATTAGTCAGTCTCATCACAATGAATTGCATCTCATTCTTCAAAGCAACATTCTCTCTCTCAAGCTTGTTAACCTCATCAACTTTGTTCCGGTATTCCATGATCTGATCTTCTTTCTCCTTCAACTTGTCCATTAATTCCTTCCACTTTACTCTACAGACACTTGTTTGATCCTTTAGCCACTAATGAATTCATCAGCAACATTTAGGTTCTTCTTCAAGGTACAGATCTCATTTCCAGATGCATCAAGATCCTCAAGTGCTACATTGAGTTGTCTCTGAAAACCAGAATCCATTGAATCAATCTCCCAGATATTCCTCAAGTGGTTCAACTTCCTCAAAAGTACTAAGCTCTGATACCAATTGTTGGAATCAAAGATCACTAAGAGGGGAGGAGGGGGGGGGGAGTGAATCAGTGATCTACTGGAAACAAAGAATACACAAATCCACAACACTAGAATTTTTATGTGGAAACCCGAAAAGGGAAAACCACGGTGGGGCTAGAACTCACAATATTCATATACTATGGCCATGAGTACATAAATATTACATAGATGGGGAATGCACTTGCATTCATGCTCACTGCTTAGAGCTCACTGCTCAGATATAGTTGCCTAGAAGGATACAACCTTTAGGGAAGTGTCACTAACTTACAATTCGATTACAATGAGAAAATACAATGAAATGAACTCGCAATTAGCATCTGACTATGCAAGAAGAGTTCTGGTTAAGCACTGAATCTCTGACTATCTTTGCTCTACTGAATACTCTCTTTCTATCTCAATCAGCTATCGGTTGATCTAAAAGAAAAGTGTGCACGTGAAACTGCGCTCAATCGCACCAAAATGGATCACGACACCCCTAACATGCCAAAAATCAATCGCCAAATCGATCTTATATATCCGGTCTTAACACAAAAGCAATCTCATTCAAGTCAGCTTCAAGAAGTGTAACGTGTAGCTCCAAGTTGGCTCTAATCTTGAACAAAGCATAACATCAGACCAAAAGATTATAATCACACGCTTCCTAAGGGTCTTTCCAATCACCGAAATCACAAAAACAATCACCAAAAACATCACAATCATCGAAAATCATTCTAGACCAAAACATTATTGAAATACCCTGTTATACTGGTTAACTACCTACCGGCTAACTCTAGCTTCCAGATAAGATGAATCATGATCACCAAATCAAATCACCAAGAAGAGTTTCCATCAACGACAACCCTAGACCATGAATCAAGCATCGAAAGTCACCAGATGAGTGTCAATTGCCAACATATCATACATCACACCTTCAATTGATGCTTGAGTGTTATTAATTAATATCACAAATGAGGAAAGGAACTCACTTATAATCTTAGCTTTAATATAATAAATGACCAACCTAAAATGTTATTTTTTCACATTGAGATAGTTTCAGAAATGGTAAGACCCACCATATAACCTCTCCAAAATTTAGCCAGAAAGCATTGGACAATGGAGGTTGGGCTAAATCTGTCCTGACAAAATAGGCTCGAATTTTTAAGGTTGTTAGATTATAGGATCTAATTCTAAAAATTGTAAGTTTTGTGAAGAATTATGATATTTAAGTGGGAAAAGTGTTATTATTTTTGAATTTTTGAAATAGGGTAAGACTTAATAATTAATTAAAATGATGAAAGATAAATGGTACACCAACAATTAAGGGCCCAAATAAGAGGTTGATACAATTTAAATTAAAATAGGACTCATATTTTTGAATTAATTATTAATCAAATGCATATGAAGGTCCTATAATGTATAATAAAATGAGACATACTAAAGTGAGTGCTAGAAAAACATGGAATCAGACACCCTACTTTATGGTGTACAATTTATAATTCTACACTTTATATTTTGATATGGTTATGAGTTAGAGTCCTATTAGGACTCTTAGATGCTTTATGCTTTTCTTGTTAACAAAATCTCTTCCTATATTTGAGGAACGAGTGCTAGTTGGTTATAGATTGAGTCATTGGATTGGAGACTATATACAAGTCTAAATAGAACCTATAAAGGTTAGTGTCAATAGCTTTTAACATCTCTTTTCTTGATACAAGTTTGTAAGAAGTGGTACACATGCCTTTTGAATATGAATGACAATACATTTGTTGAAATAGTTCTCTGATTTTGTTGATCCTCTGAATTGTGCTTTACCCAAAGGGGCCCACTTGAGGTAATGAAACTTGAAGTTTTGTTCATGCATTTTAATCAGATATCTTTAATTTATTGTTAGATTTCATGTAGTTGTAAGATTAGTAATTTGGTTATTACAATTATCCTGTAGCAGTGTTGTTCCTTTCATTAAGATAGTGTAAGTGTTAGTTATAGATACTTTTGTTATAATCATTCTTGTTGTCATGTTTTACTTTCATTGTACTTGTTTCTTTTGCAACTTTTCATTATCAACCATTGTAATTTTAAGCAATTACTTTCCTACATTTTTCTTTACTATAATCTTTTTTTGTTAACATAGGATAGCAACCTAGATATAATAATGATGCACATATAGTACAGAACCATGTCAAGTTTTACACCCTTGAGTTTGACAAGTTAAAAATAGCTTATAGTCCACAAGGGGTTGCTTAAATTTGGATGATTAATCCATGTGTTGTAGAAGCTATTAGATTGGCATCAAATCACAAAGGGATATAGTAAGCTCTACATTGAGGAGTTTAATACTTTTCCTTAAATGGTTCAATGATAGCTTGCCACATATCTTCATATGATTACCCTCTCAACTTGTTTTCATGATCTACATATTCATTTTGTCTTCTTTGGTCAAGAGTTTGCTTTCCATTGTGAATTTGGGCTTCTTTAGGAACTTGAGCACTTGTTCTATTTGCTCCTCAAGGGTATGAACTTTGTTAAGAGCTTGATGTTCATCTCTTCATTTATTAGGGTTTTGAGGGTCTTTACGAGCCCTTGTTTACTTCCTTGGTCAGGGTTCAAAATTCTTTCATACCCTATTTTCCTTTTTTGGTGGTTTTGTACCCATTAGAAACTCCATGGTTCCTTTGTTGTTGGTGGTTTCCCTTGAATTGGAATTGTTAGGAGTTATGATAGTTCCATGAACTCCTTCACACTTCAACTTGAAACTTTACAAGGCTAAGTCTTAGACTTGTTTGATCTCAAAGTGGGAAGCATAACTTGTCAATAGTTCTGGTGGTTCCTAGAATTGCCTTGAGCTCTAATTTATTCTTGATGATGTCCCAAACTTAGATTCTCCATAACTTTACCAGTTTTTGTCTAAACTTTGTCAAATTTGAAACATAGATATCTTTTTTGCTTCTCCTCAAGGCGAAATCTTAATTTTGAAGAAAACCAAGGGATGAGTGCTTGTCAACAATTCCATTGATTCCAAGAACAACAAGAATCCCTAATTAGTTTTTGATTAAGGCTAAACCTTCGATTAACTATAACTCAATTGCTTTTACTCTAATTTCCACTAAATTGAAATTTGATATACTTATTTGACCTCCTCCTATAAGATGAACTCCTTACTTGCCTAAAATCCAATCAATTTTTCCTTCTTCAACTCAAAAAAAAAAAAAAAACAAAAAAAAAATTAAGCACATTATAAGTGACACAAAAAAATGTTTTCAAATGACACAAGATTGTTCTTGAACTCATATGCTCTTACATCACAAAACTCTTTGTTTTGTGTAATTAGGACTATTCGTGGAGCCTTTGGATTCTATATTATTTGATCGGCAACCTTCTCCAGTTATATGCCACTAATATTTTCAATGTAGGCTAACATTGACGAGGAATAGACCGTTACCTTAATTAATTATTATTATTATTCTTAATTAAAATAACAAACTGTAAAGAAAAGGTATTCCAAAACTTTCTCCAAAAATAAAATAAAAAACAAAATAGTTTATTTATAATAAAAAAAGCAGCCAAAACTTATTTCTCGGTCAGATTTTGCCACGGGAAAGACCCAAACAAATTTAATAATTGAAGGGAAGGGAAACGACTTAATTATATAAGGCATAATCAGGTGTTGCTTCCAAATCTCAAAACCCTGAAGCAAATTGTGCAAGATTTTGGGTACCCAACAGATCTACGAGCACAAATAATTCCTTTTCAGGTTTCAGTAATTGTAATTTTTGATCGCCAGATCTGCATTGTTAGGGCTTGGTTAGGTAGTAATGCAGTAGATTGCTGGAGAATTTTATTTCCGAGGGTAACAAGATGGAAGGTTTTACTGCTAAGGATTTGTCAACTATAGGCGGAATTGCAACTGTATCACTTCTCCATTCCTTCATTCCGACTCATTGGCTTCCCTTTTCCATCGTTGGACGAGCACAGAAGTGGACGCTCTCAAGGACATTGCTTGTTAGTGAGTTTTTTATTTGCCCGTTTATAGTTGCTGCAACAATTCTTTGTTTGATTCATAATGCATTTCTTGTTCTTGATGAGTAGATGGTAGTGCTCAATCGAGTTCTTTTGTCTAGGAGGCTTATGGCACACACATGAAATGCATCAGTGGATTTCGTTTTTCTGTCTTTCAGTACTAATCATAACGATGAAATTCCGATTTCTAGCAATACCCATCAAATGCCTATGTACGTCTTTTTGTTGCTTCCTATTTTGATGTATCCCCATGAGACTCTTCTCTTCATTTTTGTAGGTTCCCATTTTAAGCAACACCCATGATATGCCTCAATACATATCTTGGCGTGTTAGCAATTAATCTATTTGGTAGATTTTTCTTGCGGGGTAGCCTTTGGCTTAGATACTACAAAGAAAGGGTATCTCCAGCCTCGTCTGTTTGGGTAGCCTAGAGGATGTGGTAAGTTACCCAAGCTTTCAATGATTAACCACTTGCATTCATCACATTGAATGTGGTTTGCATTGTTCCAATATTTATTCAGACCCATGAAATACATTTTTGTGGGTGCATAACATTTTGATTTTCTATTTAAGCCACGCATATTTCTTGTAGGTTTCCATTTTGATCCATACTGATGAAATGGATGGTTACATTTATTTAAAATTGTTTATCTAGCATTCTGAATGCATCGTACTGTACAGAATAATTCAGATTCCTGACAATCTTGTTGGACTCCGTGTAGAGTGTTCTGCACTACAATCATATGGACCTCCATCTAGATTTTCTATGCTCCAACGTCATTGGATTCTATCTAGATTTTTTGATACCCTCCGGTAGGCAGCATCTCGAATGACAGTTTGTTTTTGGGTTCTCGTTCTAAACCACACCCATGAAATGGCTTGGTACATTGTTTTTGGGTTCCCATATTGAGGTACACCCATGAAATACCTTTTTATAGGCTTTCATTTTAAGCCACACCTTTTTCGTATGTTCTGATTAAAAGCCATGCCCACTAAATGCTATTTTAAAATTACAGATGCCTTTGTCTTTCCTATAGTAGTCTGATAACTGTTGGCCTCAAATAATCCCAGTTGTTGGGACGCTGTGGTTTGCTGAATTAGGATTTTGAGAGAAACCCACTCAATGCTATTTTAAACTACAAATGCCTTTGTCTTTCCTATGGTATTCTGATAACAGTTGGCCTCAAATAATCCCAGTTATTGGGACACTCTGGTTTGCTGAATTAGGATTTTGAGAGGTACATTCCATGTATAGATTCATAGTAAATTTAGGATCCCAAAACTGATTGGTACCAGGGTCTCTCGGTTAGGGTTTATGAAACTTTGCATTCACGTTGTGTATGCAAATGAATTGACTCTACGGGACTTGGAATTTTGGTCAGTAGCTCTCAATTAAAATCTATCAAAAGATTAGTTTCCTTTATGTCACACATCAGCCTGAGTGTCTCAAATCGAAGTTTTCAGGTGTATGCTGTTTCCACATTTGGGATCATTGTGTGGAGGGAAATGCCTCATTGTGATCTGAATTTTCATCATTGGCCAGAAAATCTGCATTCTTCAGCCGTTAGGATGTTACATGCTGCAGTGTAGCACTTTGTAGGAGTCAGACATCCTAGTTTGTGGGTTATTGTGCCTTCTATATTGTTATCATGTATTCCTTGTAATTGAAATGACCTCAACGGATTCTCAACATTATGACAAGTAGCTAGAAAAAGCAATTCGTCAACCATTGTCTATGTATTCCTTAGACATATCAGCACACAATATACTAAATAATATTATATCTAGTAAAGTGTGCTTCACCGCAAGTTCCTGCTAAGTGGATATTACAAGATATATGAGTTCTAGCATCATGGTGTTTGGCTTCTGAGTTTACATTCTGTTTAATTTCAATGTATCTTTTTAATATTAAAAGATTGTAGTCTAGTTTTCCTCACGGACCTTTGATTTTGGCTGCTGCAAGCATCTTATGTTGTAGTGAATTGAGCTTCTCAATTAAAAATCTGACGTAGTGTTGGATATTACAGTGCAAGGGAAAGTACATCTTTGAGAGTAGAAAGTCTCTTGTCCAATTTAATGGCCAGAGTTATTATTGGTTTCAAAATTTCAATACCATTGTTATTTTAGCTGTGGGTTGCAATACTTGCAAAGGATGGTCACCTTGGTCAATATTCACAAGTAATACCTTTGGGGCATATGCAACATTATTGGATTACAATGCCATTAATGAAACCACTTGGATAAGTTTTGTAGAATTACAGAACAGTTTATGCAATTTAAAACTGCTATACTTGGAATTAGTTTGATGAAGCTACAGCTCTGCATATTTTCCTTGTTTCCTTGCGTTCGTTGCTTTTTGTTGAAGTTGGAATCTGCAGAGTTTAGTATAGCAGCTTGTGAGAGGAACTAGGAATTGTGTGATGTGATCAGAATAACTAAATTGTACCTTCTGTAATGTGATATATGTTTTTCTTTACACGCAGAAATGTTTTTTGTCCCAACTATATGCAATCTAGTGTAGGACTTATGGGCAATTTTCTAATTTGTCTTTGATCCTGTGCCATATGACAGCGGCCTTTGGAGCAGTCTGCCATGTTATTTCAACATCTTTACTTGGTATTACTGCAGTAACCATGGCAAACACCATTGCTGGAGAAGAAACAGTACATCAACTTGCATCTTTGCTGCTCATCATTCTTGGTGCTAGTTATGTGCTACTGTTTATTTTTGGAAAAGGAGGTCACAACCATTCCCACAATCACCCAATGGAGAAGATGGCTGTGGCTGGCCTTATACTTGTACCAGCACTGTCGCCTTGTGCTACTACTCTTCCAGTCTTTTTGGCTGTAGGAAACTCATCCTCAATGATGATACTTGCAGTTATAGTACTGTTGTTCAGCACAATTACTGTTATGATTACTCTGGTTGCATTGTCATTTTACGGTGCTAGCCAGCTAAAATTTCATTGGGTGGAGCGATATGATAAAGCTTTAGTGGGGACAGTGTTGTGTCTTGTTGGGATCCTTACCTATGTCTTTCATGATCACGAAGGTGAAGATCATTTGCACATTGATGGAACGAGAAAGATAATGCATTTCTAAGATGGAGTTGGACTGTTATTTCGTGGAGAATTAGTATGAGATCAAGAATTATTAGTTCCTCTCCCATGCAATGCATACAAGGTAAGATATTGACCATAGTTCATGACATGTAAAATGGCCGTCATGAATAGGCTCTTTGATTTCAACATATTGGCTTTGCAGTCATTTCATTGAACTTTTATGTGGGTGTATCATTAGTATCTCTCTCACGTGAGCTTCCTATAAATATAGCTTATGCCCATTTTGAATAACATCAGTTTAAGCTGCTCTAATCGAGTTCTATGTCTATGTCGGTGTTTTCATTTTGACTTGATGAGAATTGTATTCTCTTTCTTTTGTTCAATCCCAGATTGTTTTCATTTGAGGATTAATGATTACAATTTCGTTATCAGGTTGTGCATTGTTAAGGGCAGACGCTTAGCATCTGTCATAAAATTTGAAAATATGTAGTTTTAAATGTGCACATTCAAACCAGGGTGCTGTGTCCTACTTATGTTTCATCTTCTTCTTATTTTTTCCCTCTTATGTGATCCTTTACATGATTTGGTCTATTTGTTGGAAGGATATTGATAAAGAACTTTTTATTGGTCATTGACAGTGCATATGATACACTGATTTTGTATAGCTGTTAAAAATGGTATGCTACTGGTAGTTAACATTCAAATATTCTCCATAAGCAAATGACCTAGCTTTTGTAATCTTACTGCTTTTCAAGGCATTTTTCTACGATAGTTTCTTTGGCTCCTTGAAACTACTTTTAGGATTGGTCCATGAAAAAGGATTCTTGGAAGATCCTCAAGTTATGTTTTGCTCAGCAAACTTTTTTCTTATTCTATGCTCATGCCACCATTTGCGTCACAGTTTTGTTTGGATACTATAAATTGCTTGTTTAATTACAGTGTCCAAACTTCATACATCTTGACCTTTGCCTGCGTAGTTGTGGAAGGGTACTCATAAAGAATTTTATTGGTAATTGACAATGCATATGATACAGAGATGTTCTAAACCAGTTTAAATGGTAAGCTCATAATGTTGCCCATATTCAAGTATTATCTATAAGCAAATGGCCCAAGTAATGGCTTGCACTTCCTGTGGTGTCTGTGTCTTTCAAGGCTCTCTACAATAATTTCTTAGGCTCCTTGAAGCTGCTTTCAGGATTGGCTCTGGCAGAAGGATTCTTGACAGATTCTTGTATTAGTTTTTGCTTATCATAACATTTTTCAGGTTCTAAATTCATTCCATTGTCGACACTGTTTCTCTTGACACTCTAAATTGCTCTTTTAATTACGATCCAGACTTAAATGTATCTTGGCATTACCATGTTATAGCTTCACTCAGAATGCATAACAGTGTTTCCAACAACATTTGAACAAGATAAATGTTATGCTCTTGGATTCCCTCTGCAGAATATCTAATGGCATGGATGAGAATTTTGATTGAGCAATGTAGATCCCCCTGTTACTGTGGAAAATTTATCACATTCTATACGATTAATTGTTCCCCATACGATTTCTAGAGAAACGTTTGATCTTTATCAGTATTGAGGAAAACAAAATACTGCTATTAAAGGAAGAATTATATACATGCTTAACTCTTGAGAAAAACTATTGCAGTTGTGGAAGACATTGAAGATGATGCTAGAAACACTGATATTAGAGGAAATTAGTTAGAGCTTAAATTAATAGGAAGCATGGATGAGCTTAGAGGCAAGGACGTTGCTTGTTTTTTAAAGATCATGTTACAATATCTCTTGTTGGAAGACCTGACTCGGGTAGAAAATTTGAGGCCCTCCCCTTTTTCGGCCAATATCTTGCTGAAGGGTTCTCTCATATTTTCTTGACTTCGAGAAATGGTACTTGAAGATATGAGTGTGTTTAGGAAGAGTGAGTTTCTCTGCAGCATGTTTTGGAAAAAAAACAAAAAAAACAAAGAATATAAAGTGAGGTTTTTATTGTTGATGTGATTGAAAAAAAGCATCTGAAAAAAACTGTTTTATTTGAATAACATTTGTTTCATTTGAATAACATTTGGGATCACACTCCAGCATCATCATCGAGGTTTATAAAAAACGATTAGAAACTCCCTCATACTGTATTGTCCCGTTATTTGAGTCTGTTCAGTGAACACCATATGATCCAGGCAATAACAAAAGAAATATAACATGACAAAGAGTGGGCGATAGTATAGAATCATGGAGAGGGTTGAGATGCATGCCTAGTGCCAAAAGAACTTGAGGTAGTATAAAAGATCAGAATAATGTTTAATGTTAGAGAGGGATGAGAGTAATAGGAGGATGAAATGAGAAATTTTAGATACATGGGAGTTACAGTACAAAAATAGATGAGGATAAGGAGGCTAACCAGTAACATAACAGAAAAAGAAAAGAAGATGATGAAGGCAGGAAAAAAGTTTGTCCAAACTTGAGTTACGAGATGAAAAGTTAGTTGAGAATACAAATTAACCGATTACCAAAAAGATAAATTTTTTTTTGTCTAAGCCAAATGACATAACAAAGATGGAAGGTTGAGGGATAGAGGCGACCGAAAATTGAAGGTCTTGTAAGGCTAGTTTTAATGTTTGAGGGTGTTTATAGTGGGTTCTCATGGGTAGCTCAGATCCCATCATCTTTGGGAGATGGTAAAGGATGTTTGTTAATGTCAAACTATTTTTACTGATTTTTGTTGGATTCTAAGCAAATGCGGCGTTAAATATTATGTGAATGTTTTGTTAGTTGTTAATGACCATATACTTTGGTTGCATATCCTCTTTGTCTTTGTTTGTTAAAGGAGTTGCAACATGTGCAATCCTTGCTTCTTCAACATCCATAGTGATAATAGATAATTTGCACATCCTTGCTCGTTCAGCATCCATAGTGATAATAGATAATTTGCACATCCTTGCTCGTTCAACATCCATAGTGATAATAGATACTTTCCTATCTCTTTTCTTCTTGGATTGAGCTTGAAACATCTCTATGAGCTTTGAGAAATACTTTGAACTAGGCTTATATATATATATATATCCATTGCCTTTTTTGAATCATGGATCTTAACCATATTGGCAACCTTGGGTCTCCAACAAAAGTATCACCTGTGTCATTCTTGAGAGGAGTTGGCTATTCGAGGAGTGGTAGTGGGGGGTGGGGGGAGGGGGGGGGTGTGAGAGTGGTGGACGATACACATTTTTTTTCAAGCATACCCTAGAGAAAGAGGTGGTAAGGGTGTCAACAACTAAATAGGAGTGTAAGACTTTACCTTAGAAGATGATGTAGCATAATGAACTATACCTTTCTTTGAAAATTCTAAAGGCATTTGTGATTCTTCTCAAGCTTGTTCATCCTTCAATTTTTCAATTACTACTTCCTTTTCAATATGTTGCTCAGGAATATTGGTTTGTGGAGGTGGAGGAGAAAGGGGGCTTGTTGAAAGTGGAGAAAGTTGAGGTGAAGGAATTGGGGATTGAATTGGAGGGGTAAGTGCTACCCAAGTTGCCTCTTGTTGTGCCTTCACAACTTGCACCCCATCTTTCTCTTTGAGAAGATGTGGCCCCCCTTCCTTTTCTCCCTTTTGTTTTGTTTGTCTTTTCTTTCATTCTTTTTCTCTTTTGTTTTTTTGTTTTTTCGGGGGTTGGCATTCGACCTTCCCCCTTTCCCTTTCTTGAAAAGGCTTCGGGTTCCTTGGATCCCCGATTTCTCTTGTTTTGTTTTCCTTTTCGGTCTTTCAGGGATTGAGGATGGCCTTGTTGAACATTCAAAATACAAAGAGGGGAAGGGTGAATTCGTATTCCCTTGAATCTATTAAAACTTTTAAACAACCATCCACATAACATCACTTAATTTTAGAATTAAAATGAACAATAAGCAAAAACATAGTACACCGCATAACACTAGGATTTGTACGTAGAAAACCCAAGATAGGAAAAACCACAGAGAGGATTAACTCTCAATATTATGTAACCGGTTACAGTAATACAGGGTGAATCATTGCCAAAGGGGCTCACTGCCCAGAATATAATGGCTCACTACCTGAGGATGGCTTACAACCAATATTACAAAATATGAACTTTTAAAATTGCATCTATCATATGCATGAGATATTGTTCCACTGAGGTGCATAATTACTTTCACATTCGCTGTACATAATCACTTTCACATTCACTATACATAATCACTGTCACATTCACTATAGATCGCATGAAATGATCAAAAGATCATTTCTCTAATCTTTGCTAAGCATTTGATTATATATCAAGCTAAGTCTTCATGATGTCGACTCAACCAGAGTAAAGGTTAGCCCAAAAACATTTACATGCTACCATTCAATCATGTCGGAGAAGTCGACCAAAGCAGAAAAGAGCTTATCCATAATTCAAGGAATAGGCAATATCATCAAAGCTGATAAACTGTCGATGATTCCAGAGGGAGCCGAATCAAAACCTTCATACTACACTATGTCGGTAAGAAGGGTACAATATTACTGGACCCATAACTGTGCCACAACAAAACATTAACACCTTAAATCTTGGATATAGACGTTTGATCAAATACAAAACAAGTTCCCAAAATCTTACAGAAGTATCTTCTTATGTGGAGCAATGCGGACCCAAAACAGATGTATGCCAGACCTAGATGCAAATCAGAGCATATGGACCTAATGCTGGAATATGGTAGACTTATGTTGTCGGATCACAAAATCATCAATGACATCAATGACAACATTCTAACAATCCCCCCTTTGTCATTGATGGCAACATGACAACTAATGTAACATATACAAAAACTGTCCTATATAAAAATTGTCCTTCTATATAAATTGTCTACTAGTATTATATATACAGAACTATTCACTCTTCCTTTGACATCGATGGCAAAGGGTACATAACAAAACCAACAAAAAGTATTATACACTAACTCCTCCTGAAAAGAACCTTGCACTAATCCGAGGACTGTTTGATTTTTTGAATGTGTGCAGTCCAACTACTTATATAGTTCTCCCATTGTTGAATGACATTTGCCAGAAATTCTGTTTGCACTTGGAGGGATACAAGAGTGTGTTCTGCTTTTGCAATTGAGTTGGGCTCAGAGAAAGTAAATTGTTGTGCCTTAGACAGGGCATGATTCATTAGTGAAATACAATCACTGCACGTCTCTTAGTTGACCTAGAGGGAGTATAATGTTATCCCTTTGCTGCTGAAATTCAAAGTATTTCTTGTGCAGTTCCTCAATGGTTGATCTACCAGAGCGAGTGAGATCTTGAGATAGCTGAAAGTTGTGATTTAAGCTTGTTTAATTCTACCGGATCTACAAACTTAACCACAAATACATATATGATAAACTGCAATAATAACAATGATAAGCAAATTGATAACACAACACACAACACCAAGATTTTGACATGGAAAACCCGATTAAGGGAAAAACCATGGTGGGAACCTACTCACAATATGATGATACTTTGCAGTAGTATGTGTACATATTACAATAGGGAATGCACATGCATTCAGACACATTGCCTAGAGCTCAATGTTCAAAAGATAATTACTTGGAAGGCTACAACCCTCAGGGGAGTTTCACTGACTTACAATAAGATTCAGATTACAATCCGGAAGAAATGAACTATAATAATATCTGCAAATGTCTGATGACAGTTCTAGTTAAGCACAATTGTCTGCTCTGCAACACCAATCTCTGCTCAATCACAATGCTGAAGGATGAATCACTTGTTCATACATACACCACTTTCAGAATAATGCAGACACAACCTTGATACCAAAATTACATGACAATACCACTTATTTATACAATTCATCAACCTTGACAACAAGGTCGGCTAAACCCCCAACTCATAATTACAAAATTACATCACATGATACAAAGATCGACCACCAGACCAATATAATGATATACATGACATAACATAGACCTAATTCAAATCTTCAAACACACAACACCACTAGAAATCACACCAAGATCAACTGCAACACGTTACTGTTGAAATAGTAGCTAGCTCAGATGCCTATCTATTGTATTTTAATGTTGTCAATGATAATTAAAATACACATGTACTATTTATTATGTAAATCGAATTTTGGGTTGGACCCAATCATGTAGCATGGAGAAAGTTAATTGTAACTTGTAACACGGTGACACTAAATTGTTGCTTCGGGCTGGACCCAAACATATGTAAATTGTAGGCAATAAATGGAACTTAGGGCTGGGCCCAAACTCATGTAATGTGGTCATTATGCATTGTAAAACATGCCACAAATTTGGGCGCTAAAATAAAATATGAAATTGTATTGTAGCCGACTCGATGGAAATGTAAAAGATGAATCTTGTATATAACAAGATTCATCTTAGACCTCAATTCAATCATTCATCACTCAAGCAAATCTCTTAAATAACGAATTCTGGTTATGCAACACAACGACATACTTTACTCTTCAAAGTCAACAAATTGTCTTCAGCGAAGAGTTCTTCCAAGTATAGCGAATTGATCTTCAATCTAGCAATTCAAGTCCTCAAGGTTGGCGATGTGATTCTTAAGGTCAACAAACATCTTTCTTGAAGGCAGCGAATACTTCTTAGTGATAGCGTCATCATTGAAGATCAACGAATCATTCTTGAAGGCTATCAACATCACTCCAAGATCAACGAACTTCATTTCTGGGACAACAACAGTTGTATTTCAGATAAGTTCATCACTTCAGCTTGCCCTAGGTTAATCACTGTGATTAGGTTGTTGTCAAACAATGAATCTCATTGTAAAATTATATTGGTGTTACATAATAAAGATATGAGATTCTTGGCTGAGTTTTTCACCTCCAAGAGGGACGTTTTCCCAAGGTATCTGCGTGATTTGTATTTTTTCTTCATTGCATTCTGATCTCTGTTGTTTATTGTTTAAATCTGATTGCTAAAATTAACATAGTATTAGAGCTTTAGGTTCATTCTAAATAATCAAATTATTAGTTGTCCTTCACTTTTAGTTTGCTATTAGTTTTGCAAGATGGTTACAGGTCTGAATGTAGAGGACATAATTGAGGGTGCCCTAAATTTTACATCATGGAAGGTCAGTTACAGTTTGTGAAAGATAAGGATCTGACTGGGCCTTCAGATTTGGATGAGCTAAAGCAATTCAAGAAGTCTACTGTGAATCAGAAAGTTCAACATCAATGTCTGCTTGACAAATTAAAGGCATCGATGAGACGATAGCAAGAATAAGATATCAGGTGCTCTCATTCCTTTATTCTCTATTGTAGGGTCTACCTAGTTGGAGATTTGCATTTGATTACCTTATTGTTATTAGTGTCTTATCTAATGCAAAAGGTTCTCTTTCTTGTTAACTACTTCATCTGAGGGTGCTTTCATATGTCGGTTTGTGCACTTGTTTTCAGATCTTAGTATTGCCTAACTTTCTTCCTGAGGTTTGGAATAATCACCCTAGTTCGAGCCTTGTTCTTGTGTTAAGAACTTGTTCTAGTCCAGTTTGAACTATTGAAGTTAGTTATGCCCTACTCTCTATTTTAAGTATGTTTATCTCTCAACCTATTTGATGTGGTTTGGTATGAATATGTAATGATTCGAATTGATGCATTGATCTAAATACATCATTGACACTTAAGACTTCAACATGTGTATTTAGATATAAATCTAGGATTATTATGATGGATATTGATGCTCTGCAAAAAAGATTAGAAAATCTGTTTGATGGCAACACACACAAGAGCACAAGAAACAAACGTTAGTGTTAGCAACAAAAGATTATCCTAAACAGGTATATCAAGAGAGATATTAAGCATGAAATACAAAGCATATAAACATAGAATGAAATAGCTAATCAAGATGCTCATAGTTGCTCCTCCCTTGTTCCTCTCCTCTCCAAGTCCCAAATGAGTGTAGCTCTTTGCAGCTTTTTGCACTATGGATGCTTATGGAGGATTGAGATTTAATATTAAGCTTCAAATATGAAATGAAAAGCTAAATACTATGCTATTGATGCTAAAATGATTGATTTTACCAAAAAGACAAGATTTTAGTTATGCTATGCTAAATGCTCTCTAAAAATGTCTATAGCCTAAATGCATACAAGTTTTCAGGATCTGGATTATGAAGGAATGAGCTCTATTTATAGGAAAAATGGAGCAATGGATGGCTAGGATTGAAAGGTTTAATCAAGGGTCAAGCTTGAAAGTTGGGGATCCATGTGCACAATTTGCACCAATGAAATGGTGACAAGTGTCAACATAAGATTGGGTTGAGAGAAGAGGTTGGAGGCATTAAATGCCCGAGGAGACCTCATGGTTATCTAGAAGGTAAGGGTCAAGCCTAAATTAGGATTACCCACTGGATTAGGAGTTAATGCAAGGATAAACCTTTGTGCAAATGATTAAGAGATAATCATGGTCAAAGCATTAAAGGCTTGATGAGACCCTTGGGCTGGGTAGAGGTTGAGTCAAAACAAATGTTTTAACCATGTAGGAGAGTTTGGGTTAACCATTAATGGTTTTTTAAGACTTTGTGGATTAAGTGGTTGAAGGTTGAAAGCCTTCAATGGTTATCAAAGACTTTGAGCCATTTAGTGGTTGAAGGTTGAAAGCCTTTAATGGTTATCAAAGACTTTTAGGCTTTGAGAAGTGACTCCATTTTGTTTAGGATTGTGACAATAATTAGGGGATGGATTAGGTTAATTAGGAAGGGGTTAGAAGAATCTAGAAGGGGATTAGATTTTGCAAGTGGATTTGGTGGGTGAGGGAAAATAGGATTTTATTTAAAATAAAAATTCATTTATTTCAATAAATGTGTGCAAGTTGTATTTGGATAAATATTCAAATAAATATTAATTTATTTAAATGAAAAAAAGGAAGATAAAGCATTAAAATGCTTGAAGACTTTGAGGGGAACCATTAAAGGCTTGAAGACTTTAAGGGAAGACATTAAGTTTGAAGACTTCAAAGCCATCAAGTTTGAAGACTTTAAGGGAAACCATTAAAGGCTTAAGAAGACTATAGAAAGAAGCCATCAAGTTTGAAGACTTTAAAGCCATCAAGTTTGAAGACTTTAAGGGAAACCATTAAAGGTTTCAAGTGGGTGAGGATAAATAGGATTTTAAATAAATAATTTATTTAAAATAGTTGTGCAACTTGCATTTGTAGGAAAATGCAAGTGGGTGGAGGATAAAGGTGATTTAAATAAATGATTTATTTAAAATAGTTGTGCAACTTGCTTTTGTAGGAAAATACAAGTGGGTGGAGGATAAAGGTGATTTAAATAAATGATTTATTTATTTAAATGTGAGAGGTGGGATTTTGGGGGATTTAAATAAATATTAATTTATTTAAATGTGAGAGAAGATTTAATTAAACAAATATGATTTATTTATTTAATTAATGGTATGAATTTGGTTAAGTGAATTAAATCAAATAAATTGAATAATTTATTTAATTAATAGGAGAAGAGGGTTAAGATGAATTAATTAAATATTAATTTAATTAATTATTAATTGATGGTTAAATAATCAAATAAATACTAAGTATTCATTTAATTAAGTGGACAAATTTATGTGACTACATTTGCCCCTCTTTGAGACGGTGCAGTTTATCGCATCGTTTCAAAGAAAGAAAAATAGGTGTGAAGAAATGCTCCATAAAATGTAAATTTAATGGGTGGTATGCCCCCTCGAGAGATGGGCCGAATTTTTTTTTTGAAAAATCGGGCGATCTCTCGAAAAAGAATGAAAAGTGGAGGGGAGGTAGAGTAGAAAAAATTAGAACTAATGATGAAAGAATGGGAGAAAATGGAGTGAATATGAAGAAACAACAAGCCAGTGGGTACCTTGAGGTCATGGAAGAGATACATAGCAGATGTAGTGTGGGGCTTGGATTGATGCTATACAATTGATCAAAATTGGTTGGACAATCTGGTGCAATCGGTTTAATTGCCCCAGTCAAGTCAAAGCGTGACAATTGATGTCAGTTGGTCGCTTGGACATGATAAAGTCTGAGTAAGTGAATCAAAGTGACCTGATGTGACTTAGACAATTGATGTAATTGCCCGATGAAGTCAAGGTATATGAAGCAAAATACTCGTTGAGACGTAGACAATTGATGTAATTGTCCATTGGATTGTGTTTGATTGGTTGATCAATTGATAGTATGTGCGTGTGATGGATGGTTGTAGGGAAGCATGGCAGCCCCGTTGAGACTAGGTCATTATGATAAATGCCTGATGTAGTCTAGGATTACCATAATCGATTACCTGTTGAGACCCGAAGATACTTGATCAGAGTATCTATTGATAGTCTAGGTGTGTGGGAGTCGATGTATCTGTGTAGACAGAGTAACTGGCTTAATTTTGTGGATGAGTGAGGATGGGAAACGATGAAGGGATTGGGATGATGTTGATGATCAAGATAGGGAGGGTGAGGGGGGATTTGATGTTAGATAGAAGATATGGAGGACTTATGACTCATTCTTATGGAAGAAGAGGAAAATAGAGTATGCATTATTATGACTATGTATGCATGATATGCAGCTATTATGAATGTATAGATTGTTGGAATGCAACAGAATGCAGTATATATAGATGAGATGGAATGACGATCCATAGTGCTCTATTTTCATCATTGAACTTTAAAATGTTGGAAGAGAATACAAACATCTTGACATAATGATTCAAGATGACCAGAGTATTTCTTACATGGATTTGATATAGCAAGTTAATACAAGCAACTTGATATAATGGATCAAGTTGACCTGAGTATTGTTTGCGGAACAGACAAGGATTATCTCCGTTCATGCATGACTTGGATCGTCCTCCTTGATCTTAGGCTGATCATATCCTGAGACAAGTGCATACCGTACTAAGAAATAAAAACCTTTATCCAAATTGGATGAGGAGGAACCAAAGAATGAACATTGTACCTGTAAACAAACAGTATATACATAAAGAATATGGATCCTTGGTAATGGTTCATGCTCATATGGTCGAGGTATACAATGTAGTCAGCAAGCCGTAATGATCGATGACTGTATTTGGCATAAGATTACGTAGCTTAGTGAACTTCCCACGTAGACACCATTAGTACATGCCCCAGAACTTCATCGGAAATAATGCGCAAACGATACAAAACAATGCTGAAAGATCCTAATATAGATTACTAGACCATAAATCAACCAAGTATTTGATAGTGTAAACAGAATTTTCTTGTCAAAGAAAATGTCATCTTGTCTTTGTTTTTGTAAGGAAGGATGCATCCTTGTTGAAGACAGTTTTGAGTGTTGATGTTGTTTGGTTTGATTGATAAATGGTCATTTTGTTAAGTATGTCGCAATGTTTGTTTGGTATCTGCATGGACGAGTATGTACAATGTGTTGCCATGTTTTTGTTGGATTTTTCAATGGTTTGTCGATGTTTTTGGATTTTGAATGTTTTTGGTATTTTTGTTGAGACATTTTTGAATTTTTTTTGATTTTTGCGAGATATTTTTTTTGAATGTTTTTGGATTTTTGACAATTGCTTTGAATGAAGAACTTAATGAATCATAAGACAATGTAGAATCCACTTCCATCAATAGGTTAAAGGCATTGCCCCCAATTTTAGACATGACTATGAAAAAGCGGGATGCAAGATGTATGGAGTACTATCATAATTGCAGAGGAATAACAAGCCATGGTTTTGGATGGATGGATGTATGTATGAAGTAGATGTGATCGCAACAAGTCTAAAAGACAATGGAGCCATAGCCTTTACGAGTGGCGCCTGTTTGCCAGGTTTTCGCCATCGCACTTACCCAAGGTGCCACTGGAGTGGTTGTTCACCGTTTGGATGCATGATTTTTCTTTACTTTTTTGAATGTTTTTGTATTTTCTTTAGGACATTTTTCTGAATGTTTTTGGTATGCAGGGGAGCCTGATGCCTTGTACACCTTAGGTATAAAACCGTTTGAGGTGCATGCTATTGATTGGATCTGCGAGCGGTTCTCCGTCTGATGTAGCCAACTGATATGCCTCGGACCCGAATACAGCAGTGACAACATATGGGCCGAGCCAGTTTGATTCAAACTTGCCTTGATGTTCTCTATTTGGTTGGTTGCGAGGATTCTCTCGAAGAACAAGATCACCTACCTCAAATGTACGAGATCTAACGCGGTGATTGTAGCTTCTACTCATGCGCTACTGATAGGCTTTGAGGTGATTGTATGCAGCTTGTCGCTTCTCATCAAGTAACTCTAAGTCCTGAAGGCGTGAGACTCTGTATGCTTCATCATTGATGAGATTATGCAAGGAAACTCGTAATGATGGTATCTCAACCTCAATAGGTAAGATAGCTTCTGCACCATAGACCAATGAATAAGGAGTTGCACCTGTAGGGGTTCGAATGCTAGTTCGATATGCCCATAATGCTGGATTCAATTGAACATGCCAATCACGACCGACATCATTGACTGTCTTCTTTAGGATTCTCAATATGTTTTTATTGGATGCTTCGACCTGACCATTGCCTTGTGGGTAATAGGGAGTGGAAAAGCGGTGTTGGATATGAAATTTCTCACAAAGCTCACGGACATCCTGATTTTTGAAAGGAAGACCATTATCTGTGATGATGGACATGGGCACACCATACCGGCAGATGATGTAGTTGAGGATGAATGAGGCGATCTGCTTGCCGGTGACTTGAGTAAGTGGAACAACTTCGATCCACTTTGTGAAATATTCGGTGGCGGTAATAATGAATTTATGGCCATTGGATGAAGATGGATGAATCTTACCCACAAGGTCAAGGCCCCATTGACAAAAAGGCCATGGTGTTGTGATTGGTTGCAGTTCTTGTGCTGGTGCATGTATTAGGTCGCCGTGAACTTGACATTTCTTGCATTTTCTGACAAAGTAGTAGGAATCCTTTTCCATAAATGGCCAATAGTATCCAGCTCGCATGATCTTCTTGGCTAGTGATGGACCACTTGAGTGAGTCCCGCAAATTCCTTCATGTACCTCTTCCAAAACCTTTGTTATCTCATCCTGTTCCAGACATCGAAGGAGAGTACCATCAAGACCGCGTCGGTATAGGGTTTCGACAATAATGGGTATATCGAGCAGTTTGGCGAATGAAGGTTTTTCGTTGGTTATTTGATTGGTTGGGAGGAAGGGTATGATCGCGGAGATAGGTGTAGAACTCACCGTACCATGGGGATTCGGAACCAACAAGGCGACATATCATTTCAGATTCGGGGATATCATAAGCGGGGATCCAAAGCTATTCTACCAAGAACTCGTAGCGTTTTGAATTCTGTGGAAGATCTAGTAGAGATGCGATGGTAGCCATAGCGTCAGCAGCTCGATTCTGATCTCTTGGTATCTGCTCAAAAGTGATAGTAGTAAATGATGTCTTTAGAGTGTCCACCATTTGCTTATATGGCATGAGTTTATCATCTTTGGTCTGATATTCATCTGTTGCTTGTCGAATGACTAGTTGGGAATCGCCATATACTTGTAGTTCTTGTAATTTCCATTGTACGGCTAACCTGAGTCCTGTGATCAAGGCCTCATACTCTGCTATGTTGTTTGTGCATGGAAATGTGAGCCTGTAAGACTTTGGGATGCTGTCACCTTGAGGTGTGATAAACAAAATGCCTGCCCCCGAGCCGTGCCTAGTGTATGAACCATCAAAATAGAGCTTCCATGGTCGTACTGCTATGATCATGAATATCTCTTCATCTGGAAAATTAGAAATGAGAGGATGATAGCCTATGAGTGGTGCATCGGCCAACTGATTTGCAATAACTTGACCTTTGATAGCTTTACGATCTACATACTCAATGTCAAATTCACTTAGAATCATCACCCATTTGGCCAAGCGGCCTGTCAATGCTGCTTTGCTGAGTAAATACTTGAGTGGATCAATCTTTGCAATGAGTTGTACTTTGTGTGTTAACAGATAGTGCCTCAATTTAGTGGCTGCTAAGATTACTGCTAGGCAAGCTCGCTCAATAGGGGTGTAATTGAGTTCATAGCCCACCAATGTGCGAGAAATGTAGTAAACAACACACTCTTTTCCTTCTGCATTATGTTGTGCCAGTAGTACACCCAATGCTGTACTTGTTGCTGAGGTATAGAGTAACAACGGTCTACTTGGATCTGGTGGCATCAACAATGGTTGATTCATGAGATAGTCTTTAAGCGTCTGAAATGCTTGCTGGCATCGGGCATCCCACTGAAAGCGGATGTTCTTGTGTAGCAGATGTGTAAATGGGTGACACTTATCAGCCAATTGTGCAATGAATCTTCAGATGGATTGAAGTCGTCCTTGTAATGTCCTTAGCTGACTGATATTCTTTGGTGGTGGCATGTCCATGATTGCTTTTACCTTTGCTGGGTCGACCTCAATACCTTTGCTTGAGACAATGTATCCTAGAAGTTTCCCGGAGGTCACTCCAAAGACACATTTCTTTGGGTTGAGTCGAACATGGTATTGTTCTAGTCTATCAAAGATTTTATCTAAGATGTGGAGATGCCCATCTCTAGTGAGTGATTTTGCTAGTAAGTCATCAACATAATCTTCCATCATGGTATGCATCATGTCAAGGAAGATGGTGGTCATTGCTCTTTGATAGGTCGCTCCTGCATTCTTTAGACCAAAAGGCATTACATTCCAACAGTATGTGCCCCATGGACATGTGAAGGCTGTCTTATGTTGATCTTCTGGTGCGATCTTTATTTGATTGTATCCTGAAAAGCCATCCATGAGTGAAAGCATGGCATGTCCTGCTGTCAGATCCACTATGATGTCGATATTTGGTAGGGGGAAGTCATCCTTAGGACATGCCTTATTCAGATCTCTAAAGTCAGTACAAATGTGGATGCCCCCTTTTGGTTTGCCGACAGGCACAATGTTGGAGATCCATTCTGCATAATCAATTGGCCTAATGAAACCAACATCTAGGAGTTTCTTGAGTTCTGTTTTGACTAGCACTGCAATCTGGGGATGCATCTTACGAAGCTTCTGCTTGACAGGTTTGTCTCCTTCTGTGACGGTGAGGTGATGCATGACTAAATCAGGATCAAGCCCAGGCATGTCTGCATAAGACCATGCAAAGTTGATCTGACGCTTTTGGAAGAACTCTATAAATTTAGGCTGTTCCTCTAGAGTGAGAAGAGATGCTAGATGTACGAGGTGAGGATTTTCAGGAGTCCCCACATTGTATTCTTTGGTTTCTTCGATGAGAATTGTTGATCGTTCCTGTTGTGTACTATCAGGGAGAATGTCAAACCCTTCATCCTCAGGCGCCTCAGAGAGGTTTTCACCATTGGATACGCTCTTTCTTTTTACTTTTGTTGGATCAAACAGTGCCATAGTGTGGTTTTCACTGGAAGATCCATGTTTTATTGTTATATTTTTGTAGCTGAAAGGTTTGGCATCCGCCCCGAAGTATGCTACACTATTAAGTTCGATGGCGAATCCAGCTTTGTGATCCCCGCTTGGTAGGTTATCCCTTAATTCCAAAAAGTCAATGATGGCCTCATCGTTTTGGAAGAAGTCAAGACATGGAGGATTTGGTTGGTTCCATTCGATGAGTTCAGGGTGGATAATGGCCATTACTTCATCGATTAGGTTAAGTTCATCAGAGGTATCAGTGAGGGTTAAGACGTTATGGTGAAGGTCATTGATGGTACTCTCCCTGTCAGAATCAGGCGTAGGATGAGACGTAGGGTCTGTGGAAGATGTTTCCAGTTCAGGAACCCAAGTGGTCTTTATCTGTGCTTCTCCGTAAACAGGGATGTCTTTGCGTGGTGGAGGTAGTGATGCGTCTTCCTCATCTGAAGTGTTAAGCTGTACAGAATCAAATTCCCACTCATGTGAGTCGGTCTCTGAGTCACTTTCCAGCATCCGATTACTATACCATACTGGGATGTCTTTTGAGTTAAATACTGCAGGTGTGATTGGTTGATGTACCTTTGTAGTGATCAATGCTGCAGGAAGATTGATGGGGATCAAAGAATCTAGTATAGGGAGTATCGGTAATATTGACTCAGTTGCTTCTGCTGGAACTGTGGGTGCCATAGATGCTGCTGCGGGTTCTGATACAGTTGCTGCTGCTAATGGTGCTGCTGATGGGATTACTGGTTCGATTGGTGGGATGATTGGCATTGGTGATGGTTGTGTTGGGGTTTTGAGCCTCGATGGGGCAGTTGGGATGGTGCTTGAAGCTGCTTTGATAATGAAAGGTGTCCTTTTTGCAGTAGGTTGACATAATGGTTTGGTGGGTTTTCCTTTGAATTTGAGTTTAGGAAATATCTCTTTTCAAAGCCTAGGCCTGTATTACCTTTGGGCTTTAATTCTGGTAGCAGAGGTTCATGTCGTCCTTGTTTGCAATATCCTAAAGCACTCTGACCATCATATCCCATTCTTTGCATAATGAGGAGACCTTTGCCATACTGATCTGTAGGAAGTCTAACTTGCGGTATATTAGTGGTGATGAGATCTTTATAGATCCAGTCCGCTAAGTCCTCATCTTGGGTTTCTTCTTCTTGACTCTTTCCAAGGATGAAAGGCGTCAAAGCATATGCAGACGTGTTTAGTGGTTGCTGGAGTAACTGCTGTGGTTTACCATGTGTTCGAGGAGAAGTGGGCATTTGTCCCACACAAAAGAGTTGACTCAAGTTGTATTCCCCAGGACCTTCCTCTGCTAGTTTCATCTTAAGCTTTTCTTGCTTTGGTATAGTGGTGTTTGAACTGGCAAGAGAGGCTGGACTTATATATGATGTGGAGGAAATGGCTTCTCTATTATTAGGAACAGTAATCTCTGGTTGATGGCTGATATTATGGCAAAATGCAAAGGGGTTTGCATCGCCCAGAATTGTGATCTCTACACCGTTATGTGGGAACTTGATACATTGATGGTAGGTAGATGGAACGGCTTGCATGGCATGTATCCAAGGTCTCCCTAATAATAGATTATATGGCAGAGGAAGGTCCAGACCTGACAGATGATGTGCTTTACCACAGGGCCCACTCGGATTGGTAGTACCACAACTCCTTTGGATGAACGTTCTGCATCATCATAGGCCTTGATGGTGATCTTCTTGTGAGGATCCACTGATTCTATTGCATATCCCAATGCTGTGACCAACTGTAGTGTACAAATGTTTAGGCCTGCTCCATTATCTATCAAGACTCGCTTGATCCTGTGTTGGTTGATAAAGCTTTCAATGTGTAGCGAAGCATTATGAGGTTGTTGGAAAGAAGAGTTGTCACTTTCGGAAAAAGTGAGACAAGGTGATGACTTTAGATTTCCAACCATGGCTTGAAATTGGTCTATATTCAAATTTGCAGGGACTGACGCCTCTTGGAGTGCTTGATCCAAGATAGTTTTATGAGATGGTGATAGACGCAAAAGCTCTAAAATGGATATAAGCGCAGGGGTTTTGTCTAATTGTTCCACAAGATTGTATTGCTTTGGGACGGAGGTGGTGCCTTGTGGAGCTGCCTTTATGGTAACTTTGCCGCGACGCGTAACAACATTGCAATTGGAGTTGGGATTTTTGAAGGTTATAGTTGCAACTTGTTCATTGACATCATACAGGTGATTTACAGTGTAGTTATACGCAGCCTGCGTATAATCAGTGGTATCAGTGCCTCGCCGGGAAGTGGAAGGACCCCTTTGATCTTGTGATGGAAGTGGATTTTTGAACATCAGATGATCATTATTTGTTGTTTTTGGGTCATGTCCTTCAATCTCAATTTCTCCTCGATCAATAAGATCCTGAATGAGATCTTTCAATCGGTGACAATTACTTGTCTTGTGTCCTCTTCCTTGATGGAACTCACAGTGTTCAGTATCTCTCCACCATGCTGGTTTGACCTGAGGCTCGTAGTTGGATAGTTTAGGTAGAGTGACCAAATTCTGAGAAATGAGTTGTCGCAACACTGTTTCAATGGGTTCCCCTAAGGGAGTGTATGTTCGTTTTTGTTTTTGTGGACGAGGTCTTGGTTCATCATGAGATGTGATGCGACCTTGATTAGGAGGAAAATTTGTGTTATTCTGAGGTGGAGGATTTTGTCCTGCAAACCGAACCACAAGTTGTGCATTTTGGATAGTTCGAGCATCCACAACTCCATCGTTGACGATATTCTTGTTTTTGTTCCAGAAGTTCGGTTTATCACTATTGAAGCGCGGGCGAGGACCATCTTTTGGTTCATTAAAGATTTTGATGAGTCCTTTCTTGATGAGTGCCCTTTCACATTTTAAACCCTTGGTGATCATATCGTTAAAAGAGTCTGTGTCTTTGACATCCAGGTGAAATTCTATTTCTTCGTTTAAGTTGGAAATGAAAATTTCCACTAGTTCTCGTTCAGGTAACTGAAGAGAACGTCTGCTAGACATTTGGCGCCATCGTTGCAGGAATACTGAGAATAATTCACCTGGTTTTTGTTTGGTGTTGCACAGATCAGCCATGGTGATGTCGCGTTCAATGTTATGAGAGTAATGAGATAGGAACTTCTGGATGAGTTCCTCAAATGTTCTAATGCCACCCGGTAGTTGGGAAAACCATGACGTGGTTGTTCCTCCCAAACTTTGGGGAAAAAGGCGCATTAGGTATGTGTCTTCATATGCCACTTCAAGACAAGCGGAATGAAATTCTCGGACATGATCACGGGGATCCCCCTTTCCTCTATAGTTTTCAAATTTGGGTGTTTCGAATCCTCGTGGAAAGGGTGGCATATAAAGATTCCTATCAAAAGGATAGGGACAGATGTCGTTAAGTGAGAATTGATTGGTCTTAACACCACTATGAAGTTGTTGGGCGAGATTCTCGACTTGTTGCTGCAACATCTCCATTTCATTTGGAGGAGGAGGTGGTGGGTTACCTCGAGGGATGTTATATCTGATGGGATCTCTACCCCTTTCCTCCTCATGGCGACTTTGTCTTTCTGATGCTTGTCTTAATTGGGCAAGATCAAAGTCTGAGGGGAGTTTGGCTCCTTCTTGAGCGAGTTTTAAGAAGTGAGCATCCGCATTGCTCCTGAGTATTTCATCAAACAATCTGTTAAAGTGAGGGTTATGTTGAACCCTTTCGATTGTTGAAGGAGTGGGAGTACTTGGGTTTTCATCATTTATATTTCCTCCAAGTGCTTCTTGAAATTCATTGAGATTTTCGTCTTCTTCTTCCTCAATTTCTATTTCTCGTTGCCTTGACCGTGATCGGGTTTGAGCCATTTTGCTTGCAAGTTTTTGTTGAAGTTGATTGAAGATGATGATGAGTTGTTGTTTAATGTAATGAGATTTGATGGTTGGTGATTGTGTGGTATGTAGAGCTCTAGCACTTTGAGGTAGATGTAACTGAAATTGCTTCTTTGAATTGCTTGTTTGTTTGAGGAGTTTGGATGTGATAAGGTGTAGAGAAATCTGAGATGTGTTACAGATTTTGACTACCTAGTAATGAAAGGATTCACTCATGAACTAGTTTTACCCTGCGTAGATGTGTCTCTTAGGATGAGCTTATCCTAGATGTAGAAACAATCTAAAAAGTGATGTGATGTGTTTGATTTCAAGCAATATCTAAAAAAGGAATCTTGGGACAAGAACCTCTTAATGTTTTGAGAGTTGGGACGGATTGATGATGAAGTGATTATGTATGAGTGAGATAATGGATGAAAATGTTTCCAACTTCAATAAAAACTTTGCGTTACAAATGGGACAAACTCTACCTCTTCCCTTTCGGGTGTTGGTGGTATTTCTCGAGCTGTGTTGTAGGTGATGCAGACGTTTGGGAAGAAGTTGGGATTAATCCTTCCTCCTTGATTTTTGTGATAACTCAGAGCTCTATATTACATAAAAGTTCTGCGGTTCAATGATTCTGAATCAAACTCGTTTGTTTTACCTTGAAGGTATAGATGCATGCGATGTAGAAAGACTCTATGTGAGACAAAAATTTGTCTATTGAGATAGAAGAATTTCCTTCGTTTGATCAAAGCCTTTGAGCTTAATGGTCTTCTTTTCAAGTTGATATTCTGATGACACTTCTTCTTTCACAGAATGTGAAGAATGGTCATAAAATTTTGACTCTTTTGTTGTTTGCACTTTGTTGATGTGTTTGGTTGTTTTGAGAAATGTTGGATGAATATGTTGTTTTTGGGAAGTGATTTTCTGATTTTTTCTTTGACAAGAAAACAAAGCAAGCACACAAACACAAGATTGTAGCCTCAAAGGCACAAATGAGTATGGGTCTAGATCAACCCAATCCTTGGACTTGTATATGACCCTTCCTTTAGATTTATTTTAAGGTGTATTTCCAAAGCCTGAAGTCGGCTCAATTTGCACTATGTCTGTAAAACAAACACACTTCAAGCACTTTTTATCCCTAAGGTCAAATGGCTAGTTGTGATAAATTTAGCCCACATCTTGATATTTCTTCGACTTTGGTACTACATACCTTATGAATCCCGCCTTGGCAGGTAAGGATGTGATATACTAAGTCTTGCATGAGCATAACAAATAGATGATCCCTATGATGGGGGAGTCACCACTTTTATCAAGCCACAAGTGACTTTTCAAAAAGCTATGTTTCTACTCAAGGAAATATGTATGGTGAGTATCTTGGGAGCAAAACCATCTATGCTCTTGCACTAAATTATATCGCAAATATCCTCAATCAATAGAGCGGGTGGGCTACTACTTAAAAGTGTTTAGTCATGTTCGATGTTTTTGGACATAAGTTCATTCTGCAGTGACTCACTTAAGAGCCTTGTAACTGGTGGTGGGGCCCATTTGTCCTTTCGGCCAGTTACACTGTAGGAACAGCTATACCCAAGGCTACAACTTTCGCTCTCACCTGATTTCTATAGCGGCTTGAAGGATTTACCGCTCAAGGTCGTTCCCAAGAGTGATGTGTCTCTTGGCAGGCCTCTCTTAAAAAGATAAAATTTTGAGTGTTACTAACACTTTTCTCTTGCACCTAGGACCACGAAAGCCAAGGGAGAGGATAGTGTGTGTTAGAAGTAGGACCACTCGACCAACTCTTTGCACAAGTGTGCCAAGCACGAAAAACACTTGTTCTTTTTAATCTATCATTGCAATGTGATCTAACTATTTGGAGATGTTGCTCCAACAATCATGGTGTTCTTTTTAATTTTCAAAGGCAATTGTTTGAGTAAACTAGAATTTGAAAATCTTGGTCAACTTAATGAAAAATACGTTTGCATGAAGTAAAATTGCTTTAAAAATGAGACAAGTTGATTGTGAATTTTATTTGCACCAAAAATGGAAGTGTGGATTGTGAGTTTTATCTTGATGCAAGAAATAAAATTTGCCTTGTTTATTTTAAGCACCAAAACGAAGTTTGTTTCCTAACTTGCAAAAAAAATAAAGTTGTTTTTGTATAAGTTTGTGGTTCTTTTTACCTTGGAACAATGAAATTCTTTTTAAGAGCCCCAAACAAATGTGTGATTCTTTTTTTAAAAGCCCAAAGTTGAAATGTGAAGTTAATTTTAAACCAAAATAAAAAGTGAATTCGTTTTTAAAACCAACTTCAAAAAACAAGTTAGTAAAAAAATATAAATCTACTTTTTAATCTAATTTAAATCTGCACAAAAGAGAAAAATAGTTAGTAAAATCGGCCTATTTGGTGGGCTTCTACAAGCCTAATTTTTTTTTTTTGTTTTGGTTACAAGGTGATTTGTACAACGTTTTGTTACAATAGCGCTAGTCCGCGTTTGAACAGAGGCACTATTTAACACAAACGCACTAAAAGAAAGGGAAAAACAGAGAAGGAAAAAGCATTGAAACAGGGTGAATAGCGCCAAAATAATGTCAAACGCACCAAAACAGTGTCAAAAGCGCAACCTGTGTGACATTTTCAACATTCAAACATGTTATTGGTTTTAAAAAAAAAAAAAAAAGTTGATCTTTTTGATGTTTGGATTCACGTCGGGTTCACCAAATGATGCTCTGCAAAAAGGATTAGAAAATCTATTTGATGGCAACACACACAAGAGCACAAGAAACAAACATTAGTGTTAGCAACAAAAGATTATCCTAAACCGGCATATCAAGAGAGATATTAAGCATGAAATAGAAAGCATATAAACATAGAATGAAATAGCTAATCAAGATGCTCATAGTTGCTCCTCCCTTGTTCCTCTCCTCTCCAAGTCCCAAATGAGTGTAGCTCTCAGCAACTTTTTGCACTATGGATGCTTATGGAGGATTGAGATTTAATATTAAGCTTCAAATATGAAATGAAAAGCTAAATACTATGCTATTGATGCTAAAATGATTGATTTTACCAAAAAGACAAGATTTTAGTTATGCTATGCTAAATGCTCTCTAAAAATGTCTATAGCCTAAATGCATACAAGTTTTCAGGATCTGGATTATGAAGGAATGGGCTCTATTTATAGGAAAAATGGAGCAATGGATGGCTAGGATTGAAAGGTTTAATCAAGGGTCAAGCTTGAAAGTTGGGGATCCATGTGCACAATTTGCACCAATGAAATGGTGACAAGTATTGCAGAAGCTGAATACATTGCTTCAAGAGTGGCAACTAGAGAAGCAATTTGGATTCACAAACTTCTTGCTGGGTTGCTTGGACAACCTTGAAAATCCACTGTTATTTATTGTGATAATCAGAGTTGTATTAAAAATGTCTAATAATATTGTGTTTCATGACAGGTCAAAATACGTGGAAACTCATTATCACTATGTTCGTGATATGACACAAAGAGGTGCCATCCAGTTGAAATATATCAGCACTGTTGAACAGGTTTCAGATGTTCTCACCAAGCCTCTAGCTTGAGTGAAGTTTGAGTACTTCAGAGAGAAAGCTTGAAATCGTGGAGAACACAACATTGATTGAGAGGGAGTCTCAATCTTAGTGATGCAATTTAGACTGCATCTTCCACCCTCTGCGGACAATGCAAGGTGACATTGTATTCTTCTCTGGGAGAAGGTTGAGGTGTAATACCTCTTCCACCCTCTGCAGGCAGTGCAAGGTGGAGTCACCCTCTACGGCCAATGCAAGGTGACAGTGTATCCTTCTCTGGGAGAAGGCTGAGGTGTAAGACCTCTTCCACCCTCTGTGGGCAATGCAAGGTGGATCCATTCTCTGCAAGAAATGCAAGATGGACATCATGAAATGAGTTCATGATATTTTAGTGTTTTATTGTAGGTATACTCTATGAAGCTTATACATTCATTCTTGCGGGCAATGCAAGATGAAAGTTATGAATGACTCATGACAAGTGGCAGATATCCTCCCTAGCTAAGAGGGAGTGTTGAAATAGTAGCTAGCTCGAATACCTATCTATTGTATTTTAATGTTGTCAATGACAATTAAATTACACATGTACTATTTATTATGTAAATCGAATTTTGGGCTGGACCCAATCATGTAGAATGGAGAAATTTAATTGTAACTTGTAACGTGGTGACACTAAATTGTTGCTTTGGGCTAGACCTAAACATATGTAAATTGTAGGCAATAAATGGAACTTAGGGCTGGGCCCAAACTCATGTAATGTGGTCATTATGCATTGTAAAACATGCCCCAAATTTGGGCGCTAAAATAAAATATGAAATTGTATCCTAGCCGACTTGATGGAAATGTAAAAGATGAATCTTGTATATAACAAGATTCATCTTAGATCTCAATTCAATCAATCATCACTCAAGCAAATATCTTAAATAGTGAATTCTGGTTATGCAACACAGCGACATACTTTACTCTTCAAAGTCAACAAATTGTCTTCGGCGAAGAGTTCTTCCAAGTATAGCGAATTGATCTTCAATCTAGCGATTCAAGTCCTCAAGGTTGGCGATGTGATTCTTAAGGTCAACAAACATCTTTCTTGAAGGCATCAAATACTTCTTAGTGATAGTAGTCATCATTGAAGATCAATGAATCATTCTTGAAGGCTATCAACATCACTCCAAGATCAACAAACCTCATTTTTGGGACAACAACAGTTGTATTTCAGATAAGTTCATCACTTCAACTTGCCCTAGGTTAATCACTGTGATTAGGTTGTTGTCAAACAGTGAATCTCATTGTAAAATTCGTCCAAGAGGGAGGTTTTCCTAGGGTATCTCCTTGATTTGTATTTGTTCTTCATTGCATTCTGATCTATGTTGTTTATTGTTTAAATCTGATTGCTAAAATTAACAGTTACACCACCAAGAAAACCACATAACACGAAGAACATCACCGGTTCAACAAAATCACCAAGAGTTTGCATAACGATCAATGCAGATCATAAAAAAAAAAAGGACACAATTAGGAAACACCATCAAGCACGTTAGAATCATTAGAAACAACTGCACCAACACCACTTATCAAATCTTCATTTGTCAACGTCTGAAACTCAAGAACACTCAAACACCAACAACTGTCACGAAGAAAGATAACTTGCGGAGCACCAAATCACGAACCATCTGAAATGAAGATACACAAGACCATCCCAAATAGTCTCCCAAAGATTCAACTCAAGATCTGATTACACTGGAGGAAATACCGAACTCTGCAAAACACTGATCAGAAAAAAACAAACTGCAAAACCAGATCATATGATATGATCAATTAAGCTTCTCGGATCACCAAAACCAAAATCCCAATAAATCAATTTGCAAGCACGGAGCAATAATCACAAGAATATGTTGACATCAATGACAACAACATATCCTAGCAACGACAATGTCCAATGCATTTGCCAAATGGGCATATTTTTTTTCAAATCTCTATTCTCATTTTCAACATTCTCAAGGTCTTCAAGAGCAATTATAAGTTCTCCATCTGCAACGAAGTATCTATCCTAATCGAAAGTAGATCTAGGTGCCATATGTTCAACTTTCTAGATCTCCTTCAAGTTATTAGACTCTTCTGAAGGACCTTGCTCTGATACCAATTGTTGAACATCTAGAATATTGAGAGGGGAGGGATGAATCAATATTCCCTTGAATATATTAAAAATTTTAGGAAACCATCCACATAACATAACTTAATTCTAGAATTAAAATGAACAATAAGCAAAAAATACAATACACAACATAACACCAGGATTTATACGTGGAAAACCCAAGAAGAGAAAAACCACGAAGAGGATTAGCTCTCAATATTATGTAATTGGTTACAGTAATATAGGGTGTTTCACTATCGGTAGGGCTCACTACCCAGAATATAATGGCTCATTGCCTGAGGATGGCCTACAACCAATATTACAAAATATGAACTGTTAAAATTGCATCTATCATATGCATGAGATACAGTTCCACTGAGGTGCATAATCACTTTCACATTCACTGTACATACCCACTTTCACATTCACTATACACAATCACTTTCACATTCACTGTACATACTCACTTTCACATTCACTATACATAATCACTTTCACATTCATTGTAGATCGCATGAAATGATCAAAAGATCACATCTCTAATCTTCACTAAGCAATTGATTATATATCAAACTAAGTCTTCATGACGTCGGCTCAACCAAAGTAAAGGTTAGCCCAAAAGCCTTTACACGCTACTGCTCAATCATGCCGGAGAAGTCGGCCAAAGCAGAAAAGAGCCTATCCACAATTCAAGGAATATGTGGGATCATCAAAGCTGATAAACTGTCGATGATTCTGGAGGGAGCCGGATCAAAACCTTCATATTGCACTATGCCAGTAAGCAGGGTATAGTATTACCGAACCCATAACCATACCGCAACAAAACGTTAACACTTGAAATCTTGGATATAGATGTTAGATCAAATACAAAGCAAGTTCCCAAAATCTTATGGAAGTATCTTGTCGTGCGGAGCAATGTGGACCCAAAAAGGATGTGTGCCAGACCTAGATGCATACCAGAGCATATGGAGCTAATACTGGAATATGTCAGACTCATGTTGTCGGATCACAAAATCATCAATGACATCAATGACAACATTCTAACATGCCCTATCCTCGACCCCTCAGTTGTGTGTCTTGAGGATCTTCGATCCTCTAAGTCTACCTCTGGGTCCCACCACGATTTGCAGTAAATGCCCTTTGCGGGGGTATATATTAGGGTTTCTAGCTCTTTTTGCTCACTTCCAATTTTGAATTTAGAGTTTTCAAGCGAGATCTATGTGTTCTTTGTTGAGCAATTTTCTTAGGCTAATCAAGTGAGAGGTGTTGGGTAACCATTTAATTTGTGTTGGTTTCATTGTTGTCGAGGTAGACCTTTTCTTTTCTCCTCTTTTGCTTTTTCTTTTTTCGTTGTTGTTTTTCTTTTGCATTGTTGTCTTTGCTTTTTTTTCCCTCTTGTTCGTCTAGGATTTCTATTTCTTCCTTTTCTCCTTGTCTCTATTCGTGTTTTCGACTCAAGGTGGAGCCCTAGTTTTGTCTTTGCTTCTTTGCTTCTCGACTTTGTTGTTGATTTCCTCTCTGTTCCCATTTTTTCCTTAGGTTCTTCTTGTTCTCGTTTCGGGTATCGGTGATGTGCGAACCCTATCTCCCTTGTTTCCTCGCTTCTTGTTTTCCTTTTCCTTGTGTGTGCGTTCTTTCGGTCCTTCGGGGATTGATGATATTTCGATCCCCGACCCTCACCTTTTTTCTTTTGTCCATCCTCGATTTCCATGTTCGGGGATCAGTGAAGTAATGACCCCCGACCCCCGTGTCTCCTTTGGTGTATGAATCGAGGATTGGCGATATAAATATCCCCAACCCCCAATGGGTTTGTAGCCTTAGGATAAAACTTGGGATTAGGGATCTTCCCATCCTCGACCCTCGATTGTCTGCAGTTTAGTTTTTATGTTCTTAGAATAGTTTTCTCTGTTTCTTAATAATGTGCATATCACCATTTAGTGTAGGTATTTTGATGTTTTTTTTTTCAATAGGATTTCTAATATGACTTGTTTGGGTGCAAAATCATTGATGTCTAGATCAAGAGTAGTAGCCATGAAGTACAAGTTTGATTCTTACCTCCCACCTACTAAACTCCGCTCATTGCATAGGGATATTACAGACACTTATATTGGTCATGTGGACTTGACTGAGTTCTTGCAAAGGATGGCCAAGCCAAATGGAAGGACTACTTGGGCTACCTCGTTGGTCCGTTTGGGGCTTGTTCCGACAACAAGGTTTCTAGTTGCATTGAAGTCTCCAAACTTAATAATGGCATGTGCATACAATTATAAGCCTAAAGAAAGGAGAGTATATTGCCCTCTTGGTAATGTTATTCTTCACATCTCTTCAGATGTTATAGAAGATGACTTCCACATTCCTAAACATGACTCCTATGATCAGGTTATAGTAACTCAAGGGGAGAGGTACTTTCAAGAGGAAGCAGACCCCATGACATATGTAAATGAAAATTTGATGGAGAAAACTAAGAAGTCTAGTCAAATGGAGAAAATCAAAATCTTTCACCAAGCTTATTTTCATATGGATGCTAAAGACTACGCCACTCTCCTCTGTAGAGTGACAAGATTACTTGATGCAAAAGATTTTTGTCCATGGATGCTGCTCTTCACCAAGACAATTTTGGCTAGGAAGGATTATATTGACTAGGGAAAGATGATCACTGGAAACTTAGATGAGCATTCCCAACGAGTGAAGACAGATTCGCGATTCTACATGACCTCATATGTTGTTTACTTGCATGCAGAGCTCAAGTTACCTATCTTGGACTAAGAAGAGAGCGATATCTTCTCAACACTCTGATATATTATCATTACCCCTAGTTGCAACTACATAGGAGTAGAAAATATCATTGCGTGGTCAATGACTTCTTTGTTTTTGCAGTTTTAATATCCATAGAAGGAGACTTTAGTAAGAGGATATCCCTAGAGGTAGGTAAGAAGATTATGTGTTTTGGTAGTTATTTTACTCAATTCAAGACATTTACATATATAAGGGTTGTAGGGTGCATAGTGCCTCCATATAAGTTACCTCGATATCCTTGTGATTATCTCATTGTTTTGGAGTTTTTCCAACAGGTAGCAGATGCACATAATTTGATAAAAAGAAAACATAAGCCCTATTTTCATCTCCCGATTGCAGTAGGGGCTCACTCCTGCTCAGATATGAAAGAAAAAGAGAATATCGAGGCCGAGCTTCTAGAGTTTTCTCTGGAATTGCTACGCATTGATAGGGATAAATTTGATCCCATTGGCATGTTCAACAAAGTCATGGGTACTCACTTCACACGTGCCAAATCTTGAAGATTACTAGGTAAATTGCATCAATGATCATGAGGTCCGGGTGAGAGATTACTATAGGTTAAGTCTAGACTTTGCAGTAGATGCTACTAATCTATGGGTTTCAGACCAACATAAGGCCTATGGGGATGAAAATGTGTTGCACCCCTTTTATGAAAATACATTTTTTTTAATATTCCTATTCATAATGTTGATCCTCATCTGCTGGAGCAGGAAACTACGGAGCTAAGAGCTAAGGATGTGTTATTCTAGACAAAACAATGGATAGGAAATCCATTTGATATGCTTTTGGTGCCTTCTATTGAGACTCCAACTCAACATATAACACCCGCTCCTTCCAAAGGCAAGAAAACTCTTGGTGCTCCCTCCTCTTCAAGGAAACATTCCCCTATGAGAAATCTAATTGGGCATGCTAGACCTTATGTGGAGCAACTTCCTTCTAAAGTACACAAGAAAATGAAGTGAAAGGGTATCGATCAAGCTACACCTTCTTATTCCACTCCTCAATCTGGAAATAGAAAAAAGAAACCTAGTACTCCTTTAGGCCCAGTCACTTCCTTAATCCATCAAAGGACTAGGTCTGCAACAACTAGGGATAAAGAGGAAGTTAGACCCTCCCCTACTGAGCCAACAAGGGTCTTCAAAAGGCCGAAGAAGCATAAGGGGGTCCTACCAATCAATTTCATAAGGGATTGGTTCGAAGAAGAAGGAGAAGTAGGTCCCCAATTAGTTAGAAGGAAGAGATCAAGAGTTGAATCTAAGCAATTTCAATCTGAAGGCCCCTCTTCCAAAACTCCTAATGTTACACAAGCTCCAACTCTTCAACAAGATATTCCATTGCCTTCTTCTATAGAGCCTTCCTCCCAATAACCTCATCATGACACCATCTAGATAGAAATTGACATTGAGGCAGAGCTCGAAAAAGAGAAAGATTTGGAACAATTGTCTCATGAGTAAGGATAAGGAGATAAGTTGGGGTGTGAGGAGCCAACCTTTGAGGTGAAGATTGAAGATGTGGAAATCCCTGTTGAGCAACAACTAATTCCTCAAGATACTGAAGTTTTTGATAAGGTTACCGAGGACACCTTGGTTTCAATGTTTGGGAGAGATTTAAAAGAAAAAGAAGAGGAGAATCAAGAAACACCTCCTCCTAACTCTCAACAACCAACATAACAAGTTGAAACATGAGGTGAAGAGACTTCTCCAAAAAGGCCACTGCAAGAAGAAATAACAAAGTAACAACACACATCTATTAGAGAGGTTCCAAGAGATAACTTTGAAGATCAAACAAAGGAAGTTATGAAGGAACCTCAAAACAAGATGATAGAGAAGAGCAACAACATTAGGAAGAAACAAATGATTTATAGGTTACAAATGCTTCTAGTGCTTCCATCCCTCCTTAGCTTGCGCCTTCCATGGCTCACAGGAGGAGAACATATAAGGAGGTGACTGAAATTGATTTCTCCATATTGGAGAAATCCTTTAAGACTCCTAAAAGGAACAAGTGAGCCTGCAAGTTGGCCTTTGTATTAGTAGACGAATTTGGGCATCAAAAGGCCTAAATTGCCATACCAAAAGCCGACAAGCTTGAGTCAGAAATGGCAAAGTGGTGCAGGAGCACCTAGGTCCTAATTTCCTTGTTTTTGCAAATTTTGGCTTGTACTGACCTTAGCCAAGTCAGGGGTGAATAAGGACTCTAGGAGGGTTCAAGAGTGAGTATTTTGGCAATGTGGGTCTAGGTGGAGTTCATTTTATCTAGGTTTGCATTTTTGTGTAGTTAGTGTGTTTTGAGTAGTTTTGACCTTTTTGGTTGGTCAAAAGTGTCAAAAATTGACAAAAGCCTTAGAGGGGGTTATGTAAGCCTTAGACATGTTTAAGATGTCATATGTGATGACTGGGTATAGGTCTCTTAGGTTGGAGAGATCAAAAGTGTCAAAAACACAAAGTTGCAAAAGTTGCAAAAAGTTGTCATGACAACTTTTGAAAGTTATCATGACAATTTTTGTCCTGAAGTTGGTTAGCCGTGGATTTAGGGATTGCTCAATGCCATGGAAGGATTCCACACATGGAAAAAATATATAAACCTCCTCCTACACGTTTGTCAAGGTTGGTGTACTTGGATTTTGAAAGCAATAATCAAAATACAAGGTTTTGGACTGCACTTTTACATTGTTTTTGTCAATTTTGCATTCTTGTGAAAGTTTAATGGATTGAACCCATGAATCCATTGATGGATTGAGATTCAATAGTGTGTTGCAGAGTAGGCTTTTCATTTTCAAGCATTGTAATTAGCTTTTATTACTGTTGAAGTGATTTGATTCACAAATAGCCAGTTTTGGCTTGTAAATAGTCTTTCTTTGTAAATATGGTTGCCCCATGAATCCCACACGTGCTGCCATCACGACTAGTTGGGGTATGGTTGGCAACCTTCTGTATAGTGTAAATATGCAGGTTCAAGAGTTGGATAAGTGTTTGATCATGATTGACACCTCTTCCTAGGCGAGTCCAGGAGCAACCCGGTTAGAGAAGAAGAGGTGAAGAAGTGTTGAATAATGCAGAGGTGAAAGAAAAAGCACTATTTCTGAGTTTGGAGGAGTTCATGGAGTTGGGACAGACTTGTATCAACAAGGAGGAGCCTTGAAGAGTCCATCTCATAGCAAAACCTCAAATTGCTTACTCACTGCCGGTTTAAGCCCTTGAAAACCCTACAAACCCTCAATTTGGGGTTCATACCCTGTATGGTCAGACCAAAGCCTAAAACCACAAAAATCTATTGGGCATGGGTATATCATTGAAGGAAAGCAAAACTTGTTTGGGGGTTCTTTGAGTCATTTTCCTCCAAGCCCTAGAAAACCAGTCTAGGAGGCCTAATTAGGCCTAATTCCTTGTAGCCCTTTTCCGGGCAAGATTTTGAAACTGGTGGGAAGTCTAAAGATTGCAAACTACCAAAGGACTCCTTATGCATCAAAAACATGTTGAAAGACCCTAATACACCTCTGCAACATCTCATGTTAATTGGGGGTCAATATGACAAGTTGAGGCTAAGAGGCTGAAATTGAGCACTAGAGAAGCACATTGAATTGATAGGGTTCCTAATCAAAACACCTGGAGCAAACACCCTAGAAGGGACAAGAACCAAGCCCTAGAAGAGAGTGAGAGGGACTTGGAGGCCTAGAGAGCAACTAGGTTTGATGAGTTGGTGGGATTGAGCAACATCAACTAAGGAAGTGTTGAGCAGGCTAGGTAAACCCCATCACAGAGCAAGACTACCAAATCCAAGAGGTAGATCTCAACTAATAGAATAAAGAGGGAGAGAGACATTCTTTGACGCATGCCGTAGACACCATTTTTTTCCAGATGGACAAAGGGGAGCAGACCAAGGAGGAGTTGAAGGCACAAAATATTGAATTGAAGAAGTATATTAGTCAACTCCTTGGTCCAATTGATTCGGATCGTTCATCCTCAAGCATCCAAGCTACTCTTAACAAGGATTGCCAAGTATAGGTGTAATTAAAGATTCTTTTATTCCTATCACAATTAGTTGGAGAGTGGAGATTGATAAATTGGAGAGGGTGCCATCCCCCAAGTTTTGTCAGATTACATTCAATGGCAGTCCCAAATAGTGCTTTTAAATGAATTATTGCAAGGGACAAGACATGAGGATATTAATATATAGGATTCAATTCATTTATGGGAAGATTATCTCTTGGTTTTGAGAAAAATAAAGAAGATTGATTTTAAGTTGTTGCACGATAAGGCAATTTTTGGAGGAGGACGTCGATAGGGAAACAATGGTAGAATGGATAAGAGTCACAAAATGGTGATAGAATTTACACTAAGGCACAAGAAAAAATTATTGATCAAATTAGTTTTATTCATTCTTTACTGTCCCGCATTGAAGAATTCATTGAAGGCCTACATGAAATAGTCCCAAATGGAAAACTGGATCAAGAGGGTGCCATAGAGGTCATTCAGGCCTTTATAGATAAAATGTATAACAATTTCTCTCCATAGGTGATTGAAGAGATAATGTCAACAAAGAAGCACCTGAGACAATGTAGACAAAGCTGTTTTAGTTAGCTGCCACCAGTAAGAAGTCTCGGTCTTTTGTTAGAATCTGATAATAAAGCTTAAGTACACAAAGACTCTGGATGTACAAGAGTTGCAGGCAATTTTGCAAAATTTTGAACAACACTTCCTCTGAAATTTGAATTCAACTTGTGTAATAAAGTTTCTAAAAATAGATAAATTTCGGACTTCAGTTTTCCAACTCAAAACTCCTAGTTTGGTGAGGTCGAATTTGAAGAGCAAGGAATTTTTTATTCATTGTTTTCCATGCCTAGAGCCTTCAAATAACTCCCACTTAAGCTTAGTAAGCCGATTGATCAGTAGCAGATCCATTTTGTGCTTTCCTGCGGGTAAAATACAACTAGCTTCTGGCAGTTCGAAATTGTGGATTTGACACTTTTTTTTTCCATGGATTCAACTTCCCAAATCAGTTGTCTAGGTGTTAAATAGAGTTTAGGAAGCGTAAGCTTCAGTTTAGACTTGTTTTTCTTTAAGTTCTTAGTCAATTTTATGCAATTGTGGGTGTTAATTTCACCTAGAAACCTAGTTTCAGGCTCATATATTTTCAGTTCTAAATTGTATATAAACCCCTCCATTTTTTGTAAGAGGGGTTGGATTTTTGGCATAGATATTTATTGAGATATTGATGCAATTTTGGTATGAGTTTTTCTATTGAAATTTTGCTGAATGTGGATGAAGTTTATACATGTTTTTGATTAAGGAAAAACAAGTTTTTAAGGGACCGGAAACCCTTTACAAGACAGGTTTTAGAAGGACCTACAACCCGAACCGAAAGATAAACTTGAAAGACCCCTCAAAGAAATAGAACACAAAAGAGATTTGGCCCAGCCAATCAAAAGAAGGGGAACAACATTAACCCCCACCAAAAACCTACAGGCTGCAAAAAACTAGCAGCCCTAACCCAACCAGGAAGGATCAAGAATTTGACCTACCCTTATGGGATCGAAGGGTCATATCAAAAGAGGACTGGGACAATTTAGATTTTTTACTTTTAACAGTAATCCATCCCTCTTCAACCCTAGCAGAAACCTTTTGCCAAGAGGATGGGTCCAGAATAGAGGAACTCCCCTCATCAGGAGGAATAGAGCCAGCATCTAGAGAGGCAGAGACAACAACAACAATCTGAGATGTGGGAGGGTCATCCATCGAAGAGGAAGATCCATCATTTTTCAAACGTTCACTATGTTTTGGTGTCTTAGTTTTGTGCTTTATTATTCAAATAACTTGTGTAGATGGAATTGTTGATCATTGGGTGATTTAAAGGAATGAATATATTAGCTACAACATTTGTTTGGAAACAGATAAGGAATCTTGTCTTGCTTGCATGCATTCAATTTGGTTGTGCATTTTGATGGGTTCTGAAAATGACTTTGCTATTGTGTATTCTTTGGATGATTCCACCATGTTCATATAAATTGTGTTGATCTAATTTATGTGTGTATGGTTTATTGTTGTAGTTTTACCTTCCATTCTCAGATGATTTATTGTTTAACATTGTTCGTTAGGGTTTCATTATTTTGTCAAAGCAATCTTTTCTAAACTCTGCATCTTTTGCATTTTTTTATGATCTCTAATTATCATAGGATAATTAGCATAAACCGTTATTTTAGGTTTGCATTTCATTCTTATATATATTCAAAATACAAAAAAATGTGCATGTTTAGGGAAATATAATTGTATTTTCCGGGTATAATACCGACATACCCCTTGTTCATGACACATTGATTCTCATTGACCTATCCTATGCGGCTAAGAGCCAGCCTTTCAAAACTTTGAAGCATACTCCTTGTGCTTTTCAAGAGAGGAGTTTCATTGTGGATCTCTTGCCATTCGCCGTGCTAACACCACTGTCAACAGATCTAGCACTAGAAGGAGGGCCATAGAACATATATTGTCTTTCTCTGTAGAAAGGTATCAACAAGTGCTTAGATCTACCCTCAAAAAGAGAGAATTATTCAAACTTTCCTAGCATAGAAAGGTTTGTTCCGATAAAGGGAAATCCAAAGACGCAAGTTCTTCCTCCCCAAATCCTTCCCAAGACGTTAATAATCCAGTGGTGGTGACCCCTCCAATTTTATAGCCTCTGATAGCCAACACTGCTCCAACACTCCCTCCTATGGTGTTCTTTACTAACAATGAGAGTTCACCTCTTAATTTGAACTAGTATGCGCCATTACATGATTTACCTAAGAATCCTGAGAAATTTTGCCCAAAGTACATATATGGAGAGTCTCAAACTAATGAAGAGCATATTAAAATGTTTAAAGAGACCTGCAACTGCCAGGAAATTCAACATCAAGATGTAGTATGCAGGCTCTTTCCCTCTACTTTTGATGATTTTACTTATAGTTGGTATGTCAATTTGTCTCAAAACACTATCACTACTTGGCAAGACTTAGAAAACAAGTTTTTGGGATAATTCAAGATCTATGTTGACCTTGTTGTTTTGTACCATCAAATTGTCACAACCAAGAGAGAACCTACTAAGCCCATAGCTATATACAACCATTGATTCCACACACTTTTTCAACAACTTGAGTCCCCTTACAACATTCCACAAGACACAACTATTTAGGTTTATCTGAATTTGTTGTATCCACTTATTGCTGTCTTTATTAGGAGGCTTCCTCAGGTAGACATTGATACCTTGCAAAAAGTATATGATTTGGTTGTAGTGATCACTTGGCAAATGGACCCTAAAGGCGTAGGAAATTTTGGTGCCATCCCATCTATAGGCGGTCTAGGGATAACTAACTCAATTCCAACCATTTATCAGGCCACTGTTAATCATACTCCATTACTCAATCCCATGCTTGTCTCTTTCGTGGTTCCCCAAACTCCACTGTTGACATATCCAAACCATGTTCGCCCATGCACAACCTTCTTTCAATAGTAAGATGAGCAAGGCAAAGAACAAAGTTCACATTTGATGTCTAAATTGGAGGTGGTTAAGAAAATGTTATCCTAGGTCACTGGTGAACTAACAAAGTTAAAATTGAATGCCTCTTTGTATCACTAGTCGAGTCTACAAGGTGCAGCCACAAGTTTTAACCCCCAAAATTACAATCAGAATAACCAAAGATTTTCAAACAAAACTTTTGGATAGCCTAGATTGAATAAACAGTGGAGCACTAGGCCAAACAATGGGATGCTTCCAAATTAGACATATACAACAAATCTATGTGAATTTACTAAGGCTAATCTAGCTGCTAATGGGTGCAGGTTACATGAGACATTTGACCATTTGGAAATTCGCTATGGGGAAATGCATAAAGCTTTGTAGGTCATGCAATCTAAATCCTAACCACCTTCCGAACCCATGAACACTATGATTGAGTCATATGTCTGTATGAGTGAGAATTCTCCCTCTTAGATAGTTGCTGAAGAAGAATTCGTCTTCCCTTTTCAAAAGGATGGTGAATTAGAGTACTCAAAATTACACTCTGTTCAGAATTGGACTGGTTATAATCTTAGAAGCAAGAAGGAATAATTGATTGATGGCATTCCTCTTGGGTCCTAGCCAACTCCTCCAGACCCACATGCGAGCAATACTCCAACAACACTTAGAGGACCTGAGAATCCATCATCCAAGCCGACATATACTCTTGGTACCAAATCCTCTGTAGTAAACACTGAGAAATGAAGATTTGAAAAGATTGAAGACCAATATGTTGATGTTCAAAGTATTGCAAAATTGTCCAGCACATCAAGAATCCTTGATCCAATCCTTGCATCCTGCGCGAAAGGATGTTGTCGCTCCAACACTCGCAAAACTAGTAGAAAATGTGAATGCGACAAAGGTGATGCAGTAGAAGCACTTCCATTTCTATTAAGAGTCTGGATTTTCAGTAAGAATTTACCTAAGTATTTGGCTGATTTGGACCTGCCTCTTGTAATGTTATGCCATATTCCATTTGTCAGAAATTAGGCATGACTCCAACTCCAGCTAGTAGGGTAGTTATCTAGTTGGATAAATTAGAATTAATGGTGATTGGTGTCCTGAAGAATGTTCATGTGCAGTTAGTGCTAGATCCTTGCATTTAGGTTTATATTGACATCTACATGGTAGATATTCTAGAACTATATGACATGCTGCTCAGTCGAGACTGGACTAAAAGCTTAAAAGGTTGGTTATCGACTGATTTCACACAGTTGTGGGTTCCATGGAGAGGTGTTAATTGTTAGATTAAGATTGATGTTGAACCCAAACTTAAGGAAATGATAATAGAGTATAATGCCTTGAACAAGGTAGTGAACTTTGTGGGGGCTGATCTAGGAGTATACAGGATGGATCAAATATTTGCATTCATTCACCAACAAGAAAATGAATCGGATGATAGTCCTATTTTGGGTCTACAAGAATTTTCTCTGAATGACGAATACTTCACAAAGTTTGTTAATAAGATGGCCACAAACATTATACATTTGGGTGATCTAGAGCTGTCTATCTTATTGCTCCCTGGTTGGTGTTGCATTCATAAACACGAACATTTAGAATTTACTTGTCCAACTTGTCAATTAGATGATGATCCATATAGGTATAGTTCAGATACATTCGGGTTAGATTAAGAACTCACTCCCTTTCATGGAGATGGTACCTCTTTAGATGATGAAACCTCCATCCCACCTATTGACAATATTCAATCAAGGCCAACTACTTCTAAAGATGAGATATCCCTGGAACTGATGCATAGACCTCCTTGTTACCTACCAAACACCTCCAAATGTATGAAATTGACCCCCTAGCGCATGAATGAGATTTTATCAAGGCAAGGCTCTACAACTTAGTACAATCTTCTCACCATTCCTAAAGCTCTTGCTTACTCAATTAGGGGTATCTTGCTACAACACACTCCATGATACCTCCAAGGGTTACAAATAATTTTCACACCTGTTTTGGGTCATACAAAACTCCTCAAGTTCAAACAAAGCACCGGTGGCAAGAATGCATGCTCATTCCTTAAGAAACTCACTCAATTAGGCCTAGCTACTTGTAGCCCTATTTAGAGGGTAAAGGGACCTTAAATTCATATTTTCCCAAACACCTTGGCAAAAAAAATATGGATTCAAATACCCTTTTGGAAGTTATAGAAGTCCCCAAAAGGATGGGTTAGGGTCTGGAAAATAAAGGTCTTTGCCAATAGGAATTTGACTGTCCTAAAAGGGCTAATTAGGCCTCTTTTGTGAAGAAACCATGTTCATATGAATGAACCGGTGGATTAAAATCCAATGGGCATGTTGGGAACCATAAATCAACAAAGATTACAGGGTTACACGCCTGGAAGCATCGCCATTTGTACACAAGGTGATTTTGTTTGTTCAAGGTATAGGTAGCCACATAGAGATGTCTACCTAGGGTCGCTTCAAACACTTCTCTCCCTTGCTCCTCCTGCAAAACACTCTTGGAAATATAAAATAAATTGACCATACTTGCCTTTCACCAAATCCCATGAGCCTTAGATTGGTAAAGTGCAAGATATGGCCATGAAGGAGGAAAAACCCAAGGTAAACCCTGGTTTTCCGGGTACCTACAACAAAACTTGAATATCAGGAGCAACACACACAATCAAGACTCCAAATCAAAACCAAAACAGAGTCAAATCTCTTCTCAACTCAATTCACATAATTGGGAATGGATCCCAATCTGTACAGAACCACACCACAGACCAAAAACTCCGAAATTGCAGGAAAACTCAGAATTTTATTAGTCTGTTTGCATCAAAACTCTTCTCCATACAATCACCCCCTTGGAAATTGGATCCACAGGGTGTATAAACCATTCCTCAACTTATCTCAACCAAAAATCAAGAGGTTAGAGCCATTGGAGAACTTTCAAATTACAAAAATGCAAAAAGTGCATAAAAGTTGCTCATGACAACTTTTGACAACTTTTGCAAAAGTTGTCAAAATGTCATCTTTCGCCTCCTAATGCCTTGGTTCAAGTTCAAACCCTCCTAAAACATCTTAAAACACTTAAAACCAACACATTGGATCCCCTATTGTCCAAAAGTCCTAATTGGCTCATAGAAATGCCAAAATAGGAGTTTGGCTCACAAGATGGGGTTCATTATTACAAACATATAATGCATGATTGAAAACCTATATAAAACATCCTAAAGACATTATTAATGCCTTATCCTCCCTTATCAAAGTTTGACATGTCATCTTGAAGGGTTTGATGAGGTGCTCCTGCACTAGGAACAATCAACCCTAGAAAACTTGCCTAAAGAGGGTCAGAATCGGTTTCAATTTCAAGCTAATGATAAGGAAAGAGCCCTTCCATCAATACCCAAAGTTGTGCTTGAGCCAGAGCAACTTGGAGATGGTAAAGATTCCTAGAATATAGAAATCAAGGAACCATGCAAAGATGAATTTCAATAAGCCAACCAAGCTTCAAAGTGTGACTCTACCAAGAAAATTAAATCCTAGAATCACATAGAGATAGGTATTTGGACACTTTGATTCGATGGATCAAAGAGCAAACAAGGGAGTGGAGCTGGAGTAGAATTAATTAACCCAAGAGGAAAGTCCTTCGTTGCCCTTAGATTGTAGTTTACTTGTACTGATAATATGGAAGATTATGAAGCTCTCATCCATGGTTTGTTGCTGGCACATAAAAATAAGGTAAACATCCTAGTAGTTGATGGAGATTCACAATTAGTCATCAGGCAAATCAAAAGCCAATATGCTTGCCATGATAAATGCCTTGCTGCATATAGGAATAGAGTTTGGGACTTGTTAAAAGACTTTGATGCCTTTGGTATTAAGTCCATTCCACGTCATACAAATAATGTAGCAGATTCCCTAGCAGTAGCGGCTAGCTCCCTTGAGCCAATTGACAATTCCAAGTTAACAAAGTTTTTTAATAGAATTGGTTGCTACCCCTGCAATCTCGGATAATGTGACAAATTTCCAAGTATTCGAGGATGATCAACGTATACTCCAATTTATCATGTCAGTTGGAGTTTTTGAAAATCAAGTGCTTGATGGAGCTAAACATGAAGTGGATGACATTGTAGACGAAGGTATCATCAACCTTAAGACTAATTCCATTCCTAAAGGGATGGTTGATTTGGAAAGAATTTTTGATCAAGATGAATCATCTTGCAAGAAAGGGGTGTCTGTAAAGTCCGATGGAGATTACGTTGATTTCTATAATCTAGGTACTGATCATCATAAGAAAGAGGTCTTGATCGGGAAAGTGTGCACCACTGAGGAGAGGTTGGGGATTCTCAATGCTTTGAAGGATTACTAAGAAGTGATAGCTTGGGGATATGAAGACCTTAAGACATATGAAACCTTAGTGATAGTGCACACCATTATATTGAAGACAGGGGCTAATCCCTTTAGACAAAGACAATACCCAATTAACGCCCTCATAAAACCATTGATCCTTAAGGAAGTCCAAAAAGTCCCAATTGCTAAAATTACCTTTCCAGTCCAACACTATACTTGGGTTGCAAATCGGGTCCCTATACGCAAGAAAAACAAAGAAATTAGGCTGTGTTAATTTTTGTAATCTCAATAAGTCTTTAGAAAAGGATAACTATCCTTTACCCTCACTTGATGAAGTATTACAGATTGTGAATGTGTAGTGCCCCTCCTTGATTCATCTTTCCTTTTTGCACATCGATAGATTGTTTCGTCATAGCTTAGACTATTTTATGATGCTTTTGATAGATGCTTATGGATTTATTTATCATTTAGATGCTTCATTGTTGATGATGAACATATCATATCTACAATTGACATTATGTTTACTTGTGGATGATGACATTTCTAGATTATTATGTTTTTGATTAAGGCAAAAATAGGTTTTGAAGGGATCCGAAACCCTTTACACAAAAGTTAAATATGATAATTCAGATAAGCCCCTAAAAACAAAGCAAACCAAAGAAACAACATGACAAACAAAAAAAGACAAACAACGAAACAATGCCCAACAACATAAAAAATCCAGCAAAGAGGCGGGGCGACACCAGCAAAAGGGACACCACTAACCCAGATTCTTTAAGGTTTCTGCAACTTTAGCTTCGAGCTGATCCATCTTCTGGGCTGTATCCTTCAAGTCCAAGATACCTTGGGGCATATTAGCATACCTTTTTTTGTGTCTAGATTATTATGTTGATAGACTCATGTTCGATGATTTATATGTATTTGTGTTATATGTGTGATTCATGTTTGCACAAGGCAATTTGATGGTATCATACTATGTACTAACCCCATTTTATGATATAATGATTTCTATGATAGTGCTTGTTTATTGCCAGTGTCTTCTACTATGGTTATGAAAGGGATGATGTCATACCACTCATTCATGAGCATGATATGATATTGTGATTCCCTCACTTGTTTGTTTATTTCATGATATATGTTTTATATATGTTGTTATACATGTATTGGTGGTGAGAAGTTTGTAGGTACTAGACTTCGATTCCACCTAGCTTCATAGGTCTGAGTGTGTCTTCATCCCAATGACAAGTTGATCGAAGATGACACGAAAACCCACTCTATATGCTAGGTTTAAGTTGATTACCCTTGTTAGTTTAGTGTCTTGGTGTAAGTTGTTGTTTAGCATCAAATGGTTTCTTGAGTTATCCTATTGTTTTGTAGTGTTGTGATTATTGATTGATTTAATTATTAATTAATTAATTGATTTATATAGTTTAATAATGTTAAATTAAATTAATGGATTTACATAGTTTTCAATAATAAATTAAATAAATAGTTTATATAAATATCTAATATTAATGTGAGATTATTATTTGGGAATTATTATTATTTATCTTTTGGATTTATAATTAAATTAATGATTTTATATCATTATTGTCTATCAAGGATTATTTGTTATTTATTTAATTATTGGGTTATGGCTTTAACATTATTTAGAGTATTTAATTGTATAACCTTTGGTTATTTTTAATTAATGGAATTTTATATTTAATTGTGCCTATGGTTTAATTTATTATTAAATGATTATATTATTATTTCCTTATTTACCCTCTTGGGTTATTTAAATAATTATTTATTGTACCTACCCTATTTTATTATTGACTGTGAGCTTGGTAAGTTTAAATAATATTATTTTATATTTTTTTTCTCGATTTTATGCATGGTAGGTAGAATATATGGTTTATTGTAATTTTCTAATTGGTTGATATATTTCTATAGTTTTGGTTTAATTTTTTCTATTTATTGGATTTTGTTGTGCATTGTCAGGTTTGGCATCTCTGAGAATTTTGATTTTGATTGATCAAGCTTGGATTCAAATTTGTTGGAGTTTTGGATTGGCTTGTTGCGCTTCATCGATTGTCTTGGCCATCACTTCAATTTCTCCAGGTTGGAGCTTTGTCTTCATTCTTGAATTTTGATTTGAAAGGATTTGTATTCTCCGTGTCTTCTAAAAAGATTGTCTTCGAGGTTATTAGAATTGCTATTTGATTACACACACAAAAAAAAATAAAAATGTTTATGTATATGTATGTATGTGTATGTGTATGTGTATATACTTGTTGAAGGAATGAATGTGGCTGTGTATTGTTGGGATAGAAAGTGGATGTCTTCATTGTTCTTGATGTCTTGTTATTTCCTTTCATTCTGGATTTGATGAGCTCTTATTTGCCTTTGTATTTGATGTATGAGTCCTCTCTCAACTTTATTTTGTCTGCTGGTGTTGGCATTTGAATTCTAGGGAAATCTATGTATTTCTTTGTGAAAGAGGTGTTGGGAAATGATGTCAAATTCCTCTTGTATGGTCTTGTTATCTTTTTTATGTATTTCTTTGACTTTATTTTGGCCTCCCACACCTTTTGGTACCGCCTTGTGTTCGTTTTGTGAGCTTAAGTGCAAGTTTGTACAAGATCGTCACTTGGTTTTTTCCGTTCTCCATATTTTTGCTCTTTGCCTTAGATGCAGCATTCTGCACCTTGTATGCTTTATAGAATAGCATGGATGCACCATTCTGGGATGTTTTTACGCTATTCCGGGCTTTATATGCGCTATTGTATGTATTTTATGTGCTAATCTCCAGTCTTTTGATTTTTGGAATTTGACATGGATGTGCTAAAAGAATTCATGGATGCGCTAATCTGCCCTGTTTTTTATGTTTTGATCTTTTTTGGGTTTTCTGAGTTGATTATCCAATTTTGTTTCTTTCCAAAGGCTATTGTCTTTTGTATTTCAAGGTTCCCTAGTTGTCCCAGGATCGGTTTATTGATTGAATTGGATTATTTGTGTTATTTACCCGGGATCAATTTGGTTATAGTTTTACTATGGTGATTTTGTTTGCATATTGCTCATAAGGCTGCTATGATTACATTTGTTGTTATTATCTGATTCAAAACCTGGGATTACCAGGTCATGTATTATTGAGAGCCCATGGTCATGTTATATTGTGTTGTATATGTTTGTCACCCTAAGGTCTAGGTGCATGCTAGGGGGAGTGGGCTTCCTAGTGAGTGATTGGGGTTGTGAGGAGTAGACAACTAGGTTACTTGCGGTCTGGACCACCAGAATATATCACTAGGAGTTTACCTTGTAATCAAGTGATAATTTATTGAATTAATTCTACGAGGGTTGGGTAGTATAGTTCATCTTAATAAAGATAAGAAAAGGTTATGGTGGCCCCTCTACCTTGCCCAATGGTAGCAATCCCGGAGAGGATTGGGAAGGACATGGTAACCCATGTAATCTTATCTCCCTTACTTATTCAAGGTTGAGATGGCTCCGCATGTGCATCTTGGACACCAAGACAGGTGCCCAAGTTCCCATTTGTTGCATGTGATGACACTCTTTTCCCTACATGTAGGTCTTAACACCTTGAGTCATGATTTGGGGTGTTACCTCTGAAGATTTTATGTTGGCGGTCTTGTGCTTTATGTTTTGCATCCTTGTGTAAGTATTGTGTTGTATCCTTTGGTTGTTAGGTGTTAGCCTAGATCTAGATTGTAAGTGGGATCTTGTGTCATCTCCTAGCATGGAGGTTGGCTCCTTATGGTTCCACATGGTCAGGTGGTTTGATGCCTTCTTCCATTGGGATGTTCTTCATTGGATGCTCTTGTGCGTGGATATAGATTCCTATATCACTTCAGCTTATGGATGGATACTTGTAGCAGATTGATGTAAATGATTCATACAACATATGTATGTATAGAATCCATAATGTAATTGTATTTATAATTGAGAGCAATGCTCCTTGATGTAAATGGATATTGTATTCATGTGAAATGGTAGATGATATATTAAGTGAATAAAATGATGTATCATGTGTAACTTGGATATTGATTCATTAATGGAAATAATGGTATTGGATTTATTGATATGTATTTGGTATCATGTAAAGGATTAGAAATGTGATAGGTCATATTGGAATTAGATTATGATGTTAGAAATGAATAAGTGAATGGAAATAGGAACATTTTGTATTGGTTCTTTAAAATGAACTTGATGGGATGGTTAGTATGTGCATACTTAATGGACGTATTCATGCTAAAGGATAGTGGATGATCATATGTATATGCATGGAAGGAATGAGTAATGATATAGTTAGTATGCAATGAGTTATAGAAGTGATCATGTTGTTATCGAGTTAGTATGCGTTGAGATACCCTAGGGAATGTTATTGATGTATTATATTTAATTACGCTTGCGTATCATGCTTTGTAAGTATGTGATGCAGATGATGTTTATATCATGTTAATGGATGTTGATGCATATGTGTAGACAATTGTTTATGTTGCATTAGTAGATGTTTTTGTAAAAAAATATCTCTATTTGCATGCTAGTTGGTTAATTACTCTAGGGTATTTTGGCAGGTATTACATAATGGGTCTTGTAGCTAGGAAATGTGGAAATCATCAAAGCATATATAAAAATTAATTTAGCTCAATCACGAAAGCTAAAATGCAATGATCTATCCTAAGCACACTCAATAGAGACATGAAATAAAAACATTCAATACTAAAGATTATGCAAACCAAATGTATGATCTGAATGCTCCTTCATGTGGCTCCATTGTCCTTCTTTCTTCTCCAAATAGCCTTTAATTGTGGATCTCACCCTCAAGTGCATACACCTAATGTGAAAGCAAGATTGACATTGGCACAAGAGTACTTGAAGCGTGATTGTTTTGACAAAAATGATTAGAAAAAGTGATTAATTCGACGATGTGATTATTTGATTCTGTGATTAGATGAGATTGAAGAAATTTATCCAATTTATAGAGAAATTGGAGAAAAAGACCAAATTAGCATGATTCAATTCGAATGGAAATTGCAAATCAAACATGTCAATTATGACAAATTATGACAAATTATGCACCTTCTATGCAAAATTTGATTGATTGATAATTATGACAAAATTATGACACATTTCTATGTCAAAATTGATTGATTGTCAATTATGACAAATTATGACAAATTGAAATGTCATTCCCATGGAATTAGGAGATGAAATAGGAGGGAATTGAAATTAGAAATTAAGAAATTAGAAAATTGAAAATTGATGAAAATTAGGAATTAAGAATTAGGTAAATTAATTAATAATTTGTCATTTATTAATTAATTCACAAAAGAGGAATAATTAGCCAATTAAATGAACATTTAATTGCGATGAGAAGACTTAGGATAAATAAATAATTTATTAATCCTAGAGAGGGAAATGACACACAAGGTTAAATGATTAAATCATGAAACCCTAGAAAATGAATTAGCAATGCGAAGATGACAATTAGGTCTTGATGAAAGATAATTAATGTTGATTTGATTTGATCATGATTTTGAGTTGATAAATGACCAATGCGATAAATGATTCGATTGATTGACAAACTAATCGAGATTGATAAAGAGACCAAATTGATAGGCGCCAATTGACCAGGAACAATGACTAATTGATCCAAATTGACATGATTGAAAAGAACGACGACGATTGATGATAAATTGATCGCAAAATGACAAGATTGATAAATGATCGATAGATGACAAGATTAAAAATGACCACGATCGATGACAAATCGATCGCAAAATGATAATACTGAACAATGACAACGATTGATGACAAATTGGTCGCCAGATGACCAAAATTGATAAGATGACAACGATTGATGACAAATCGATCGTATGATGATAAGATTGATAAGAGGACAAAACCCTAATTAGGATTGACGATGTCCAAAATGATGACAAATGAATACGCACATTGATGCGACAGGATAAGATCGACAAAATCATGACAAATATTGTTATCGACAAGACCAAATTTGAGAATGAGATGATTGAAGATTGTAGAAGAATGACTCGATGCTCGCAAATGATAAAGACCAAGTGCGTGACATAGAAGAAATGTTAATGCGACGCAAAAACCTAAAATGAGGCAATGCGCAAATGTTAAAGTATGACTCCGCAAGCGTTGACCATTTTTAGGTGCCTCTCAAATTACGTCTTTTCTCGACAGATACTCTGGGTATAATCAAGTGATGGTTCAGGAGGAGGATTGTTTGAAACCTGCATTCACAACAAAGTGGGGAACTTTTGTATACTGTAGGATGTCGTTTGGGCTCATAAACGCCAGGGAAACCTTTCAACGTGCCATGGATATATATATTGGTGGCTTGGTTGACAAGTGCATTATTGTTTATATGGATGATCTGACAATTTTAAAAAGGTGAGAGCTGATCATGTGAGTGATCTCAGAAAAGTTATGTAGCATTGTCATGACTTTAGCATTTCTCTCAACCCCAAGAAATTTGTTTTTGGAGTAACTGAAGGGAAAATTTTAAGTCATGTCATATCTGAAAAGGGGATTGCCAAATAGCAAAAAAGGAGCTGAAATCTTTCTCCGGGAAAATAAATTTTGTGCATAAGTTCATAAGAGGTTTTGCTGAAATTGTTCGTCCACTAAATGACATGGTGAAGAAGGATGCGAGGATTGAATGGACCTCAAACACAAGAAAGGCATTTGATGAGATAAAACCTGCCATAGTTAGTGCCCTTGTGCTCGCGAGCCCAAATTATGCTAAGCCTTTTAAGATTTATTCCTTTGCTTCTGAATACTCTTGTGTTGCGGTCTTGACCCAACAAAGTGATGATGCAGGAGAAAGACCAATTGCATTCATGAGTACTCCTTTCTGAATCAGGCTCTTGGTATGATCAATCGAATGGTGATCCATATATTATAGTTTGGATACATTTGGGTCATATCAAGAACCCACTCCCTTTCATGGAGATGGAACCTCTTCAGATGATGAAACCTCCATCCCACCTATTGATAATATTCAATCAAGGAGTTGACTAATGTGCTTCTGCTAGTTCCATCCCCCCTTGTCTTGTGTGTTCCATGGATTATAGGAGGAGAACATATAAGGAGGTGATTGGAACTGATTTCTCCATATTGGATAAAGCCTTTAAGACTCCTAAAAGTAAGAAGTGAACCCGCAAGTTGGCCTTTTTATCAATAGATGAATTTGGGCATCAAAAGGCCCAAATTGTTGTGCCAAAAGATGACAATCTTGAGTTGGAAATGATAGAGCAAGGCTACCAAATCCAAAAGGTAGATCTTAATGAACATAATAAAGAGGGAGAGAGACATTCTTTGAGGTAGGCAGTAGACACCATTTTTTTCGGATGGACAAAGAGGAGCAGACCAAGGAGGAGTTGAAGGTACAAAATGCTAAATTGAAGAAGTATATCTGTTAACTCCTTGGTTCAATTGATTTGACTTGTCCATCCTTGAGCATCCAAGCTACTCTTATACAAGACTTATTAGGTACAGGTGTAATTAAAGATTCTTTTATTCCTACGACAATTAGTTGGAGAGTGGAGATTGCAAAATTTGGAGAGGGTATCATCCACCAAATTTTGTCAGATTACATTCAATTGTAGTCCCAAATAGTGGTTTTAAATGATTTATTGCAAGGGACAAGGAAGGAGGATATTAATATCCAGTATTGAATTCATTTATGGGAAGATTATCTCCCGATTTCAAGAAAAATAAAGAATATTGATTTGAAGTTGTTGCACAATAAGGCAATTTTGCATGCTGATAGGAAAACAGTTGTAGAATGGATAAGAGACACAAAAATGGTAATAAAAAGAGTACACTAAGGCACAAGACAAAATCATTGATCAAATTAGTATTATTCATTCTTTAGTGTTCTGCATTGAAGACCTACATGGGATATTCCCAAATGGAAAACTAGATCAGGAGGCTGCTACAGAGGTCATTCAAACCTTTAAAGATAAAATGTATACCAATTTGTCTCCACAAGTGATTGAAGAGATGATGTCAACAAAGAAGCACTTGGAGACAATGCAGGCAGAGTTGCCTCAGTTAATTGATGGTAGTAAGAAGTCCTGATCTTTTGTTAGGAATTTGACAATAAAGCTGAAGTACACAAAGAGTTAGGATGTACAAGAGCTGTAGGCAGTTTTGCATAATTTTGAACATCTTTTTCCCTCTGAAATTTGAATTCAGCTTGTGTGATAAAGTTTCTAAAAATAGCTAAATTTCAAACTTCAATTTTCCAACTCAAAACTCTTAGTTTGGTGAAGTCGAACTTGAAGAGAAAAGAATTTTTTATTCATTGTTTTCCACACCTAGAACCTCCAACCAACTGCCAGTTAAGCTCAACAAGTTGATTGATCAGTAGCATAACCTTTTTTTGCATTCCTAGGGGTAAAATACAACAAGCTTCTGACATTTTGAAACAATGGATTTGGCACTTCTTTTGCATGGATTTAGTTGCCCAAATTAGTTTTATAGGTGTTAGATAGCTTCTAGAAAGCCTAAGCTTCAATTTAGTCTTTAAGTTTTAAAATTAGTTTTAAACAATTTTGGGTATTAATTTTGCTCAAAAACCTGAGTTTTGGGCTTGTATATTTTGAGTTCTAAACTCTATATAAACCTTTCCACTGTTTGTAATAGGGGTTGGATTTTTGGCATAGACATTTATTGAGATATTAATGCAATTTTGGTGTGAGTTTTTCTGCTAAAATTTTGCTGAATGTGGATGAAGTTTATTCATGTTCTGGTGTCTCAGTTTTGTGCTTTATAATTCAAACAACTTGTGTAGATGGTGTTGGCACAACTAGTTCATTAGTTAGTATTGTCATTGATGACAAACACTTACTAGTGAACAAGGCCAAACTCATAGGCAAGGAGGTGTGGTAAACCACAATGGTTTACTCATAGCTGCAATCAATATGGAGGATTCCTTGCTTCCCTAATATGCACAGTTAAGCAATGTGTTGGTCGAAGAACTAATCAACATAAGGATAAATAGAGTAGTTGACCGGTCAGTCAATCACTCGATAGGTGTTGAGATCTATTTCTTAAAACTGGTAGATGAAATGATGATGCGGCTACAAGAGGTGACTCAGATTGCAGTTTAGTAGTCTTATGCATGACCAAAACACTCTAAACAAACGGGTGATCAATTTGATTGATGATCAGTGACCAATAGAAAAAGATAAAGAGTTACACCGGTGAATCGGTGATACAGGTTGAAGAATGCTATCCACTGAGAATCTCAGAGCGGTGACTGGTAAGTTGTATGCAATGACCAAAGGTGAGTCAGTCATGATGAGATATCATCAAAAAAATAGTAGTGAAGTCTACAATAGTTAACAACCAGTTAAGGTGAGATTTGTGTGGATTTTCCGATTCACATTAAAAAGATAGAACACGACCCAAAGGTTGGTGAAATTATGAATTGCAGAGTCAGATAAGGATGAGTTGCTGACGAGATTGATGAAGAGCATGCAAAGAGAGTGTGGGAAGATTTGGAAAGATTTAAATTTCAAATCTACCTAGTGTTAGGTGTAAACTGATTGAGGAATCAACGGGTATGTGTTGGCAAAATATGGTATAAAGGTTTTTGGCGAAAACCAAAAAGACTAATCGTAAAATTTGAAAAGTGCAATTTTGAAGAGAGGCGATCCAACAAGGTGAGAAGAGGGAAGAACTGCTAAGTGAATAGCAAAGTGGTGAAGAGAGTGTGCAGAGTTCAGATAGCATGAAGAGCAAGTGTAGTGCAAAGCACCAGTAGAGAGCAGAGAAAATGTAACCGGTGGTCAAACTGAAGAGCTTCATTTGGATCTGATTAAGCTAAGAGTAGCTATTACATCAGATCATTCTCTTTGTTGTTTTCTAATAAATACAATAGTAAAATCCCTTAATCGGGTGGACTTTAACAAGTCCCTTTGTAGAATCCCTTAACCGGGTGACATATTAAATGATGATCCTAAGTCCTTTAACAAGGATACCTCTAATAGGGTAAAGGTTCTAACATGCCTTAAAGAAAATCCCTTATCCGGGAGGCACGTAACAATGTCTTTGTAATATCCTAATAGGGATGGCTTCTCACCAGGCGTACTCGAGAAGAGTGCAGATCTTGTGAGTTTCTACTCACACTGTGGTTTTCTCCCATTTGGGTTTCTACGTGATAAATCTTGGTAGTCATGTGTGTTTGATTTTATGTGTGCATATTTCTTATTAATGCTGCTTACTGGTAAGTGTTAAGTTTGTATAATTTTTTTTGATTAAGTTTAAATATGGAACAAACCGGTATAGTGTTGATTCACTCCTCCCCTTTCAGCACTAGTTGGGACCAACAATTGGTATCAGAGCCCTGGTCCTTACATTTAGAAGAGCTTAACAACTTAAGGAAAGATCCAAGATGATGTGAATGGAAGGCCCCAAGTTCACTAAGGAGAATTACACATTATGGTGTAGTAGAATGAAGCTCTACCTAAGAACCCTAGGAGATCAATACTGGAATCATGTAATCATAGAGTACAATGAACCTACAGGGGTTCTCACTGCAAATCAGATCAAAGAGAAACAAGATAACATCACAACTATGGATGTGATTGCTAGTACTCTATCTGATAACGAGTATGTTGAGGTTCAAGATTTGAAAACAACCAATGAGATGTGGAACAAGCTGAAGACTGTTTATGGAGGAGATCCTCATGTACAAAAGGCTAAGGTGGACAGCTTAAGAGGCAAATTTGATAAGATGAGGATGCAAGAAGGAAAAAATATAGAGCAATACAAGAAAAGAATAAACGATGTGGTAAATTCCATCAAAAGTGTTGGAGGAAAACTTGAAGAAGATGATGTGGTCAACAAAATTTTGAGAACTTTTCTACCACAATATGCCATAAGGGTTTCTGCAATTCACGAACTCAAATATTTGGGAATAGTTAATGTTACACTTGACTCCTTGATTGGTAAGTTGATTGCCTTTGAACTGAGAAACTATGATAACAACATGCCTAAGAGTGATGCTGCCTTCAAATCTTCCATGACACTTGCACCGACAATGAGAAGAAAAGAATCCAGAAGTAGTTCTGCTACAAGAACCGGTCATTCTCATGAACATGACAACTTGTTATCTGAAGAACAGGCACAAGATGAGCTTGAAGCTCTAATAGCAAGAAGGTTGCCAAGAGGAAAAGGGAAGTACAAAGGTAAGCTAACCCTGAAATGTTTCTCATGCAATAAAATAGGTCATATTGCATCCAGATGTCCTGGAAATGATAGGAAAGATAACTTTAGAAGATACAAAGAGAAGAGCAAGAATGAGTGCTATCTTGCAGAAGGAGTTACCGATGAAGAATCATAAGGATCTGATGGGGAAGGGATTGCATTTGTAGTGGTAAAGGAAGTTAGCATAGAGGAAAGTGACATGGCACTGATTTCCAGTTCAGACCGGTGTGGGAACTGGGTAATTGAAAGTGGTTGCACTCACCACATGGCTAGTGACAGGAACAAATTTCTCAACATGGAGGACTGTGATGGAGGAATGGTGAGATTTGGCAATGATGCTACCTGTGCGGTAAAAGGTAAGGGATATATTGCCCTAAATGATAAAACCAATTGTGAAGATGTTTACTGGGTATAAGGGCTAAAGTATAGTTTGTTAAGTGTTGCACAACTTGACAATAAGGGTTACCGGCTGGAGTTTAATGAAGGAATATGCAAAATAAGTGATAAATTAGGAGGTCTGATTGCTACCGGTAAACAAACTAAAGGTAATATGTTCTACCTAGACACCACTATAGGAAGTTGCCTAATGGAAAAGGTAGAAGACAATTGGTTGTGGCACAAAAGATTGTGTCATGTTAATTTTGATAACATAGAAAAGGTTAGTAGAATGAAGTCTATCAGAGGCATGCCTGACATTATGAAACCTAAGGATGCTATGTGTAAAGATTGTTAGCTAGGAAAGTTGACCAGATCTAGTTTCAGCAACAAATCTTATTCATCTGAGAATGTGTTGGACTTAGTTCATACAAATTTGTGTGGTCCTATGAGGACTAAGAGTTTCTATGGGGACCGGTACTTCATGTTGTTTGTAGATGATTTCTCAGAAATGATGTGGGCTATATTCTTGAAAGAAAAATATGAAGCCTTTCAAATGTTCAAGGTCTTCAAGGCTCGAGTGGAGAGAGGAACCGGTAAGAGTCTGAAATGTTTGAGATCAGATAGAGGAGGGGAGTTCACCTCTCAAGAGTTCATAAATTACTGTGAAGAATAGGACATTATGAGGCAAATGTTTGCACCCAGAACACCTAAACATAATGGGGTTGCTGAAAGAAGAAACAAAACTCTAATTGATTGTGCGAGGACTCTAATGATTCAAAAGGATATTCCACATGTCTTCTGGAGAGAAGCAGTGAGTACTGCTATGCATACCTTGCACCAGACACATGTGAAGAAGGGGACAAATAAGACTCCATATGAATTATGGTGTGGTTACTCAGCTGATGTGAGTTACTTCAAGGTATTTGGAAGCAGGTGCTACATCAAGAGGGATGAGTACTCTGGAAAGTTTGATCCTAGGAGTGGTGAAGGAACCTTCTTAGGTTATTCTAGAAAGAGTAAAGCATACTGGTGTTTGAACAAAAGGACCGGTAAGATTGTGGAAAGTGAAAATGTCAGAGTAGATGAGTTCTCTGCGAAAAATGAATAGGACAACAAGAGTGAACTAGAGGAGTATCAAGGATTTGATTACATTGTACCGGTAAAATAAGCTGCAGAGAATCCTAATGTAGATACAAATGAGGAAACATGTGAAGTAGAACCTACACAACCGATAGAAGAAGCTCAAAGAAATAAACTGGTACAACCAAGGTATGTCAATCATCCTGCTGACAATATTATTGGTGACAAAAATGTAGGAGTATTGACTAGAAGAAGAGCAAGGGAGAGTACATGTCTGCTCTCTAAAATTGAGCCCAAAACAACAAATGAGGCTCTAAAAGATGAAGATTGGATCAAGGCTATGGATGAAGAACTGGAGCAGATTAAGAAAAATGAAACCTGGACCCTTGTGCCCAGATCGGAGAACAAAAATGTGATAGGCACCAAGTGGGTGTTTAGAAAAAAATTCGATGAAACCAGTCAAGTGGTAAGAAACAAAGCAAGGTTAGTCTACAAAGGGTATGCACATGAAGAAGGGTTGGATTACAGAGAGATCTTTGCACTGGTGGCAAGACTGGAAGGGGTCAAACTCTTGCTTGCTTATGTTTCTTACATGAAGTTTAAAGTCTACCAAATGGATGTCAAATTGACATTCTTGAATGGTGTTCTAGAGGAATAAGTGTACATTGAGCAACCATAAGGGTTTGCTTCAAAAGATGGAAGGGATATGGTATGTAAGCTGAAAAAGGCTTTGTATGGGCTACAACAAGCACCAAGAACTTGGTATGAGAGACTGCACTCATACCTGATAAGTATAGGGTTCACGAGAACCAGTGACAACAATAACTTGTATTTGAAGAATGGAAAAGGAGGAAAACATCTTATTGTACATATTTTTGTAAATGACATCATCTTTAGAGGAGATGATGAAATGAGCAAAGGTTTTGCAAAAGAAATGAAGAATTTTTTTCAAATGTCCATGATAGTTGAAATAAAATTCTTCATTGGTCTACAAGTTTCTCAGCTAAAGAATGGTATATTCATTAGCCAGACCAAATATATAAGGGAAATATTGAAGACCTTTGGAATGGAAGATTCCAAACCTATTGGAACTTTGATGGTTATAGGTTGCAAGATTTCCAAAAATGATGAGACTAATGAAGTGAATGAGACACTATACCGATCCATGATTGGTAAGTTGCAGTATTCAGTGCACAGTAGACCGGATATAGCACAAAAAGTTGGCTTGGTTGCTAGATTTTCTACAAATCCAAAAGAGACTCATATGGTGGTGGTTAAGAGGATATTCAGATATCTTAAAGGGATTGATGAGTATGGTCTCTAGTATCCTGATGCAAAGGTATATGGTCCTAAACACTTCCTTGGATAAGAATCTTAATAGGTTTACTCAAAACCTTTCAATTCCCATAAGTCTTTTACTCCTTATAAGCATGCCAACCCACTCAAACTTGGATTTTGGTTCTCACAACTCTCTCAACCCTACTAAGGGTCTTAACACACTTAGTATATCTCAACTCAACACCCCAAACTTTCCTTTTGTGGAGTTTTGACTCCTAACACCAAACTGCCCTTTCTAGGCTTCAATCCTACTAGCCCTCCCAATCAGGTAATTGACACTTAAATCACAAACTTTCCAAAACACTTAACCAAAAAATAAAATTTCCTAATACCCTTTTGGGAGTAAAATAACATATGTAAAAATCAGGTATGACTCCTTTGGACAAACTGTACAGACCAATATCCTACAACTTTTCAACTAGGCCCAATTAGCCCACTTTTCCAAAGAAACTATCAACATATCAACTCCCCTCAATTAAAAACCTTTAAATAGTCTTAATACATGTCTCCAAACATCAAAGTTTCCAGGTTTGATGAGGTGGCATGACAATCTACCCAACCAAACACTTAACCCTTGTTTTTTAAGAACCCACTCCTAGGGTTTTCACAAACTCACACTTCCAAACACTTTGAGAACTGACCAAAGGATCCAAAACCTTCTATCCAACCTACATACACATAATCCACCATAAAATATTACCCTTATTAAATGAAATCCTTCAGACATTCACATGGCACCGATTAATCACTGTTATAATGGAATGATTAATTAGAGTCATGTAGCAAGAAATTTAAAACTTGTCAATTGACAACTAAAAGTGTCAAGTTGACAACAAATTAGGGATGTAACGACTAAAAGATGGTTGTAAGGGTGGTTAATAGTTGGTTGTTGGTTTTCATGAAGAATATGTATTTAAACATTGGTTTCCATGTTCATGATCTTCCCTGCATTCTCAACAATAAAAACACTTCTAGTACACATTCTAGAATCATCCTACAAGTTAAAAAAGTTACCTAAATTAGGATAAGTCAATTTCACATTTTTGACTCTCAAAACCCTTCAAAACTGTCACCTATAGTAGTATTTAGGACAGCCAGTATAAATGGATCAAATTTTAGTGTAAAACCTTCAATAACAACACCAAATCAAAGCATAAACCCTACTTTATACTTCCCAATCCATGATCAATCAAAGTTGAAGAAAATAGATGAGAGTCTCAATCCAAATAAGGGCATATTTTAACCAAAATATGCAAGAAACCATGAGTTTTTATTGACAATCAAAGACAATTACATTTGCATTTGCATCCCTCCTCATTTTTGGCGTGAAAACCAATGTTTAAATACAGATTCTTCATGAAAAATGACAACCAACTCTTAACCACCCATACAACCAACTTTTAGGTGTTACATCCCTAATTTGTTGTCAACTTGACACTTTTAGTTGTCAATTGACAAGTTTTAATATTTCTTGCTACATGAATCTAATTAATCATTCCATCACAGCAATAGGGTCATATGAGACCTTATGAAACATAAAATGCTTATTAAACTCCTATTCTACCCATTGAACCCCATTACATTACTCATTTTGACATTGTTTTGCCCTCATGTCAACTTATTACAATTTGATTACATTGACTCAATACATGAATAGATATGGCTTTAATTGCCTTAATTACATATCTAAATGGTCATGATTGACCTTACAACACAACATATTCTTTATATTTATTGTGGCCCCATGATGGCTATTCTTGCCTCGGGTACTCTTGCCCCATACTCCTGGGGGTTCAAAATTTCCAAGTCCCCTTGGAAAGACCTGCAAAACACACATTAGAGAAACAAAACAAAAACTTCATCTTGACTTTCGGTTTGTACTTGTCCTCCTTATAAAACCATGCCCTTGCTTGTCCTTTACTCACTTGGAACTACTCTACCTCCTTTATCTTCACTCTTGGTTTGCCTCCACTTGGCAAAAGTAGTACCACCTGTTGTCCTTTTCCATCTATCAACAACTTCATCATGCTCAACATCACTAATACTACTGCATACACCTGCAACCCAATCAATTTCATCACCCAAAGATATTTATTTGTCTTTGCAACATCAACATACTCAATCTCCATGCTTGGGGAATACACTAACTCTTTGGCCTTCCCATGGCCTACCACCATCATTTATTCATCTCTAGTCTCTTTCCTTGAGACCATCTCATCCTTCTCATGCAATTCCTCTTGGCATACCAACTCATTATCTATCTTCATGGCTACATAATTATCCTCATAACTTGTTGTCATAGGAGTACTTTGCTACTTTGTACTATTTTCCACTCTCAGTGGACATAACACGGTCCCAATCATGACTACCTCATCATTCTCAAGCCCTTCAAGACTTGAATCCTTTCTATCCTCATCAACATCTTTGTCTTCCATCTCTGTTTCAACATCTTGAACCTTTTCATCACTAGGTTCCTCATTTTCTTGTTGTTGCACCTTGCACTCTTGCCCTCCAATGAACAACTTACTTCTTCCTTAACATCTTCATCCATGAAGTCTTCTTATTTATCTTCAAAAGCATCTTCTAAAGCCTCAAGTCCTTTGTTCATCTCTTGGAATTCCAAGTTCCATCTTCTCACTTCTTTCTTCAATGCTGCTATCTCTTTATCAAGTTTCCTTTGCCTCTTTCTCTTTTTCCTTTCCTCCTCTGCTTGCAAATGTCTTCTTAACACTTCCATCTTTTCTATTCTTCTCCTCAACTAACAGAAACCTACAAGGACCCAATCCCTTGCTCTAAAACCACTTTGATGTGGAGATATCTGGTCCTAAACACTTCCTTGGATAAGAATCTTAATAGGTTTACTCAAAACCTTTCAATTCCCTTGTCTTTTACTCCTTATAAGCATGCCAACCCACTCAAACTTGGATTTTGGTTCTCAAAACTCTCTCAACCCTTCTAAGGGTCTTAACACACTTAGTATATCTCAAATCAACACCCCAAACTTGTGTTTTGTGGAGTTTTGACTCCTAACACCAAACTGCCCTTTCTAGGCTTGAATCTTACTAGCCCTCCCAATCGGGTCAAAATTTCCAAAAGACTTAACAAAAAAGTTACATTTCCTGATACCCTTTTAGGAGTAAAATAACATATTTCAAAATCAAGTATGACTGCTTTGGACAAACTGTACGAACCAGTACCCTGCAACTTTCCAACTAGGTCCAATTCGCCCACTTTTCCAAAGCAACTACCAACATATCAACTCCCCTCAATTCCAAACTTTGAAACAGTCTTAATACATATCTCCTAACATTAGATTTTGTAGGTTTCATGACGTTCCATGTCAATCTACCCAACCAAATACTTAACCCTTGTTTTTAGGAACCCACACCTAGGGTTTTCACAAACTCACACTTCCAAACACTTTGAGACCCAAGAAAAGGATTAAACACCTTCTATCCAATCTGCATACACATAATCAACCATAAAATATTACCCTTATTAAATGAAATCCTTCAGACCTTCACATGGCACCAGTTACTCACTAAATCAACTTGTGACTCTCCACCCACAATGCACTCTCCTTACATGTTTATGATCTTCCCTGCATTATCAACAACAAAAACACTTACAGTACACATTGTAGACTCATCCTACAAGTTACATAAGTTACATAAATTAGGATGAGTCAATTTCACTTTTTTGACTTTCAAAACCCTTCAAAATTGTCACCTACAACAGTATTTAGGACAATCAGTATAAATGGATCAAATTTGAGTGTAAAATCTTCAATAAAAAGACCAAATCAAAGCATACACCCTAATTCACACTTCCCAATCCATGATCAATCAAAGTTGAAGCAAATAGATGAGAGTCTCAGTCCAAATAAGAGCAAATATTAACCAAAATGTGCACGAAACCGTGATATTTTATTGACAATCAAAGACTATTACATTTTCATCTGCATCCCTTCTCATTTTTGGCATGGAAACCAATGTTTAAATACATATTATTCATGAAAACCAACAACCAACTATTAACCACCCTTACAACCACCTTTTAGTCGTTACATCCCTAATTTGTTGTCAACTTGACACTTTTAGTTGTCAATTGACAAGTTTTAAATTTCTTGCTACATGACTCTAATTAATCATTCCATTATAACATTAGGGTCATATGAGACCTTTTGAAACATAAAATGCTTATTAAACTCACATTCTACCCATTGAACCCCATTACATTACTCATTTTGACATTGTTTTGCCCTCATGACAACTTATTACAATTTGATTACATTGACTCAATACATGAATAAATATGGCTTTAATTACCTTAATTACATATCCAAATGGTCATGATTGACCTTACAACACAAATATATTCTTTATCTTCATTGTGGCCTCATGATGGCCATTCTTGCCTTGGGTGCTCCTGCACCATACTTTCGGGGGTTCAAAATTTCCAAGTCCCCTTGGAAACACCTTCAAAACACACATTAGAGAAACAAAACAAAAATTTCATCTTGACTTTTAGTTTGTACCCGTCCTCCTTCTAAAACTATTCCCTTGATTGTCCTTTACTCACTTGAAACTTCTCTACCTCCTTTATCTTCACTCTTGGTTTTCCTCCACTTGGCAAAAGTAGTACCACCTGCTGTCGTTTTCCATCCATCAACAACTTCATCATTCTCAACATCACTAATATTGCTTCATACACCTACAACCCAATCAATTTCATCACCCAAAGACATTTCTTTGTCTTGGCAGCATCAACATACTCAATCTCCATGCTTGGGGAATACACTAACTCTTTGGCCTTCTCATGGCCTACCACCATCATTTCATCATCCTTAGTCTCTTTCCTTGAGACCATCTCATCCTTCTCATGCCATTCCTCTTGGCATATAAACTCATCATCTATCTTGATGGCTACATCATTAGCCCCACAACTTGCTATCATAGTAGTACTTTTCTGCTTTGTACTCTTTTCCACTCTCAATGGACATAACATGGTCCCAATCATGACTACCTCATCATTCTCAAGCCGTTCAAGACTTGAATCCTTTATTTCCTCATCAACATCTTTGTCTTCCATCTCTATTTCAACATCTTGAACCTTTTTATCACTAGGTTCCTCATCTTCTTGCTGTTGCACCTTGCACTCTTGTCCTTCCAATGGATAACTTACTTCTTCCTTAACATCTTCATCCATGAATTCTTCTTCTGCATCTTCAAAAGATTCTTCTAAAGCCTCAAGTACTTTGTTCATCTCTTGGAATTCAAAGCTCCATCTTCTCACTTCTTGCTTCAATGATGTTATCTCTTTATCAAGTTTCCTTTGTCTCTTTCTCTTTTTCCTTTCCTCCTCTACTTGAAAATGTCTTCTTAACACTTCCATCTTTTCTATTCTTCTCCTCAACCAAAAACAACATGCAAGGACCTAATCCCTTGCTCTGATACCACTTTGCTATGGAGGTACCTGGTCCTATACACTTCTTTGAATTTGAATCTCAATAGGTTTACTCTAAACCTTTCAATTCCCTTAAGTCTTTTATTCCTTATAAGCATGCCAACCCACTCAAACTTGGATTTTGGTTCTCACAACTCTCTCACCTTTTAAGCATCTTAACACACTTAGTATATCTTAACTCAACACCCCAAACTTGTCTTTTGTGGAGTTTTGACTCCTAACACCAAACTCCCCTTTCTAGGCTTCAATCCTACTAGGCCTCCCAATCGGGTAATTGGCACTTAACTCACAAACTTTCCAAAATACTTAACCAAAAAATTACATTTCTTGATACCCTTTTGGGAATAAAATAAAATATGTCAAAATTAGGTATGACTCCTTTGGACAAAGTGTACGGACCAGTACCCTACAACTTTCCAACTAGGGAAAATTAGCCCACTTTTCCAAAGCAACTACTAGCATATCAACTCCCCTCAATTCAAAAACTTGAAAAAGTCTTAATGCATGTCTCCAAACATCAGATTTTCTAGGTTTCATGTGTTTCCATGCCAATCTACCCAACCAAACACTTAACTCTTGTTTTTAGGAACCCACACCTAGGGTTTTCACAAACTCACACTTTCAAACACTTTGAGAACCAACCAAAGGATCCAACACCTTCTATCCAACCTACATACACATAATCCACCATAAAATATTACCCTTATTAAAAGAAATCCTTCAAACCTTCACATGACACCGGTTACTCACCAAGTCAACTTGTGACTCTCGACCCATAAGGCACTCTCCTTACATGTTCATGATCTTCCCTACATTATCAACAACAAAAAAACTTATAGTACACATTGTAGACTCATCATACAAGTTACAGAAGTTACATAAATTAGGATGAGTCAATTTCACATTTTTTACTTTCAAAACCCTTCAAAAGTGTCACCTACAACGGTATTTAGGACAATTAGTATAAATGGATCAAATTTGAGTGCAAAACCTTCAATAACAAAACCAAATCAAAGCATACACCCTAATTTACACTTCCCAATCCATGATCAATCGAAGCTGAAGCAAATAGATGAGAGTCTCAGTCCAAATAAGGGCATATTTTAACCAAAATGTGGAGGAAACTGAGAGTTTTTATTGACAATCAAAGACTATTACATTTGCATCTGCATCCCTCCTTATTTTTTGTGTGGAAACCAATGTTTAAATACATATTCTTCATGAAAACTGACAACCAACTCTTAACCACCCATACAACCACCTTTTAGGCATTACATCGCTAATTTGTTGTCAACTTGACACTTTTAGTTGTCAATTGACACGTTTTAATCTTTCTTGCTACATGACTCTAATTAATCATTATATCACAACAATAGGGTCATATGAGAACTTATGAAACAAAAAATGCTTATTAAACTCCTATTCTACCCATTGAACCCCATTACATTACTTATTTTGACATTGTTTTTCCCTCATGACAACTTATTACAATTTGATTACATTGACTCAATACATGAATATATATGACTTTAATTGCCTTAATTACATATTGAAATGGTCATGATTGACCTTACAACACAAATATATTCTTTATCTTCATTTTTACCTCATGATAGCCATTCTTGCCTTGGGTGCTCTTGCATCATACTCCCGGGGGTTCAAAATTTCCAAGTCCCCTTGGAAACCCCTACAAAAGACACATTAGAGAAACAAAACAAAAACTTCATCTTGACTTTAAATTTGTACTTATCCTCCTTCTGAAACCATTCCCTTACTTGTCCTTTACTCACTTGGAACTGTTGTACTTCCTTTATCTTCACTCTTGGTTTGCCTGCACTTGGAAAAATTAGTACCACTTGTTGTCCTTTTCCATGCATCGACATCTTCATCATGCTCAATATCACTAATACTACTGCATACACCTACAACCCAATCAATTTCATCACCCAAAGACATTTCCTTGTCTGGGCAACATCAACATACTCAATCTCCATGCTTGAGGAATACACTAACTCTTTGGCCTTCTCATGGCGTACCACCATCATTTCTTTATCCTTAGTCTCTTTCCTTGAGACCATCTCATCCTTCTCATGCCATTCTTCTTGGCATACCAACTCATCATCTATCTTCATGGCTACATCATTAGCCTCACAACTTGTTGTCATAGGAGTACTTTGCTGCTTTGTACTCTTTTCCACTGTCAATGGACATAACATAGTCCCAATCATGACTACCTCATCATTCTCCAGTCCTTCAAGACTTGAATCCTTGCTGTCCTCATCAACATCTTTGTCTTCCATGTCTATTTCAACATCTTGAACCTTTTCATAACTAGGTTCCTCATCTTCTTGATGTTGCACCTTGCACTCTTGCCCTTCCAATGGACAACTTACTTCATCCTTAACATCTTCATCCATGAAGTCTTCTTCTACATCTTCAAAAGCTTCTTCTAAAGGCTCAATTCCTTGGTTCATCTCTTGCAATTCCAAGTTCCATCTTATCACTTCTTGCTTCAATGCTGCTATCTCTTTATCAAGTTTCCTTTGCCTCTTTCTCTTTTTCCTTTCCTCCTCTACTTGCAAATGTCTTCTTAACACTTCCATCTTTGCTATTCTTCTCCTCAACCAACAACAACTTGCAAGGACCTAATCCCTTGCTCTCATACCACTTTTATATGGAGGCATCTGGTCCTAAACACTTCCTTGGATAAGAATCTTAATAGGTTTACTCAAAACCTTTTAATTCCCTTAAGTATTTTACTCCTTATAACCATGCCAACCCACTCAAACTTGGATTTTGATTCTCACAACTCTCTCAACCCTTCTAAGGGTATTAACACACTTAGTATATCTCAACTCAACACCCCAAACATGCCTTTTCTGGAGTTTTGACTCCTAACACCAAACTACCCTTTTTAGGCTTCAATCCTACTAGCGCTCCCAATCGGGTAATTGGCACTTAACCAAAAAATTACATTTCATGATACCCTTTTGGGAGTAAAATAACAAATGTCAAAATCAGGTATGACACCTTTGGACAAACTGTACGGACTAGTACCCTGCAACTTTCCAACTAGGCCCAATTAGCCCACTTTTCCAAAGCAACTACCAACATATTAACTCCCCTCACTTCCAGACCTTGAAACACTCTTAATACATGTCTCCAAACATCATATTTTCTAGGTTTCATGAGGTGCCATGCCAATCTACCCAACCAAATAGTTAACTCCTATTTTTTAGGAACCCACACCTAGGGTTTTAACAAACTCACACTTCCAAACACTTTGAGAGCCTAACAAAGGATCCAAAACCTTCTATCCAACTTGCATACACATAATCCACCATAAAATATTACCCTTATTAAATGAAATCCTTCAGACCTTCAGATGGCACCGGTTACTCACTAAGTCAACTTGTGACTCTCCACGCATAAGGCACTCTCCTTACATGTTCATGATCCTCCTTGCATTATGGACACAAAAAATACTTATACTACACATTGTAGACTCATCCTACAAGTTACACAAGTTACATAAACTAGGATGAGTGAATTTCACATTTTTGACTCTCAAAACCCTTCAAAACTGTCACATACAACAATATTTAGGACAATTAGTATAAAAAGAACAAATTTGAGTGTAAAACCTTCAATAACAACACAAAATGAAAGCATAAACCCTACTTTACACTTCCCAATCCATGATCAATCAATTTGAAGCAAATAGATGAGAGTCTCAGTCCAAATAAGGGCAGATTTTAACCAAAATGTGTAGGAAACCATGAGGTTTTATTGATAATCAAAGACTATTATATTTGCATTTGCATCCCTCCTCATTTTTGGCATGGAAACCAATGTTTAAATACACATTTTTCATGAAATCCGACAACCAACTCTTAACCACCCATACAACCACCTGTTAGGCATTACATCCCTAATTTGTTGTCAACTTGACACTTTTAGTTGCCCATTGACAAGTTTGAATCTTTCTTGCTACATGACTCTAATTAATCATTCCACCACAATAATAGGGTCATTTGAGACCTTATGAAACACAAAAAAATTAGTAAACTCCTATTCTACCCATTGAACCCCATTACATTACTCATTTTGACATTGTTTTGCCCTCATGACAACTTATTACAATTTGATTACATTGACTCAACACATGAATAGATTCAGTTTAATTTCCTTAATTACATATCCAAATGGTCATTATTGACCTTACAACAAAAATATCTTCTTTATCTTTATTGTGGCGTCATGATGGTTATTCTTGCCTTGGGTGTTATTGCACCACACTCCCGAGGGTTCAAAATTTCTAATTCCCCTTGGAAACACCTTCAAAACACACATTAGAGAAACAAAACAAAAACTTCATCTTGGCTTTTGGTTTGTACTTGTCCTCCTTCTGAAAGCATTCCCTTGCTTGTCCTTTACTCACTTGAAACTTCTCTACCTCCTTTATCTTCACTCTTGGTTTTCCTCCACTTGGCAAAAGTAGTACCACCTGCTGTCATTTTCCATCCATCAACAACTTCATCATTCTCAACATCACTAATACTGCTTCATACACCTACAACCCAATCAATTTCATCACCCAAAGACATTTCTTTGTCTTGGCAGCATCAACATACTCAATCTCCATGCTTGGGGAATACACTAACTCTTTGGCCTTCTCATGGCCTACCACCATCATTTCATCATCCTTAGTCTCTTTCCTTGAAACCATCTCATCCTTCTCATGCCATTCCTCTTGGCATATAAACTCATCATCTATCTTGATGGCTACATCATTAGCCTCACAACTTGCTATCATAGTAGTACTTTGCTGCTTTGTACTCTTTTCCACTCTCAATGGACATAACATGGTCCCAATCATGACTACCTCATCATTCTCAAGCCTTTCAAGACTTGAATCCTTGCTATCCTCATCAGCATCTTTGTCTTCCATCTCTGCTTCAACATCTTGAACCTTTTCATCACTAGGTTCCTCATCTTCTTCCTCTTGTACCTTGCACTCGTGCCCTTCCAATGGACAACTTTCTTCTTCCTTAACATCTTCATCCATGAAGTCTTTTTCTGTATCTTCAAAAGCTTCTTCTAAAGCCTCAAGTTCTTTATTCATATCTTGGAATTCCAAGTTCCATATTCTCACTTCTTGCTTCAATGCTGCTATCTCTTTATCAAGTTTCCTTTGCCTCTTTGTACCGATTAAGAATCTCAAACAAATCTGAATTAGAGGCATCAGGGAAATATTGGGCAAAAATTTCTTCCCTAATTTCTTGCTCCTTTTCAATGAAAATGTGCCATTTATTATCCAAATAATTATACAAAGATTGAGGAACAACAGGTTTAATGTTAATCGGAGACCGGTCATTATCACACAAATATTTAATGACCTCTAGCTCTACTTCTTCCTTTTCACTATCGCTAAGATCATCAAAATAATCTTTTAGATCGTCAAGAAATTTCCTTTTAAGATTCTTCATAATCCTTTGAAAATGTATCATAGGCTGGTAAGAAGCAACATGTATATTTACCGGTGCAGAGGTTGCTAGTACATTACCAGTTGTCTTTGTCTTCTTACTTGGTTGCATTGTCTTCTTCATTTCTACCTCCGGTTCAGTGTCTTCTAAATCCGATGTGTTATTCCTGGTTTTTCTCTTCCTTTCAAATACCTTTGGCGGAATGGCCTCCGGTTTCTTTTTGGCTGGTGACCTCTTGGTCACTTTAGGACTAGTAGCAGATGTAACCGGTACCAATGTCGATGTCGATGGCACGACTTTCCTCTTCTTCTGCTTCGGTACTTAAATAGATATGATCCTCTCTGAGTAAGTATCGGTCCTCTTCTTCTTTGGATCCAATGGTGAAGCATGTAGGGTAGAGGCATACCCTGTGAGTATATCATTTACCACTTCATAGCCCATAGGCTCAACTTCATCTTCTCTGGGCTCAACCGTTTCCATTATGCAGTGATCCACTTTGATTGTGAAACATATATCACCTTCATACTTTTTAATCAAATCACCTGGTATTCTCATTCTCTGGTTCATCTTCAGTCTGAACTCATCAAAATACCTGTTCAGAGTCTCCGGATAAGAAGATCCCACTGCCCTCAGACTCTCTTTTATTTGTGTTGAAACTAGTAGGTCAGTTGACCATTGAACATCACCGACTCTTGGAAAATACCCTTGTAAATAGAAAAAAAAACCAACAAGTAGTTGACCGAACTTAAATCTCAGTGTCTTTTCCTCTTTGATGGACTTCAGATTCTCCATGAGTTGTTTTTGCATGCAGGTACATAAGTCATATTCTGCATCTTCCTTGAGCATCCTATAAGCGGCATGCACCGCAGCTATAGGAATAAAATCACCGATAGGGTACAAACCCTAACTTTACCACTTCATTTCTTCTGTCGGATGACAGGTAACCAATACTAATAAAACACTTTACTGATACACACCAGGAGTTTGAAACATTGTTACCAATGTTCCCCCTTAAGCTTTTCAAAGCTCAGTTTGCTGGTTGAGGGGTCTCCACATTGGGTGCGGAAACTGGTACATCTTGTGGCTCCTCTTCAGATTTCTTTTTCCAAGTTTTATCCATATCGGCCTGTACAGTTTGAACATCGACCTTTTGTTCTGGGTTGACCGGTATGTCTACCGATGGATTCTTTTTCGGTCTACATGTTCTGGCAATATGTCCCGGTTTGTGACAATGATAGCATACCATATCAGGTGCTCTCCATGGTCCAGTGTTCACATTTCCATTCTTCCTCTTGCATGTTGCAACAGTGTGACCGCTACCACGATAGATCAAATAGATTGTTCTCAAACCGGTTGACACTTCATAACCATTTGACCGGTGGTCATAGGTTCTATACTGGTTCGGGTTCCAGCTCATAGGAGATTCTTGGACAATCCCTCTTGGTCTCAGTGCATAGACTCCAAGGTTATTCATAGCCATCCTGCACTCAAAAGATCTATGCCCAAACTTGTTGCATGCATAAAAATGACCATTAAATCTACCAGTTCTAGCCTTGTGGTTATGCACATTGTTTTGCATGTAAGGGAAATTGTTATAAGCCTTGCTCCTACATACATTGGCAGTATGTCCTTCCTTAAGACAGTTAAAGCATACAGGTTTGAACTTTTGCTTACCTTTTCTTCGGTTGATCTTAGGTGTCGATTTCTCCTTTGGTGTGTTGATTGTAACTAGGTTTATATGGGTTCGGATTGCCTTAAGGCAACATCCAAACCCAATTTAGGACCGGGTCCTATCCTAGGGTAACGTGACCCTATCTTATGCACAAACAAATACCACGCTATACTCACCATTTAATATTAGCACCAAAACCCAAGGAGGCCGACTTGCATTTCAAGGAATAAAAGATGTATATATAAATAAGTGACAAATTGCAAGTTAAGACACATTCATTCATTCTTCATCTATGCGAATGAAAAACAACTCTGCTTATCAAGTGTGAATTTAACAAGGAAGAAGGCAAACTAATTCATACTTATGTGAATTGGTGCAAGATAACCTAGGTGATGTTGTACATCTTGAAGAACATGAAAGAGAAGATCTGCTACACAGATCAGATCTGATACAAAGGAGCTAAGTATTGTAATTATGCATTTTAAGAGGAGAATATATAATCTGACCTGTGGGTCTTTCATGCTGGGTTTTTCCTCATTAGAGGTTTTCCCAGGGTATGCCTGTTGTCTATTGTTTTTATTTTTGATTTGTGTTGACTAATTAAATACTGCAAATCTGATTACAATATAGGGCATATTTAATTTCTGCTGGTCTATTAAAATACTGTGATTCTGATTACAAACTAGGGCATAGTTAATTATCTAAGTCTGATTAACATACCTAAGGTCTAAAATCTACATGGTATCAGAGCTAAGGTGTCATTAACTTCTAATTTTAGCAAATCAATTGTTGCATATAGCTGTTGGTTGTTTTCATATTAAAGATGTCAGGTTTGAAGGCTGAAGATAGGCTTGAGGGAGCCATTGACTTTGCTGCTTGGAAAGTTCGTATTCTGTTGATCCTTGAAGAAAATGACCTACTGAAATTTATAGAAGAAGAAAGGCTGTCTCCTCCAGAAGATGTTGAAGAGCTGAAACTGTTCAAGAAAGATTCCCTCAAGGCTAGAAGGATCATAATTGAGTCTGTCAAGAATCATCTTGTCACTGTCATATCAAAGTTTACATTTGCCAGAGAAATGATCAAACACTTGGAAGGGATCTATGAAGTCAACAATCTCAGCAGGGCTCTTGCCCTAATGCAACAACTTCTACACATGAAAATGAAAGAAAAAGACTCAATCATAGCCTACTTCATGAAGATCAATGAACTAAAGGACAAGCTAAGCACTCTTGATTGCCAAATCTCAGATAAAGACCTTGTTATGATTGCATTAAATGGTCTACCTGATGAATGGGAACCATTCATTCGTAGCTTTGGTGGAAGAGCCGATCCTCCCAACTTTGAGTGTCTTCAATCTGATTGCATTGAAGAGGAATCTCGAATTGAGGTAAGAGGAAAACTCAAGAACTCTCTCAAAGATAATCATGTTCTCTTATCTAAATCTAGGAAAGGTGGTCATTGGAAGAAAGAAAAGAGGAGCAAAGATTTTAGATCCTCCTCCTATGATCCAAGGAAAAAGTCAAGAGATTCCTCTCACATTCATTGCTTCAGATGTGAAAAGTATGGTCACTATGCCAGCGATTGTCAGAATGACCCAAAGGAAAGGGAAACTAACTTAAATGAAGTTGCCGAACAAAGTGAAGACTACCTTCTTATCTCTGCTCTTTCCAGCAATGTTCCTACGGAGAACAATACGTGGATACTTGACAGTGGTGCCTCCAGGCACATCTCAGGATTTTGTGAGCATCTCTCAGATCTGATTGAAAAAGACACCAATCTTTATGTAGTAATCGGTGATGATGCTCGATACTCGGTAAAAGGTTCTGGCACTATCTCTTTAAAACTAGATTCTGGTATTTCCTTACAACTCTGTAATATTCTATTTGTACTTGGTATTAAAAGAAATCTCATTTCCATTTTGAATTTAGAAGATAAGGGTTTGCAAATAGCATTTTCTGAAGGGAAAGTACTAGGTTGGTCTAAGAAATCTAACTTCAAATCTGCTCGTATTATTGGAAATAGATGTGATAGTTTATATAAGCTTGCAGCTAATCCAATTCAAGCTCTCATTCATGAGATCCCTGAATCATGCGAGCTATGGCATAGAAGATTGGGTCATCTTCACTTTCAAGCTCTTCCCACTCTTGGTAAAATGGTCAAAGGTATGCCTAAACTCGGTTTATCTCATGATGATGCTTGTAAAGGTTGTGCAATGGGTAAGAATGTAAAGAATCCCTTTCATAAAAGCGATATTAGGGCTAAAGAAAGGTTAGAGCTTATTCATTCATATTTATGTGGTCCTATGTTAGTAGCATCTCCTAGCGGTTTCCTATATTATGTTATCTTCATAGATGATTTCTCTAGGAAAACATGGATCTATTTTCTTAAAACTAAAGAGTCTGAAGAAGTCCTAAACAGATTTAAAGAATTCAAAGCCTTAGTTGAAAATAATACAGGAAATCGAATTAAATGTTTGAGGTCTGACAATGGAGGTGAATACACCTCAGGTAGCTTCTATGACTTTTGTGTTAAAGCAGGAATTAAGAGGGAGTTCTGTGTTCCCTACAACCCTCAACAAAATGGAGTTGCTGAAAGAAAGAACAGGACCATTGTTGAAGCTACAAGAGCCATGATACATGATCAGGACTTGCAACCTTTTCTATGGGCAGAAGCATCCAAAACCGCAATTTATATTCAGAATAGATGTCCTCATCGAGTCCTAAAGGATGTGACACCTGAAGAAGCCTTTTCAAGAATCAAACCAGACATCAATCACCTAAGGATATTTGGAAGCCTTGTGTATGTTCATGTGCCTAAAGAAAAATGAACCAAGCTGGATCCATCTAGAAAGAAAGGCATCCTAGTAGGATACAGCGAATCTTCCAAAGCCTTCAGGATCTACATTTCAAGTCAAAGGTATGTTGAGGTAAGTAGAGATGTAACTTTTGAAGAAGATATTGCTTTCAAAAGATCTAAAGGTTCGTTAATCAACAATGATGATATGGTGATGGAAAAACAAGATTCAATTGTTGATGCTAACCCTGAGTTACAAGAGGAGTCTACTGATCTTCCAGATCAGGAAGTTTAGAATGACTCATCAGAACCCATGCAATCTACTGATATACCTTAGGATATTGTGATCTGCAAGAAGAGACCACTTTGGGTTAGAAATACGATTCAAGATGCTGAAGGGTTTGCTGCTCCCAGAGGAACCTTCAGAAATAGCAAGAGTTTCCAAAATCACGCCAACTACGTTTCTGTGATGTGCAATATAATTGAGTCTGAACCCCACAATATTGGTGAAGCTATATCCCATCATGCTTGGAAATTAGCCATGGATGAAGAGTATGGGTCTATCATCAAGAATGATGTCTGGGACAATGTAACCATACCCAAAGGTAAGTCTGTCATTTCCTCTAAATGGTTGTTTAAAATTAAACATAATGTTGATGGTAGTATTGAAAAATATAAAGCTAGGTTTGTAGCACGTGGTTTTTCTCAAAAGGAAGGAATAGATTATGAAGAAACCTTTGCTCCTGTTGCTAGATATACCTCTATTAGGTCTATAATAGCTATTGCTGCAGCCAAAGGTTGGGAGTTGCATCAAATGGACGTTAAGACAACCTTCCTTAATGGTGTCATTGAGGAGGAAGTCTATATTGAGCAACAAGAAGGCTATGTAATCCATAAAAGAGATTCTCATGTTTGCAGGTTGAAGAAAGCCTTATATGGGCTCAAACAGGCTCCTCGCGCTTGGTATGAAAGAATTGATAAGTACTTACTAAGTTTAGGGTTTTCCAAGAATGATGTTGATGCTAACATTTACTTGAAAGTTTATAATGATCAGATGCTTATTTTAGTTTTGTATGTAGATGATTTATTTCTCACAGGTGAAAATAAATTAATCATAAGATGTAAAAAGGAATTAGCCTCAGAATTTGAAATGAAAGATTTAGGGCTAATGCACTACTTCCTAGGGTTAGAAGTATGGCAAAGAGCTAATGAAATCTTTCTAAGTCAGGGAAAATACACTATTGATATTTTGAAAAGATTTAGAATGATAGATTGTAAACCTATGCGTACTCCTATGGAATCTAACTTAAAGAAGTTAAGTGTTTCTGCAGCTAACTCGGATTTTGCAGATCCCTCTGAGTACAGGCAGTTGATTGGCTCCCTGATGTACCTAGTCAATACTAGGCCAGATATTTGTTATGTTGTGAATGCTCTCAGTCAGTTCATGAGCTCACCTAAACATGTTCACCTGGTTGTTGCCAAGCACATTCTAAGATACCTACGTGGCACGATTGGTTATGGGCTGAAGTATTCACTTAATACTCCAATCCTCTTCAAAGGCTACTCAGATTCAGATTGGGTAGGAAGTGTCAAGGACATGAAAAGCACTTCAGGCATCTGCTTCAACTTGGGCTCCACAGTGATCTCTTGGGCATGCAAAAAGAAATCTTCGGTAGCATTAAGCACTGCAGAAGTTGAGTACATTGCCGCATCTGTTGCATCCAGAGAAGCATTGTGGCTTCGTAAGCTCCTTGTTGGATTATTTGGTCAAGTCAATGATCCTACCACCATTCATTGTGATAATCAAAGCTGTATAAATATGTCAGTAAATCCTGTATTTCACGATCGGTCCAAGCATGTGGAAACACACTATCATTACATTCGCGATATGGTGCAGAGAGGTGCCATTCATCTAAAGTACATTAGCACAGATGAACAGATTGCTGACATCCTCACCAAACCTTTATCCAGAGTGAAGTTCGAGTACTTCAGAGATAGACTTGGTGTCATGGAAAACAGAACCCTGATTGAGAGGGAGCTTCAATCTCAGTGACTATTGGTAGCACTTTGAGTCATTCTTTGCTTGTGTGCAAGAATGAATTACATCCAATCTATGCTTGTGTGCTAGATGGATAATTGTAATAATGTAAAGACCCACTGGTGTATTACACTTTCTATGCTTGTGTGCTAGAACCATCCTATGCTTGTGTGCTAGGTGGAAGGTGTAATTCTATTCTTGTGTGCTAGATGGAACTTAAAGGTTCAGATTATGTATTCTCCTCCTCCCTAGTTAAGAGGGAGTGTTGATTGTAACTAGGTTTATATGGGTTTGGATTGCCTTAAGGTAACATCTGAACCCAATTTAGGACCGAGTCCTATCCTAGGGTAACGTGACCCTATCTTATGCACAAACAAATACCACACTATACTCACCATTTAATATTAACGCCAAAATCCATGGAGGCCGACTTGCATTTCAAGGAATAAAAGATGTATATATAAATAAGTGACAAATTGCAAGTTAAGACACATTCATTCATTCTTCATCTATGCGAATGAAAAACAGCTCTGCTTATCAAGTGCGAATTTTCAAGGAAGAAGGCGAACTAATTCAGACTTATGTGAATTGGTGCAAGATAACCTAGGTGATGTTCTGCATCTTGAAGAACATGAAAGAGCAGATTTGCTACACAGATCAGATCTGATACAAAGGAGCTAAGTATTGTAATTGTGCATTTTAAGAGGAGAATATATAATCTGACCTGTGGGTCTTTCATGCTGGGTTTTTCCTCATTAGAGGTTTTCCCAGGGTATGCCTGTTGTCTACTGTTTTTATTTCTAATTTATGTTGACTAATTAAATACTGCAATTCTGATTACAATCTAGGGCATATTTAATTTCTGCTGGTCTATTAAAATATTGTGAATCTGATTACAAACTAGGGCATAGTTAATTATCTAAGTCTGATTAACATACCTAAGGTCTAAAATCTACATGGTGCACCAGTCTTGGTTCTAGAGGTTTCACCTTCCTCATATACAGAGAAACCAAGCCCAAAGGTATCCTTTGATGGCTTCATTATTTCTAGCTTTTGGTCCAACTTTGCAACACTTTGGTTGAACTTTGCAAGTATCTCCTTTGTCTCAGCAAGTTCCTTGGAAATAAAATCTTTGGTCTTCATCAAGGTTTCATTCTGATAAATGGCTGCGTTGAGGTCTGCTTGCATTTCTTGTTTCTCTTCCTTACCCTCTTGTAGATAAGTGGTAATGGTACCAATTTCTTGGTTTAACTTAAAGATCTCACGCTCCTTGTCCTTCACTAGATCTTCAGCTTTTCTTCTGTTTTCTAGCTTCTGACTCATTCTGATAGTCAGTCCTTCCAGCTCCCTCCTTAGGTTAGTTTTGGACTCATTCCGTTTCTCCACTTCTTGGACTAGGGCATCCATGTTTTCTTCATCATAAGAGTTGTTTTTAGTGATTTCCATCATTTGCTCAGCAAGATCTCTTCTTTTGGCTAAAGAGGCTTTATATTTGACCTTTAGTTCATCATAGGCTCTTTCTGATTCAGCCAAACGATGAGTGAGTTCCCTCATGCTGTATAGAAAATAGAGCATTCACCCATAGAAGCACAATCACCATAACACAAGATATTTTGGCGTGGAAACCCAAATGGGAAAAACCACGGTGAGTAAAACTCACAAGTCAACTATCTGTAGAATTGTAACCAAATCGGTTAAGGTCAGATCGGTTAAGGCCTTACAATGTTATTCACCAGAACAGATCCTGTTAGGAATCCAGATCTCTGTTAGGAGACAAGTCCTTTTAAAGACTACCCTATTAAAGGATTTCAGATCCACAACTGTGAACCACCTTGTTAGAGGATTTACAAAAGGCTTGACTGGGCCTACCCGGTTAAGGGTTTCAGACTTGTCGAAGATATTAGTAATCAACAAGTGAATGATCTATAAAGTAGCACACAATGCTTGATTAGATCCTTGACTACTCTTTGCTAATGCATTGCAACATTACTTCAGTCTTCTGTCCTTTGCATGTTTTTTCTCTATCGCACGATGCTTCTATATCAACTTCACTCCTTCAACATACACACACACACACACATACATACATTATTATAAAACCCTAGACATGATGTCCTTAAATAGTAAGCTGATTTCATGTCGGTCCAATGAGATTGGATTACAATTTCCTAGGTTCAAAGCATCTAGACACATTTGGTAACACGACACAGAAGCATCGCCAAAGTGTCGGTGGATGATAACTCATCACACTCTACAATTTTACTGGTTAAGCATAGTATACCGATTGTCGATAAACAAAGACTGGTAAATAGGAACATAGTGTTCCGATCAAAATGATTGACTGCCACTAGGGGTCCTCGTTCCGCTTGAGGTCTTCATACTGCTTGATGTCTTCATACCGCTTGAGGTCTTTGGTCATACTTTGACCGGTAAGCATTTTCTGCAAAACATTGATAATCTTCTACAAACAAAGACTATTCATTCAATGGCATATAATACCGGTGTGAACAATACAACACATATTACCGGTGAAGAATAACTTATATATTAAATAAATGTGTGTCCATCAATGACAATCACAACCAAACATCATCAAAATACCAACAATATATGTATGTATATATGTGTGTGTGTGTGTATGTATACATACATACATACATACATACATACATATATATATTTGTACATATATGTGTATGTATATATGTACATATGTGTATATATGTATACATATATGTATATACATACATACATATATATGTATGTATATGTATACATGTATATACATATACATATACATACATATAATACATGTATATGTATATGTATGTATATGTATACATGTATATACATATACATATACATACATATAATACATGTATATGTATATGTATATACATGTATATGCATATGTATGTATATGTATACATGTATATACATATACATATACATGTATTATGTATATGTATATGTATATACATGTATTATATGTATGTATATGTATACATGTATATACATATATGTATACATACACACACACACACACATATATATATATATGTACATATATACATACATATACATAGACATGTATTATATGTATGTATACATATACATACATATACATATACATATACATACATATATGTATATACATGTATATATACATATATATACATATACATATACATATACATATACATACATATATGTATATACATGTATATATACATATATATACATATACATACATATATATATATATATATACATATATATACATACATATATATATACATATATATACATACATACATACATATATATATATATATATATATATATATATATATACACGCACACACACACACGTGTGTGTGTGTGTGTGTGTGTGTGTGTGTGTGTAAGGAATAAATAAGAGAAATAAAATAATGCTAGAGATGACTAAAGAAAATAAGACAAATAAACAAAATAAAAGCTGAAAAAAGTTAAATAAATGCAACAAAAAATAAATAAGCAAGAGCTAAAAAACTACATTAAGAAAACAACAAAAGAAGAGGAAAAAAAAGATACATAAAAGTAAAAAAGACTACAAAATAACAAAAATAAACACAACCTAATGGACAAAATGGGGGAGGGGGCCAGACGACCACAAGAGCAATAAGCTAGAGAAGGGAAGGGAGGGAATCTAGAGGAAAGGAGCACAAGAGGAAGAATAAAACAAAAGGGATGAGGACGAGAAGGAGAGGAAGGAGCAGGTGGGGGGAAGAGAGGGGAGGGGGGTTGGAAAGAGGGAAATGACACTAAAAGGGAAAGAGGAAGACAAGAAGGGGAAGGGGGAAGGAGGAGTGAGCCAAGGGGAGAGAGAGGAGCTTAACCTGGAGGATAATTGAGGCTATTGATGAAAGATAAAAGGGGGAGCCAAGAAGGACTTAAACCCCATCCCTCATCGCGATTGAGGTTGGTGGGGTGGTTGCTAATTTTTATGGCCTTCTTTAGTTTACTTTTGTAGAAGTTGTCCTTCTTGGAAATAACCTGAGCATTAAACAAACAAATATGGTGTTTGGTGGAAGAGAAGTGCTCAGCTAAGGCCAATTTGTGGACTCGATCAAGCTTGATGTCGACATTGTTTTTTAAATTTGGTGTAAAAAGAGTGGCATGTTTCTCCTATGTAGGGAATCTCACAAGAACAAACCACTTTGTGCACACTTGACTCTCATGTTGCTTAATACCCACACTACTCTAGCTACAAACTCTTGTGCTACTAGAGACTCTATTCCAACAATTGCAAATCCCCTTTAGTGTCATCTTGCGAGTGATAACTATGGTTCTTTTTGTATATTGAAATGTAACCCTATTATAAACTCATAAACAACCCAACCACAAGCATAGAATCTACCAAAAAATAAATCATCAATAGAGCTCTAAATTGAGTACATGGCAATGAAATAAACAAAGTATACCTTCAGACACATGATAAGCTTGGCTCCATTGTTCTCAAATCCTTCAAGACCTTGTGGATAATAGTATTTTCTCTTAGCATCAATCACTAGCACAAGGCGACATACAAGAATGGAGTGTAGTTGATTGATGATGAAAGCATGGTAATAAAAGCAATGATGGGTACTATGAGCCCTAAGAAAGTGCTCTATATGCATATTAAGATGTTAAAAGATGAATGCCAATGATTAAGAGGTGAAAGGATAATGAATAGGATTGATAGGTTAAAAAAGGATGGAGGGACAAGATTAAGAAGTGAAGAGAGAGTGAATAAGATTAAGAAGTTAATTTTAATGAAGGGATGAGATTAAGAAGTGGGTTCACTTTTTTATTTAGAAAAAGATGTCTAGGTTCAATGAATGAGTGATAAGGCTTAAGCTTGACATGTGAAGGGGATACACTTGTAACATGACTACAAATTTAGATTATGATTCGTTTGTACAAGTTGGAGGGTTAGGGTCAGGAAGAAAAGGATAATGAATTAATTAAATAAAAGTATTTATTTTATTAATAGTTGAAAAAGGTGAGATCGAGATAATTAAATAAATAATAAAATATTTATTTAACTATAGAAAGAAAAGGCTAATGAATCAATAGAATAAATAAAAATATTTGATTAATTAATAGAAGAGAATACTAAAGAATAAATTAAATAAATGTAAATATTTATTTAATTAATAGAGGAATAACGATAAAATAATTAAATAAATAATAAATATTTATTTAATTATGCGAGGACATTTTTAGGTGTTTACATTTTGTCCCTTTTTGAGACAATGCAATTTCTCATATTGTTTCAAAGAAAAAAATTCAAGTGAGTAGGAAAGGGATAAGAACTAGAAGCATGATGCCCTAGTCATGGGAAGGATGAGGAAGGATGATGAGTTAGTAGGATGGTTACCCATTTAGAAGACATGTGGGTTAGGAGAATACACGTGTACTCTTGAAAGGAAAGATGGGGGATAAGGATAGAAGCAAATGAAATATATGAGGATGAATGAGGGGGGTATGGATAAATAGATGGTAAATTTATGGCCATAGAAGTAGTAATCAGAGAGAGTGGATATGGTTATGGATATATAGGATGATGGTGATGAGGGATTGTGCTTAATATGGTGCTATATCATCAAGGAATATTATTATTTTGCAAATGAATATATTTGCACCAAGGTATGGAAAGACCAAGGTGATGATGTTATGCCTTTGTATAGATAGACATGTTGCATACAAGGAGTTCTTTGACTCATACTACTGATAATAGAACCTTGTTGGAATATGTGAGGAAGTAACCACATAGAAAGATAATCCCGATGTAAGAAATTGTTAGATGACCTTTAACTCGCATACAATGTTTTGATAATTTGTAAATCAAATCCTACTCAGACACAAGGAGCTTAGTTGTACCAACAATATTATCAAGATAAAATATAAAGAACAACCAAATGATAAAATATAATTTCAAAATGACTACTTCCACTCCTCCAGTGACAATATTGTATTCAGTTTCTTCACCTTCCTTAACGCTTGTGGGTTGTACTGCTACTGCCTTAGCTTGTGGCTCGCTGGGGTCTAGGTGTGCTGTGGCCATGAGTCTACTTTGTCCTTATTCTACTACAGTGGCCCCTCCAATAATGTTTGCTACTTTGGTGTCATTTGGTTTGGTGCCTCCCATGTGCGCTACCTCTCATGCTGGGGTTTCTGTGCCCTCCAGTTTTGCAGTTGAGTTTTTACTTGGTCCCTCTATGACTCCCACCCATTTGGTGGTATATAATGTTTCTACTTGTGAGGGTATTTTTCTCTCTGGTGTTGGGGTCCCTCCTCCAAAGCCTTCTTCTATTGCTGATGTACAGAGCTTTTCCCGTGTTGCCAGATTTGTTGCTTCCCTCCATCCCAAGAGAAAACCTCATCCTCTTGTTTGTGCCAAGACCTCTCCTATTGTGGTTTGTGGCCAAGATGTAGGGTGAACTCACAATAATGGTTCCCACTTTTTTGCCACTTTTGACACTGACATAAACATTTTAAAAATAATATTCAACTTCCAACAACTATAACTTTTAAACTATTAACAATTTGAAGATGATGTAAATTAGTGATTTGTAGCATTTTGTCTGTAGATTCTATGTATATTTTTTTTCATATTTTTATTTAAATTTTTCCATCTCCCTCAAAAAGTAGTTTTTACAACAAACTAATTTTTTTAAAAGTGACGTGCCTCCGGAAACGTATCTTTTTTTCTATAAATGATAAAAACTCAATTCTTTCAAATTTTGGTTTGTAACATCAATATCTAGGGCTTGCAGTTGGTTTGATAGTGATATGTTGAATACTTTTCATTTTATTAAGTTTTGAAGTTTGACTAATTATATTTTAGACATAGGTGTATGTTTGAACACATAAATTGTTCTATATATATCGAAATTCATTGTTTTATTTGTTAGAAAGAAGACATCAATACCTATGGCATAGATATTTTTTAGATTTTTTTTTAATTAGTTTACTATTTTTCCCAATGCATTGAATAGAGAAATTAATGTTTGATGAAAAACCTATGTTTGGTAAAATTAAAAAAACAAGTTCATAATAAACTCAATATGTAATAAAATTATAGTCATTGGAAACCTTGATTCGAGGAATACCATACTACATTTTGGGTTATCAAGATCGTTCCATTTGAGCCTTCAACCAGAGCTTTGAAGGCCAAAAATATGCAAAAGTTTTTAGAAAGTTTCAGATAAGTGTAAAAAAAGGGGTTCAAATGAAGAGGGGTTTGATTGAACCCCTCCTTTTTAGGGGGGTTCGAATGAAGGGGTGTGTGAGCGAACCCCCCCAATATAATTAAAAATCGACATAAACACATGTTAAAGGCAGTTCACTTGAAAGAGGGGGTTCGAGCGAAGTGGGGGGTTTGCTTGAACCCCAAAGGGTAGTTCGTTCGAACACCCCCACTTCGCTCAAACCCCCTCCAATTTTTTTTTCCTACCATCGCATTTTCCCTTCGTGGGTGAAAGTGGGAACCATTATTGTTCTAGCATCATTAAATTGTGACCCTTGCAATTTTTGACCACATCTGGGGTCTTTGCATTGGCAGATGAATCCCTAAGCCTGATTGGAGACCCAAGACATGCTCAAAACATCAAAAACTTGCATTTTCTACCACCCCGCATTGCCTATTGTCATTGCTTGTCCTAAATTAGGGCAATACAGGGGTGTGGCGCCCCTACCCTAGCTCTATTTTGGGCCCCCATTGATCAAACTTTGCATTGGGCTTGTTAATTATGAGCAGGAACAAGTTTTCCTATGTCGGCCTAAGATGGAAAATCAGCTAAATACCCCTAATTGGAAATTATATAAGGGGCATTTCCCCTCATATTTGCAAAGGTTCAAAAGAGAAGTCAAGCGAAAATTAAGTTCATGAGCATAGTGACGATAAGTGGCAAGCAAACATTCAAGCATCCATTGATCATTTCAAGTCTCCTTTCAAGGCTAGGTGTTGCATTCAAATGAAGGATTCAACCATTGAAGAGGAGATCTCTATCAACATTCAAGACATCCTATTCCACATATCCTTTCAAGCAATTCTATCAACATTTCAATTGCATCCTCTGTTGAGGTGGATTTTACTTCAGACATTGTCTTTTCATTTACTTGCAAGTATTTTCAATCACTTGGTTAATTCCAAAATGGGGTTTTACTTGAAGGCAAACCCCTAATCCCAACAACATTTTCCTCTCTTTTCTGTGTGTAGGTTGCAGGTGCGCAACAGTAATTGCAGGTTTAGGATTCATTTTCATAGACGAAAAAACCCTTTTTGACACACGGATTTTTCGGAGGACCGAGTGCAACTTCAACCCGGTCTCGACAAATTTTACTCCAATTTGCAGGGAGACTTCGTCTCGACATTTTACTGCTAATTCCAGGTGCACAAATTCATCCCGCATCTCTATCTCAAGATATAATTGCTTCTTTGCCATCTTTACATTTAGTCTCAATTCGCTTAATTCAACTTGTCTATTTTGAAAGAGAGTTACTTTTGTTGGCAATTGACACTCTATTGGTTGGTTTCACTATGTTGTCATTGATGGCAACATGATTTTGTGTTCTGGCTTCATGTTTTGATTCTATGGTGTACCACCAGACACTTCACAGATTCTACACTGACACCGGCACCGACAGAACAGAAAGATTTCTTTGGTCACGAGCAATGCGGGCCGACATGGTTTAGTAAAGGTTATCGGTATTGAAGGCCGACATAGCTTGGATCCAGCATCGGCAATTTGTTTTAATGTTTATACATTTATGTTATCTAGATGGCATGTAATCTAATATTGTATATATCTTTGTAAGCCGACATAAGGCATAAAATTTGTATAGGGTATATAGGACAGTTTGATAGATCATTTTATATAGGGACATGGTGATGGATATGTGAATGTAATATGATGCGAAATATATTAGAGAGATCATGTATGTGAGGAAATTATTGTAAGGGTTATTTCAGTAAAGGGTTTAGGGATTCAGACCGGAACAGATAGAGCTTAAACTGAAACTGTATTTTGGCATAAAAGATACTATCTTAGCAATTTACACTTCTCTGGATTGTAGTCTGGAATTTTATGTAGTCATTGAGGCTCCTATTGTGATTGAGCAATGTGCTCTAGGCTGTAAGCCTTCCTGAAAGTGCAGTGCAGGCCCCTCATATTTTGTAATATCTCTTCATACAACCAGTGGATTGATATTGTGGGTCACAAATCCCATTGTGGTTTTTCCTCTTTGAGGTTTTCCACGTATAAATCTGTGTGTTATGATTCTTATTTATGTGATTGGTTTATTAGTTGCTTTACTTATTTCAATTCAGTTTATACCAGTATACCGGTTGGTGTATGCATGTTTTAATAAGGCTAAAGCTTACTATTCTAGTATAACACTGATTCACCCCCCCTCTCAGTGTTATTGGTTTCCAACAACTTTACTTTCCAAATTCATTGTCAATTTCCTACAATTCACTTAGCATTCAATCTCTTTCCATAGGGATTGGACCTAGTGAATTCAACCACCCTCTTTTAAATCTAATGTGGGTGAGAAGTTGAAGGGAATCATTTGTGATAATTTTCTTGCAAAACTCAGTGGTTAATTCATTCAAAACCCTAGTTGTTAAAATTGAAATTGAACTTGTGTTTTGCAAAAATTGTTATCATTTATTTTAGATTTGAACATTACATTCAATTCTTTCATTGTCTTATTCAATTTGCAAATCAAATTTACAAAATTAAGTGGTTAATTGTCAAAACCCTAATTTTCAAAAATCAACTTGAATTTGTGCAAACATTGGATTCACATTTAATTTTCAGATTTGGGACTATTTTCATATTTGTCTTCTTGCCTACAATTCAAATTTTCAATTTCCCTCAGTTTTTTCTAAAATTCAAAATTTCAAAATTCAGTGGTTAGGTACTAAAACCCTAATTTTCAAATTTACTTGGACTTTGTGTAAATTCCAATCAATTTCAGTTTTCTAAATATTATTCAAGGTGGCCCTATCCATTAGGTTTGACCTTTTTTAAATTTGCGATTCAATTTCTTATCTTTTTCAAAACCCTAATAGGGTCCTATTTTGACATTCAAACCTTAATTTCGCCTATCTAGAGTTCATAAAATCAATCAATTTTTTGGGCTTAGATCTCAAATCATCGTAGCTATCATCCCTAAAAATTTCCGAAAAAGTTGGGCGGACTAGGTACACTTTCAACCTAGTCCTTGGCTTTTTTCTTGAAATTTCGGGTGACTGTTATGACTGTATTCAATTGCTTAAATCTAGAAAATTAGCCAATTTTATCGAATTTTGACTCCTCTAAAATAAAAAATACTTCCCAATTTCAACATCACAACTTTCAAGGAAATATTTAAAATTAAGTGGTTAATTATAATCTGCCCTAATTTAAAATCTTCATTTTGTCAATTTGAAATTTGAAATTAAGTAGTATCTCATTGGTCCTAATTTTAAATTCCAATCTCTTTTTAATCATCATAAATTTTCTTGGAAATTGTGTCATTTCTTCTTTCCACAAAGGTCAAATCGTCTAATCATAATTTTCTTGGATTTTTTGCATTATTCAATTTTGCAAACTTTGTTCCCAAAATTAAAAATTCAAATTTTCCCTCTAGTGCATGAGTTTTACAACTATTAGTCCTACCTCTACTATCCTCGTTAGACGAAGCATTAGAATTAAGGCTTCCCAAGGATTAATTCCCGAAGAGATAGAGCCTAATTTGGGTGACTTCTACAATGAGGATATTGCTAATTCTTCACATCCTAATAACATCCATATCTACCCAATTGATGATTCCCATGGTGAAGAAGAAGCTTTGACTAGAGTTTCCATATATCAACTTTCAAAATTGGGCAATCAATTCGACAACTTCCAACAATGGATGTCCCAAGAATATCCCAATAGTGAAGCTCTTCCATTAATTGAAGGTCTAAAACACATGATTCAAAGTGATAAGAATGGAATTGATATATTGTGTGGTATTGCTCACATTGTTGATTCTAATGTTATGCCTATGAAGAGTTTTGCTGAGAACTTAGGTTATTCATAAACTTCTACACAAATCAATCATTCTATTCCTTTGACCACTTCAATGACTAGCATTCCTCCTTTCACTTCAAACATCATGGCTACATCAACTCAAATGTCATACCTACAACCATTAGTCATGGGGGAAATTCCTCTCCTTCATTCAATTCTCCATCTTTATCTATGCCTTCAATGAGTATTCCTATTATCTCTCAACCAATCAATGTGACACAAGGGGGCGATTCATCCAATCATTCTCTCCCTCCTTTCAGTGTCCCATTTCCTACCCAATCCTCACCTATGCCTAATTATCATAGTGTCCCACCACCTTATTCTCAATCAATGCCTTCTTTCAATAACATCACACCACCTTCTCAATCATACATGTCTAACTTAAATTCCTCAACCGAAGCAACCATTAATAACCTTGCTCAAACTGTGTCATCATTGCAACAACAAATCGCTTCTATGAGTCAATACAAGTTAATTAGTGTGCCCACATTTGATGTTACAAGCCGACTTTCTCTTGATATTGTTAGAGCCTTCCCTCCTAAACATGTTGAAGTCCCTCAATTGGAACTCTATAATGGAAAAGGTGATCCTTTAACACATGTCAAAACATTCCAAAATTTGTGCACTGACTTTTGCTTATGATCAAAGATTGCTTGCCAAATTGTTTACTAGAACATTAAGAGATACAACTTTACAATGGTATTGCTCTTTTCCTTCTTATTCTATTACTTCTTTTCAACAATTAGTAAATGGTTTTATTCAACAATTTCAAAACAACATAGGTCCTAAAATCACTTTGACTGGTTTAATGCATTTTAAACAAGGTGTTAAAGAAAAAGTGACCGATTTCATTGGTAGATATAAGCATTTGTGTTCTCAAATTTCTTTTCTAGTGCCTGATAATGATATTCAAAGAATTTTCATTTTTAATTTGCAAAAAGACATTAGGGAAAAACTTCTCATTTCTGAGTTTACTTCTTTTTCGCAGTTGTGCACAACACTTCACAATTACCAACTGATTGTGAGTCGATTGGAGCAATCTATTCCTATGGCTTTGAGTGATAAGGGTGAGAGTGCTCAACAACCGTTTGCAAAGTTCAAACCGAACAAAGGCTTCATCAAATTCAATGACACCATCAACAACAACAATGTGAATGCTACAACAAGTGTGCCTCTATTTCTAAAATTTTCAAAAGAGAAAGACAATTTACTTCTTTAAATGAATCTTTGCATAGGATCATGTCTTAGTTGTTACAAAGAAACGAATTCAAACTTCCTCCAGTAAAACTAGTTGACCCTTCTAAGGTAGCCTCACCTTACTTTGATAATAATTCTTTTTGTTAATTTCATCGTCAACTTGGTCATGATACTGAGAAATATTTTGCATTAAAAAGTAAGATTCAAGACCTGATTGATAATAATAATACATCGTGGCAGGTGTGAATGATAAGAGAAACAAATTAGTAGCTCCTCCCAATCAAAATCTTAAGATTTTCACTGATCCTTTACCCTCTCATTCCTCTAACGTGATTGAGACTGAACATACCTCTTTCTCTCCCTCTAGTCTCACTACCATGGCTCCAAATTTGATGAATATGGTAGAGAAAGAAGAAACACCTAAGGATCAATGTATCACATTTGACCCTAGTGAGACCATTAGAGCACCTGATGGCCCTTTATACATAGTTGAGAAGATCCAAGGCAAACCTTGTTGTGGTGTGCTTATTGATCCCTCTTGCATGGCTAATGCCATCACTAAAGAATATCTTTATACTTTACATTTGCATAAACCAATCTATGATGATACTAATGTGGTTGTTAAGTTATTTGATGGATTTTCTTGTCCTACTATTGGTTCTATCACACTCCTTATTGAGGTTCATAAAAAATCTATAGATGTCAACTTTGTTATCATTCCTTCATCTGAACAATTTCGTGTGAAGTTAGGCTACCCTTGGCTATCTTCCATGAAGGCCATTGCCTCTCCAATCCATAAGTGTTTGAAATTTCCCCACAATGGAGAAATCATAACTGTTAACCATAGCTTATTTCAACCAACCGAAAGAAGCTCAGGTGTTCCTATTAATTACTTTCGGCCTCAACAATTTCAATCTCTTCCACAAGAAGTGATGCTCTCTTTCAATCTTATCAAAAATGGAAGAAAGATATGATCTTATCCTTAAGCCAACCTAGAACTCCAACACTTGATATTCCCATTATTCTTGAAGATGAAGTTCTTCCTCTAGAATGGATAGAACTAATCTTCCTCCTAAGGAAGATTCCTAACCTATTCCTATGGATGAAACTATGCCTTCTCCTAAGAAGAACAATAATATACCTCCTCATCATGATGGACCTGGTCTCATTCCTATATCAAACATTCCTCCTTTATATAGTGCAGTTCTTCCTCCTTGCTCTTATAGTGAGAAGAGATCCGACTCTCCTTTTGTTCAACCTAAGAGACCTCAACCTAACCATCCAACTACCAATGATAAGAACATTCCTCTTTCAACAAATATTTCTCCTTCAACAAACATTCCTCCTTCAATAAATATTTTTCCTTATTCTCAACCTTCTGCTAAGACTCGACGAAATCGTTGTGTGAGAGAACGCCGACGAAAACATCATGCTAGAGCTCGTGAAATTGTTTTTCAAGCTATTCAATCTCTCAAAACACCAATAGTTGACATGATTCCATTTTCTCCTAAGCAAGATGTTGAACCTAAATCTCAAAATCATAAGTTGCAAAAACATGTGATGGTTTTACTTCTATTCATGTTAGAGATCCTCTTTCTATAAATCTTGATGAAGAAATAGGTGAAAATGTTATTCATGATGGCAATACAACTCCTAATACTTTTGATAGTGAATATTAATAGGTTGATGTTGACAAACATTTATCTGTAGAATTTTCAAAAGCCTCGATCCTAGCTCCTCGAATCGAACAAAGTGACTTAGCACATGGGCATAGTCCTTGTTTGGATCTTGTGATAGCTCCATCTACTATGCTCGATGTCGCTCCTCTAGCGTGTTTCTCATCTTCCTGAAATAGTGATAAGCCAGATCGGGTGGGGGATGTCATGCTAGACTAGCTGCATTAGCATCGTAGATCCTCTACCTCTCTCCTTTCTTGCTCTTTTGTCACTATTCTTCTATTTGTATCCATGTTCTTCTATTTGTTGTCCCTAGTGATGTCTACTTGAGGACGATGCAAAGCATTGAGATCTATTTTGGTCTCTTTCATGTTGACTCAAAAGACACATGTGTTCCCTTTCTTTCAAGGTGGTTTCCTTTCTTTGGGGAATGAGGAATATTCTATGCATATATACATGATATACACAAGTTATCATACAACATATTGACCCCGAGGAAAGCGAAGCCACCTCGTGCTTTGTGTTTTGTTTTCATTATCCTTGGGTTTATTCCTCGATTGGGGGCTAAATCCTTGTGATAACGTGCTCCCTCTCTTTCTCTCCCTTGGGTGCATCCTACCTTAAAGCATTCACTCCTGATAAGGCATGCACGATCACTTTAATGTGGTGGCATACACTCCGCTCATATTTTCCTTCTAGATACTTGGAGTTACTTAGTGAACTTGGCTTTGCTTTGTAATTTTTGGTATCCTTGCTTTTCATGACTCATAGTGAGGGGAACCTTGCTACTTGCAGTCATGGTTCTCTCTCTCTTGATCTTCCCTTTACCTTTTCAATCAAAGTTGTAAGATCCTTAGTCCACTAGGGGCTTGGTGTATCTTGCCTCCTTGATGTGGTGAAAGTCTTTCAATCTTGTTTCCTTGTACTTTACTGGTAGTATAAGCGTACGCTTATACTCCCACTAAAGTGGGGGCTAAATGTAGCATCATAAAATTGTGACCCTTGCAATTTTCGACCGTATTTGGGTCTTTGCATTGGTGGATGAATCCCTAAGTCTGATTGGAGACCCGAGACATGCTCAAACCATCAAAAACTTGTATTTTCTACCACCCCGCATTGCCTACTGTCACTTCCTGTCCTAAATTAGGGCAGGACAGGGGCACCACACCCCTATCCCCCCTACAACAAGGGTGTGGCACATGCCCCTGTCCCAGCCCTATTTTGGGCCTCCATTGATCAAAATTTGCATTGGGCTTGTCAATTGTGAGCGAGAAAAAGTTTTCCTATGTCGGCCTAAGACAGAAAATCAGCTAAATACCCCTAATTGGCAAGTATATAAGGAGAATTTCCCCTCCTATTTGCAAAGGTTCGGAAGAGAAGTCAAGAAAAAATTAAGTTCATGAGCATAGCAACGATAAGTGGAAAGCAAACATTCAAGCATCCAAGCATCCATTGAGAATTTCAAGTCTCCTTTCAAGACTAGGTGTTGCATTCAAATCAAGGATTCAACCATTGAAGAGGAGATTTCTATCAACATTCAAGACATCCTATTCCACATATCCTTTCAAGCAATTCTATCAACATTTCAATTGCATCCTCTCTTGAGGTGGATTCTACTTCAAACATTTCTTTTCATTTACTTGCAAGTATTTTCAATCACTTGGTTAATTCCAAAATGGGGTTTGACCTACCTGAAGGCAAACCCCCAATCCCAACAACATTTTCCTCTCTTTTCTATGTGTAGGTTGCAGGTGCACAATAGTAATTGCAGGTTTAGGATTCATTTTCAGAGACAAAAAAACCCTTTTCAGCCCGTGGATTTTTCGGAGGACCAGGTGCAACTTCAACTCGGTCCCAACAACTTTTGCTCAAATTTGCAGGGAGGCTTTGTCCCGACATTTTACTACTAATTTTAGGTGCACAGCTTCATCCTACATCTCTATCTCAAGATAAAATTGCTTCTTTGTCATCTTTACACTTAGTCTCAATTCTCTTAATTCAACTTGTCTATTTTAAAATAGGGTTACTTTACTTTCCAAATTCATTGTCAATTTCCTACAATTCACTTTGTAGACACCTAAAAGTTGCACAATGAATTAAGTGAATTTTATTCATTTAATTATTCTTAATTCTTCCAATTAATTAAATTAAGATTTAATTAATATCCGTATTCTTCTAATCGACTATTAATTAAATTAAGATTTAATTAATATACCCTTCTTCTATCTAATCCATTTAATTAAATCCCCCTTCTAGCCCATTTAATTAATTCCCCCCACTTGCAAAATCCTACAAATGCAAGTCGCAACCACAATTGAAATAAATTAATTTTATTCTATTTTCCCCACCCACTTGCGAAATCCTACATCTCCCACTCGCCTTCTAAACCCCCTTCCTAAATTCTTCTAGAACCTATCTAATCCTAATCAATTAGCCTAAACCTTTCAATAATTCATTTTCCCTAAATTTCAAGATGTCGCTTCTCAAATTTGAAGGAAAGTATTCCAAAAGCAATAAAGCCTTTATGTCTTCAACAAGCTAACTTATTGAGTTCCCCCAAATTTGGAAGGACTCTTACAAATTTGTCCCCAAAGTCTTCCAAACCATTAATGGTTAACTCACCCTTGTGGCATGGTTAGAGACTTTTTGCCTAACTCAACGTTCATCTAACCCAAGGGTCTCATCAAACACTCATGGCTTTACCCTTGGTTATCCCTTTAACCCTTGCACAAGAGTTTATCCTTTGGGTAAAAGCTTTATCCAATGGGTAATCCTAACCTAACCTTAACCCTTACCCCCTAAGGTAACCATGAGGTTTTCTCAAGCATTTAATGCTTCTTTCATCTCCTCTCAAGCAGTCTCTTGTTGACAATTGTCACCATTTCATTCGTGAGGATTTTTAACATGGGTTAATTAACTTTCAATCCCGACCCTTGTTAAGATTATCCAATCTTGACCATCCATTGCCCTATTTTCCTTATAAATAGAGCTCATTCCTTCATTTCAAAATTAAGTCTTTGTGCATCAAACTTATAGTCTCATAACATTAAACATATTATCTCTCTTTGATAGAATAACATTTTAGATCATTTTGATAGCATTATAATCTTAGATATATCATGTTAATCTCATATCATGTTAGCTTCATCTTAGTATCATTTTCATACTAGTTCAAGCTTCATATCAATATCTTGCATCCTATCATCATCTAGTTTCATATCTAAATCATCACTATGATCTTGGTTGCATTCCATTTAGATCTTAGAATCATTAAAATCCCATTCTTTAGGTTGTCATCTTAAAGAATCAAGTGCTCCTCCAAGCTGAGAGCTACCTTGAATTTTGAAGATCCTTGGAGATAGAGGAACATGAAATGATTTTAAAGAGTTTAGATTCATTTAACTTGCTTTTTTTGGATTTTTAACCTCTAATTCAATGTTTCATGTGTGTGTTTGAGATGTTTTCTCTTCTTGCAGGCTGATACCACATTTCCAACATACACACTTAGCATTCAATCTCTTTCCATAGGGATTGGATCTAGTGAATTCAACCCCCCTCTTTTAAATATAATGTGTGTGATAAGTTGAAGGGAATCCTTTGTAAAACTTTCATCCCTCTTTTGAGGGGAGTAAATATTTCCACTTGATCTCCCCTCATCACTTTTCGCCACATTACAATTGTGAACTCACCCTATGGTGGAAATTGTGGATTTCTACCAACATTACAGGTTGGTGTGTAGAGTTGTTGGGTTCTGGATTTCTCTCCTAGATCTTCATCTATGGGTGATTGATTCTTGGAAGGATTTAGTCGCTAGTAACATTTAGATTTTCCCTTGTGCTAAAGGTTTTTTTATTGCAGATATTGTTTCTTCTATTGACCGTGATTTGATTCTAAGCAAGCTGTGGGCTTGGGGTGCTCATTCTCTCTCAACCAAACCATGAAAAACCTCATTCAACCCTCTTATTGAACCACTTAGTGTGTGTGTAGTGTGGGTTCGTCTTCCCAACCTTGCCCTTAATTTTTGGGTGAATTCTTGTTTTGAGGCCATTAGCAACGAGTGAACCTACAATAGTGGGTTACACTTTTTTGCCAACTTTGACGCTGCAATATTCATTTTTAGAAAAAACTTTAGATTCAAATACCTATTACATCTAAATTGTGAGGAATTTGTAGATGATGTGAACTAGTGATTTGTGTCATTTTGTATGTAGATTCTAAATTTTTTTTTTGATAATTTTTGGAATCAATTTGCTTCCATTTTTCTCTCCCTTGAAAACTAGTTTTTTTTCAAAAAACAATATTTTTAAAGAGTGATACTCACTTTGTATAGCATAACTTTTTTTCTATAATAGATATGAATGTGATCCTTTCGAATTTGGTTTTGTACCATCCATATCTAGTGTTTGCAATTTGTTTTGTAACATTATCTTCGATATTTCATATTTTATTAATATTTAAACTTGAGTTAACTGTAATTTTGACATGTGTCCATTTGATATTACATAACTTATTGTATATGTAACAAAAATCAATTTTTATTTTTGTTGGAAAGAGGACTTCAATACCCAGTGTGTAAATATTTTTCAAAAATTTTTGGGTTACGTTTACTATTTTTCCATAACTATTGAACAAAGAAGTTCATGTTCGGTGAAAACCCTACATTCATAAGAAATAAAATAAAAATATATTAATGAAATTAAATATATTAAAAATTTTACTATTTTGAAAGCTTATAATAAGGGATAAATACTTAAAAAAGAAAAAATTCTAAATGAATTCATTGACCCCCCAAAAGCTAATGTAAAATTGTTTTTTTATCAGCATTTGATAGATGCAAAGGAGACTCCATTGCAAGTATGATTTAGAAGTAGAGAGGTTATATCCAAGAAATTTTGATCTAAGAGCCTTTGATCTAACTCTCTTCAATTAATTACTTCAAATGGGGCCTCTTAAAGATTAAATCATTATATTTTCTAAAAAATGTATAATTTCAGCAAAAATCAGGATGTACAAAAAGGTGGGAACCAATATTGTGAGCTCACCCCAACTCTATCGGCCACTTCTTGATGGCTGATGATACCACTTGCTCAATGGGTCTTTCTACATTTGCATGCATACTAATTGATATTGACATCTCCAAACCTCTTCTTGGGGATGTGGTTCTTATGGTTGGAGATAGGCAATGGACTCATTCGTTGGATTATGAGGGTCTCCCCTTCCATTATCGTCATTGCTTCTCTACTCGCCACTTGGCTATAGATTATTTTTTTCACACCGTAAAGATGCTACCACTTGGTGGAAGGACTCTCATGGTGATCACTTGACTATCTTGGCTTCTAATTCTTCCTTTGATGACACTTCCCAAGATGGTGATGATTCCTCACCAGATGATCCTCTTGCTATTGGTATGGCCTCCTCAGGCCTCGTGGATCCTCCCTCACCTCATGCTATTGGTGTGTTCTAGTCTAGACCTGTGGACCCCTCTCCACTTGTTGCTCCTATTTTGCTCCAACCTTCAATGGTGGATTTTTTGCTTTGTCAACATCTTAATTCTGGTGTTGGTAGTCCCACTAAGGGGATTTCTCCCCCTTGTGTTTGTGTTCCAAATAATAGTGTTGCATGGATTGTTGTTCGTTAATGGAGGAAAGATCATTCTTCATCTTCTCCCCAAACTCCTCCCTGAGTTGTGGGTGAAACTTCTACCCACCCTTGATGTGAGTTACTAGTTGCTTTGCTAGTTTGGTGTAAATGGACTATTTTGGCCTTTGTTATCATTGTTCTTGACCAATTGTATGTAGCCTTTTTGGCTTGCCTTTGTATAGGGTCAACACCCTTGTTTTGCTGCTTTATTAATAAATAAAAAACCAAATGATAAAAAATATAATCCATCCTCACTTCTCTAATTACTTGTGGATATCCTTGAGTAGCATAGGAACATGATGCAATATAAATCAAATAAAAGATAAGACTCACTATGTATCCTTTTTGGCTTGCCTTTGTATAAGGTCAACACCCTTGTTTTGCTACTTTATTAATAAAAAAACAACCAAATGATAAAAAAATATGATCCATCCTCACTTCTCTAATCACTTGTGGATATCCTCGAGTAGCATAGGAACATGGAAGAAATGAATCAACAAATATTTACATCTTCTTGCCAATGTTAAGTGTTCTTGGTAGTATGATAATGATGGTGTCTAGTTTTAGGAATGAAGCATCTCGTATAAGACAAGTGTCTGGTTTTGAGAATGAAACAACCTGTATAAGACAAATAATAGATCAAAAGGATAATATTTGATTTTGAAAATGAAAGATCTTGTATAAGACACATATCTAATTTTGAGGATGTACCGACAAATGCTAGTTGATAAAGATAATATTTTTTTTAAAATGAAAAATCTCATATAAGACAAGTGTTTGGTTTCAAGGAACAACCCATATAAGACAAATGATAGTTGATAAAGATTGGTAATATTGATTAGGCAATTGATTAGTTAGGTTGTAGACTAGCTTGGTAGTTTTTCTATTGATTCGTGATTTGTTAAGCTTAGTGTTTTGTGTACTTTTCTGATTGTGTCTATTCAAAGTGTTGGTGTCTTAGCAAGAGATGGTTTATTATGGATGATGGATGGCTTTTGATTGGATTTTTTTAATATTAAAGATAGTTCACAAAAAATACTATACATCACATGAGGTATTGACTCAAGTACTTGACCAAGAAATGATCCCCAAAGATATAAAAAGAACATCCTTGGATCCACAAGAGAAGCAGTTGAGCTAGCTTAGAATAAACAAAACACAACATCAAAATTAAATCTCGAGGAGCATCAATAATACATGAAAGAAGCAAACATAACAAAACTCAGTCATATGATAGAAGAAACAAAGTACTTAGTCTCAGACCCCATTAATAGTGTTGTTGGATTTTTCTCCATCACATGCCATAAATGCCAAATGAGGACTCGATCTCAGGCTAGGTAGTAGTATCCCAATGCTGGAGCTGGGGTCTTTCTTTATTCAACTTTCTTGGTCAATGTCTTGTTCAAGATTTCCTTTAAGAGCTTAAGCTCATCCTCACTAAGTTTGTTCTTCCCAGCCGGGAAAGTGTGAGATGATTGTATATCTTTCTTGTAAAGCAACATTACCCCTTCCTTAAAAAGAGTCATAGACCTATCATTTGAAATCTCCATCGTAGTTGAGACCTGCGTTATAATCTTAAGGTAGGTGAGTATACACTTAAACTCAATAAGGTTCCTTCATTTAGTCTCAAAGATCTCACCATTCCTCTTTCTCCATAAAAACCATAGCACTTCGTTAGTAAAGATACACCAAAACTTATTAAGAGAAGCATAAAAAAATCTACATAGCCAACCAAAATTTCAATCCATGAAAAGCCCTCATTAGAATCGCAAGTAATAGGAACTCCAAACATAAGAGACCATAGAGAAACAATAAAATGATAATCAAAAAACAAGTGTTCAAAGGTTTCGGGGAACTGACAAGCATCACATAGGTGAGTAGAAAGACCATAGGTATGGAGCATATTGTCAACATCAAGCTTCTTTAATAACTGTAACAAAGGAAATTTTCTACCTCAAGGATGATGGATCCTAGAGAATAAATCCACCCTCCAATACCTCACTCGAATTGGTGCTAAGTTGAGCCAGGGGATGAAAATAACAGATTAAGCTAACAGGCTGCAAAGAGGACTCCCAGACAACTCTGTTGAGTCTCTATCCCCAGGATGAGGGCGCAGGCCAGGGACACCAGCGTGGCGTGTTGTCGTCTTATACGGAAAAGGTATAGAAGTCGTACAAAAATTTCCAGGTGCGATTACGATATGATAAAAACACAGAGAATGACGAAACTACACTAATAAATGTGGAATGCAAAATAACTGAGATAAAGTAGAAGGAGAGAAGGTGAGAGAGACTCACAGCTGGTCCATAATTGAAGCCTCCCACAAAGTTACCATCCTCCCACAATTATTCACCTATACACATGTGAGAGAGAAAATGTTGGGGTTGTGTTTTGGAGTCTGCCTAAGTTAGACCCTTGTTTTAGTGTTTCCACCTCCATAGACAACCCAAGTAAAACCATGGGGAAATAAAATGAAAAAGAAAACAAAAATACAATACAAGATAGACAAATGATAATGGTGAGATGAATGGAAAAGAGAATAAGTAAAATTCCCCTTTTCAAGATGCTATGACAATGGCGCTATGAGCTATTTTGAAAGATGCAACAATGGTGATCTTCGTAAGACAAACTGTGAATGTTATCCAAAGAAATTGCTAAGAGCTCCAACCTGCAAGAAGTGATCAAATTGCCAAAAAAATCCTCCAAAATGCCTTCAAATAGGATAGATAAAGGCCCTAGAAGGAAACCCGACGTCGGTTGTCGAATGCAAAGTCATTATGATTCCTTCTAGGCGTAGGCGTAATGCTCAAATGATCACCTGCAGACTACCAAATTCGTGGGACAGTAGCATGTTGTGTAGACGTCTCCATTCCATGCCATAGTCTTGAAGGTGACAGGGCATGAAAGTTAGTGAGATACCAAGCTGACGAAGCAATCCTGAGTGAACAAAATTACATAGATGGTGACACACGACCTCCAATGACGTGGAAGAAAGAGCCATTTGTCACGTTAAATTGCATAGGGTATGTTTTTTGATATTACAATAATAAAAGCCAACGAAAACAAATCTTTTTAGGTTTAACAAAGCTATGTCACATGTGATTGAGATGGGTAAGGCATTTGGTGTCCGACCAATTTAACTTCCAGCATTGGTTAAGTCTGTTGTAAACATCATTGGATTCAATCAACATCTTATAAATATTCTTAACTGAAACATCAAAACATTTACTGCCATCCTTCCCTCTAGCATTCAATATAATATCAACATCTGACCACTTAGCCCCTGGGAAGTTAGGTCCCACAACATTAACAACCATAGTGTAGGTTTTCCGGTGGGAAGAAGGCAAACCAAACTTCTATTTCAATTGTTTCCATAGCCCAATCTTGCCATCCACCAGAATATCGCTCAATGTCTTAATCTCCACACTAAACCAAGCTCTGGTCAAGCAACCTTGGGTCAATTCTAAGGGTCTATCATTGTTATAGAGAATCCACCACAAGGATCTGTCTGCTACATAAAAAGAAGGAGAGATGCCCACTACATTCCTAGGCGAGATTAAAGTCCTCACCTATGCTAGACTTTTGATTGGATGTTGATAAATATGGATTGGGTTTTATTTGGATAGTGTTGGATTTTTGAGATATTTGGTGTTCTTGGATTTTTGGATTTTTTTTTATCTTTGACATTTTTTTATTTTTTTGAATATTTGAAATTTCTATTTTTATGGATTATATATATATATTGGATTTTTGCAATTTTTTTAGATTTTGGATTTTTTTGGTTTTTTACAATTTTTGAAAGTTGTTCACATCACTAATTAAGGTATAAGACATATATCGGGATTTATTCTCAAGAAAAATGTATTTATTTGCCCCTTGTGTTTAGCAAGGCATAAATCATTATGAGCATATGGACGAACTGATGGGATGGAAATGCATAAGTGATGGATGAAGGCATCTTATAGTGGAATTAGAGCTAATTTGATTTTCAAGGACTATGTTGTAATGGGATGATAGTTTATCCAAGATAAGGGACTGGATATGACAATGTAAGGTGATGGCATGGTGCATCGAATGACATGATGTCCATAGGAATGGACATGTTGAGGTTTTTAAAAATATTTTTTTCTTTTTATGTCCTTAGTTTTGATCAAGATCAAGGGATGGATTTGGATAGGATGAAGATAATATACATATAGGATAAGTAAGTTCAAAGGTGATAATGGATGATGGCAGTGAGAAATGAATAAGATAATGGATATGAATCAAAGGTGTGGATAAGGTGAAGCAGATAGGATGCACGATACTTATGGAGATCCTTAACCTTGTCAATATCAAAGGTAGAAAAAGGGAAAAGGGAATATGGATGTAGATAGGGTGACTAAAGGATAATGGAGGATGTGGTGGAAAAGATAGCATGGATGAAACTTGCCCCCTTGTGCAGAATGCAAGAGGGTAATGGATTACACATGACATTTGTTTTCCAGGTTTTCATCATGGTACTTACCCAAGGAACTACAAGAGATGGTTTTCATTATTAGATGGATTATTTCTCTTTACTTTTTTTTCTTTTCATTTTTTAACTTTTTAGAAGATAATGGATGCATGATAGGAGATGGAGGAAGGAATCAAGTGTCTTATTCTTTGGATAGTACCCTTGAAAGATGTGCTATAATGGACCATGACTATTGAATGCATGCTCAAAGATGTTGATAGGGTGATGGTAAAGGGAATTGAAATGGATGATAAGATGGAACAGGGTAAGAATTTATGCTAGGATTGGATGAGAGGGATGGAAGGATGGAAAATAGGTGTTGGATAATAGATGGGGTGCTGGAAGATTTGTGTAGTATTTTGAGATAGAGGGAACCAAAATAGATTTGAAAGGTGGGAGATGTTTAGATGGAGTGAAGGAAGCCTTTGGAATAGAAAGATTGGATGCCAATTTTGATTTTTTTTAAGGATGCAGTTCTTCTATAAGCAACTTAAGAATTCACATGATTTTTTATTTTCCTTTTTTCTTAATGGGCCTTTGTTCCCTATGTTTAGGCTAGTTCCCTATGTTTTTTCATACATTTTAGTTGTTCTTATGTTATTGCTCCTTGGTAGCTAAGCTGCAGTCTTGTCCTACTGTATTTTAGGAGGATTTTATTTTCATCTTTGTTTGTAGGCTTTCTTTGTATTTGGAAATCATTAGTTGCTTAGTTAAGACAAGTTGTTTTATTTGCCCATATCTCATGGTACTTGTTTTGTTTTCCTGTTGGTTGCTTTGTTTTACAAGGGCTTAGTCCCTTTCAAAACCTACATTTATCAATAAAAAAAAAGTATGGGGATATAGTATGATATGAAAACAAAAAGAGATAACAATTTTTTTTGGATTTTTGTTGTTTGTTAGTCTATAGGATTAGGGAAGAAGGTAAGGAATTTTTGGATTCAAGCTGAGTTTTTGTACTTTATTTGGCATTCACTAGGGACTTGAATGCTCATGTGCGTATCATGTTCTTGTGCTAGTGTCATGTATTATGTATTAGTGTCCAAGTTCAATGCATTTTTGTATTATATATTCACATGTTCAAACCCTCTATACCTTATAATGTAAAGTACCTATACCTTCCAACCTTTTTGCCTACTATACTACTTATAAATGTTGAAAGAGGAATAAATGGTGCCAAATTAAATCCCTAGGCTTGATCCAATAAAAGTAGTGAAATGAGTTTTCAAAAGTATGTAGACTTAAGTGTTGGTGTAGGAAGCTATGAGTATAGAAATAGATATGTGTAACAATGGTGGATTCTCTAGATGATTGGAAAGGCATGTGTCTATAGAAATCTATGAATGCACTATCACCTTTTTTATTTTGGTAATGATCAACTTAAATAAGCATTTATAGGATTTATTTAATAATTAAAAAAAATAGGGTTAGGGTTATGTGAAAAGGCATGTGACTAGGTGCAACATCCTCCATTCAACATTCTTTCATGATTTTCTGATGTTCTTGTATGTATGAAATTTAAACAAAAGACAAAGTAGAAAAACAAAAATTTAAAAATACTAATATACTTACTTCGCAAACCTCATTTAAGCATATTGAAGTGATGAGATCAAGATTTTGTGTGGGTGTTCTCAACATTGACATATTCTCTAGATCACAAAATCGACATAATAATGTTGCATTAAATATTGATGATGAATGAAAAGTTGATATAGTCAAGATTTTATCAAAGATTAAAAGCTAACTCCACTAATTCTATATTAGCTTAAAGAGGTGCATTAGTTAACTGAAATTGTTGAGAAAATTTGCCATTGATGGAATTAACTAGTAGGAGGTAGTTATTAATTTATTACATAGATCATTAGCTCATATTAATAATTATTATTTAATTAAATGATAATAATAATTGATGAAATGATATAAGAATAATTAATGAGATGATTATTAATAAATGCTAATTAATAAAAAATAATAGAATGATAATGATTAAGGACAATTAACAAAGATTAACCATAATAATCAAGTGAATTATTTTGGTGCATACAGTTTCAATTACATGGTAAATTGGATGTGCTATATTGTTGTTGATTTAATGCATCTATATATAATGCATTGTTGCATTGTATTTAGTTAATTGACTTGTGCAAGTATTGTTTTTGTCAAAAATACATTATGGTCAATTCCTAACAATTCTATTGAGGTATGTGTAATAAGATTATGTTGTGTGATAAGTATAGGTATTGAGAAAGGTGAACTGGGCCCGATGTTGAAGTATATTTATATAATCTAATTGTATAGGCAAATACTTAATTAATTATATTAATTAATATAATATGATTAAATAAGAGTAAAAAAAAATGATATACTAAGAGTAAAAAAATATGATATTGACCTATTTAATTAGTGATAGGATTTTATTATGTTTTTACTTGTTTAGTTTAAGATGTCTTTTAATTTATATTTCAGGGAAAAGATAAATTGAGATAATTTTAGTTTTGATTAGATAAGAACTTGAAAGGGCTTAGACCCATTGCATATCATCTATCAAGGCAAAAAGAGTGAATCTCAAGAGAAATGAAATTGGAAAAAAAGAAGCTTTGATTGGAGCAAGAAATTGGCGGGAGACAATGGTCATGACCCTAAGAAAAATAACTCTCTTTCACAACACTTGAAAGAGTAATGGGGAAGGAGAAGGACCTTTCTTCCTACAAACCACTATCCAAGCAGTACTACCATTTGAGAGAAACAAGAGGTGATCCATGCTTTGGGGGATGAACAACAACAAAAGGGGGCACAAGATTATGGGGCGAAAGACAATCGATAGTTGTTGGAGGAGGAAAGAGATGTGAGGAAGCCCCTAAAGTGGGTTGAACGAGACATGAAATGGGATGAGGTCAAAGATATGAGGGAGCACCTGAAGCTAGTTGAGATGGACAAGAAGCGGGAGGAACTGTGTTAGGGACTTTTGAGCATGACAAAGCCACATTCGAAGCAAGACACACATAAAGAATGTAAGACCAGTTGAAGATTCATCATGGCTATCTAAGGTAGAGGTTGATCATCTTGGTTTTCCTGTTAACACCTGAGATGTGACAAGGTCGCTTCTAAAATTACCTTGTGTGTGATGTAGGAGCATCTAGGGTGTAAGACAATCTTGCATTATCTAAAAATATTTTTTAAATTTCAATAAGGGCTGAAAATGGTAGGGTTACTATTTTTTGTAAGTTAGCATTTGTGCACGTATGAACTTAAAAACTTACCACATGGAGTGAGACTAGAAAATAAGGTTACCAGTGAAAGAATCAACACAATAGCTTATGAAATTTGAGAGATATTATGATTTTTATTCGAGGAAATTTCTTCAATATAGCTCCAAATACAATTTTGAGGGCCTTAGAAGCCTTGAATGGGTTCAAAATTTGAACATGTTGGGCATTAACCCAACTTCACGTTGTAGGTATGTTGACGAGCTTTCCAATGATGTATGATGATTAAAGATCTAACTATCAGATTGAAAGTTATGCTTCCCAGAAGTTGAACTACCAAAATTTCAAATTTCCAATTTCCAATAAAATATCTACCACCCAAATTAGGGATCTAGAACATTCTTAGTTGAATATACATTCTATATGAAGAAAATGAACAAGGGTTACATGAGATAGTTCCAATAGTGTAGATTGTGGCTATAGCTTCTAAATTATAATAATGAGAAATCCCAGGTGGCTATAGCATGTTATTTTTTGAATGTTGTAATTTCATTTCATTGTAATAATAACAAGTCTTTCTTTATTGTATTTTTTGTTTATTTACTCGTTGTTGTTGTGTGTTTGGGTTTGTAAGGATAGTACCTTTCATCAATTCTTGACTTGAAGTTCCAATTTTATTTTGTTGTTGCATTCTTCAAATGTTTTGTTATAGCTTGAGCTTTACTTGGAGTTTTAATTGTAATTTTTATCCAATTTTCCATTCTCATGACTAATTGTGTTCTCTCTTCTATATTTTCTAATCTTGGATTTGGAATTTCCCAAATTTCAAACCCATGACATTGGAAAAATATTCAAATAATTGAATTTTATTATAATTTGCTTCTAGTAGAAAACCATGTATATCTTTTCTTTGTGTTGATGTTTTAGATCACACTCATGATCCATCATGAAGAAGAGGATATAAATGGAGTAAACTTGAAGAAGTTCCTTAGAAAGGGGGATAAAGGATTGACTTAGAATCAAAGAGGTTTAAGAAAGAGCTAAGAATCAAAGAAACCATAGAATATACAAAGATGAAGTCAATAAATTTAAAAATTATTAAAAAAATATTTAAAAAAAAACTATTATCAAAATTAATAATTAAAAGTAATAGAATCAATAACCCTGTGCACTTGGGAGGATCACTGTCTTTGTGTAAAGCCCTGGATAGCCTCCTTTAACCCCCTTACTAAACCACTTAATGTGCGTCTAGTTTGGGTTTGCCTCCCTAATCTTCCTCTCCATTTCTAGGAGCTCTCTTGCTACGAGGCCATTGACAACTCCATCGTGCGTTTCTTGCAGGTAGATGAGGCCACATCTTCTATGAAACACTCTACTTTTGCTTGTATTTTAGTTGACATTAACATCTATTTGCCTCTCGAGAGAGATGTGGTTCTTATGGTTGGAGACATGCCATGGACGCAACTGTTGGATAATGAGGGCCTCTCATTTCGCTATCGAAAATACTTCTCTATAGGTCATCTTGCTTCAGACCATTCTATTCCTCATCATAAGGATGTTGCTACTCGGTGGAAGAATGCCACTACAGATCATTTGACGGTCATGGTTGACTCCTCTCATGAGGAAGTCTCCCCCCAGGAGGAGGTTATGTCTTAGAAATTAGGATCTTAGGATACTAATCATTATAAACAAGATTATAAAGTAAATGAAATATGAAACATACATGTAAAATATACACAGTACACAATATATACATGGGGAAAACCCTTTCGGGTAAAAAACACCATAAAGCATCATTTAATTAAAACACTTACAAATATAGTCTATAATAAAATAGACATGAACCTGGGGACACTCCTCCAATACTTCCACATGGCCAATAATACCTCATATGCATAGTGATACAACTCACAATAAAGCTCCAAATTCACACACCTCTCAAATGAGAGAGAACCTCTTTAAATATAGGAGGAAGGGTGACTTCACTAGTCACAACTTTTCAATAACCCCCACTTATAAATAATTAATAATCTAATAGTTATTAGATTATAATTATTTCAAATGGGATATGCTTATAAAGCATATAATATATAAGGTTTTATAACCTTATATTAGAACATTATATATAAATGTTATAAGGATGTGATCCCTAATAACATCATGCTCTAACACTCCCCCTTAATGTTAATAGGGGATCACATGTCAATTTCCATAAAAGAAAAAATGAAGCACCCCAGTAACATAGGTCTTCTTTGACAGTGATAAATAGGGACACAAATATATGCCAACATGAAGATCATGCATTTCGGACTACATGAAAGTCATACTATCATAATTTATAATCCCAGTGTTTTAAAAATGATGTTGTGAGGTCTTAAAAAATATATTGGAGCCGCAGTCCCCTCAAATTAGCCTCTCCCCAGGTTCATTACATAGTGCCCGTAGGTCTTAATACAATGCTTTTACAAGTGGAAGTTTTACAAGGAGAAGAATTTACAATATGCATGTAGAACTTAAAAAAAAACTGCCCATAGGTCTTACGATACTGTGCCTGTAGGACTTAAAAAAAATATGCCCGTAGGTCTTACGATACTATGCTCGTAGGTCTTAAAAAAAAAAATCTGCCCGTAGGTCTTACGATACTGTGCCCGTAGGACTTAAAAAATAAGGGATTTAGCCACTAGACATGCACACTCCCCCTCAATGGCATCACCTAAGGCCAAGCATTATTTGAATTTGGAGAAAATAATGCCTAAAGGTCTTATGCCTATTAGGTCTTAAATCTAGGATTTAGCCACTAGGTCGTGTCATGTACACTCCCCGTTAATGGCATCACCTCAAAGCCAATCACTACATAGAGGATTTCAAAGTGATGGCTAAAAATATAATATATAGTATGTGCTCATGATCTTCAAAGTGTCTTTATTATAAAATGCTTTCACTTGAGTGAGGTGCCCATGATCTTCAAGGTGCCTTTATTATATAATGCTTTCACTTGAGTGAGGTGCCCATGATCTTCAAGGTGCCTTTATTATATAATGCTTTCACTTGAGTGAGGTGCCCATGATCTTCAAGGTGCCTTTATTATAGAATGCTTTCACTTGAGTGAGGTGCCCATGATCTTCAATGTTTATTTTGATCTTTAGAAATGATATTCTCTAGAAAGAGTAAAGTAACTTCAAGTAATATAGTACTTTCATATGTATCCAAATGGAATTCTTCAATAAATCTTCAAGGCCATATTGATTCTTCAAGAGCTACATTCATATTTTGTCCATTTGATTCAAAGACACATAGAAGATAGTCTTCTTATTAAAGTATTGCAACATCCATGTAATAGCACTTGCACCATATGTTTTGAAGGCATAACCTTGCCATAGAAGAAACAATATAGTTAGTAACATAGTAATCAGCTTCATTTTTGGTACAAAGAAAGAACATAATATTATTTTTTTGTCATTTGCCAAAGATCATATAATATTCCTTATAAAAAATAGTCCAATGATTGGTAGAAAGGAGATCAACATATATTTTCATGAGAAATAATTTGTTGTCTTGCTTAAAATACAAAAATAGACATGCTACTACATATAGTAATGATCCACAAAAAATTAGGCAACGGGTGAGCTATCCTTTCTAGGTTTGCTCCCCAGACAGTTTATAAGGGCGATAGTCACCCATTTTAAATAGTATGATTGAAAAAAAAGAGATCAAATATAGAATAGAATAACAAATCACTTGGATCTCCAAAAAAAAGAATGCTAATGAGAAATTTTTAAATTTACTTATGAATATTTATTAGCCTTTATATTTCATTGGTAAATATTTTATCCTCTATCTATAGATGATCATTGTGATAATTTGATAGTAAATCATTCGTACATCAAACATAGTACAAGTAGGAATATTCTCAATGTTAATATAATGCATATCCTTCATCAAATACTAAAAAAATTAAGATAATTCATGATGTTCCTTTCCTTTATTCCTTCGTATGTGACATTTTAAATGCAACACAAGCACTAATATAGTTAATAATAAGTAATTTGGAAGCTCCACTTGAAAGGGTGTGTTGACATATTGAAGTAAAGTTAGTTGATTAAAGATTCAAAAACCATTCCATGGGTCTTAAATATATATGAAGACTTGAAAAAAAATATTGAAAGTAAATAGATAAATTTCATGATAACGACAATGGATACCAAAAATTACCCTATCAAAAATGTAGTTTAAGATATTCTCATAATAATTTCATGCCAATTAGAATGACAAAGAGACCTCAAGTATATAGTTTTCTTCTAGATATTATCATGCCAATTTATATGCTTAGAAGGGGTCTAGAGAGTCTTCCCTTCTTGTCGTCCTCCCCCCACATCCTTACGGGGTCTCCCTTTATTCTTTATGAGGAGCTGCATCTTTGGTGTAAGGGGCATAATCCCCCACTTGCCCGATCGATGAACAAGACTTGCCTTTAATTATGTTAATCATAATCAGGTATTAATATATTTCCATCTTTGTTTGATGGGATTAGTCTACCTACACTTATCTGATCGAATTTACTAGATTAGTGCCATGTGTTGCCACTCTCGATACCATAACTATCTTCTCCTATTTGCGCTTCTCTTCTGACCATACTATAGTTCCTTTCCCTATGACTCGTCTATTTGATACTGGAAGAAGTCTTCAACGAAACTCATTCTATATTGCTCTTATCAATGCAGAGGTAATGTGTTTGGTGTTTGGCCTTTGATGGCAGGAGTATCTGGAAAGAAACAATTCTTCACAACATCATCATATTCAATCATTATCAACATATGCCTTAGTCGATCTGGGGTAATGAATTATCTTTAGACCCATCGTTCGTATAATCTTTTATCATAGCTTCTATATTACCCACATCATTGATATACTATTGTGTCTCCTCACAATTCATTCATAATTCTAGTCATCAATAGCGTAACCATCGTTATCGACCAATGTTTGGTCAATGTCGCATTCTTCATGTGTTATCGATTGGTTTTGTGATATCAATTAATGTCATGTTGGTTGTCCTCTACCATTGTTGACCAATTGATTTATCAATGGTGATCTATAGGATTCCTGGAGATATCTTTAAGGGTTGATGGTAGTATTGATACCTTGTAGCTCTTCCATATAGTATGGATTGTCTTATCCGGTGGAGATGATATGTTGCTTACTATCCTTCTTGGAGATGATCGATTTTCCTCTAATCATTAGCAATTATTTGTGACTTCTAATATGACTGATGTTGATCAACTTCAAGTAATCAGTTGATCACCATGTTCTTCATTAGGTGCATATGATTGATCTGTTTGTATCATCGATCTGTTGTGTTGTGATCATCTTCTATAGAATCATTAATTGTTGCTTAAGGAAAATTGTCTTTATTCGTAAGACTTGTAATAGCTTATCCATGTAGTGTATCATTTATAAAGATAATAGAACAATCTTTCTCAATATTAAATATATTTGATGAGGTTTGTAGAGAAAGATTATAAGTTGGTGCACTACATTATTACATTTCTATTATTACATAACCTAGCGACTAGGGTCACCATGGAGGGAGAAAGAAGTGGAGGGAGCAAGTAGGGGTGTCATGACACTCATAACCGTAGTCTAAGCTATAAAACATTGTTTCCACATAATTAGACTTGGAATAATCCTCTGGAATAGTTAAGGGGCGTTCCTCGTGAGCGAAGCACTCGGTGAAACCAGTCATATAGTCCACTTCGTATGGCTTGTACTGGTATACTATTCCCTTCCTCAAGTACTTCTACATCGAGAAATGCCCGCAATCTCAACATATTAAGTGTATGATAGATTGTGCTAGCAAGTTTGTGTTTCAAATTGACTCCCCGATGGTTAATAAAAATGTCGTATGGAAGCGATGAACCAAATGAAGATGAAGATGCATAGCTTGGTGTAACTTGATCAAAAGCATTTCCATTCTCCATCTGATTGAATTCGGAGGAAAGGATGAGCTTGGAGCAAAGGCGAAGTAGTTGGAGCAAATGTGAAGCTGTGCAGAAAGGGAAGACTCTATATTTGAATTTATAGAAATCCCGCTAGAGTTTTATGTAGCAAATTATGTGAAAGGATTGCGAAAAGATGAACAAAACGAACATTACGATCAATACATTTATGAAGCTCAGATAAGCTCCTTCGGTAAAGCAGATTAGAGAATGTTTTACTTCCACGCACTATTGTGAATGGAACACAAATGACTTCTTCAACATAAAATTCATGTGTTAAGAGTCGTTGAATTGTTTGAAACACAATGTGTTATATGTGAATGGTTGTGACCCATTTTGCCCTCCTTAACCTTTCATACAAGGACAAGTCTTTCATTTTAAATGAGTATAGAGATTAAAGCAATATGACAATGAAAAGTAGAAGATCTTCTTATGAGGCTTATAGGAGTTTTTTTAAGTCTATGCATGATATTTAAAATAATGTATAATTTTAAATATTTATTTAATTTCAAGATATTACAAAAAAAAATTATAAGTTGATGATGTAATTTATTAAAAGGTTTACGAATTACCAATTAGTTACTTAATATGAATTTGATTTGGAAAATTTAAAATTAATTTTGAGAATTATTGTTGATTAGTATTTATCAATACAAATAGAATATTTGAAGTTATTTGATCATAGATTTTCACTAACAAGGACATTTTTAGTTATCATTTATTTCAAAAAATAATATATCTCAAATTTGTTCTTATTTAATGTAAAATAATATAAATGGTTGTACACCTTTTCAAACTAGGCTCAAGGTAGGCTCATAGGGTGTACTTACTTGAATGTGGAAGCTTGATTTTTTGAGTATTTTGAAATTACTTAATGATATAACATACATGTTGATTGAGCATAAGGAATTTTCCCATCAAGTTCTATAGATCTTCTAGAATAATCTATAAAAATGATTAGTATAGCCTAATAGGCTCTGATACCATGTTAGAAATTAGGATCTTAGGATACTAATCATTATAAACAAGATTATAAAGTAAATAAAATATGAAACATACATGTAAAATGTACACAGTACACAAGATATACATGGGGAAAACCCTTTTGGGTAAAAAAACCCCATAAAGCATCATTTAATTAAAACACTTACAAATATAGTCTATAATAAAATAGACATGAACCTGGGGACACTCCTCCAATACTTCCACATGGCCAATAATACCTCATATGCATAGTGATACAACTCACAATAAAGCTCCAAATTCACACACCTCTCAAATGAGAGAGAACCTCCTTAAATATAGGAGGAAGGGTGACTTCACTAGTCACACCTTTTCAATAACCCCCACTTATAAATAATTAATAATCTAATAGTTATTAGATTATAATCATTTCAAATGGGATATGCTTATAAAGCATATAATATATAAGGTTTTATAGCCTTATATTAGAACATTATATATAAATGTTATAAGGATGTGATCCCTAATAACATTATGTTCTAACATTATGCCACTCACTACTACAAATACTCCTATTGATCCTCTCGATTCTACTATTTTGGCCCCCTCGGCTGAAACCTTCTCCCTTGCTTCTCCTGTTCTAGAACCTCGTTCTACTCCTACTAAACCCGCTTTTGATGTTGTTTTGCCCCAGAAACCTTCTGTTGTTTTGCCACAATAGCCTACGCCCATGGTGGATAGTTTCACTATAGGGACCTCCTCACCTGATCCTTTTGTTATGGATCCTTGTGGCAACATTGTCTGGACTGTCGTTTGTCGCAGGCAGAAGGAGAAGTCTCCCCCTACCCCAAACGCCTCTTTGCCAAGGTTTGGGTGCTTCCCCCTCCTTGAGCTAGGTTTGGGGTTTTTTGGATTGATAGGTTTTTCTTTTCACCTCTTTGGTAGTGCCATTTTGGCTTGTCTTTGTTTTTTATCCTTGTAATGACGATTAATGTGTTGTTAATTGTTGGCAACAACAAGGAAATAAAATTGAGAGGGGGGGTGAGGGGGTGAATCAGTTTTCATCGAATCAAACAAATTAAGCACAATCTTAGATCTGATCAACTGCAGTAAAAAGAAAGATAACAACAATAATAACGACACATATAACACCATTATTTTTGACATGGAAAATTCGGTTAAGGAAAAAACCACGGTGGGAACCTACACACAATGAGATGATACTCTACAGTAGTATGTGTAAATATTACAATGGGGAATGCACATGCATTCACGCACATTGCCTAGAGCTCACTGCTCAAATTAGAATGACCTAGAAGTCTCCAACCCTCAGGGAAGGTTCCCTACCTTACAAAGATGATTAGACTACAATTTGAAAAAGATGAACTGCAAAAAATAGCATTTGCTAATGCCTGATGATAGTTCTGGTTAAGGTGATATGTCTTCCCTTCACCAATCTTTGCTCAATATACCAAACCAAAAAATGAATTCACTTGATCGCACATGCACCACTCTCTGATAATGCAAACTCAACAACACCTACCAAATTACATGAATATTACACCCATTTATACAAATCATCAATCTTGACTACAAGGTCGGCCAAACCCTTAACACCTAATTACAAAATTACATCACATGATACATAAATCAACCACCAGAACAATACAATGTCATAGACAACGTATCATGGACCTAAATCAACTCCTCAAACACACACCGCCACCGTAAATCTCGCCAAGAGCAACTGCAACACGTGACACCACCAAAATACCGCATAACACAAAGAATATCATCGGACCCATAGGATCATCAACAATTCACACAATGATCAATGCGGACCATCAAAACAAATAGGACATGATTATGAAACACCAACAAGCTCATTAGAACCATCCACAATAGCTGCACCAACACCACTTATTCAAAGCTCATCGATCAACACACTAACACTCAAGAACACTTAACAGCAGCAACTCGAATAAGAAAGATAGCTTGCAGAGCATCAAATCACGAACCATCTGAAATGAAGATACACACAAACATCCCAAACACTCTCCCAAATCTGCAATACAAGATATGATCATACTGGAGCACAACAGGTCAAACACCAAATTTCATACTGAAATCCACAACTCGACCAAATCATCACATAGCATTATGAAATCAATAAAGAGTGAAGTATCTCTAGTTGATTCAACATCCCAAATAGATAAACCAACAAGATCAAATCACTGCAACCACCGGATCACCAAAACAATTCTCTGCAACACCAAAACACAAGAATATGTTGACATCAATGACAACAACATATCCTAGCAGCAACAATATCCAACAGTTAATGTGCTATTGTTGGATATCTATTTGGCTTTACACTCTCTGGGTTGTTGTATATAGAGTCAGCTCCCTATTTTGCTACTCTTAATATTAAAAACACTAAAAAGATGGGGGTCTATGGGAAAAAATCCAAAATGATGAAATAAATAAAATTGTAAAATAAACTAATAAATTGACAATTAAAAATATTATTCCTTAAATTTTAGTGAAACCTAATGGCCCTCTTGTCATCTCTCCCATTTCTATCTAAAACTCTAGGGTTTGTATGTAGAACACAAAAGTACTACTAAGGTGGGCGGTGAGTAAATTAGTAGTACAAAACTTTAAACTTTTCTTTGCAACTTTAAACTTTTACTGAATTTTAATCTGAAAACTGAAAGACATAAAAATGCAGCAACTGAAACTAAGAAAGATGCAATAGCAGAGTAGAAACCCAATATGAAAAAACCACAATGAGAAATGCCACTAGAATCTGTCCTAGTCCAGCCAGCCTCACAGTACAATACTTTGAACACCAACCCTATTAATCTTTGGACACCAATCCAATCAAAAATCTTATAAGAGCACCAACTGTACAATCTTATATAGTGAATGTTTGAGCACAAACTCAAATATCAATTCCAACCAAGAACTTGGATAAAGACACCAATCCTCCAACTTTATAAAAGATATGTGTATAAACCCAAATCCTAGTATCAATCCTCAGTAATATTCCAGTTGTATAACAAAATTGATACAAATCAGATATATTTACTTTGACAGTGTGAGCCAACTATTTGATGTATGTAAAACAGAGACAAACTTCATTGATAAATAAAATATATAACATCAAATGTCTTAGTATCTCTGCAATCTGCATATAACTGTAAACAGTGCAAAGTCTGCAAATGATTCCCAGAACACCAATCTGTAATCTGCAAATGATTCTCAGAGCAAACATTAACTAATAATTCTTTTCCAGAAGTCGATCAATCTGTTCAACCTGAAAGTATCTTTATTCTGTGATAAGTAATAAACATACAGATCTGAAACAAAGAATATGCTTCTTTATCAACTGTGATATTAATCTGAGTTTGTGATGAATTGATTCTGACACAGGTTGCACAGCGTTTTTATCACATTGACCTGGGTATAGTCTTCATAAAGCATCAAGACTTCAATATATTCAGACTCATTCAGAATCAGACCTTCCGCGATATGTGAAGATCAGATTGTCATAAATCAATCACTTTTCTGCCAGCATTTGGCGCTATACTCCCATTATAATCAAACTTCAGATATAATGCATGTGTTTCAGAATACGTTGATCACAATATCATTTTTTTCTCATACGATTCACACACTAATAATCTTCAAATGCCACAGGATTTTATAAAAGAGATATAGTTAATCGGCTGAAAAACTAGTTAATAGTTATCTCTTTAAGCGATAACTGAACTTATTAACTTATACCTCTTCTATCAGTTGCTATTCAAATCTCTTATATTGATTGTTTTATGATAAATTATAATCCAAACTAATGAATATCGTTGGTTCAGATGCAACCAACTCAACCGATCACAAATGCAACTAATTCTCCACTTAAAAGACATCGATCATAAGACATAATCTGAAGTTTGCTCTTGTGCCCGTAACTATTCTGAATATGTGAACAAAGGCATCAATCTTCAGAGACATTAGTTATCGCTGACTAGGAAAAAAAAATGTATACAGAACGTATACACAGCTATACAGAAAAACAAAAGTCTGATCAACTTCAATCAAAAGACAATCGCCACAGGTAAAATATACAATCTGTCATTGATAGATAAAACAATGATAGTGTGCTGTGATAATATGCTCCATATATTGACATGGCAAAACAACCAACATTGTATCCTTAACACACACTTGGCTTGATATCTTTCTCATTGTAATAGGGTTGGGAACCTTGGTTCCCATTTTATCTAATAAAAAATATGGAAACTATTAAAATAAAGAATAAAGATACAAAATAAGTACACAAAAAATGAACAATACATAACAAGAAAGAATGAGGTTCCAACAAAGGGAAAGAGAAACCACAAACAACAAGGGCAACAAACAAGGGTGAAGAAGGGGGAGAGAGGAGGGACATAGGAGAAATCAAAGAGAACAATAAGCGAGACATAGACATTAGGGGAGGGAGAAAGAATAAGAATAAAGATTGTAAAAGAGGGAAAGTTGTCTAAGTTAGAAAAGGAGGGAGCGAAGAGCCGTAGGCAAAGGGAGATCAAAAGGACCGAGAGTTAATTTGAAGGGAATTCAATAAAGGGTGTAAGCTGGAACTCACAACCCACTCATCATTATGGTTTAGGTTGGTGGGGTTATTTATGATGAAAATAGCTTCTTTGAGCCTTTATCTTGAAGAAAGTATCTTCTTTGATTAGGATGTTTGTTTGTATGAGCAAATGTGGTGTTTGGTGTAGGAGATCATTAAGGGCTAATTTGGCGATCTTTTCATGTCTAATGTCAATACAATGTTCCTTGATTATCATATAAATAGAGTGACATATCTCGCCAATGTAAGGGGACCTACATGAAAAATTGATCTTATAGACCTCATAGTTGAGAAGAATGTCTCCAAGGTTTTTGGTGGTCAAGATAATGTTTTTAATGGTGACAAGGGGTTTGAAGGCACAATTAAGACCTTTTTTTACAAAGCATTTGATAATCTTGTTAGAGATACCTTTTATTTGGGGATGGATAGCATTGCAAACTAATGCAATGCAAAAGGGGCACAAGGCACAAACACAAATTTAAATGTTAGTAGATTAGTTACAACCAAAACTAAATACAAATGAACTCAAAAACCTTAAGATGCATATCAAAAGAGATATAAAGCACACAATAAAGAGCATACATAAACGAAAAAAGGAAAGAAAACCCTCCAAGATGCTCCCAAGGATGCTCATAGATGTTTCTCCCTTGTTCCTCTCCTCTCCAAGTCCCACATGAGTGTAGCTCTCAGCTTTTAGCATTATCCATGGATGCCATATGAAGATTCAAGATGGTTGTAAAAATGAAAACAAATGCTTATGCAAGTGTAAATGATTTGTTATGAGAAAGCTCCTAATTAATATCTATGTGAATCTTAGTATAATAACAATGCAAAATGCTTCCTAATTTTCTTTTGAAATGAGGTCCTTTTATAGGGAAAAATGTTGATTGAATGGCCTAGATTGAGTGAGCTTGTGAAGGGCTAAGATTGATGGGTTTGTGATCCATGTGATGGCTTTCAACCCATTGTATGAGGTTTGAGTTAGAGGGAAAGCCTTTAACCATGTGGGTAAGTTGAGTTAGAGGAAAAGCCTCTAACCATAGTATCGAGGACCGTAAATGTTTGATGCATAACTAATGAACGGTGACTAGTGCATACGAAGAGTCATCTTTATGTAGGGTCATGACTCTGCATGGCATAAGTCACGTAGAAGTCATGCCCCTACGTAGACATGACCTTTCACCGTCATACATATGCAATGACATCGACACTTGCTGGGACAAAATTAATAACAGTGGCAATTACGTCTACAACAAGCAGTCGATAATAAATCAGATATTATTTGACAGAATCTAATATATATATATATATATATATATATATATATTGAAAGAAAGACTATTGTTTTCTCTATCATTGATCTATATTCCTTAACAGTAGTACAATAGAATACATAGTGGAATTCACTCCTTTATGTGGGGGTTGTCCAACTCAAATGAAAGAAATAGGGGCATCCAAATGCATCAAACCAAAAAAGGGAGAAGTCAATTCCCCTTAAGATCAAAGTAGAGGCAAGACACCCAAATCAACTAGAAGATGAGTGGATAGAGTAATGCAAAAGCATATGGTGAAAGGGTAGATCATGTAAAATCAAAAAGCAAATTATGCCATGTTAAAAGACCTAGTCACTCAAGTTTGGAAGAGAGCATTAGAATTATACAAAATCATGTGGAAGGAGTTGGCAATAGAACTAGGAAGGAAGGAAACCTACTCTATTCATAGTTACCTAGGAACAATTAACAAGACATAATGATATATCAAAATAGCCTCCAAAAATGGAATCACCTAGTTACCATTTGTGTTCCAACCTCCTCTCCTTTGGTTTACTATCTTGAATTGGCATGAAAATAAGATTTTTATTGCAAAGGACAAGGACACAAGGTGAGCATGTCTAGAAGCAAATAAAATAATTTATTTGAAATAGGTTGAAAGGGTCATTAACCTGATAGACTTTAGAGTGGTGGCACAAATATACAATTAGATAACATAGTTTGCTTGAGAACAAGCAAAATGCTAGATTGGTGAGTAGTGGTGGGTTCCATAATTGCCTTTATTTTCTCTAATTACCTATTTCATAGACATTTCTATCTATGCTTAATAATTTTTATTAATATTTGAAGTAAAAGCATTAACCTTCATGTGTAATTTTTTGGTAAATTGAGTTGAGTTAGTCAAATTTTCCAAAATATGATGCCATGTTATATGTTTATGGTGATATTAGAATATAAATTTTCAAAAAAGTTAACTCCTAATGTGGCAAGAAAAGAAGACAAATTGCAGCTCAAACTTATCATGAGCTTTCAATCAAAGGAGAAAATGCTCACAAATAAAGGAATGCATGCAATTGATGATCTTAGCCATCAACAATTCATCAACAACAATAACTTCTTCCACACAGAATAAGGAGGAACTCTCGAGCAAAGTAGAAGAGGGTAGTGGACATGACAAAAATTCCTAATCAAGAATCAAGAGATGATTGCATAACTTAAGCCACTTGTCTTTATGTTTCCATTATAATTTTTTTTTCTATTCAATAATTGGAATGTTCTTAGAAGTGTGTTGAGAAGTGTAGCTTAAGTTCTTGAGAGTCCAATTGGTTTGAAATAGTTAGAGTCTATCTATATATTATGTGATTTTTTTATATCAAGATATATAGATTCTCCAACAATATGTATTAAGCAAGTAATTTAAGACTCTTCAAACTCAATCAATATTGTGTGAATAAAATATAGAAGGATTTGATCAATGTTTTGTGAAGTACAAACATATAGTTAGCCCCAAGCAAGGGCCCAATTCAGGTACAATTGTAGCAATGTTTAGCATTGATAGTTTGATAATTTCAAGAGTCTTGGTTAAATTTAATTTTTATACATAATTTGTTGTCAGTAGTGAAGTAGATGTTAACTCGTAGCATTATAACTTCTTGTCATTAGTTTTTAACTTGCAACATAAAAAATAACACATATCAATCACTATATAATTCTTGTTTGGTTAAAATTCATAAAACAAATTTCTTTGTGAGTACAAAATTTATTTTCATATACCTTATATATTTATTTAATTAAGAGAATCTATCACCTTAGTCTCATTGCAATAAATAGATATTGGTGTTCGTTCCATACACAACATTACCAATCATTAGTGTAAAAACTTATACATATACACAAGGGTCATATCACAAATCACACACACAGTAACTATCTTGAGCATATGTCCCATATAACAAGGGGCAGGTACGTAGGTTGACCAACTCCAACATATCTTGCATGCACAACGAGTAGATCCAACATAAATAATAATACATATTGAATAGCTCATACATGCATCACAAAGACAATATTAACCAACTCATACAAGCATCACAAAGAGAATAGAGATTGGTTCATACAAACATTATAAAGACAATAGTGGAGCTGGCTCATATAGACGTCACAAACACAATAATAAATAGCCATATAGGCATCATAAACACTATAATGATTGAGTCATCCACAATGGTCGACTATCACTTGTCCATGGCGCATCCCAAATACAAAAGGAATGTTGATGCATTGCAAACTACACCATGGGTCCCATTCCTTTCCTTCATATTTCACACAAGCAACAACTAGAAAGAGGATTTAGTGTACTTCATATTACACGGGGAGTCTATCCTCAACCCAACTAGGAATAGGATTCGATGCATCCCATACTACATCATGGGTCAATCCTTAATCCCAAGGATTTTCATAAATAGTGAACCATCCTAGCTTGATGAATTCCAACTTCAATCGCCTATAGGCCACTGACAATAGGTTTGTCCACCTAGGAAGAAGTATCTTTAGACATATACCACCTTTGTGATATTGCAAGCTATCTTCTTCACAATCATGGGTAACACTTGGCATCGATCACCCCCATCCTATAATTGATTGCCAATGAACCCTCTTGATACAGCAATTAGCTCAAATTACCGTTACCCACATGGTAAAGTAACTACTTTTGCAATCGTTACTGTCTCAAAACCTAAATAGCCATTAGCAATCATTCACCTTCGGGAACTAGGTGAATGCTAACGAATCTAAAAGATACAATAGTAGCTCTAGGCATCCACCATTAGCACGATCCAATGACAACTTGCTAACTATTATCATATCATATCTAGGGTAGTCCTTGGCAACTTCACTTTGTGAACCAGGTGAATGCCAACTAATCCCTTATAGTAGCCTAGACATCGTTCATTGGCACAATCCAATAACTGCTTGTCATTGCACAAATATCTTGGAGGTTCACACTTGTGAGGGTAATACATAATAGGATTCACACTATTGATCAAATGGATAAGTATATCACAATCAAACAATTTAGGAGCCTATAGGTTTTGTAATACCAAAAATCACACCTTGTATAATTCAATGCAACAAATGGCACCTTCCTCCATGTCATCAGAGATCGTGTACCGTCGCTTTTGTCTTTTTGCCCACCTAGATTGCTTTGTCAACTCCAGATCGGAATATTACTAACTCTGTCGACCTGTCATCCTTGGGACACTAGCGCGACGCAGAGACATTCGCACAATGCGCTAGCATCCCGTGAATTTGACAGTCCCCAGGTGGCTATTTGAGCATTATGTCTACACCTAGAAGGAATCATAACATCTCTGCATGTGCCCACCGACGTCAGTTTTCCTCCCAGAAGCTATAACTCTCTCATTTGAAGGCGTTTTGGAGGATTCTTGACTGTTTTCTTGTAGGTTGAATCTTTTGATGATCTTCTTGAGCAATATTGATAGGTTCTCACAACACCACCATTGTTGCAGTCTCTTGAACAACTCACAGTGTTGTTTTCACAAATCTTGGAAGGGGAATTCACTTACTTGGTTTGTTTGCATATTCATAATCTTTTATTTCAATCTATTTATTATCTTAATTGTGTTTCTTTTATCTTTATGATTCCATTTCATCGTTGCTACTATTCGGGTTGTCTGTGAATGTGTAAACACCAAAATGGGGGTCTGATTGAGGCAAACTCCAACACATTCCCCAACATTTTATTTCTTGTTTGTTTGTAGGTTTATAATCATAGGAAGGCAATCATTTTGCAGGAGGCTTCAATCTTGGACTAGTTGCCAGCTTCCCTTATTCCTTTTTCCTATTTCGTTCTAGTATTTCGCATTCTATAATGTTAACCTTAGTTGTGTCATTCTCCCCATTTTGTTTAGTAATATAATTCCATCTGTCATTTTTGCATGACTTTTGTACTTCGTTTGTACATGACAATAGTGTGTTGCTATGGTGTCCCAGTTCCACGCACTCGTCCTCGGGGCAAAGGCTTAGCAGATTTATTTAGGAATTCTATTTGTTTGTCAATTTATCTCATTTTGTACTTAGTTTTGCATTTTCATCCCCTAGCTCACCCTTAATGCTAGTTTGAGTGGGGTAGAGAAAATGTAGGTTTGTTCCTTGAGGCCCATCACCTTGAGGGTAACAAATTCTATCCTCTACAGGTTCAAGATTAAATTTCACAAACACATAACAATTACATAGAACTAACACAAGATGACCTCGACTCAACATGTGCCCTTAAGCAGATATTGATTATATGTTAGTCAACCCATACACTTCCTCTTTCTATTCAAAAGCACATTATATATTAAATACAATTTATCAAGTTTTTTTACTTCTTTCATCACCATCTAATTCCCATTTCAGCCTCATTTGAAGCCTAGTAAATAGGGAAGGTCAAATAAATTGAGAAAAATCCTCAAACTCTCCCTCTATGGACTTGAGGTCACAAGGGTTTCCTTTGTCCAAGGATTGCCTATGTACCCACTTCCAAACAAGATCAAAGTCACATGTAGTTCTCCTTACAAGGCCTCTCAAGGACACCTACACAGGGGTTCCTCTAACCAATCTTTCATTAATGTTTCATTGCAAATGATTACACACAATAGTTAGGAAATCATATCAAAACTCACAATATAATAGACCTATATTGAGGAACTTCCAACAAAGATATAATGCTCTTAAGGATATACCCAATTTCCTATGCTTAGTTGACCAACATTATTATATCTAATAATTTCCAAACTGAAAAACTTTACTAGTTACATATAACCCAATGTAGGAGTACACAACCTTTTAGAGTTTACATATATATTTAACTCAACTTACATTAATACCCACTTCATATCCAATCTCATCAAATAAAAATAAAGTTTCATTGTTATCAAACAAGGTCCCTTCTACTAACTTGAACTATTAATAGTGCTTAATGATTTGTAAGGAAAGTCGACCCTATTCCTATAAGAAAGCAATTCCACTCAAAAATTTGCCTAATAAATTTGATATTGAGGTTCTTATACTCAAAAGCTCAATAGATATTTTGTAATTTCATAAAGCCTTTACAAACACTATGTAAATTTTGAAAGAACCAACACATTAATTACATTTTTTTCTAAAAGCATGACCAATACTTGAGTTACACACAAGATGATAACATCCATTACAGAGTCATATAAGGATATAAACTCAATAATATTAATAACAATAATAATAATAATATGAAGCTAATGATTTTATTTCCCTAATAATTATATATCAAGGATAACACACAACCTGCAGTACCCTAATAATAACACCATACATGTATATATCATTTTCCATCCATATCATGATGAAATCTACTTGCAATTAAGTTGAACATACATACTCATTTGAATATAAGTCATAGGCAAGATTATATCATGTGTTATGTAAGTCAACCATATATTAATAATGTTAATATCTTTAAAGCGGTGATCATTTACCAATTTTGGCATGAAATAGGATAATGTTATATTACACTACATGGCTTAATGGAACTAAGCACTGTAAGTATATTGTACTATGTCGTCTTTCATCTTTCTACCATTATATCCAACCAAGTTAATGGTTATAGTGCAAGCACATAGATAATTTAAATTTACACAACTTTTACAAGGTTGGGCTTGTTACATCATGCTCTTAGATGCAAAATGGCAAACCATAAAGAAAATGGTGTTGTGTTATTGCACCTTTGATTGAATATTTTTTTAGGGCTCATCCTTGAGACTCGCAATAAAACCCCTAAGCATTCCATCATATTTGGGGGCTTAATATAAATAAAATAAATTGCGAGCGCCATGACTAGTTTAATTGCATTATCAAGGTTAAAATGATCTTCTTGTAGTAATTAAAATTGTGGAATTTCATTTTGTTCCAAGACTAACAAGAGATTACAAGAACTAGCTAAAAAAATATAATATTCATTTTAATTCAATACTTCTTGTTCTAGGACCATGTCCACACCAAATCTCTTCTTAACTCACAAAGGCCTTGATAACAAAGTATATTTTGTTAGATAACATTACTCTTAATTAAAAATAATTCCAAAATAAGACCTTTATGTGGAAGTATCTAGTATTATATAAAGGCACAACTAAGTTCCATGTTTTCATGATATATAATTTTGTGAATGTTCTTCTATTACCAAGTGAGGCCTATAAATTCCATAAGCTCTAAAGTTGGAGGATAATAAGACAAACTCAACTTAGTCCAATTTGGTAGAAATAAACTTCTATTTATCTAAGGTTGAGGGAAAGTGAAATGTTGATTGGGATAATCATTTCAACCACAAAGGGGTGTAATTTCACTTTTCCTCGCATGAAGGTTGTGTAGTTAAAATGTTATCAAAATAATAAAAATGCTCTTTGCATTAAGGTGGGCATGCTAATTCCCACTATCCAAGAGTTACGAGAACTAGGTAAAATTTCCCCCAAAAATTATTCCCTTCAATATGGCTTCCAAACTAAACAACGTAATTAATTTGATGTTGCATCCCAACATCAAATGTTCAATAGTCATAACGATTGCATAATGTTAACATAAGTAATACAATGCATACTACTTCTATATGCACGAAGGAAAATAAATGACAATGCAACATTTCACGTAGCAAATAAATTCATTGTTACTTCAAAGGAACTAGATCACAAAATCCACATATAAAGAAAAAACAAAAGAACTTAGTCTTCCTTATTTGTGGAAGTTGATAGGGCCCCTTTTGAGTCTCATGGATTGAGATATATATCCTTTTCCAACAATACAATATTGCCTTGTTCTCCCTCTCCTTTTGTCATCTCCCTTCCATAAACAAAAATTGCCCTTCCAATTGTCGTGGATGCTCTTTTTCCTTATCTTGAGATGTAATCTCCTTCCAAAATACAAGGAATTGTGTTGCAGTTACCAACATATGGTCCTTTCCCAACATTTCTTCTACTCTTTCTTCCATGCCTTTCAACCCTCCTTGTTCCTCTCCTCAAATTTGTCTACCCTTTATGCCTTCATCATCGTTCTAAATGCAACTTTTTTTGTTCCCAATAGAGCCTGAAATTGGAGATTTATAGAAAGATGAGTTTCTTTCCTTTTGTGTGACATCTCTCATTCATACCTACAAATTTCTCTCTTCTATCCACCCTTGTGCTAGTTTCTCTTTCCTCTCCCCTTTCTATACATGATTTTCATGCCTACCCCTAAGTTGCGACGACCCCAATCATTTCCATTCTCATCTTCCTTTTCCCATGAAATTCCTCTATCCTTTGGCTTGGATGTATATTTGATGTCTAATCAAAAGATCTCATTTGGGTCTAGGAATGGAGGATACTAGCAATGATTGTGGAATATGGCTTTACCTTGCTAATTTCATTTGCCTGAAAGTTTCTAAAGCCTTTTCAACAAATCTGATTCATTTATATCCTCTTCCTTTTCTCCTTCATGCCTCTACAACTTGACTTAACCCCTATCACCTCTATTCACATTTTCCCTCTCTCTTATTCTCCATGATAAATCCCTTCTTCTTAAGTGTTGATAACATGTTCAAAACCTCTCATTTCCACCTTCCTTTATCCTTCATGCTCTCAAGAGTCCATAACCATTCCAAGATCTCTCTCATTTTTTTAATCAAGTCATGGAGGGCTTGGGGGTCTTTGCACATTGAAATCAATCCATGACTTGCAAGTTTTGGATGGCTCTAGGGAAAGAATGTCATGCTTATTAATGGCATTGCCCCATGTCATTTTGTTTGCACCATACTTTACACCTCCAACACGAGGTCATGAATGAGAACAAGGGATGCCATACTTCTTAATGGTGTGACAAATAATCTATTCACATTTGTTGAGACATCACTTCCTATCACCAAGCACTTCTATACCAAGCACCATATTCACCTACAAGAAGCAACCTTCAAGAGAAATCTCAATGAGGTTATTTTCATAAAAAAATAACACAACCAACCAAAATTGTGATGATGGGTGGTTTTGAAACCCATATGGAACCCTACGAAAGCCCTTCAAATTAAGTCCCCATCCCTCTCATCTTCCCCCTTCTCTCCCCCCTTTTCTTTCTTGATCGTCCTTCCCCTCTATTACAATCTCATCAGTAATTCTTTCTCCTTCCATCAACCTCAAGGTCTTGTTTCTTGTTCTCTTCATCTTTTCCTCCATTTCTCTTCTCTTCCCCTTGTTCAACCTTGTTCATTGCCCTTCTTGTTTTTTGTTTTGTTTTATTTTTCATTTTTTGTCCTTTTCTTACTCGTATCTTTCTTTTTAACTCGTTTATTTTCTTTTTGTTTTCAGGTCTTTAATGTGGCTTCACATTCCCCAAGTTGCAAACTTATTCTTTCTCATTATTTTTTATTCATTTTTATATGTTTATTTTTGTATCATTATTCTTTATTTTATTCCTTGAAATGTAGGGAAATAAGGTTCACTAGCCTAAACGCACAACTATGAATCAAAATCTAATCCCATTAATTTCATTGGAGAACAACCAATTAGGCCATACTTTAATCCCTTTGGAGAGTTGAACACTTCAGTTGATTGTTCTCTTTTAATTATTGATGATTGTATATGATTTAGTTGTGAAAATGCAAGAACTAGGTTAAATAATGTAAAATTGGCAATATTCAACATAAAAAAACACATACAAAATTGAGATTCAATTGTTATGTACAAATTTAGAAATGAGGTATAGAGAGGAACATGTCACATCAAGTAAAGCTCAAGATGGTTGGTCACTATAGTAAGCAGCATAGTCCAAACAGATGTTTGGGTGCGAGTGGGTGTCATAATTGATCTCATGAGCCTCCAAATTGTCTTCCTATCAAATTTTAGATCAAATCACCAAGACTATGGCAATAGGCACTATAGACTAGGTGGACTAGGGCACTAGGCGCCTTAAACCTTGCCTTTTCTACAAAGTTTTGTCTACTAAAATTTGTAATCCTATACTTGCATATTGAGTCTGAAACCTATTTCTGAGCCTACGAAAGCACAAAATAAGAGGAAAATGGTGTTGAGCTATATAGAGGTTTGTCTACAACAAACCTCGAGTAGGTGTTAACCTCAACTACAACATTGATTGATTAGAAAAGAGAGCTTACCTCCAAGAGGGCATACACTAAATTTGAAAGGAAATTATAAATTGAAGTGCTGAAATGAAATGATTATACCTTTAATTAATGATGCAATGCTCTTTAGATAAGTCCTCCAAGTGTTGATGCAATAATACAATAAATCATAACAAAATCCATCATGAAAACATACTTGAAGATAATTTGTTATTGCTTGATGCTTCTTGTACTAAGATCTGCTCTTGATGGGAGAATATTTTCTCCTGAATGGGAATAATAGCTTGTATAAGGATGTTCAAATGAATTAGAGATGATGCCTTATATAGGGTTCTCAAGGTATTTTTTTTCATTTACGCTGACTTCAACAATCATATTCAAATTTCAAGACCAAATTCCACAATGTTATGGTCAACACGTTAAACATCTCCTGAAATTTCAACAAAAAGTGTCGGTCATTGTAGTAAATTGATAGTGATTCGACAAAATAGGCCCCATTTTTACGAGAAGTGAGAAAATAAGGCCCTGACATTGGATCTGGAATTTAAAATTGGATTGAAGACATTTAAGTATTAGATGCCCTACAATTACACATTGTGTTATTCATATTATGATTAATTATATAATTTTCAATTTTTGTGCTTTTTATAGGTAAATCACAGACTAGGGATCTACTCCCATTATATTAACATATATATATATTTTATTGTTTTGGCATGGCTTTCACCATTATTGTCCCCATAAATAATCAAAATTAGGATTTACAACTTCACCTAACAACTAGTAAAAAAATATAATTCTTGCACCTTAGAAGAACGTTCATTTTGAGCTAGTTATAATCTTCACATACAATAACCTAGCTATTACATATATTCAGTAGAAAACTTATTACTGCAACTGCTCCACTGCTATGAACTCTTGAAGCCAATAGTGCCCCTCCAAAGGGTCCACACCCAAAAATCCTTTTGAGAAATGAAGCACATTTACCTACGAGTTGGTGGTGGCGGGGCATGGTAGAGTGCATGTTGGTGACGACAGGAGGAAACCACTCTATCTCCATTCCTCTAGCCTTGGTTTTGTAGAAGTCCCCTAGAAATTTCTTTCAAATCAACCTTTTACACAACTCCTTTGTTGAGTCCATCGTGTCCCCCACATCGATAAGAGAGGCCATAAACATGGACAAGATGTTTGTGTTAACCTTGTATTTTTTGTTCTCCAAAAAAAGCGTCCCCAACAATCCTTGTATCACATGCAAGATTAACCCATGATGGGTCTTGAAAACACTCTTTAACCGCTTCTCTCTAATCTTTTCTACGAAGGCCATTTGTTTGCGAGAGCAGGTAAAATTGGGGTGTCCATTCTTCCCCTACGCTTAACATACAAAAGTTAGGGTGTTCACCAAATGCTGATTCACCAAGATTTAATGATTTTTTAGGTGGGTCGCATTCGTATCAATTAATGTGTACAAAAAGGTTCATGCTTGGCCAACCTCAAATGCAACAATAAATGATTCAAGTGAGATTCCACTATTAATGACATTACTATTCCAAAGATGGAAGCTAAGCATCAGCATATAGTAGCACACATTTGTTCTTCCATATCTATCCCATCAATCACCATGTTGGCAAGACCAACCACTTTGTTGGCCTCATGATAAGCATGACTAGTTCTGTAATCCTCTAATGTGGCCTCTAAGCCAAATATTCGATCTAGCCAAACTTTGAGCTTCCAATTCTAAATTGATTTTGTTCTTATTGCATTGGTGACTAACATAGAGTCTCCTTCGATTTCGATTCCTCTAATGTTTAATTCTAGTACTAAGGTTAGCCAAAGTAGTAATGCATGCAGTTTCACTTCACTGTTGGTTCATATGGGTACTTTTCTAGGCAAATGCACAATGATCTTTCCTTCCCAATCCCATATGACACAACTTGCACTAGACACCCTTGGATTTCCATGAGATGCTTCGTCAAAATTCAATTTGAACCACCCTTGTAATCATGGTTCCCAATTAGCCTCTTTCTACAAACATTGGGCCTCAACACCTCTGACCCCATTGTATTTTATTTAATAATTTATTGAATTCATTGACTTCCTCTTGGTCTATACTATGAACTTTTTTTACTCTCAATGCTCCCTTAGACCTTTTGGATTCGATGTCCATCTTTCTCTCCCATCTTTAAGGAACTTACTCTGCATTTTTATTTACACTTCCATCCTCTTTGTAATGATAAATCACATAGTGTGACCTGAAACATCAATTTGAATAAAACCATACATAAGTTTATACCAAAAGCTTGTTACAATTTATCTCATGAATTGTGCAAATGTCATGTTATTAACTCATTAAATTTTATTTCCAAGTCTTATTATCCTTGGCATCATTTGTTAGGTGTATAATCTCCACATCTTGGGATTATATAGTGTTCTCATTTTTGTGCTAGCTAATTCATTCCCCATGTCGACTTGCAAGCTTTGATAATATTTTGTGGCACTTATTCTAGAAATAAAATCTGTATGTGTTCATGTCAAGATATTGATGTTGTAATGTTTGTCATGGGAAATGGAGTGCTAAATGGGGTGAATGGAGGCAAGAAGAGATGCTTGCAACAGGTTGGGTTGGTAATATAATGGAAAAGGTGTTTGCACCGTGGGCCTGATGGGTGGAAACAATGTGTGTGAAGTGGAAAGTGGTAGTTGAAGGGGATGTAGGTGCTTGAAGCAATGTATTGAAGCTGGAAAGAAATGGGAAGAATGAGAAATTACCATTACAAAGTGTGAAGGTAAGTTAGTAGGAAAGAGAGTATGAACATAAACACTATATACAATAAGAGTTGTACTAATATAAAAGGTGTTTGCACCATGGGCTTGATGGGTGGGAACAATGTGTGTGAAGTGGAAAGTGGTAGTTGAAGGGGATGTAGGTGCTTGAAGTAATGTATTGAAGTTGGAAAGGAATGGGAAGAATAAGAAAATACCATCACAAAGTGTGAAGGTAAGTTAGTAGGAAAGAGAGTAGGAAGATAAACACTATATACAATAAGAGTTGGAGCAATATAAAAGTGCTTTGTACAGGTACAAAAGTACTTCTAGGGAGTGTGCAAGGCAAGATGGAATGATAATAGTAGAGGAGACACTTTACCACAAAAGGGTACTAGCAAAGTTTGGAGTTGAACCTTACACATCATCTTCTGGTTTTCCTCTCCACAATCAGCATGGTTTGAAACTTTTATCTTGCCTTGAAGACTTCTATCATCATCCACCATCACTTCCACTTGTTTAGTTACAACCTTGACCTTCTACATAGATATCAGTGGGATTCTTAGTGGTTGTGGAGGGGGAGTATTGCCTATACTTGACCTTTAAGCACCTCATATGGTGTGAAATGCACTTGTAGACTTTGATCCTTATATTTACATATTGACCTTGTGAAATTGTCACTTCATATAATTTCTATAGTGATGCAACACCAAATTCCTATTGTAAGGATTTAGGTAGGTAGAGCCCTTTCCTTTGTCTTGCCCCGCTCTCTCCTTATCCTCATAAGTCATTGGACCAAGGTCCATCAAAAGCTCTTCTATGCCTCATTTGGAGTTGCTTAGACAACCACCACTATGCAACAACGCTCACCCCATTCAATACTTGTATTTCTCAATTTGAAAACACCAACACTTATTCACAATCGTGAAAACTAGGGGTTGGGGAAGAGATGAAAGTTGTGTAAAGGTTACCACTAGATTTGATGTTGAAAATACTTATGGTTTAGAAGTTGAGAGGTCTCTAGGCTAAAATTGCATTTTTTAAGTATGGGAACATCACCTAAATTCTTGGACCCGCACTTATTCATGATCGTGAAAACTAGGGTTTGGGGAAGAGATGAAAGTTGTGTATAGGTTACCACTAGATTTGACGTTGAAAATACTTATGGTTTAGAAGTTGAGAGGTCTCTAGGCTAAAATTGCATTTTTTAAGTATGGGAACATCACCTAAATTCTTGGACCCGGAGTTTCATTGATCATTATCATTGAGACCTTCCCATGTATGATCTTCAACATCTTCAAGTGGCAAACTCAACCGGCCAAATCCCATTCAAAATATCCAACATCTTGATGGCTTTTCTTGTTGCCACTCACCTTAATCTCTTTTGCTTGATGGCTTTTCCTGTTGCCACTCAACTTATTTTTCAAGTAATACTTGAATTTTCTCTCATAAAAAGTGGTGAATTTTTCCTTGACTTCTGCTTTATCTGGTTGCTTTTGTTCCACAACTTGTGCATGCTCTCCTTTGGGGGGTTTCTGAATTTTTCTACATCCAATTGGAGCTCATGTACAAAACTTTTGGAGCTACGAATGCTCTTCAACCTTTTAAAATGCACTTTACGATAAATGATCTGCATTAATCTATCTTCCTTTTATTTTATGAATAAAGGTCATGTATTAGCTACTCAAAAAAATATTCTCAAAAATAGGCACTTTTAACCGCTTGGTCATGTATTAGAGCCATGCTAGCTGGCATTTGAATCCCAATTCGAATCTCAATTATCTTGTACTTCCACCACCCTGTATTCTTGTAATCACAATAAGAGTAAATGATGGATAAAGTGCAATATTTCTGTAAAAATTTTAATATCGTAAGGTCCAACTTTTGTGGCTGTTTCTGTAAAGCTCACGTTTTGTTTACACCAATGAAAAAAGGCTGCCCAAAAGTAGAAATGCTTGTCAGAACATCTAAGTTTTCACTTTCTACTAATGATCCAAATAAGATAAACTATGAAATTTACATACTTTAACACTATTTTCAAGGCATGTTATTCCTTCATTGTTGTAACTGTGAAGTAGCTATTTTTAGACAATTAATGCGTCATTATAATAAAATAGAAAAGAATTCATAAAGATTTATCGCCTTGAGAAGCTCCCACAGGGAAACATTTACACCACCTCAGCCAAGACCACCTTTTCATTCATGAGCATTATAAATTACAAATGAAAGCATTGCCAAGACCATACTGTACCCTAAAATTAATATTGGCACAGTTGACATGTCTAACTTGAGGTCAAATCTAGACCTATCTACCTCTATTCACTCTCTTCCGTACTTCCATTACTGTCAGTGAAATTCATGTGATTTAAATTTTGCTCAAGAGGTGTGAGTCCTTCCTCGTCAGATTCATCGTCCTCTTCATGATCTTCATCAGTTTCAGGATTTTCTCCATCAGCCTTACATATTTGTTTGCTAGAACTTTCTGGGCATTGATTACTGCCTGTAATTGGTGGTAGGAAAACAGACGAATGTTAGCATCACCAACTAATATGTTGCAGCCAAGTAATTCACATCAAGCCAAATTTTCAAAGGATGCAACAAACATGACAAACAAAATATAAGTCACAAATGTCTGCCAAGGAATGTATGTGCTTATATTATATAGCAGGAAAATCATTATAGAAAATAAGAAAAGAGACATATAAGTAACACCAACTCAAACTTTATAACATGTAATTTGTGCAAATTTACAGAGCTAATGACATCAAACAGTGTGTATCTTGCAGGCGTGGAATAGAAAAAGATACAAATTACTATTTTTTTAATTAAAAAATATTGTATTAATAAAGTGAGACATTTACAAAGGAGTCTGTAATCAAAATCAAACCAGCTTCACCAAGAAGTTATCAATCAGCTTACACAGAGAATATGAAGTCAAGAAATATGTCACATCCCCCAAAGACACAATCTATCTTCTTGTTGATCAATCCATTTGGTGGATGGCAAGGTGTGGATGATACAGGTTTGACACTTGATTGAAGATGCAAATGACATTGTCTTCTCATCATGAAAGGATACCTTGCTTAAAATAATTTAGACAATAATAGTTTAAATTTTAAATAATACATTTTAAATAAATATAAAATATTTAATGTAAAGTTGATAAATCTATAACTAACCTCACCTATTAATCTAGACTCGAGTATTGACATTCCTTGGATATGTGTATGAAAAGAAATAGAAAACATTTGAACATTTATGGGGATGGAAAGTTGAAGGGAGGAAAAAATATTAAGAGAGGTTTGATGAATAAAGGAAGGCTAGCATGAGGGGAAAGAGAGATTTAGAGTGCAGGTGTGAGCACCATGGCAGGGAGAAGGGTGTCACTTACAATGCTGTAAAAGGAGGAAAGGTGCCCATCCACTATGGCTCTGCTGGAAGTGACTGGCAGGCACCGGATATGGACATACATCAAACATAAAGGATAAAGGAATATCATTAGGGGGAGGAGTGGATGTTGCCCTTGCAGGCATGGAGCTGTGAATTCTAAACAAAGCATTTGACCAATTTAAAAGGGGGCATGGGGAAGGCAGAAGCAAGAAGAGAGGAAAAGTGTTCATCATTGTGAGATCATCACCTCACAATGATATTCACCATGGCTCATCCAAAGGGTAAACACACAAGTACAAGAAAATCATCACAGACTCTCTCACGTGATGTTTGTCATGGCATCACACACATGACATCCACCATAAACCATAACAGAGGGTGTAGATAAGAGCTTTCACCTTAAGTCTCTCTCAAAGAGAAATGCAATCACAAGAATTTACACTTTGAAACATCTTTTGAAAAGAAGAATACATTAGTGAATAGCATACCTTTCCACCATGTCTCTAGAAAGCCTTTCACATTGTATCTTAAGTGAATAGCATACCTTTCCACCATGTCTCTAACATAGTGATACTTGATTTCCACATGCTTTGACCTTTCATGAAATACAAGGTGGGATTCAGCATCACTCTTGGTGTATTCCAAGCTCATCAAGTATTCATCTATCCAGGAATATCATGACTTAGAAGTCAGCATAAAGGCCTTCCAGCCTACATAAATGGGACTCCATCTCATGAATCATAGTCCTTTGACTGATCACTAGAGAAACCATCTTGACATGATCCACTCCCTCTGAACCAATATAACCAAGATCCTCGGATATCAATAGAAGCACATCCTCTTAGCTGCTCAGTCTGTCACGGAAGATATCTTGACATGGTCCCAATCATGGAAGATATCTTTCTTTAGGAGACTCTCATCATCTAGTATGATCCCCATACGGTTGGAAGTGCTAGATCCAAAACCACCATGGATCTACTGTCATAAGTCGAGCCCTAGGCAGGAATATGATCATCTTGAGATTTAGAACAAAATCCCCTTTCAATATGCTCCCTCTCATTGAGAGAGCCCTCTTGTTTCAATCTTGGCTTTGTAACTTGTTGATGTGTCTTTTGTACACGACCAAACACAGAATAAAATACCCAAAAATATCCTATCCTCTTTTGAATAAAGTTCCCAAATGCTGAAGATTTCCCAAAAGGATCAATCGAAGAAACTCCAAGGTTCTGTTATGTAGGTTCTCTACTCGTGGATAAGCACCAGTGGTTGTTGTGTTTGCTGTTTTTACAAGGGGCCTTACGTACTTTCTGGGAAAGCTTGTTCTTGTAACTACTTCTCAATGAGGAAATTGAATTCTCCTAATACTGATTGATGCTTCAAAAAAGGCAAAAGATAAGGGCTTTAAGGAGGCGATACTAAACTAATCCTAAGAATGACTAAATGAGGATTGGTCTTAGCAAAACTCTACCAATTTCAGTATTGCCAAAAGATTACAACTCTACTGGAATTGGTGCGATCTTCTAAGGGGATTCAATGATTTTCAAATCATCAATGGAATAGATACTATTACTAAGATACATATCAATATCTCCAATAATGACTGAACTCTTAAACAATCTTAATATCTCCAATTGACCACACAAGGCGTGCTTACAATCAGTAAGGAGCTGGTGGTTTGAACTATGAGTTTTACCAAAGATCAAACACAACATTTGTCCTTCAATCTAATTCTAAAACTTAAATACTATCTCTATTAAGAGTGATTCAAGAAGATAAACAACCACGAAGATAGCCACAAGGATTGCAATAACACACCATAACTTCAATATTTCATTGATCTCATACCAAAATAAAACAACAATTGTTTAACTTTCTCTCTTCACTACTTTCTTTGTTGTTAACAATTTTAATCTTATTTCTCTTTTCTCTGACTCTAATTCTCTAACTCTCTAAAATGAATTGAGTGAGGGCTTATATAGCACTCTCAAATACAATGAACAACTTGGATCTAAAGAAGATCAAAGGCTGAGATTTTGACACCTAAACCCTAATTAGGGTTTATTACAAAAAGAACCCCATTAAGATAAACATTATCAATCCATAGCCAATAGAAATTGGCACAAATAACAAGGAAACATAGCCCAATGGGAATAAAGTTGCCACATCATCTTACAACTTCTCATCTAGAATTTTGTTCCCTTTTCTATGTTCTTTTCTGGCATATTCAATGAATCTGGACATAATCCCCTCAATCTCATGCAAGTTCTTCATTCGCTCTTCCAAGTGAAGGACTTGATCAAAAGCTGTGAGAAGAGTCATCTCCCATCCCAGCTCTAGCTCTTTTGTCTTTTCAATCAAGAACATAGTAACATACATCTGATCTCGCTGCTTTTTAGTGACCATGTTCTCCTCTTTGCAAAAAATAATCTTGATCCTGTCTTCCAATTCTTGGATATCCACATCTGTTTCGATCTCTATCCTTTTGTCAAGGATTGTACATAATACATCAAACACCTTGTCTTGAAAAGGGTGGATAGTGCCTTCAACTTGGTTGCATCTGGTATTGATGTCTTTGAAAAGAACTTCCTTCATTTGGAGCAAAGTTGACCATTGCAGAAGGTTATGGGTTCCTCCATCCATTATCTTCTCTTGTGCTAAAACCTGCCTTGACGTCCTTCTTATCACTTGCAAGACCGGGATGACAATGTCTCTAGTGTGAGTGAATGCATCCACAGTTATCAATAGATTATGAATGATTTCAAGGACTTGGATAGCCCGATGAACTGTCTTCATCATTCTTGTTACAAATTCAATGGCTACCTTGTAAGATTCATCAATCCATGAACTCATGAGTTGGGCTAAGTTCTTCATCCTTTCTGCCTCATTTATTGATTCGGGAGGAAGTGCATGCAAAGGTGATATTGCTGGATCCTGTCGCCTTAATGGTTGATTAAGATGGCTAAAATAATTCCTCCAAGCACTAACCTCCCTTTCTAGCTTCTTATTCTTTTCCATTTCTTTTTTGAGTTTGTCATTAAGTTCTCTCACTAAATCAGTTGCTTCTTCCATGGCCTGCTCAGAGGTAAGTGGACCAAGATCAAATGTCTCTAAATCATATTCCCTTGTCATAATCTCATTCTCATACTTGTCCACTACTGGTGTGGCTACCTGTATTTTCTTGGATCCTGCATCATCTCTAATTACCTTTGACATCTTTGTAGCCTTCTTCTTTTCGATCTCTTCTTGGGAATTTCCTATGAGACTTTCCAATTCAAATACTTGTTCTTCCTCTTCAACCACAACTACCCTTGTTAGTCTTTCTTTTAGCCAATCTGGAATGGAAGACTTTCTTTCCCTTACCTGTATTTCCTTAGGCAAAGGTCTATCGTCTTTGAAAGGAGATGTTGCTTCATCATCATTCTTTTCTTCTTCTTGTTCATTAGCACCAATCTGGAGAGATTGACTTGATGAGTGCTGAGGTGTTCGTCCTTTGCCTTGTTTATCATTCTGCACCATGGATTCCATAGACTCATCAATTTCATACACTATCTATCTTTGATCTTCTCCTTGACTTATCTCTTTTTCATGTCTAGAAGACGTACTCGATGGACGATCAGGATTCACTTTTTGTTTCTTCTTCTCAGGTCCTTTTCTCTTCGTCCCTTTGGAATGAAAAGTGTTCTCACTCACACTTGCTTCTCCTTCTTTTGTTCTTGTTTCTAGGGTGAATGTCATGGCTATATTCTGCTCCTTCAATTTTTGATGTTGTACGTCCACCCATTTGCGAGTGCAATTTAAAAAAGGGTTCATCAATGCTCTTAGGTCTGCAACTTCTTGCTCATTCCAATCTATCTTCACTTCTTTGTCTTCCTTCTCATAGGACAATTGGAGATATCTACCACTGTCCTCAGCTTGATCAGCTACTCTATAAACCTTACATTTTCGGATAAGATCCAAGAGTAATCTAGAATGCATCTTTCTTTTCACCTCTACATCATCCTGGACATTCATCCAGAAGTCCTCCACTTGAAACTCATGTTTGTACTTCTTCCCAACTGTCTCTTCCATATGACCATGAGGATCGAAATTCTCTCGAGGCAAAGGATGTGAATGAATACAAAGATAATTCCTTTTCTACATCTTCTGTGGCTTGAGAATTAGGACACACTTCAATTGAATTTCCCAGTAAAATAGGTATAGGGATACCATTTCCATGCTTATGTCTTGATGCTTTAGCATAAGCAGCCAACTGTCTAGTCACTTCCAGTAGTATTATTCTGTCTGTAGGATATCTCGGGAACATATAGGGAGGTGAAGGACATCCATGGACCCTGATGTAGGTGAATTTTGGAAACTGAATGAACCATGCACCATGTTTCTTCACGAGCTCATGTGCCTTGGTAGGCAGTCAATGGTGAATCCCTCCTTGCAATGTCCTAGTGATATACATTGTGAAGGTCTCATTGACTAGCTTGTAGTCATTCCTTGGCGGATGATGCAGTTGAACATAAGAATCACATGCTCTTATTTCTCCGGGTCCTCTCCCAACAACTCCTCTGTGTGGTAGCCCTGCATACTCAAAAATTCTTACTAAGGAATATATGACATATGAACTCATGTGGAATGACTTAGTAGGGACTAGCCTCCTCAATTGCACGTCTAGGTTGTTGCTAATGATTCTAGCCCAATTGAGCATCCCTTTTCCTTGGATGATCACTTGAATAAAGAAGAACATCCACTTGTCGAAGAAGAAGGCTTGAAAGGCACCTATAACCCGATTGAACATGGTTATCAAGTCCCTGAATTCTTCTTGGAAATCAATTCTGTGTGGCGTATTAGGTATCTTGTTCAAGCAAGACCTACTCTTGAGTAATCAATTCTTATTGATGAAGTTCAGACAGGTATCAAGATCGTCTTTGTAGATGGACCTAGCTCCTTCCAAGCTTTTGTAGATCATATCTCTCGGCTCCGGGAGATGAAAAGCTTCACTTATAGCTTCTTCTGAAAGATAGGCTAAGACAGTTCCATCCTCGGCTACGATCATCCTTGAATGTGAATCATAGTGTCGGGCACATTCAATCATCAGCTCGTGACATTTGACTGCGGGAGGGAAGCCTGCGGCCTTGATGATGCCACTCTCAATTATCTTCTTGGCTATGGGTGATGGCTTGCCGATGTAGGGTGCTTCTTGAAACTTCCGAACATTGAAGTTTCCTAGATTGGTGTCTCTGATATTGCTCCATTTGGACACGTCACTGGTCTCCAAATCATCGTTCTTTTGGTCTTCTTTGATGAGAGCCTGTCGGGTAGCGGATCCACTTGCCTTGGGGGTTGTCATTTGATACCTACAAAAAGAGGCTCAAGTTAGGTTTAAGTGAAGAATTTTAACTAGGTGACTTGAGACTCATTAAAAGGTAAAACTTTTAAAAATTGAGAGCTCTCGAACTAGGCATCACCTAGAAATTAAACTTGGTATAGAAAACCTAGCCTTAAGCAAAAATAAAAACTTGAATTAGATCTTCAATATACTTTCAAAAATATGAATGCACATACCTTCTCCTTTATTTCTAGCTATCAACTTGAAAAGATGGATAAAAAAATGAAGATTTGTGTTGGATGAAAGGTCTTTGATCTGCACTTCAGGTTCACCCTTGATGATTTAGCCTTTAATCAGCCTTCCTCAATCAGAAATTCGCCTATACCTGCTGCAATTCGCTCCTCTAATTCTGCTCCTCAAAATCGCATAGGAAAGAATACAAATGAATGAATGATGCTTCACAAATCTCTTCCCCTTTATATGGCAATTTCTCCATTTTGCCAATAGGACGACTTGCATAAATAAAATAAAATAAAATGAAATCACCTCTAAGCTGGCCGACTTAGCTAAAAAAGGATATAATTGGGTGCCAAAGAGTAGATTTTTCTTTTTTTTAATTAATTTCAAAGCCCAAAGGTCAATTTAGCCAATTTTAACAATTGTTTAGTCAAGGCGTATTTGCTTTATTTATCAAACATAAGGCTTAATGAGCGATTTAAGATAAGAAAAATGTGCCTTGAAGAAATTCGCTTGTGGATTCTTTAAAGAGACAAGATAAACCTAGAAGATGTTAGAGTTTCTTCAAAATTTTATGAAGGCACACCTAGTCTTCATAGTCAATAGAATGTTCATGGTATGAGAAAGGATTAAATCACCCCAAGGAGGCTTGCTTGAACATCTCACCTAAGTACATTTACTCCATCTTTCAACACCTTCACAACCTTGATTTTTCACTATTCTATGCTCTTGTAATCATGTCCTTGCAACTTGCCTTTGCCTAGTTGAAACAAGGTGAAAAATAGGTATTTCAAAGGATTTCGCCCTGGACCCTTTGGAAGGGTCAGGAGTGAAATTCATCCCTTAGCTCAAAATCCTCACTTCTTGCACCCACAACTTACTCAAATGCATGCTTGTGGCAATCTTCAAGTCTAATCCACCTTGATCACTGTCCTGGCTTAGCTCAAACTTTGAAGGAAAAATGATATTTTGTGAATTTCGCTCTCGACCCTTTGGAAGGGTCAGGAGCGAAATTCAAGTTTTAGGCTTGATCCTTCATTTCCTTTACTTCAATTCATCTTGCAAGGCTAAATAACATCATTCCATCCTTAACCACGCCCTAAGAATCAAAGTCTTGGCCTCATACAAGGAGAAAATAGTTGATTTGAAGAATTTCGCTCTGGACCCTTTGGAAGGATCAGGAACGAAATTCATTCCTTGCTTGTCTTCTCTTACTTGGCTCCAATTTCTTTACTTTGTTTCCCCTTGACTCCCTCATTTGGATCCATTTCTCAACCTGACAACATCTGCTTGATCTCCAAAAGGCCTGAAAGGGAAAACTCGCTCAAAATCATGGCCAGGGACAGGACCTATCTAGGATTTCGCTTTGGACCCTTTGGAAGGGTCAAGAGCGAAATCCTTGTCCTAGCCTAAAATCTGCATTTCTGGTGGCCAAAATTCATTCAAGGGCAATCCTAAGGGCTTCTCTCACCTTGGTCTAGGCTTGGCTTCGCACAAATTTTAGAGGATAGGATGGATTTTAAGATTTTCGATCTGGACCCTTTGGAAGGGTCAGGAGCGAAAATCTTGCTTTGAGCTTATTTTTTCTTTCTTTCAACCTCAATCAACTTCAAAAGGCAAGGACACACCTTCTCACTTCCATCCATGCCATAGAAACCAAAAGTTTGACTTGATTTGCAAGGGAAATAGGTGATCTTAGGAATTTCGCTCTGGACCCTTTGGAAGGGTCTGGAGCGAAATTCTTGGTTTTGCTCAATTCCTTCAAATTCATTGATTACTAGCAACTCAAAGTCATTCCTAAGGACATCCCCAATCTCAATTCATCTTGATCCACACTTGTCTTGGCATAAAATTGAGAGAAAAGAGAGGTTTTGGGGAATTTCGCTCTGGACTATGCCTCAAAAAATCCAAAACTTGGCCATATCAAAGAGCAAAATAGAGGAAATGTGAATTTCGCTCTAGACCCTTTCGAAGGGTCAGGAGCAAAATTCTTGTCTTGGACAAAATCCACACTTTCCAACACCTTCAATCACTTCCTAGGGCTAGAACATATCAATTTGCCCTTACCATGCCCAAGGAACAAGACTTTCAGTGCAAACAAGGAGAAAAAAAGAGGTGACTTCTAAGAATTTCGCTTTGGACCCTTTGGAAGGGTCAAGAGCGAAATTCATAAATTAGGTTGATTTCACACTCCATTGCCTCAATTCACCTTCAAACTTTGATCAAATTCACCTCTCCTTATCATCATCATGCCTATTTGCCACTTACTTAGCTCAAAACAAGGTCTTTCCAATGTCCTAGGCAAAAAAGAGGGTCAGATGAGGATTTTTCTCTGGACCCTTTGGATGGGTCAGGAGCGAAATTCCTATTTTGGGTTGATTTTCACTACTCCATCGCCTCAATTCACCTTTCAAAGGTAAGAACACATCAAAGTCTTTCAACCATGCCTTAGAAGTCAACAAATTTGATCATAACAAGGGGCAAAATTGAGGAAATGTGAATTTCGCTCTGGACCCTTTGGAAGGGTCAGGAGCGAAATTCATATTTTGAGCACCTTTCTCACTTCCTTCCTCCTTTTCATGCTTTGGACATAACTTCTCAAGCCTCCTTCAATCATCATCAAGTGAATTTGCTCATCAAATTGGCATTTAGTTCAAGATTTTGTGAAGAAATAGGGTCATACAAGAATTTCGCTTTGGACCCTTTGGAAGGGTCAAGAGTGAAATTCGCCCTTAGGCTCAAATTTTGATTTCATCTCCCATATTTCTTCATCCAAACAAGTGTTTTGTCCTCAATAATGCCTAAGAATGAGTTAGTTCTAAGTTTGGGTCAAAGTGGAATGTCCTACAGAGGGATTCGCTCTAGACCCTTTGGAAGGGTCACAAGCGAAAACCCTGATTCTAGGCCTGATTCACTTTGGAATTAACTTGAATTTTCCCTAGACTCAACCCTTGGTGCATATCCTCCCATATCCTTGCTTAATTCGCTCAACAATTCCTAAAATCGCCTCCTGAATCTTCCCTTGGCCACTGGCTCTGCCTAATCGACTCTGACCTGATCGAAGACAAGACTTTGATATGAAAACCAACACTCCTAACCTACCCTAACTTGAGACTTTTATCTCTTTGCACAATTTATCCATCTTCAATCTCCTGAAAGGTAAGACCCCTCTAAGATAACCCTAGGGTTCAAGGCAACATATGACTTCCCAAATCCAGGCTACACTCAGCTTTGAAAGAAACCCTAGGATGAGCTCTTTGAGAGAAACCCTAATCTACCCAGCCCAAGCGACCACTAACTCACTCAAAACACCTAGCAAGCAAAGAAATAACCTAGCTAAGGGAAAGCAAAACCCAGAAAAAAAGGGGGTTCCCATCCTGATGGGGCAATGTGTGAAATGGTCACAACATAACCCTAGATGCTATCATAACCAGCACAAGTGCCTCTATGGCTTTCACAAGTGAACAGTTGCACCTCTGTAGGTAGATATTTGTTTTATAAAAAATGGAAATGCAAAATCTCAGAATCTCCACTAAACTCCTCTGCATATTCCTCTTGAATTTCAATCTCTTCATCACAAATAGAACTTCAAAACTTTATAGCCAACATCCGCAATGGAAGCTTGAGGCATAGTCTTGGTTGGACATTTCAATGCATAGTGACCATATTTGTCACATCTAAAGCATTGGATTTCTGAAATATCCTTCCTTCTTTTGAAGTGTCCTTTCTTACCTTTCTTCTTTGAGGAGTGAGAGGCAAGAACATGAATATCTTCATTTGTAGAACTTTGACCAATGCCTCTCTCTAGTGACCAGTCTTGACTCTTCTTGAATGCAGTCAGTTTTTAATCGATCAAACTTGGAAAGTTTTGATCTTGCGCTTATCCCTTGAATGAATGACTCCCATGAAGAAGGGAGACCATTGAGTGCCAACATGGTTAACTCTTTATTCTCTATGGTGTGTCCAATGGTAGAGAGTTGATCTCTCAATTCAGTAATCCTCATGAAGTATGCGGTGATGGATTCTTCTTTCGTCATTTTGATGTGGTGAAGTTGTTGCTTTAATGCAAGGGCTTGGCTAGTGTTATTTATCTCATACATTTGCTCTAAAGATTTGAACATGCCATATGTTGTCTCCAGCTTGGAGATAATTGGTATGATGTGATCTTTCACTGAGTCAACCAACATCTTCATTGATTTATGGTTCTTTCTCTTCAATTGGAGCTTCTCATCCTCTTCGGTTGGTTTTGTCATATCTTTCTTCACAAATTCATCCAAATCATTTTCCCCTAATGCAAGCATAATTCTAAACTTCCCAGATACGAAGTTTGATGCTCCTTCAAGTCTGTCCTCGACTCTAATTCCATTCACCATCTTGGCGTTAATAGAGATAGACGAACTTGAAGACAGTAATAGAGGATAATCTTGATTATCTCAATCTGATCTTTGATCTTTGCTCAATCCTGCTCTGATACCATGTTAGTTTTGATCAGATTTAATAAGTAGGTAGTTTTTAACTTTTATTTGAACTTTGATCTCAGTTTGATGTTAATTCAAACTATGTAAGGTATGAGTTCAATCTGTCACAATATATAAACGATCTTCAGGGTTTATATATATAGCCATGATCTTTAGTGATGATGAATTGGAGTATATTATCGACCTCCTACAGGTCGATGACAATCATGAACTGCTGTGTTCACCGAATGCTGTAGGTTATCGACTTACTACAAGTTGACAATAATCACGAACTGTTATTTATTCCTATATGCTACGCACTGTGTTATCATGGACTGCTGTATAATGATATCTTATTTATTGTTGTATGGATATTATCGACTTTTTTTTTTTTTAATCTATCGATCTTATTCCTGTCATGCTCCAAATGAATCATACTAATACATGATGCCTCATTACTTTCAAAGAAGTCATGACTCTTCACTAATAGACCCGATGACCATTGGAATCAAACCGATTCAAATATAACCGACATTACACAATATGTTAACAAATGGAATCGGTTATGTAGAACCGATACTAACAAATATCGATTATGCAATGCAATTGGATATATACGTTGATAAATCAGATAGATAAATCAGTAATCATAACGATTATATAATATGATAAATCTGTAAACACAAACAGTCTAACTGATCTGCAACTTAAGTACGGAAATAATAACAAGAACAAGTAAATCAAATATACAAATGTCTAAGGCTGATAGGCCAATTAGACAATTGTATTAGCTAGGTTGATCAGAGGAATCCAACCGTAGCTATAATATCTTCAACATGATCCCCCTCCAAGACGTGGCTGTTGGATCCTTTGCCCAAGACAGAAAATCACAATAATTTAATATAAGGCATCTGTCCTAAGGAAAAATAAATCCCATCATCCAAATAGTATTACACATAGTAATTAGATAAGGGAATAAACAAATCACTAGCGATTGAGGAATAGGCATGTCTTAAAAGTGAACCGATCCTTCCTGAAAGCTATGACTCTTGAAGAGACTCGTTCCAAGGATATATCAAGAAGGACATTGGAAGACTTGAAGACATAGAGGAATTATTCTTATATTACACTCAGATTCGATGTGCTCAGTTGAGCCACCAAAATACTAAACTTGGGCACATGAGGCATAAACATTTTTAGCAGGGACAGCTCCATCCATTACAGGAGCATGAATATATTGTTATTATAAGAAAATTTGATCAGAGACAAATATTCCAACACAAAATAATACGTGATTCTTCTCTCATTTTTTCGATCAAATATATTACATATTCATAGGATTATCATATCCTATTTTGTAGGAAACTCCACAAACAACTTTCCTGTAAATATTGGGTTGTTTTTAACATCTCAGTATGTACCACTACTATAATAACCTATTTTAACAAACTATAACAAATTATTTTATGCATCATATGATGCAATATTCCTAACAATAATATTAAGTTGTTTGTCAACAACTTTGTAGCTAACCTCACACCTATGTGAACACTAATTCCCACCAGTTAGTCATCTGAAGCAGCAATAAGACCATTCCAAGGTCTATCCAAGTTATATACAATTACAGATTTATTTATCTACTCTTTCATAGGCAGTCAAAAGCATTCACATTGCCTTATCAGGCCCTCATATGCTAACAGCTCTTTCATTTACCTTCAATAAGAGTCTCCAAATGATAAATTGATGATACAAGATCATCTCAGGTCTCATAGAAATCGGATATAAGGCTTACCAAGACTTTACTATTATATAAGACAAGTAAACAGGGGCAGCATTAATCAATCATATGCTTATCAGGCTTATATTCAAAAAAGGTGTAATATCCCCCCTTGTTCTGAAGTTTTAATTTTCTGATTGAGGGATATTTCTTACTTTAGATTTAATTGCTCTTTATTACATATTCAAATTTATATGTGATTCTTCCCTCATTTTTCAATCAAATATATTACATATTTATAGGTGAAGGTAGAGTATCAAGTTTAAAATGCGAACCTCTAAGGATACAAGTTGGCGGAATTAGCAAGTGAAGGAAAGTGTAACATAAGAAGTTGCTACAAGGCAGATCGTTGGAAGGTGGAACTTCGAAGGGTAGAGGTTGGGGAGTGCTCCAAAGTAAGATGAACTTGCATCTATAGTAACTCAGCTGAAGGTGAGGAGGGAATTAAAAATAAATAACAAAAAAAAATCTTTTAAGTTACAAGTTGGCTTACATAAGAAAGTGAAGAGGTGCGACCTCCAACTCTAAACCATATAAGTAAAGGGAGAAAGAACCTCTTAGATGATACAAATTCACCCAGCAACAAGATGGCACAGCAAGTAAAATAAGGAAATTCGTTCAAGGTTGATAACATTGCATGAGGAGGGAAGTTCACTGACTTTGGGTACACAAACCCGCCTTGAATCAGCAGCATCACAAACTCATCTAAGGAACTAAAGAAAACAGAAAGTTAAGTGCTACGAATCAAACGGGCTGGTCAAAGACCATAGCCCAAAGAGTTTTAACTCTGATTTCTGAGTGCTAATTAAAAATCATTCATCCCTTGTTCAGAAATTAAATTGCAGAATTTGGTCATTAGTAAAGAAGGAAAGGTATGACTCAGATTTTCTGAGTAATAATCAGATTTCAAGGTTACAACATTCAAATTTTGAAATATAAATTACATGCACTATCATGACATTTTCAGAATTCAACATAGATGACTCTAAGTTCTGATTTTATACATTTGAAAGCATATATATTACTCAATGAAATATCAGAACTTAGCAATACTAATGGGATTTAGTTTTGAAGCATTCTAACTTCTAGATTTGTACAGGAACATGTCAGGAGAAGGATCAAGAAAGGATCAAATGAAGGCATTACTCAGGTTTTTATCCAGAATCCCAAATTATTTCAAGATGGAGGAACGTTGGAGACACCAACCTGGAGCAGTTCGACTTAACCAAGTTCAAGAGGAGAATGTTTGGCACACATGAGCAAATGCCCCCCACCATGGCAACTGACATGATCAAGAATGGAACTTGTCAAGCCGCTGGCTTCCCACCCACAGTCCAATGCAATAAATTGATGGTGGAATGCACAAGTCACTACGACTCCAAAGAAAGGACAATAGTGGCACCTAATGGGATGGTCTTAGCACACCTTACAAAAGAAGCAATCAGAGAAACATTTGGTATCCCTAACCATGATGGGATGGTCGAATTGACTAAACAAGAATCAGAAGCTTTTTTTGAGAAAGCATCCGGACAATATATGAACCTAATTACTTCAGACTGGATAAATGGACCGAAGAAACCACAATTCAAAATACCAGAGAAGTTTCTATACTCTGATTTCAAAGAAGAATATGGTGATTTGGTGTTCTTGCCGAATAGGATCATGGGGCGTCTACAAGGGGCAACATTTGAAATATGGATGTTTAGTTATGTGGAAGAGGTCTCTCTAGGGTTAAAGATGATAAATTGGGCCAAGGTGATTAGTGACAACTTAGACATCCAGCTGCGAAAGTTGGAAAGAACAAAAACATTTTACATGAGCTCTTATGTGATGTATGCATTGGCTAAACACATAAGGTATAAAGGATTGATATGCAAGGGAGAGGTAGGCATCAAGAAGGGACAACTCAAGGTTTATGACTGCTAGCTCCTCAGTTATGGCTACATGAGAAGTAACACTTCAGGAGAGTCAATGATGTATTCACAATGTATTTTACTCGGTTGTTGCAAGGACTCCACACAAGACTATCAAAAGGAGCTATGGCGTTGGTAGAAATGTTTGGTTCATGGTTTATCCAATTCCCCTCTTTCTCATACATCAGAATTCAAGGGTGTTCATTTCATCCATACTGTCTTCCGAAATATCCCATTGACAGTATGGTATTACTTGAAGTAGTGAGGCAGCTAATAGGGTTTGATTTTATCCAAAATGAAGAAGAAAGGCAAGGAATTTCATACCCTATCTCAATTGGTAAACTGATGGAGACATGTTATTCAGCTCAAGCCGCCAAGACAACGAACATAGAGTTAGAGTTCTATCAGCTTGGTGTATACAAACAAAGATCACACTTTGATCCTTACAATAGAATACCTACCATTGGAGGGAAAAGGCTTAAACATAGAGTTGATATGGAAGACTATTGGGCAAATCTTGTAGATGAGTTTGAGGTTAGAAAAAAATGTGGTCCAAGATGTCAGTTGATTTCATCAAGAAGTGTAACATCTTTCCAGTTCTAGATCAAGTTGAAGATGAGGGAGAGCAGCTATTACCACAATATGAACAGGAGAAGGATAAACCTATCTTAACACCTAGTGGATCACAGCCTGAACTCACTAATATCAGCACATTAATGAAGGATGTGTTGGATAATTCAAGATGGTGGGTTGATCAACAAATCAACAGCTTGAGAAGTCAAGGAATATCACTCACATATGGCAAGATAGACAAAGATGATTCTTCCTTCGAAGAGGATGAAGCCATGAAAAGCAATGAAGAAGTGAATAAAAGGAGAAGTTCCAGTCTCAGAAAAAGGAAGAATACAAGTATCAGAAAGGAAGTTACCAGTGCTGAATCTTGACAGAAGAAGTCAAAGACAAACACTACCTCCTCAATCACAAGTACTTCCTCAGTAGGAGAGTTAGAAATGAATTGAACTTCAGTTGAAGACAGCAACTCAACCTACTTATGATCAAGACAAGACATCGCCAATTCAGAATTGTATGGAAGAAGAAAGGATAATCTTGATAGAAGATCTAGAAGACCATAACCAAAACACAAGTGAGAAACAAGATGAAGCTGTCATTTCAGCCTTGAAAGAAATCAGTAGAGATAGCAGAATGGAAGAAGGGATGGAGTTGTCTACAGTTCCTGATTGCTTACAAGAGAGGATGAAGAAGAAAACAGTTGTAGAAGTTCAACCTATTGGAGATATAGATGATTTCTTCGCAAGGATCGATCAAGCTAAAGAACAGAAGAAGGCAAAGAAATTATCCCACATCTCCAGAGATAATTCAGGGTCATGCATATCACAAGTAGCAGTCCCTACTGTTGACAAGCCAAGAGATGAAATCACTGCCATGGAGTATGAGGTAAAAACAATTGACCTTGGGCACACCACTGAAGAACAAGAATTGAGTGATACTTTCACATCAATTCGACAAAGGCTCCGCAAAAAAACGAAAAAAGAAGGATAAGTTGGAAACAGAAAATGCAAGACTCAAAGAATACATACAAAGGCTAGTGAAGCCAATTAGACAGGAAGATGAAACATTTGTTCCACCTCCTTCCATCTCCCAGGAGTCATTTGAGAGCCTTGAAGCAATGAGAAACTCAAACCAAAGATTAAAGAGATGGATAGAAAACATCTCAAAGCAAGCAAAGGGATTTCTACAAGAGGTGGTGAGAATATACAATGAGGTGTTAATGTTCAGGGGAAGACTTCGAAGCATGGAAAATCAGAGGGAGGATTTCCCAATGGCACAAGATAAGATGATTTCCCATCTTAAAGTGCTACGATATACTCCTGCTCAAGTATTGATACAAGAGGGTGTAATTGAAGAGGGTAACATTTATGACTTCCATTGTTGGCATAGCTTTTTGATAATGATAAAGACAACACTTGATAGGGTGAAAGGAGAGTGCGAAAAGATGGAAGAATTGGTTAAAGGCATTCAATCAAAGATCCGTGTATCATTGGAGGAGTTGTTAGGACAAGAAATGAATGAAAAAGATGGTTTAGATTTTAAAGAGTTAAAGAAGAAGGTAAAGAGAGTCTACTTCCAAGGGTTGGAATCTGTTCAAGAAAGCCGATTGAATGACATTCTTTCATTCATGATCTTCATAAGTTACCTCCAAAGAAGACAAACAAAATGGGAGAAAACTCTTGAGGACTGTTCTGATCAATTGGACGTGATAGATCTGCAGCTAGATGCTTTGCCAAATGTCGCCACAGAAGAACTTGAGTTAACCATGTCCAGATTCATTGCATACGGAATCAGAGAAAGGGATAAGGGAAACAAGGTTCTAGAAGACAATCTGCTGGATAATTAGTTGTCATCTAAATTTCTCATTGGTTCTTGCTCTTCGTTGTTAGTGATGAAGATAATGCTCCACTTTTGTTGCTTAGTATTTAGTAAAAATTGCTGGAAACCCTGATTAGGGCTTACGTGGTTTAATTTTGGCCTTTGATTTTAGAATAATCTTGGCCCTTCATTCTTTTGGAGCTCTATATAAGCTGCCATTTTTCATTTGTAACTAAGAAGAGAAGAATTGTTGCTATTATGCTGCTGGATTGATAAAGACATTGAAGTGTGGTGTTTCTATTCAATCTTTGAAGCATTTGCATGGTTATTCATCTTCTCAATTCAAGCTTTAAATTTTATTTAAGGTGAATTATAGAATGTTGTGTATGATTCATGGTGAAACTCCTAATTCATACCACTAGCAGTTTGTTGATTGAAAATCCGCCTTGTGTAGTCAACTAGAATTCTTGAATGAGCTTAAGTTCAATTGTTATTCAATCATTGATATGCATTCAATTAATGGTATCTATGCTTGGTAATAATATGGAAATTTACATAATTTCCTTAGAAGATTGCATTAGCCTTTGTGGAGGTGTTCTTGTATGTCAAAGCAAAGACTAATAGAGTTTCTTTGAACGTCATCCTTCATCCTTGCATTCTTAGGAATAGCTTAGTATCCCTCAACCCTTTACTTTTGCATTTTCTTTATCAAACGTCTAGTAGTAGTAAGTTAGAGAGCTACATTGCATATCATTCGTAAAGCATTCCTTGAAATCAAAACATCCATCTCTTAAGAAGCACATACGTAAGGACCCTGGATTAACAGCAATCACATCAACCATTGAGCTTATCCACGAGTCCAGACCTGACAGTAGAAACCTTGGAGTTGTCTCATTTGATCGCAAAGCATAGCATTTGAGAGAATTTATTCAAGAGAGGATAAGATACATTGGTAGTTTATTTTGTGTTTGAAGTGTCTAAAAAACACACCACCAAGGTGTCTCTGTCTTGAGTTAGCACCTAGCACAAGTTATACCTCAAGGCATCTATGGAGATATAAAATCTGCCCACTTAGGTGAACTACTTTCATGTGAGGGGTCTATTTTATGGACTTCTTTGATTGCAATTTTATTATTCTTTTTAAAAGATGAGTTGTAAATATATTTTAAACTTAAAATTGGTCACTTTTTCAATTGGGCAATAATATCTTACTGGATCTGTTTTCAAGAAAAAATTTGATAGAAATTGGAATAAAAAAATTATGCTGATTGTAGAGAGCACTAAACACTAATTCCACAAATAATTTTAATCATTCTTGTGTGAATGCCATGTCAAGTGAATTCACACGATAAAATTTGCAACAAGAATAAAAACAAATTGATCAAGTAAATTGCAAAATCTAAGACAATAAAGACTATTTTATCATCAAAGCCATTTTAATACAAACCCATTTAAGTGAACTACTTTCATGTGAAGGGGTCTATTTTATGGACTGCTTTCATTAGTAATTTTATTTTATATTTTTTTAAGATGAGCTGCAAATATATTTGAAACTTAGAGTTGGCCAGTTTTCAATTGGGCAATAAAATCTCACTGGATCTGTTTTCAAGAAAATATTTGATAGAAATTGTAAACAAAACAAAAAAATCTATCAAATTTCTATCCAAAAACAAGGCTAGAATTCTAAAACTGTTTGAATGCTATCCTCCATTATTGGACACTTGTAGAATGTCTCGACATATCATTGAGTCATGGTATAACATATCCAAAACTCTACAAATGACCCAAGAACAAGTTTGTATGATTAACCACACTTTTTCATCCTTTACGATATCACACTTTTTTCCCAAAATTGATTTGAACAATGAATCATAGAGATTAAAAAAAATTGAAGGCCATTGACTAAAATTTACTATAAATAGAATGAGCACACAACCTATAAAAATGATTTTTTTCATCAGGTGTCATCCTAAGCAACAATAGTTGTAGGAAATTCTAATGTCAAGTATCATAATGCTGATGAAGTTAAGTTCATGAAGTTAGATAATGCTAATAAAGTTAAGCTAACAAAGTTAATTGATGCCATTGAAGTAAAACAATTGTTGAACATGAAAGACAATTGTTGTTGAAGATGACAGTTAGTTGTTGACAAAGATAACGACAATTGTTGCTAAGACATTTAGTTTGCTGGAATTTTGGGCGTAGCTAGTAATAGGCTATTCTGTTTTAGACATGCATGACTTTTCCAACAATCTCAAATCAGTTATAGGAAACAAAGTTTAGGTTTTTATTTATTAATTAAATGTTGTTTTGGAAGAAAGTCAAATGCCATATCAAGAGCATCAACTGCTGATTGATTCACCCACTTTTTGTCTTATTTTTAGATTTAATTGCCCAATTGTAAGACTGCATAAAAGCAACTTAACTTATAACTGGTTTTTTTCATTAGTTCTTTTAAGAACGTGTGTAGCTCTATATCAGCTGCATTGTTAGCAGTTTAACTTAATAACTGTTTTTTTTCATTAGTTCTTTTAAGGTCAACTTTCTTTCATGTGCCACATGCAAAATTATTAATGCAATGGTCTAATTCTGACAGGAACAACATAGATAGCAAGAGAAGGTCAAGAAAGAAATAGACTAGAAACATACCATCAGAATTGGAGAAAGTTTTCTCAGTCTTAGAATTCCTAGAAAGCCAGTTATTCTGCACCGATATCATCTCTGAACCTGTTTTACATTCTGAATAGGCTTTTAGAAGCTCCCTGACAAGAGAATGAGAAGCAGATGAGCGTGACAAAAAGACAAAATTTTTGTAGAGATATCCTAAAACAATGCTTGTAAATATTTCTTTTTGCTTTGTTTTATGTCACAAAATTGTATCAAATAAATGAATTCTTACTTGCTGATAATACTATACTTTCTCTGGTATTTTGGATAATTCTTACTTGCTGATAATACTATACTTTCCCTGAAGGAAGTTTTAAAAAGGAAAAGTGAATTTGAGAATGTTATAGTGGTCCATTACTATCAATGGCAGAATTGAATAGCAGATTTTTTGGCTAAAAAGGCATTGAACTATCAAATTTTGCTTTAATTGGAAGTAGAGATACTAATGAATGACAAGATCTAGCTAAGTTCATCAATGATGACAAGCTACCATGATTACAAGCTCACCTTATATGTTGTTGAAGGTTTGTTATAATGGTTGTTTAAAGGCACCTATAAGGTGCTTTTGGGCAGGTGTAACTTAATGTGACTCGTATGTAGCACATGTCAACATTACATGTGGCATTGAGTTTACCATTTCATTTTTACAGGGAGTATATGCTTTGAGTCATTGGTAATTTTATGGGCTTATTGAGAATTGTGAGGATGTCCTTATAGATTACATTACTCCTCATGGTGTTTTCTTTTGTCATAACCCTAAATTTTACTCACTATTTTAAACATTTCTTTTAAGTTGAATTAGAATGATTGGGAATGAATATCTTTACAAATACTAAAGTAAATTGTTTTCTTTATAAAAAGTTACTTTTAAACCCAAATGTTAAAATATTTATTATAGCAATTATGTTTCAAAATTATTAATATAATATTTTCTTAAGTTAATTATTAATGCTCAATCATGTAATATATTGTTTTTAATCCTTTCCTAAGTTTCTTGTTAGAAACTTTCTATTTTGTAATTCCTTGTACATTATTTATTGAGTGTTCTTGCTCATTGTAAATACAATCAATTTTTACCAATTACGTGTTGTAATATGGTATCAAAGCCCATTTAAAAAAATTGTTTCAAAAATTTTGAATGAATTTTTTTAGAATTTGAAACATATTTTCCGTTCTTCTATACCTCCCACATTTTTATCCTGCATGTTGTGTTGGGTCGAGGATTGTATCTTTGTGCGACCCTAATACTCGCATTTTTTTTGGAAATCGCGGCATCTTTCTTCTTTCGCACCGTCTGTGACTTATTTGTCTTGCTGCGCGATTTAAAAATCGCGACACGAGCTTTGTGCGACGTGGGCTTTCAAAAAAAAATTCCGACCTCCCATGTCTACATTTTGTGATTTATTTTGCCGTGGTTTCAAACTACGTCGTGCCCTAAGCCTCTGACAACTCGCGCGATTTCTTTTCGCGTTTTCTCTCACGCGACAACTCCTCCAAATCTCTTTCTGCATTTTTTTGGATTGGCCTTCGGCTTTGCGTGACGCGAATTTGTCTATGACAATTTTTTTCTTTTTTGCAGCCTCTGCTTCGGCCTGCAACTTGAGGGTTTTGAAGAATCGTTTTTCTCTGCAAACCCACATTTTCTTCAGCGACCTAGAGTTTCTACAACATCGGCTAGGGTTTTGACCCTTCATTTCCAATCAAAAAATTATTTTGATTGCATATTCTTGGTGGGTTTTTCGAGAAGTTTTTTGGGTTGTCATCAGATTTTTCCGGGTCTACAAATATCCATACCCCGAGTTCCGTGCTAGTCTTACTTCGTTTTTTCGAAGTCTGTACCTGATTCTGCCTCTGTTTCAGATTTATGCCCTTTAGATTTTCTCGTTTTTCGTGCATTGCGAAGCATGCAAGACAGCGTCATTAACCAACTTAATCCTAGAAGGCAGTCAGAGATTTAACGGCAAGAATTATAACACCTGGAAGCAACGCATGCTGACTATTTTTTAATATTGCCACCTTGATGATCTTGTTTTGGGAAAAGAATCTCGTCCTTCCGCAGTCGGAGCAAATCAAGACAAGTTTGATGATCGGAATCGAGAAGCTGTCATGCTTCTCAAGCTCTCTGTCACAGATGACCAATTGCCTTAGATTCCCTTTGGCAAATCAGCATCAGAAATCTGGAAGCAACTGAAGGAGTTGCATGAGACATCTGACAAAAGTCGAGCGTTCTTCTTGAAGAACAACGCATCTCCTTACAGGAGCATCTCACGAAGATTAAGAGCATTCGAGATCAGCTTGAAGCTATTGGTCAGAAAATGGAGGAAGAGGATATGGTAGTAATAACCTTGAAAAGTCTACCAAAATCCTATGAGCACTTTATAGACTCAAAATTACGTCTACGAATGTTGACTTGAAATTTCCGAAGTTTTGCACCAATCTTTTGCGGCAGGATCGTTGGATACAACAGTTTGGTAGCGGTGCCACTTCATCCTCCTCCGAACAAGCCTTTGCAACCAAATCCTTTCACAAGGATAAAGGCAAAGCTCAATCCTCTCAATCATCTCAACAAAAGGGCTCTAGTCAGTCTCAGGATGGTTCAAAGAAGAAGAAGGTTCAGTGCAACTACTGTCACAAATATGGCCATATGATCAAGGATTGTCGCAATCGGATAGCTTCTGAACAATGAAAGCAGGGGGGTCTCAGCCTAAAGTCAATGTCGCTAAGCACACAAAGCCGAAAGAGTCTGCCTTTTATGCCTTCATGGCTAAAAGACCTGCAAACCATGTTAAGTCTTGTGCTTGGTATATAGATTTTGGTGCTTCTCGGCATTTCACTCACAGGCGTGATTGGTTTACAAAATTCTCTCCCTATAATGATTCAGTCATATTTGGAGGAGGTGAAGAGTATACCCGTGTCAGCAAGGGCAACGTTCAGATACAGTCTGGTGGGAAGAATCTCATATTCCTCAATCTATACTATGTTCCTAGCATGGAGCTGAACCTTCTCTATGTGAGTGAGATCATGCGGCATTCTCCTTAGCTTGATGTGATATTCAGTGCTCACAAGTGTTCAATTGTTGATCATGCAACACACACTACTGTAGCTGTTGGCATTGAGGATCATGGTCTTTATAGACTTGTGGATATGGGTGATTCTCTTGAGCATCCTTTTGCACCTAAATCCTCCTCTATCACTAGTCTATGGCATCAACGATATGGTCACCTGAACATTCACTACCGTGCTCAGCTTGTTTCGGAAGATTTAGTACATGGCCTACATAAAATTCAAACTCAGAATCAGCAAGTTTGTGAAGTTTGTCAGGTTGAGAAGCAGCACAGGACATTGTTCAGGGATGGTGACTCATGGCGAGCATCTAAGGTACTACAGTTGGTCGACGCTGATGTATGTGGTCCTATGAATACTCCTTTTGTTATTGGGTGCAAGTATTTCTTACTTTTTGTTGATGATTTCAGTCGTAAGATGTGGGTGTACTTTCTTAAACAGAAATCAGATGTGTTTCTTGTATTTCAAAAATTTAAGGCTTTAGTAGAAAATTGGGGGGGCGGGTTGTTCTACTGCTTTCTCCACTTTTTGTGATACACATGGCATTAAATGTCAATTAACCACACCATACACTCCTCAACAAAACGACGTTGTAGAACGCAGCAACTGCACCATTACAAAAATGGCTAGGTATGTTGGAACACATAAATGTTCCTAAGAAGTATTGAACAGATACAGTGTTTTTTGCAGTCTATCTCCTTAATAGGTCTCCCACTCATGCCTAAGTGGTGGGCTAAGACCATCAGTGATCATCTTGATGAGCTCATTGAGGGTAGATCTTCTAGAAATAAGGGCAAGCAACAAAATACAATTAACTTTGCTCTCATGGCCAACATTCATAGCATTTATGAGCCTCAAACCTATATAGAGGCAAAAGGGATTCCAAAGTGGGAACAGGCATTGGATGCAAAATACCAGAGGCTTCTGAAGAACAACACCTGGGTTCTCTTTGATCTTCCTCCAAGGAAGAAGCCCATTAGTTGCAAATGGGTGTATAAGGTCAAGTATCATACAGATGGTACTTTGGATAAGTACAAAACTAGATTAGTTGCTTGAAGATTCACCCAACGGGAGGGCATTGATTATGAGAAGAATTTTGCTCCTACTGCCAAGATGAGTACCATTCGTCTTCTTCTCGCTATTGCAGCTCAGTTTGGATGGAAAGTCCATCAAATGGATGTTAAGAGTGCCTTCCTCAACGGTGAGTTGCAGGAAGAAGTCTACATGATGCAACCACTTGGTTTCAAGGTTGTCGGCAAAGAACATCAGGTATGTAGACTCATTAAAACACTCTATGGACTCAAATAGGCTCCTCGAGCGTGGTACATCAAGATTGATCAGTACTTGGTTGCTCATGGTTTTCAGCGTAGTTCTTCTGGCAGTAATTTGTATATCAAACACTCTGGTGATGATGTTCTCTTTCTTGTTGTCTATGTGGATGACTTGATCATTACTAG